>NC_082669.1:35441905-36066905 GCF_025265405.1 Mesoplodon densirostris
TGTTCCCAGATCCCCATGGATACCAAAATCTAGGGACGCTTAAGTTCCTTGTATAAAATGGCATAGTATTTGCATATAACCTACACACATCCTCCCATATACTTTTTTTTTCTTTTTTTTTTTTTTTTTTGTGGTACGCGGGCCTCTCACTGTTGTGGCCTCTCCCGTTGCGGAGCACAGGCTCCGGATGCGCAGGCTCAGCGGCCATGGCTCACAGGCCCAGTCGCTCTGTGGCATGTGGGATCTTCCCGGACCAGGGCACGAACCCGTGTCCCCTGCATTGGCAGGCGGACTCTCAACCATTGCGCCACCAGGGAAGCCCTCCCATATACTTTAAATCATCTCTAGATTACTCATGATTTCTAATACAATGTAAATGTGATGTAAGTAGTTACCAGTGCAAGGCAAATTCAAGATTTGCATTTTGGAAATTTCTGGAATTTTTTTCCCCAATATTTTTGATCCATAGTTGGTTGACTCCATGGATATGTAGAGCCATCTATCTCTAATGTCACCAATGGAGATTCCAAATCCAGATAGCACATCAACACCTGCACTTTGTGAATATAGAAGCTTCATTCAAGAATCTCTACCATCTTATCTGTTACTGCTGATGTAACTGCCTCTTCATACCCGAATGTTGGAATACAATGCTGAAATGATGTAAAAACAGTTCTACTTCACACCTCTACCTTACCAGTAGAGGAAGATGGCTTATCTCATTTTTCCTTTCAAAAATCTCACTCATTCCCATAATTGACAGAAACAAGTCTATATCCAGAAGCCTAGTGGTACGAGAGTCTAGAAAATATAATTTAATACCCAATCTCTCCAATTAGAAGAGTAGAATGGGAAAATTAATCTAGAATATCTACCAGAGATGACTAAAATCGATAGTGATGTTTTACTGCAATATTAACTGGTCACTTAACATACTGATCTATAATCCTATTGTGTTCCTTTTTAGCGTAATTTATATTCAGCAATATATCTCAAATTTAAGAGGAGCAACTTAAAATGATTTAGCTTTCTTTGCCAAAACTTTGGGCAAAAAACTTACGTTGTAACAGTGGGATTTAGTAATAGTAACATTGACCCTGAAAGTACATGGGAAATGATAGAAAGTGGCAAACTTCACCATTTAGCAAGAGGAATTAATTACATATAGATAATTTTATTACTAAACTTTGTGCTCAACATTTTAGTGTAAAATTGAACTCAACTAAGAATACTTTGGAGAAAGAACTAAAAGCAATTTTTTATAAAGCCCAATAGTTGGGATAATATTTTTGGAAGTTAAAAAAATAAAATGATACAGTAAACAGGAGAAGAATAAAATATTCAAACCCATGGTTTAAAGATGTTGACAATATCCTTTCAAGGACTGATCTTCCAAACATTTATTCTGTGACGCCAGTTCCCACAAACCAATATGACGCAAGTTAAACTCCAGGTTTATTTAGTAACAGTGAGGCAGGAAGGAGGTAACTATCTGAGCAAGTTTTATTTTTGTCTAACTGGTGGCTCTATCTTGATGAAAAGGTTCTACATGTTAACTAAGTTTCAGTTGATACAGATGTTGTTTATATAATACCATTAATCCCCTAAGAAAGAAATATATAAAAATACGAAGTCAAAATCATATCAATCGTATGAAACAAACATATTTCTCACATGATTTTCTAAGTTTAAACTAAAATACCAGCCATTCAAATAAATGAAGTTTCTAAGAGAACTGTGTGGATAAATCGAATTTAATTGGAACTCCTTTGGGGCATCTAGTATTTGCCTTAATCTCAAATAGGATTCAGAAATATTGGAGTTGAAATAGAAATTCTGGAATTACAGTGATCTCAGTTGAAATCTCTTATTGGGTTAATGGGGAAAATTGGAAGAAATCCTTTAGCCATATGAAAGACACATAAGCCACAGAGATAGAATATTGCCAGGAAACTCTAAAAGCAAATAAAGTAGATTGTGTAGATATAGTTAGAATTTCATGAAAGCAAGGTTTCATTTCTGGGGTCAGTCCAATTAAACTGAATAGTTCTAATATTTACATTCTGAAATTACCACTGAGATCAAATGTTCTATAAAAAATATACTTTTATCTGAGGGGTTATATCTTCTAATCTGGAAAATAATACAAAATGACATATCTAGCCATATAATGAGTTCCTTTGACATAAAAAAAAAAAGAGATTATTTCTTTTGAAACAATCATTTGCCTTTACAGTAAGTGTAATATTTGATATTACAGTAACTCTCCCTTTTATTCATTCTTATAAATACAAATGTGGGTCTGTGTCATCTTATACATTGATCCTAGATGAGAAGAAAGAAACACAAATTGATCAGGCCCATCAGGAAGATACTAGTGTTGTGACAGAATTGAAAGTCTCTTTAAGGAAATATTTGCTCAAAAGTTTAGGGGAAAGGATCTCAAAATAGGCTGAGAGGAGGAATCAAAGGCAAAATACAACACTTAGAGGATTGTTTTTCTGATTAAGTTTTCTTGGAGTGAGAAGGAGACAGAGGCTGTTTTTAATATTAATGCTCTTTTAAACCACTAGTAAATTGAGCTTAGCACATGGAAATATATTAATGAAATCAAGAGTGAATAGAAGAAGCGGTAGAGAGGTTACCACTACCTTATATTATATTTTAAAAATAGTCAAATGAGTGCCTGAGCTTAGGACAATATAATATTTATGAATCCACATTATATTTACCAAAAGTTTTGTAGATTCTAAAGTAATCATAAAGGAATACACAAGAATCTTAAAGACTGGAAAAAGCAGCTCTAAAAGGAACACCAAAATTTAATCATGTATATTTTTTTCTTCCAGTTTCATTGAGGTACAATTGACATACAATGTTGTATAAGTGTAAGGTGTACAGCATAATGATTTGACTTACATACATCATGAAACGATTATCACAAGTGTAGTGAACATCCATCATTTCAAAATGATAGAAAATTAAAGAAACTAAATGTTTCCTTGGGATGAGAACTCTTAGGATTTACTCTCTTAACTTTTATATGTGACATATGCCATTGTTAATAATATTTGTCATGCTGTACATGACAGCCCTAGTACTTACCTTAGAACTCGAAGTTTGCACTTTTTGGCTGCCTTCACCCAACTCCCCCCCCCCCACCTTGTGCCTTGGTAACCACAAATCTGGTCTCTTTTCCTATGAGTTTGTTTGTTTTGAAGTACAGTTGACCTACGACACTATGTTAGTTCCTGTTGTGCAAATTAGTGATTCTATAGTTCTGTACATTTCAAACTGATCACCATGATAAATGTAGTTACAATATGTCACCATCCAAAGATATTATATAATTATTGACTACATTCCCCACACTGTATATTTTATACCCATGACATTTATTTTACAACTGGAAGCTTGTACCACTTAATCTCCCTCACCTATTTCTTTCCTCCCCTCAACCCCCTCCCCTCAGGCAACCACCTGTTTGTTCTCTGTATTTATAACTGTTTCTGTTTTGTTATGATTATACATTTGTTATCAAGATTCCACATGTAAGTGAAATCAGACAGTATTTCTCTGTCTGACTTACTGCACTTAGCATAATACCTTCTAGGTTCATCTATGTTGTCATAAATGGCAAGATTTCATTTTTTATGGCTGAGTAATATTCATTTATATATATACATACACCACATCTTCTTTATCCATTTGTCTATTGATGAGCACTTGGTTGCTTCCATATTTTGGCTATTGAAATAATGCTGATATTAACATAGGGGTGCATATATCTTTTCTAATTAACATTTTCATTTTCTTTAGTTAAATACCTTGGAATGAAATTCCTGGATCATATCATATGGTAGTTCTATTTTTAATTGTTTAAGGAATTTTCATACTGTTTTCCCTAGTGTCTCCACGAATTTACATTCTCACCAACAGTGTATAAGGGTTCCCTTTTCTCCACATCTTCACCAACTCTTGTTATTTTGGATAATAGCCATTCTGACAGGTGTAAGGTGATTCCTCATTGTGGTTTTGATTTACATTTCCCTGATGATTAGTGATATTGAGCACTTTTTCATGTGCCTGTTGGTCATCTGTATGTCTTCTTTGGAAAAATGCCTATTCAGCTCCTCTGCCTATTTTTTAATCAGGTTGTTTATTTTTATTTTTTGATGTTGAGTTGTATGAGTTTTTATTTTGTGTATCTTGGATATTAACCCCTTATTGGATATATTGCTGGTAAATATCTTCTCTCATTCAGTAGGTGGTCTTTTCGTTTTGTTGATAATTTTCTTTGTTGTGTAAAAGCTTTCTAGTTTTATGTAGTCCCCTTTGTTTGCTTTTGTTTTCCTTGCCTGAGGAGACATATCCAAACAAATATTACTAACAGTGATATCAAAGAGCTTACTGCCTGTGTTTTCTTCTAGGAGTTTTATGATATCAGGTCTTACACTTAAGTATTGAATCCATTTTGAACTTATTTTTGTGCATGGTGTGAGAGAATAATCCAGTTTCGTTCTTTTGCGTGTAGCTGTCCAGTTTTCCCAATAGCATTTAATCGTATTTTAACTTTTTTTTAGTGATCAACCTGTATTTCCAACTTGATAGAAGCAGCACTAGACTGGAGTCATAATATAACAACCTAGTTCTCTTTTTCTGTTAATTAACTCTATCATCTTGAGCCTGTTTTTCAGCTTATCTGGAACGTGTGTATTTAATGAAATTGGACTAGATAACCCCAGACTGGAACTGTCAGGGGTTATCTAGGTATAGACTCTGGAAAACTTAGAGTCTATACCTTACATAATATGGATTAATGAAATGGGGGCAAGAGTGTGGGTGCAATAGAAGCTTGGTTAGAAAAGGGTAGATACAGGACCTGAAATTGGAATTGAGATCGGAATTAGGAAAGGAGGGCTGCAGTAGTATGAATGTGACTGGGAATTGCTGAGAGTTTAGGATGGTAGGTAACAAAGACATAGTCAAGAAGTGGGAATGAAAAGTCAGTAAGAACAAATGTAGAGCAGATGTCCAAAGGCTGTATTTGAAATGCATATCCTGGGGTAAAGCAATTTTCAGTGGCCCACGTGCCCAATGCTGGTCCAACATATTAAGGTTTGTTTCTGGAACCATCTAAACCGAGAATATTATATCAAATTTTTCTGGTTGGAAAAGAGACTGGATTTAGCGTTGGGGTGCTTTGTAATCCTGCAGGCCTAAGAAACCTTTTGTGTTTTCTAAACCTGATTAAATAGCCCCATTAACATGGTCCAGAAACATATGGATGTCTAGAGATTTATCTTAGTTCAAATTGGAATGACCTACATTTATCAAAGAGTTCTGTTTATTGTAAGAGCTCAAATGATTAAGTTATATGAGTTTTTAAAATTATATGTAGACAAAATATTCATGCAAAGCTCATAATGAAAGAAAATAAATACTAAATCATTTAAAAAAAGGAGCACATTACAGAAACATTTTTTTTTTTAAAGAATCATATTACAAATGAATTTATTATGGAAGGATAACAGGGCACCTTCTCAACAATTTGGATCAGACTTGAACAGTTGATAGCTTTCCTCGTACCACCTGCCACTAAAGGATCTGGGGCTGGTCCCCTCCCATGTAGCATTAATAAGGAAAGGTTTCTTAAGTTTCCTTTGTTTAGGTGGGTGATTCTCTTTGTTTGATCACAAAATTCCAGTGAACTTCTCATTATCGTTTATTTTACTCATAATCTTTTTAAATGTGTATATTATTTTTTAATTCATTTAACTTGTCAAGGGTTTCCTATGAAAAGGATTAAGCCAAGAAGTCACATTCTTGCCTCATGCCTCATTTACAAAGTTCTCCTATTCAAGTTGGCTCCAAGCGAGGTACAGGGTCTTTGTTTCTGCTAAGAAAACAAAAAGAGATCTACAGAATGCAATTGTTTCAACACTTATAAGTATTACATTTATTTTATATACTGTAACATATATAAACTTGCAAAAGAAAATAAAACTATGTTAAAATTTTATTGACATTTAATTAAACTTTAATAAAACTTGGAAAAAACTTGGAAAAGATTAATTTAACAACATTTTTGTATTCAAATTTTAAAAAGGCCCCAGTCAATTTCTTTATTCTCATTTCATAATTATTATAGTTAACTGACAAACAAATTATAAGGGATTATAAATTGATAGTTAGAAAATGCTACTTGTATATAAATCTATTCCTTCCTCTTTTTTGTGCTTTTTTGTTATACATATTATGTTTATATATCTTACAAAACCAACAATACATTGTTATAATTCTTTATATAATTTTATATCTTTCAAAGAAGCTAAGAGGAAAACAAGGAGGAAATGTATTTAGAGTTCATTATATTAAAATTTTTTTTTTATCACGTCTGGTTTTCTTTATTTCTTCTGGTGGATTTAACTTATCACCTGGGTCATAAAGGCAGTTTCCTTAGTGGGAGCTCCACAGCTCTCTGTTCTTAAGGCCTCCCTTATGCCTGGGCAGAAGCATTGTTCTTCTCCTTTTGAGCAACCAGTTCTCTTGGGGTGACACCTGTGTTCTATGAATGGAATGTTTGGTGGCCATGGTAGCCCTTGATCTTCTCAGCTTGCCTCTCATGGTGCAGAATCTTTGCCCTAAACATGAGCTGGTACTAGGGTGAATTGGGGCAGAGTGTTCTCAGGCTGCCATGTCTAGAGTAGGGCTTCTTCAATAATGGGTCTGGATGGAGGAAGGGCACCCCAGACATCTCAACTGCACTTGCCTGGAATAGAGAGCTTCTGCAACACGGAACTGGATGAGGTGGGAGGGGATCATAAACGCTGGTGGCCAGGTTGGAGCAGTAGCCTTACCTGGGAACTGAGGAGAGAGGGAGCTCTGTCTTCTTGGTGGTACCTGACATGAGTGTAGCTTCCTGAGCTAGGGTGGGGGAAGAATGGAGGAGACAGTGACTCAGGTGTCAGAGGCTCAGACTATTCACACAAGATGTAGTAAATTTTCCTCAGTAACTATTTCTCCATTCACTAAAATCCTTCAGGACACTTTTCAGAGACTTTGAATGGTTGTTTTCACCAATTATTGTTGTTTCACTGAGGGGAGGGTCCATGGAGCTCCTTACACTGCCATGTTTTTCAAATTTCATTCTGACATTCTGTCTTTTTATAGGTGTATTTAGGGATATGAACATACCATAAAATAAACGTCTTCAAATTTAGGTCTGGCATTTCTTTTTGTTTGGTTGATTCCTCTTATTATCCTTACTCTGGTCCCCCTCTCTGTCTCCTTCTGAGTTATTTGAATATTTTAAAATTATTTAAATCTCTCTTCCTCTATTTTCACTAGATACAGAAATCTAGGATTTCAGCACTTTAAATTTTTTGTTTCACTCATTCTGTCATCAGTTATTTCTGAAATAAAACTTGAAGCCAGCCTTCAAATTGTTATTTCCCCAAAATCAATGCATTATTTTTTTTCTCGCTCGCTGCTTTGAAAAAGTTTTTACTTTGTCTCTGATTTCCAGCACTTTTACAACAACTGATGGGGATAGATTTCTTTGGTGTATTCTGTTTGGGGTTAATGAGTTTCTTGAATCCGTAAGTTTATGTCTTTCATAAAACTGGGGAAGTGTTCAGCTAATATTTATTCAAATATTTTTTTCTGTACTAAGTTTCTCCTCTCCTTCTAGGGCCATTTGATATTGTTCCGTATGTTCCTTAAGCTCTGTGCATTTTTTTCTAATATGTTTTGTCTCTTGTTTATATTAGGTTATTTCTATTAATCAGTCTTCAAGTTTGCTTACTGTTTTCTCTGTCATATCCACTCTGCTATTAAGCACATCTAGTGAGGGTTTGTTTTTAAGTTATAAAGTTTCCATTTCATTGTTTTTCTATATATTCTGTTCATTTTCTGAGTTTTTCTGGCTTTCTGTTCATTTTAAGAGTGATCACTTTTACTTGTTGCAACATTTTTTTAATAGCTGCTTTAAAGTTTTTGTCAATTCCAACATTTGTGTCATGTCATTGGCAAACATTGATCGTTGTATCATATGCTTGTTGATATTTTCCTTGTTCTTTGTGTGCAAAGTACTTTTTAAATGTGTCTTGGACATTTTAATATTGTGCTATGAGACTCTTATATCTTCTAAAACCTCTAGATAATGTTGATAGTTTTAGTAGATAACAACTTTGGCTTTAAGCCATACGTTCCACTGACCCATCCATCCATCTCTGGATTGTGTTTTTAATATTTTGTTTTCTATTTCCAGAATGTGATACATACTGGGATAATCTGGGAACTGTCTGGTTGTCTGTCTCTTGGTTTAGTTTCCAAGTCTTTTGTCTACTTCTTAGGACAGATCCATGCATGCATATCTTGGTGGTTGGGGATGGTGTGAGGGGTCACCCGAAAAGTTTGTAAATAACTTTAAAGATTTTCTATCTCAAGTTATTCTGTTTCTGTGATCTCCATAGTATCTTCCAATTGCTTGCAAGTCCCCTTGTAAGTCCTCCAGTTATAATGCTGGCACTTTATTTACCCTGTACTACTGCACATTTCCTTTGTCTTTCATTTAATAATAATAATTTTTAAAACATGTTTTGACCTTTTCTTTGGATGGAGTATAAGTATAGAAGTACTAGCCATTAGAGTCAACCTTTCCTTCCAGGCAATGTTGTAAAGATGATTTAGTACCAAAAGCAGACTCAATAGAGGATCCATTAATAGAGGACCCATTATGCCATGACACAGAGCATAATAACACATGAGTTGAATCTGAATCATTTTTAGAAAGCTGTTATAATTTAATATGCAAATTATGTATGAAAAAGAAGTTCCTGTAAGACATCTGACTTGGAGCAGCAGTGAGTCATTTTAAAAACACCATTAGAGATGAAAAAATATACATCACCACGTTTTTATACCATATTGCTTAAAGAAATACAACTCAAGATTTCAATGAATTTTAAGTTCAAAATTAGGCATGATAAATTAAACTGCATTTGCAAAGAATTAATGAAAAAGAGACCAAAGCAAAATAACTTAGTCCCACAGTCATTATTTTGGCTAGATTTTTACATTATTTTGTGCTGTGTCAACAATGTTGATGACTGTAAATTATCCACAGATCCCAAGATATGAAAGGATCAAGCACACCCATTCCAGACTATCTGCGGTGCCAAAATACCATGTAGAAATAATCTCTGAGCTCAAAAAAATCCACTTTGATATTCAATATATAATCTTCCTTGATAAATCTTGTAAAGGGAACAGTTTGTATATCAAATGGTAAAAGTGGCTTGCTTTTAATTAGGGGCATTATTTCACAGTGTTTTGGCAAGCTGCCTGCTATGTATGTGTGTACGCAGTTATGAGATCAGCAAAAGAAAGAGAACTCTTTTGATAATATAAATCCATTGCTCCCCCTATAAGATCACTTTTTGTGGGATCTAGGCTCTATCCAAGCCAATGTTCAATTAACACTAATATGGAAACTGGCTTCTATCGTTGCTGCAACTCAGTCCATAGAGTGTGCAATAAAAACCTAGAACAGAATTTTGGTGACCGAGGCAAAGCCAAATGCCAAGGCTGAGTTATGATAGTTCTGCAGACAAGCCCTCTCACATTACCGCAAATGTTTTGTGGATGATAGCTGGAGTGTTTTCAATTATGACTCACATCATTTTATCTCCTTGAGCTATCTTCTCTGAACATCAAGTGGATATTCATATGGTATGTACATTTATGATTGTTGTGACCATCCTGTCCTTCCTTGGTAGGATAATCTCGGGTTTGTGTCTTACTTAAAGGTTTTTAGCATGCTTACTGAATTCTAAGGAATTTAAGCAATATAGTAGACACAGCATTTGGGATTTTGGTTTCTCCTTAAAAGGCAGTCTGTTCCTTTGAAATGTGTTACTTATGCCTGTACTTGATACTGGAAAATCTCAGAGTCAGGATCTAACTTAAAATGTATTTGAGAGACTGATGTAGTTACACTTAAATTAAATCTGATACTTAAAAGAGAATCTGCATACAGAGAAATTTGGTCAATGACTTGCTGTATTGTAAGGTAGGGGTGTGTGGGTATGTGTGTGATCAATTTTACATAGCTAGAGAATAGTGTTATACTTAAGGTAGGTTGAGATGGCTTACTCTATACCCAGGAGTTATAATCATGTTCCCAATCAGCTATGAGGTTTTTGTTTTAAAAAGAGATGTTTTATTGATAAATTGTCTGCTTAAAGGGTCCAAATTTATTTCATATATATATAATCTTTTATGTTAAGATAAGCATAAGTTCTGGTGACAGTCAAGTATATATGCTTAGTTATAGCAACATACTTGTTCATATTTGTTTCAAGGCCGAGTGTTGGATCTTTTATAAATAGTAATTTTGTGGTTAGCTAATATTCTGTTATAGATCTAGCCTGTTGTGTTTTTTCCACTAGAGTGCTTGTATCTTTTGCTCACTTAATCTTCATATCTTTGTCCTAAAGCTTTATAATTTTTACTCTTTTGACTCCATCTTTCCACATCTTTTGAATGATGCTGCACATCACCACTGATACCAGCATCTAAAAAAAGTAGGCCCTTCCATCTCTATTTGAAATCTCAGTGTGCCAACCTAAGAACTAATGTAACTGTAGTAAAATTGGTGTTCAAGCTGTCAAAACCATAGGTCATCAGAAACAAGTTACACAGGATTCTATCCATATAGGTCTGCGCCAAAATATTTAGCTGGACTGTGAGGATAAAATGATTCATATTTTCCTCAATGGTTATTTTCAAAATGATTGACTGATCGGCTAAACAATATATTAAATCAGACTTACATATATGAGATATACATACGCATATCAACATTTATTACATACTTTCATATTATAATATATTCATATAAATGGAAGGCAACACTATTCTAAAATAATTATAGCTATGAAATAAAGCTGTGTGGTACACTATGGTTACAGATCTATGTACAGTAAACTACTGGATTTGATATGGTTATCAATATTGTCATAAAACAGTGATGATAACTTATGATTTCTATTAAATAGTTTTGAAGATAAGAGTTTAATACTAGGTATCATTTTAGATATGTGGTCATGGAGAATCCTGGTTTCTTTAAGCATCAATTTGATGTGGTGTCAAATGCATAGCCAAACTGTAACAGTCTTTCTAAAGCTCAAGATTTCACTGTAACTCAAAGAGTAATTAAGTCATAATATTGTTACTGTAAAATAATGAGGCATTAATTACAAACAAAACCCAACAATTGGCTTGCTTCACATGCCCCTTAGGCCTTTACTTACTGCCTAAAAGTAACTGATGTAGTGAGCTGGCTATGTGTTGTTTCAGGATTTCCAAAAGTATTATTGAAACTCTGGCTCATGTGGTATATGCCTTTTGTGAGGAACTGAATATAAAAATCATGTGAAGCTATTTGTAAATATAGTTGTTCATATAATTAATTACTTATACAAATAAGATTTTGTGGCAAAACTCTTAGTTACTATTGTACCGACGGCATACATTGTCAGTATCTTCAAGCATATCTTCATAATAACAAGGAATCACACTGAGAGAAATGTTTTATATCCCAACCATGGCAATTATTGTTATTGATAATTTTCTCTATTGATATATTCCAGACTATCTGGATAATCAGAAGCAGTTAAACTATTCTCAATGGTACACATATGTATTTTTATTTAACTACCAACAAACCCCTGATTTTGTAATTTAGAAGAGTTCAGTTTTACAAAAGATGTTTTCCTTAAGGTTGTGTGAAAATCAAAGCTTATTTTTTTTTTTTTTTTTTTTTTTGCTGTACGCGGGCCTCTCACTGCTGTGGCCTCTCCCGTTGCGGAGCACAGGCTCCGGACACACAGGCTCCGCGGCCATGGCTCGCGGGCCCAGCCGCTCCGCGGCATGTGGGATCTTCCGGGATCGGGGCACGAACCCGCGTCCCCTGCATCGGCAGGCGGACTCTCAACCACTGCGCCACCAGGGAAGCCCTCAAAGCTTATTTTGACTTAGATTAAATGACCATGTATTCTGTGTTTCTCGACACACACAACAAAACTTAATTTCATAAAACACACTAAAAATAGAGTATGATGTTCTTATGCCAACTTCCCATTCCCCTTCACTTCTATGTATCACAAATTTCTCCTCCATGCCAGATGTGCTGGAAATTATCAGTCCTTGTCCCAAGCGTCTTTTTAATATTTTCATGTAGTCCTCAAGCTCTGATAAAGCAATTGCTTAAAGTGAGTTTGTATGCATATGCTTACTCAGGAGTTGGAAAGACATATTAATACAAAGAAAAACCTCAATGTTTGAGTTTTAAATTTCAGTATGATGTCAATTCCTGGATGCCTGTTTTACTTGTTAACCATAGAAGTATGTGTTAACTCAGCTCATCTCTCATTTGACTATTTTTCAGTTAATCTGTATTGTTAGCCATATTGCAGGTAAGGTGATAAAAATATTTCCACTCTCTTTAGTGAGAATACTTACCTTTTGATGTGGTCAAATTGAATTTCTATTCCCCAGTAAACACAAACAGGGTGACCGTGATACCATATAAGACCTCATGAAACAATACAGCTACCTCAAGTTTGGTACTTTCTGACCACTAATGAGCAAGCTATACTAACAAATTTTAGAGCATGTGCTGAATTTTCCACAAAGGTGCATTTCGTAGGCATGTTTGTGTTGACTTGAATTACAAAAGCCTACCCTTTCCTGTCATATCCTAAGGGATGCAAAAATTGGAGGATGAAGGTACACTCAGTTAACATTCTAATTTTTAACATTGACCATAGAGTCCTTTTTCCTGGAGAGAAGGTTGAAGAAAACAAAAGATAAGTAGAGACAATGAAACAGATGCATGTTCTTGATACAGGACATCACTAAAGTTGTTGATGAGACTGCAGGATTGAGAGCTACAAAGACTATGGAAATAAGAGTTGGGAAGATCTGATGTTGCTGATAGGAAGAAAATGGTAAAGGAGTCCTACTGTTACTTCACTCTAAGACATGAGCCTTGAAATGTATACTTCAGTCTAAGACATAAGCCTTGAAATGTGTACTGTTCTCTGTGTCATGTGATCTTTGATTCTAAAGGTAGCATAGCTATAGTGGTTAATTTACAAATTCTAAGGCCAGACTTACTAACTCATTGACGGTGGGCATAATATGCAACTTTCTCTGTGTTGGTTTTATCATCTGTAAAACTGGGATGGAAACAATAATACCTAATCTATAAACTTGTTTGGGAGATTAAATTAGATAAAATGTGCAGAGCGCTTAGACTAGTGTCAGGAAGTGAGGCATCACTGTGTAATTGATTGGTTCTTACTTGTTAAAAGCACAAAGCTTTGGGGAAAACTTTTGTTTTGACTCCAGGTATTTTGGAATCCATGCTATGATCATGTAATGTGTCAGCTAGGAGATAGCATGTGGACAATCTTTTTATAATAACCATAAACTTGAAAATACCTATAGTGGGACTTCCCTGGTGGCGCAGTGATTAAGAATCTGCCTGCCAGTGCCGGGGGCACAGGTTCGAGCCCTGGTCCGGGAAGATCCCACATGCCACAGAACAGCTAAGCCTGTGCACCACGACTACTGAGCCTGTGCTCTAGAGACCACGTGCTGCAACTACTGAACCCTGAACCGTGTGCGTTCTAGGGCCTGCGCTCTGCAACTACTGAAGTTGCTTGCCTAGAGCCCCGTGCTCCACAACAAGAGAAGCCACGGCAATGAGAAAACCGTGCACCGCAACAAAGGATAGCCCCCGTTCGCCGCAACTAGAGAAAGCCCACGCACAGCAATGAAGACCCAACGCAGCCAAAAAAACAAACAAACAAACAAACAAACAAAAAACCTATGGTTATTTCTGAATTTGTTTTACAAATTTCAGTTTTGATTCATCAGCAAAATACTACTTTAGTACTATTACTACTAATCCTAATAAAATCATTATAAAATCAGTGGTGCTTAGCACTGATTGCTTAGCAGTTTGGGGGGAAAATTCTGATAAAAGCCATGGGATTTTTTTTTTTTTTTTTTAGCAAAAACGACCCTGAAAATATGTAATAAATATGCCTTTTTTTTTTTTAATTTTAGAAGTCTCTTTGAACTCACTGAATTATATCCTTGTACCTCAGGCTAAGAACCTCTGAATATGAGATTATCTCATGAGATATTTGGATACATAATTACACTTGTTTGCTTCAGCCAAGTTCAACTCCTTGACAGAAATAATACCTGATTACAACTGCATTATCAGAAAATGCTCAAGTAATATAGAATATGTTATTTTTAAGATGTGAAATTGCAAGATCACTGATGATGGAGTTATTCTCTGGGTATAATATCAGCTGTTTTAATGTTAAGCCTACAGATTTGAAAAAAGAGAAGCTACTTAGAATGTATCCATATTCTCTAAAGCCAAGCACAAGAAATAGCTTTCACACATTGATGCATCAGGCTGATGAGCCAGAACTCATGTAACCTTAGATCTAACTGTTGATTACATTCTCGGATGCACTCCCGGCTCCAGAATGCTGCCTTAGAGACCACCATGTCTCCCCAGTGACTTGGCATATCTGTAAAAGGATAAAAGACTGGAGTAGAAAGTTGGGACAAGGAGGTGTTATTCTCTTCTGTTCTCATAATGTAGCCAATAAGTTTAGATTGCTTTCGCAGAATTGCAAGACTAACTGGATCCACCAGAAAAAAAAAATCTACTGGGCTCCTTCTTAGAAAAAAAAAAAGTAAAGAAAATCAGGAATATCTGAGTAAATTAAGGATGAATAAACTACCCACTTTTCCACTAAAATACAGTTATCGTCAGTGCTTTGTAATCTCCAGTTACTTCTCAAGTCAAAATCACCTTTCCTCAAATTAGAGACAATAAATGAGTCTGTGCCAATCATGCTAGTTTGTATACAGTAATTATGCCTCTTACCCTAGTACTGCTTACTAATACAGGCTGAGTACACAGCGTGCATATGCAACACCACACATGAACTACTGAAGACTTTGCAGCAACAGTGAAATGCCTGGTTCCATTTCCAGGAAGCCAGAAGGGTTTTCTCATAAGTGAAGTCTTCAAACAGGCAGCAGAACACTTGGCACATGATTTTTCTGATTATAACAGGCTATATCCAAAGCTAAAAGGAAAATAATCCTGAAATCCAATGCTGATTAAGGGAGTACAACAGAGTGAAATTACCAGATACCTTTTTACTCAATGGAATTCTATTTTCCTATCTTGGACTATTCAGTTTACCTCTTTCCTGTATTATTGAGTAATCTTCCTAGGAGACATTAAGAGAATAATCATTTATAAGAGTTTAAGAAAATAATTTATCAAATATTATTATCTGATTATTATCAAAAATGCCAATTATATTATTTTGACCATAAACAGTGAGCTTCAAATACATGAATAGAATTCAACTTCTTTTCTCCTCATTTGGCATTATGTGTCACATCAGGTAAATTGCCACGTCCAAGACTGAATTTCAGATGAATCATAACTGTGTCTCCAGCTAAGCTTGGGGAGATTGTATTCGGCTGATGGACATTTCCCTTCCATGGATGGCATTCACTTAATTAGAGGGGGTGCTGCGTACGGAGTTTGCCCTCATATTCTGAGGTCAGTATTTTTTTTTTAAAGTCTAAAACTTGTTGATGCCACCTTTTCTGCTTGCACTGTGATTTTAGTTGGTGCAATATCAGTCATGGTTTTTAAACTTTTTTTAAAAGTTAATCATTGCTATACATGAACGTTATACTTTCAGTATGTACAAGAGAGAAGAGAAGAACAGATCTAGTTGAAGAGTTAGATACTGGATGGAGAATCCTACCTTTTCGCTCCGTCTCCTTCCAAGTTCTTGAGGGGCTGAAAACAGCTAACAGATAATTATCTTCTTTTCTTACTGTAACCTAAACTGACAGAAGCAGAGGATTTTCCCCCATTCACTCACTGAAAGAGTAAAAGCCTTTAAATGTTCAGACAGAATAGCTAACAAGCTGTCATTCACTTTCTCTCACATAAATGCTGTCTCCTGGTGTTTTACCTGTAATACATTCCTAAAAGTTTCCTCAGCAGCCCAAGTCTAAAGCGCACACTGGAACTCACGTCGAAACAGAGCTTACACACCAAGTGAGCAGATTCTATGATTTACACATCAGAAAACCCTGTATGTAGACAAGAAGGAAAGCAAACAAATTCTGTTTTCACTCATCTGCACATTATATTACCCTAACTTTTACCATTTCCAAATAATATGCAGATGGAAAATTAGGCAACTGTTAGTGCTGTTGTGATGGCAGGCGAAAACAGTTAAGAGATTCATTTTTCTTCCAAGAAAATCATACTCTGCAAATCCGTCTGAATTAGAGCCAAAGGATTACTTTTTATCTGGCTGTAACAAACTCTCCTTCCACCCGTCTTGAATGTGAAAAGAAACCAGCTTATTGTACTAAAAAGTACCATGCCCTCCAGGGTCAGCTACAATTGCCCAGCTTTGAAACTGGCACCGCAGCTCGTGTTTTTATAGGGGTTAGGTGAACCAAGGACGAGGATGTGGTTCCTGCTTTTAAACTTCCTGTGTGAGCAGTTTCTAAATGAGCCTGAGAGCTTTAAGGTTCAGGTCTTTATGGGCCTTCCTGTGGGCGCTTATTTATTGGATTTTTGAAAACAAGAAGGTACTCTGTTCTCCAGCATGAGGAAAAGGCTCTCACAGGAAATGATAGAGGCAGTGTTATAATTTATGACACCTCTGTCTCCCCAAGGAAGTCCTCCTGAGAGCCTAATAAGGCACTCGGATTACAATGATGAGCAAGGATAGGAGAACTGAAATAAGGTGAATCACCTGAGGCTTCAGCTCGTATTCTGGACACATAGGTCCCGGTGATAGGACTGTTCCAGGCAAGAATAGATTCATGAAACTCACAAGTTCCTCTCTCTGCCCACCTCCAACACCTACAAAGCTGTTAGAATCATGTCGCAGTACTATATGCCTATATGTGTATATGCACGTGCCAGCATTCGTTGCTAGCTCCTGTTCACTAAATGTACACTTAGCACATTTTCCAGTATTACTGAAGATGAGGAGTCATAGAATTTTGAAAGATGCTTTCCAAAGTCTGAATCAGATAAGGGAAACACTTAGTGGGACTTGGAAACAAATAAGAAAGATAAACGAGCCTACATTTCCATGTTGTCAGTTCGGGAGTTTGAGAACAGGTCTAAAAACAGTGCTATTGCCAGGAAAGAAGCCTAGTAATAAATAGCTTTAATTGTCATGTTTCATGAGAAAATGTAAAGTTAGGGTAATTATCCCTGAGGGAGTCACCTAATGAAATCCTGAGCCATGGCATCTCCAACCAGATGATCGCTCCTTTGAAGGACACAGCTATTTGACTAGTCCCTCTTACGGGGAAGTTGTAGGGATGTGGGAAACTTAAATGCTTTTTTCCTTTCTGTATCTGTATAAAAGTGGTTTAAGCTACACATTTTGACTTGGCAGACAAGGTTCATGATGTTGATTTTAGATTTACTTGGGGGGAAATAATAAGAATCAGTGCATTCACCAGTGGATACAAGAATTCTTCCAGATTATTTAAAGCTATGAGAGGGCTCATAGCTTATGGCTGGAAAAAGCTTAGAGTTTTAAAAACTCATTTCCAGCATAGTCACAGCTATCCGTGCTTCTTGGCTTTTTTTGTTTTTTGTTCTTTTTGTAAACAGGGATTGAACCCAACATTTTTATATTTTCAAGCTTCACTAAAAGATACTGTGGAGTGTGATTAAGGAGACCTATAGAAGTTGCCAATCAGATATTCGTCTTAATGGAGATGCTTAGGCTTACTTGCTTGCTTTCCAGTAACTTATCTGTAACATACACACATAAATGGACAAGTCAAGAAATAGAACAACACCAACACCCAGAAGGACTTACAATACCTTCTTCCAGTCACTTAGACGACCTCCTCCCCCAATCCCATCTAGATTCCCAGTACTATAGATTAGTTTCATCAGTTTTTAATTTTATATAAATGGAATCATAAGAGCTGAATATTTTTTTATATTTGACATTTGTTGTGCTACATTTTGTGGGTGAGATTCTTTTATGTTGTTGCACTTAACACTAGTTAGTTTAATTTTATTATTGGAAATTATTCCATTGAATGAATAAGCCACAGTTCTTTTATCCAATTCTACTGTTGATGGATTTGGGGTTACTTTCAGTCAAGGTTAGTATGAACAATGCTGCTATACAGTTTCGTATACATAGTTTTTGCTAATCAAATATATATATGTCTCTCGAGTCTCCATTAAAATTGGAAATCTAGGTAACAGGGATTATGTATATTTAGCCTTAGTAGGCACTGCCAAACAATCTTTCAACGTGGATATAAAACTTACACTCCTAATGTGGGAGAGTTCCAGTTTCTCCATGTCCTTGCCAACACTTGGTATCTTGGCTCTTTTAGCCTTTCTGATTGCTGTGCAGTATAATTCTGGGGGCTTTGTTTTTGTTTTTGTTGTTTTTTACAAGAAGGAGACCACTTTTACTGCTGGTGTGGACAGACAGACAGTGTGGGCGGGGCAGGAGGGGCAGGGACCTTTCCTTGACAATAGAGGTGCCTTCGGCACATGTGGGCCACGCTGCCAAGGAAAGGCATCTTCCTGCAGCAGATGCAGAGTCGGTCCATCCAGCAGGTTGCTTCATGCTGCAGGGGTGAGTAGGGCCTGTATGAGGTAAAGGCTACTCAGTGGTTGAGCACTTAACCTAGGGAGGCCATGCCAAGGTCAGATACACACAAGAGATGCCCTGAGAAGAAGGTGAGGTTTTGGCAGGAGTGGAAGATGTTCCCAAACTGAGCATTGAATAGGACGTAGGTGATGCAACTCGGCTCCTGCTGTTGCTTCTTCCAGGCACACAGCACCTGCCTGGACTTCACCTCCTGGAAGGTCTACCTATGCTCCAGCAGTCCCATGAGTGCAACTTCAGGATCTGTGAGCATAGGTCCTGTTCTGTGTTGTGTTGATGATGTGGATCTCGTATTCCAGCTTGGGCATGATGGCACCACTGTACCAGTCGTCCTGGGGCATGAAATCTTCCAGGTTACTGTTGAGTTGTTCTCCAAAGTAAAGCATGCAGAGGCCATCCCATTCCATCAGACCAGGAAGTCCAACAGTTTTCCCTGTGGAAGGATCATGTCTTTTCCAGGTGGGTGATATGGTCCCACCAGACTAAGCCCTTTTCATTGAGTTTTCTGCAATACTGTGCTGGTTGGTAAAAAAAAGCTGGACTTGTTCACTTGGAGGATAACCTCACTGAAGGGTTGACCAATCAAGACCCACCATATGATACATCTCCATGTCCACGAAGCTGAAGGGACTGTTGGTGATGAGGAAAAACTGTTTCCCATGGGCCACCAAGTGGCTCAGGATAGCAATATTTACTTCACTTTCGGGATGTACTTCTCTAGGTCCCCACTCAATCCACTGGTATGTGAGGTCATGTCTTGTGTGGCATCTTGAATGACCTCCATCACATCCTTATATTGGTACACTTGGTCAAACTCCAGATCGTGAGCCAGGAAGTGGTCTACCATGCAGAACAGTGACATCTCTGGCAGTAGAAGATGTCCATGAAATGTATGATGGAGGGAACTTTGCTGTAGAAACTGCCCACCTGGTACAGGGGGTATGCTGGGTGCCTCAAAACAGGTGGATCACTTCCTCATCCTGCAGAGTTGGAGGACCCTCGAGGCATTCCCCAGTTGCATATAATGGAAGGCATCATTCTTCATCTGAATACTCTTCTGAATGTCATAGTGGAGTCCCCAAAGGCAAACTTGAAGTTGTAGTCATACTTCTGAATCCCTTCTGAGCATTTGTACTGCTCAATCAGGATGTCATGTGCAGCACTGTAGATCACTAGGTGCAATGCAACTGTGTTCTGGGCCAGCATCTTGTCATAGTGGGAGCTATAGACCTTGACATCACTCATGTTGATCTCGTTACTGGCATAGACAGCTGCCAGGTTCAGGGACTGCTGACCTTGCTGGGCGAGGGGGGTGCAGGAGGCCCTGCACCAGTTTCCGTATGTCCTGGTAAGAGCCTACAGGTGTGCTCTGAGCTTGTCTCCTTGAGTGGTGGCAAAGCATGCACTACCCTGATCCCAAAGCCAAGAAAAGTGCCTCCCTGTTTCCCGTCAAGACACCTCCAATCTGCTGTTACAGTACCCCAGTATTGCCCATTAGCTCACCAGTAAACCCTGGATGCTTCCAGTGACTCCTGATAGCAATACTATCACCAGTTCTGATGCCTCCAGGTCACCTGTTACCATAGTCGGTGCCTCCTAAAAGGGAGATAATTTTTTTTCCTCAAGAAGACATTGGGTAAAAAAATAATTATTTTTTGTTTCAATTATTATTTTTTCTTTTTTAAAATTGAGATATCCTTGACGTATAACAGTGTTAGTTTCAAGTATACAACGTAATGATTTGACATGTGTATACTATCCTATGAACAGATAAGCACAGTAAGTATAGTTAGCATTCATCACATACAGTTAACCCCCCTCACCTATTTTGCCCCCCCACCAACTCCCTTACCCTCTGGTAACCACTACTTTGTTCTCTGTATCTATGAATTTGGTTTTATTTTATTTTATTTATTAGTTGGTTTTATTGTTACTGTTGTTTTAGATTCTACATATGAGTAAAATCATACAGTATTTATTTGTCTCTCTCCACCTGACTTATTTCACTTAACCTACTATCTTCAAGGTCCCTCCATGATGTCACAAACAGCAGGATTTCATTTTTTTATGGCCGAGTAGTATTCCATTGTGTTTGTGTGTGTGTGTATATATATATATGTATATGTATATGTGTATATGTACATGTATATACAGTATGTATGCGTGTGCATACACATATAAAATGTCACATCTTCTTTGTCCATTCAACCATCAATGTACTTAGGTTGTTTCCATATATTGGCTATTGCAAATAATGCTGTAATGAACACGGGTGCATTTATCTTTTTGAATTAGTGTTTTTGTCTTCTTCAGATAAATAGAAGTGGAATAGCTAGGTCATATGGTGGTTTTGTTCTTAAATTTTTTTAAGATTCTATATACTGTTTTCCACTCTGACTGGGTCAATTTACATTCCCATTAACAGTGCACATCTTCTACATTCTCACCAGTGTATATTATCTCTTGTCCTTTTGATGGTAACCATTCTAACAGATGTGAGATGATACCTCATTGTGGTTTTGATTTGCATTTCCTTGATTAGCAGTGTTGAGTACTTTTTACCTACCTGTTGGCCATTTGTATGTTTTCTTTGGAAAAATGTCTATTCAGATCCTCTACCCATTTTAAAATCAGATTGTTGGATTTTTAATATTGTTTTATTAATTTTTATTTATTTTGTATATTAACCCCTTAATAGATACATGACTTGCAAATATCTTCTCCCATTTAGTAGGTTGCATTTCCATTTTGATGATGGTTTCCTTTGCTGTACAGAGGCTTTTTACTTTGATATAGTCCCACTTATTTATTTTTTATTTTGTTTCCCTTGCCTTTGGAGTCAGATCCACAAAAGCCTTCTAATACCAATGTCAGTGAGGTTACCAAGTACATTTTCTTCTAAGAATTTTATGGTTTCAGGTCTTACATTCAAGTCTTTAATCTAGTTTAATTTTTGCACATGGCATAAGATAATGGTCAAATTTTATTCTTTTGCATGTGGCTGTCCAGTTTTCCCAGAACCATTTATTGAAAAGACTATTTCTCCATTGTATATTCTTGGCTTTTCATCATAAATTTATTATCCATTTATGTGTGGGTTTATGTATGGTCTCTAGATTGTGTTCAATTCATCTATGTGTCTTTTTTCATGCCAGTATCACAATGTTTTGATTATTTTTTTGTTGGTTTTGTTTTGTTTCTCTTTGTTTCATTTTTTATTTTAAATAGCCTACATTCCTTTTACCAACTTTAGAAGCTACAACAAAATATTAACAAGTCAATGATTTTTATTTTCTTAATCTTGCTTACATATGTATTTTATGATACTTTCCTCAAATAGAACCATACTATTCATATTACTCTATAATATTTTTTACTTAACATAGCATCACAGTGCTTTAATTAATGTAGCTTTGTAGTATAGTGTGACATCAGAGAGCATGATATTTCCAGCTTTATTGTTCTTTCTGAAGATTACTTAGGCTATTTATTTTTTTGTTTTTATTTGTGTGTGTGTGTGTTGCTGTATACACATTTTAGAATTATATACTTGTGTTGTGTGAAATGTGCCATTGACACTATGCACATTTAGGGATTGCATTGGATCTATAGATGGCCTTGGGTAGTATGGACGTTTTAACAGTAGTAATCTTTTCATCCCATGAGCATTAAACTTCTTTGCATTTATTTGTGTCATCTTCAATTTCTTTCATACTGTTTTACAGTTTCAGTGTACAGGTCTTTCACCTCTTTGGTTAAATTGTTCTAAGTATTTTATTCTTTTTGATGTATTTGTATATGGGATTGTCATCTCAATTTTTCTTTATGCTAGTTCAACATTAATGTATAGAAATGCCATAGGTTTCTGTATATTGACTTTGTATCCTGTGACTTTACTGAATTCATTTATTAGTTGTAACAATTTTTTGGTGGAGTGTTCAGGGTTTTCTGTACTTAGTATCATGACATAAAAAGTAAAAGTAACAAAGATATTGGCCTAAAAAAATGAAAAAAGATATTGGCCTGTAATTTTCTTTTCTTGTAGTATTCTTGTCTGGTTTTTGTATCAGGGTTATGCTGGCCTTGTAAAATGAGTTTGGAAGTTTTTGCTTCTCTTCTATTTTTTTTTGGAAGAGTTTGAGAAGGGTTGGTATTAATTCTCTTTTAAAGTTTTGGTAGAAATTGACCAGTGAAGTCATTTGTTCCTGGACTATTGTTTTTTGGGAGGAAAAATTGTTATTTTAAATTTTGGTTTTTGTTTTGTTGGATTTTTTTTTCCTCCACTAAATTTTCTCCAAAGCACTGGGACACAAGTCACTGGAGATCAGCTGAAGAAATATATTGCCTTTATGCTTTTAGCAAAGGGAACTATCTTTTTTAAAGCTTTCATTATCAATAGTGTTTCTGTCTTCCCATGAATTATCATATGTCCTGGTGATCTTTGTAGAGTGCTCGTAAATAAGCTCCTGGAAGACGCCTATAAACATATCTAGACATATGGAATCTTAGTGGCAAAATAGCTTACAATAAAAGAGGGAGAGTCGCACATTCTCACTGTCCCCATCTTAAGTACACACATACAAGTGTAATATATTTGTACATAAAACATTGTTCTGACTTTCTAAAGAATAGAAGAGAAAAAGAAATTATTTAGGGCTATATGTGAATGCATGCACAAATTCCTACCAGGTTTTGTAACACCAGACTATCAGTTTTCTCATAATAAAAGCTGCTCTATCTCTTGCAAAGTTCTTTCAAAGTTCAAATGAAATAACAACCATAAACCTCATTGCTTACCATGGAGGGGGAATATAAAATACAGAAAACTCAGCAGTAAAATTATGTCTCTACAATTCATGCTGACAGCATGAACCAAGTTATGCAAATCATTGTTCACTTAGAATGACTTTACACCTCTATTTAGCACATATTGCATCATGACAAAAGTCTGGAGCCTGAGCATTAAGTCTTTAACCGAGAGAAAAAGGGTCAAGAACAAAAATCGGTGTTGTGCCAGTGTTTCCACTGATTGGGTGACATTAATTCATTCATGCATTCAACAAGATAGCTTTTGAGCACAATATGTTAAGGCATTATTTTTAAACACTTTCTAATTAACCTCTCTGAACTGCAGACTCTTCCTCCATATAGTGAGAGAGAGGGAACTGGTCTGGTCCAGAAGTGTGCTATCTATTGAGTTCTAAATTCTTTGATAAGAAATAGGCAACTGGGAGAACATACACTCAAACCAAGCCAACTCTAGAGGGAACACATATTTAGAAGGCACTAAAAAGAAGCATGTGATATGAATGGCATTCCAAAGATAATAGCTTTTACTGCGAACTATATTTTAGACATTTACATGATTTCTTATGAAATGTGGAAATTCATGCATCCCACACATCTGCAATTCCTGACTTTTCTTCATATATAATTGGAGACAATAATACAATATTTGATGGCCTAAATTTCCTGGAGGATTATAAGAAAGATTCTTTGTTTTACATAGATACTCAATCTGTAAACCACTTAGCACACCACTAGGGTGATGCACATGGACTACTCAGTTTGACAGCTATTTTATTATATCTATTTTGATTTTTTTTAAAGCAGTTTGTCAAGATTGGGTATAAATTATGACAAATGTTATATGGATCTATTCCTTCAGGTTGTGTCCTCATTTAGAATTTAACCAATCAGCTAGGCCTCCCCTCAGTAGTGGTTATCTTTGATGACTTAATACAGTTGGGCTTTAGCTTCAGAAGATGTTTGTCTTTCAAAACTATCATGCAAATGATTAAAGAAATCCTATTTTGAGATACCACAGGGTTATTATGTACCACATGGACTATTTCAAAGGATGGCTTATATCATTGTCTCCATAGATTGTCCACAAGGGAAATATGCAGGTTGTATAATAGTGCTTTCCGCCCTTCTTTCACCCTGGAACTTAACCAGATCCATGTGTTTAGTGAGATCTGTAAGAAGAAACAGGCTCACACTATTTCATGCCTATAGGGGATAGAACCTAGTTTAAAATATATTTATTAGGATAGGAACATCCACTAGTTACCAATTAAAAGAATCCGGGGAGAAAGGGTGATTAAATGGGAAATTCGGGGTGTTTGCCAAAGCTAAATAGCATTTTGGGGGATAATATTTTGCATCTGCATGGGAATATATTATTTTCAAAATATTTTGTAAATGCTATCTCAAGTAATTGCTAACATTCAATTTTATAGATAATTAGAGAATATATAATAATAAAAATAATAAAACAAGAACAGCAGATGGACTTTCTATGTGCTGCTCTATTTTATGTGTCTTATAAATCATAATTTATTTAATCCTCTCTATTAGTCTGTCAGGTATAATTTATATCTCTATTTTATACCTAAATAAAAAGAAGCAAAGAGATTAAATAACTCGTCCAAGGAAACAAATTTAGGAAATGGCGGGGCCAGGCATTCTGCTAATGTCACATCAATGACAGTTCAACTAGGCTAGTGTCATTTAGCTCTTTCGACAAACATATGTTTCTTTGAATAAGTCTAAGATTAAAAAAGAAAGACAGGGACTTCCCTGGTGGTGCAGTGGTTAAGACTCCATGCTCCCAATGCAGGGGCCCTGGGTTCTGTCCCTGGTCAGGGAACTAGATCCCACATGCCTGCCACAACTAAGAGTTCACATGCCACAACTAAGGAGCCCATGAGCTGCAACTAGGGAGCCTGCCTGTCGCAAGTAAGACCCGGTGCAATCAAAGGAAAACAAAACAAAACAAAACAATTCAGCGATCTTGAGCTATCAATTAAAGTGAAAATAAATGAGCAGTAAATTGGTTTAATGTGTTTTTTATCCCTAGTAATGATCACTTTAATTACACTTATTAAAATGTCCATAAGTGTTTTGAGTTTTTGATAGTCACTGAAAACACCTGATAGAGATTTAAGACTGCACCCTTCTATAGTGTAATTAACTAGAAAGTAGCTGAGTGGACAAGGACCATATTTCCCTTATGTCTACCTCAGGACATTGTACTGGTTCTCACAAATAAAATGTGACCCAAGGTGATATAAAAGAAGTTAGATTTTCTCTAGGCCTTCTTCTGCCATCTGCCTGTTTGAACATAATGACCAGGGCAATTGTGGAAACCTTTTCAGGACAGAGTAGGAGTCTGCAATATCCATTTTGAATTTCCGTGCATGTATGTTTTAGGATTATAACTTTGGGCATTGTTTATTTAACAGTTTCCTTACCTCATATGAGTGTCTATTCAATGAGTTACAATTTTAAAAGCAAAAAAATAAACTCACAGATCCAAACTACAAAAATTATATAATTTTATATGTATTTTTGTGTGATAATATTGGGAAAATGAGTTTGTAGTGTCTTACCATTCTGAACTTTTGAGATTTTCCTCATTTTCCCACCAGCCCAGAGATGCAGTTAAAGAGAAATATTGGGGGTGGGGAAAGATCGATGGATCCTTCTGTTTACTTCTAAAAAAGAAAATGAGAAACATAATTTCAAATTAGCAGATAAGCATAAAAAAATAAAATTCAAATAAATGACAAAATAAGTATAAAACAAACATAGAAAAAAATCAAAGAATAAATTCTAATATTTCACTAATTGCAAGAAATTTAAATTCTAAAAAGGACTTCTGTATCTAGCAATTTGGAACACTGGATATCCAGAAAAAACTTTCCCAATAAAGTATTTAAGGAAATACTAACTGTGGAGAATTCTTGACAAATGGCTTAATCTTTTTAAATTTTCACATCAAAACAGTAAAATTATTTAGCAAAAACAAAACTCATGGACAATATTTACAATAAAACTAGGCAGCAAGTTATTCCTATGGATCCCAAAATACAAGTAGGTTTAATTTTTGAAAAGACCAAAAGCCTGCATGGCACTCATATCTGTGAGGCAAAAAACAAAGAAGCTACAAGGTAGCTGCCATGGCTGAAAGTGATAGATGTCACCCTGGGCCAACTTGAAAACAACAGCTGAAATGAGGAGGAGATTTGCTTTGTTGATGGGCACAATGACTGCACAGTAACCACTAAAAAGCTAGGTGTTTATAGCCATTAAAAACTCCCCAGACTGACTAGCCAGGGCTCCCTACCAGGCCAAAGCTACACACAGAGGAGAAACTGATGAGTGCAATCAAAATTAAGCAAGGTATGGACAGAGACAGAAAAAAAGAAAATGACCAGATAAAGTGGGGTTGAGTTAAGAGACCCATAAAATTTCAGAAAGCATGACAGTATTTTTTTTAACACTCTTAGAAAATAAGAGCACTTTTAAGTTAGAAAAGTCTCTGAACTATGCCTCCTCTTATTTTCCATAAAAATAAGTAACAGGGCTTCCCTGGTGGCGCAGTGGTTGAGAGTCCGCCTGCCGATGCAGGGGACACGGGTTCGTGCCCCGGTCTGGGAAAATCCCACATGCCGCGGAGCGACTGGGCCCGTGAGCCATGGCCGTTGGGCCTGTGCATCCGGAGCCTGTGCTCCGCAACGGGAGAGGCCACAACAGTGAGAGGCCCATATACCGCAAAAAAAAAAAAAAAAAAGTAACAGATCATCATCAAGGTCAAATTCCATACGTTTATTATAAGACAAAACAGTAATAAGGTGAAGAATAACATCCCCACAGAAAATGAAAAGTTTAAGATGAGTTTTAAACCACCGTATATCATTTGGAAGTGAAAGAGCAACATAAATGAGAATTAGAGTAAAGCAGAAATATGGTGATACGACTCAAGAAATAACTAAAATAAAAGAAAAATTACTTAATAAATGGCATCTTAATTAGAAGAAACACAAGTAAATAGAAAACGACTTTTGAAATTTACATTAAGAGGACAATTATAAAAACCAAAAAGAAAGATAAAAGGATTCAATAAAAAGTGTTCGTTATTGAAGATAGGCAAGGAAGATAAAAAATAGACACAATAGAACTTTCTGAACAAATCCAAAGCATGGAAAAAGAACAAATGGAAAAGAAAAAATGATAGCTTAAGAAATATTTCCTGTCATTAAAAAAATGGAAATTTGTACTGATGCCTGCTCGGTACCTATGAATTTTGATCCAGAATGATCAAACCCAGGAAATATTCTATTAAAATTATTGGACTTAATAAAATTTTTATAAACAAAAGCTCATTTGGGTATCAAGACAAAAAAGTTACATGAACTAGAAAATTAGATTATCATTAGACTTTCAACAACAGTGCTTTTTGTAAGAAAAATAGAGTAACATATTCAATATACTCAAGAAAAATTTTTAAATGTGAGTCAGTATAAAATCCAGCAGAACTGACTTCCAGTATGAAGACATAAACAAAGTTTTCTCAACATGGAAGAACTCAGGAAATTTTGTTCCCTTGATCCTTTTAGAGAAATCTACTAGAGAATGATATTCAGACAACCAAAATGGCTATAAAGGCATCAACATGAGGAGGATGGTGAACATTAAACAGAGTTACTTATAGACTTAAAATTGAAGAAGGGTTAAACATGAAATAGAACAGTATGTAACAACCATATACTCAGGTATTATAGGTATAAAGCAATTATTAAAACTGGGGGAAATTGGGAAAGCATATGTAAAAAGTTAAACTGTTCTCAGTAATTATGTATATACTATAAGTGTTAATATCATTTTTCTGACAATGTGTGTATAAAGTGGGAAAATTTTAAGTAATGCTATGGACTATACACATTTTACTATGTCATGTGCCCTAGAGCATTTGAATTCTCAGTGTAAAAGAAAGCAGTTATGAATGTAATATAGAACATGATATAGAAAAAGTCTGGTGGTCCTAAATTTGAATGGAAGTATCAGTAAGGCCTCACGAAGCATAATGTCTCTTAAAAGTACCTGTCTATCTCTATTTATCATCTGTCATCAACATATATTCTTAGCTCAGTCCACTGAAGAGGCCTGAAAAGAATGGCCAACCTAGTACCAGTGAGTCCTTACTACATAGATTGGGGTCTTAATTACTTTTTCTATTAAATAAAAGGAGTGCCTTTTAGACAAGTGACCAGTTCCAATTCTGGAGCAGAAAATGTCCAAGGAAAGCTTGGAACATGGTGTCCTTGGAACACATAGGATAGTGACAAAGATATCAAACACACATCAAAAGGTCACATCAAAAGGATCAGGAGCTAATTTAAAAAGAATGCTCTTGCTAAAGATCGGACAATTTGAGCTTTGAAAATGATCATTACAACTGATGGTAACTAGTCATACATATTGAGATAGATATATATTGAGGTTCTTCTTAGGTAAATTCAATTATTCAAATATTGTTGAATTTTTTTATTATTCTAGAAAAATGATATCATGGAATTTGGATCTTAACTTGAAATTTTTAATATTGAAGGAAAGATATATTTTGTATTTTTTTAAGCTTGGGAATAAAATTGAGAAATCACACAGGAAGAGATACTAGGATGACTCCACAATTGATGCCAAACTCCTCCAAATGATGACATTTTGGGTGGTTCATGAGGTTCCTTTTAAATGTCATCTTTGTGGAGATGTCCCTGATACTCTGCAGTAAGAGTTTGATCTTTCCTCCTCTAATTTTATAACACTACCTATATATCTCATGATGATTTCATATTATAGTTATTTATAGACATATTATATATATATATATCCCTAAGAAATAATTTTTTTGAGAAACAAGTTCATGTCTCCTTTATCTTCATATCCTTTGTCCAGGGTCCTGTAAATAACAAAGAAGAAAAAAAATCAATATTTGTCTTTTTAAGAAATCTAGGTATCAGTCCTATCAATAATAATTTAAAGACTTTGGAATTTGATCAGTTTAATTTCCTATGTGCCTAAGGAATACATGTGGATAGCCTGATGTAACCAGTTGTAATATGCCAATTGTTTTGAACCAAAGACTAGAAATGATTTACATCATTGTGCAAATTAAGTAAAACAACATCAGAAGAATAAAGTGACAAAAACAAAGTGACTTCAAGAAATTAACCCTGAATAATTTACTATACATGAAAGGGTTTATGAGTCAGTCATGGCACACAAAAGAAAGGGGCACAAAAAGTACAGGCCGTTGCTAAGCAAGGAGTTTTAAATGCTTAAAGACAACTTGTATAAATGAAGGGATAAACTAGAGTTTTTTGGCACCAGGAAGAGGCTTGGAACTTCTGTTTTGCCTTGTGGTCTACGGGAAGAAAAGCTTTTCTTTCTCGCTGGATCTCTTGCATGATAACTAAGCCATAGCAAAAGGAGAGAGGGTAGGTAGAAAAGAGCAGGGACTGGAGGGCTGACCTCAGGTTACTTTAATAGTCAGAGGTAGAGAGAAACAGAGGAAGTCACCAGAAACTGAGATGGAGTGACAGGAGGAGTGTGGGGAGATCCAGGAGAGGTCGTGCCCTGGAAGCAGAGGGCTGCTTCAAGCGTGAGAAGATGCAAAGATTTTCAAACGTTCCAGATGGGTCAAGGACATCTAGGACTAGTAACTAACCGTCAGTTTTAGTAAGGAAGAGTGTGTTGGTGATCTTGTAGATAATGAATTTTGGTGAAACTGTAGGTCAGAGGCCAAACTGGATATAGTTCAGAAGAAAATGAGAGGAAAAAATTGAAGGCATGTACCTCTAGCACTTGCTGGAGAAGAATGTGAGGACAAAGGAGGCATTTTTGGCTTTGTTTTCAAGAGAAAGAGGAAGAGAGGGAGAGAAAAACTTTCAGTAAGAAATAGAAATTTTATTTTTTAAAGGTGATTTTTGTATTTGTTTTAAAATGTGGACTATTACCCCGAAGACAATATGGAGAAATCTTGGTTTTGAGATTATTAAGTTACTGACTCAGAGTATGATAATTAGAGGTCTGTTAATGTAAAAATTAATTATCTTAATAACTGACATCTTGCTACTTTCTTTAAAAAAAAAACTTCCTATCAAAATTTTAATTTTTAATAAGATAAATGGCCATTAATGGAAAAGTCACACTTGCATATAATCTGATTTTTTTTCTAAAGTGCTTGGTTTCTGTGGCTTCTTGTGTTTAAAAAAATTCACTGAGAGTTATAGCACTTTGATTTTTCTAAAACAAAAGGTGTTTAAATTTTCTTAAGGATATTTTTTCCTCTGAGTCACTGAACTATAATCTCCTTCCCTCAAGCTATGTTAGATGAAACTACATAATAAAATGTGCTGACACATATGAGTTCACTCAAAGACATGTACCATTTCCTGTTCCTTATGAATATCATATGCCAAATAACTATTCTACTCGCCTCCAAACTGTATATACAGAGCATGTCTGTTCTACTAACAACCCAAGAAAAGTAGTAATTAATTATAACATCATTCTTATTGTGCCAAAGGTTTATTACTACCACCTACAACCCTAAGTGAAGTAATTATATACATATGTAATTTCAGCCATCATTCTTTAAATGCATTACGCTCTTCAAATGCTTGTGTTTTCTGGATTATTCACATTTCATTAAAGCATCCAAGTCTTGCCAAAGCCTTCCACTCTTAGGAAACCCCATGGGGGATTAAAAATGGGATGAAACCAGTAAACTTCCAGTGCTTTTATATACTTAAAACTACATTTTCTGCCAGGGTCTGGACTATTTAATTATCATTGTTGAGCCATGAATCTACCTGAAACATTCTGCCTATAACTTCAATGAACAATTGAATTAACCAGCCTTTCTAATGTTATCTTCTAGAAGAGTGCAAATAATTATTTTATCAAAAGGTGATATTAATGAAAAGATACAAGTGTATCAAAACCTGTGCTGCTATGAAGACTAACACGGATCTTTGTTACATATTTAAATCTAAACCTCAAATGCCTACGTTCCCAGACCATGCCCTGCTACCATTTCTCTATGGATAATACAAGGGTGGAAAGACAAGTATACATCATGATGATCTTGATGGATTGACTGCCTATCATGATCCATTTGATAACATAGAGACAGAGAGAAGAAAAAGACAGATATCATGACAACCCTAACCAGAGGCTTCTTGCCTGGCCTGCACGTACTTAGAGGCACATTCAGACCAAGAAAGGTATTAGTTAAACAGATTCTCAGAGTAGGAGAGCTCAGTGAGTGTCATTGAACTGAGGTTTTTAAGAACCAAGGATCCTGGGACCACTCTATTGATCTTCCAGGCTGTATGCATTTGTAGGGTGAATACAGGAAGCATTAGACTTAATAAAAATTAAAGGGTAGTTTAGTGACGTTGTTAGGCTGATAGAGCTGATACAAGATGTCACAACAATTGTAATTAAAAAGGAAACTCTATCCTATGGTCTAAGATATCCTATAAAGAAAAGAGGATGTGTTTGATTTTTTTTTAATTTATATAATTCCAAAGTTGTAGGATGGTTTCAAGCATATTGCAAAGACTCTACTATCTAATTACTATATTCTTTACTTTTTATCCTTTTGTAGTAATTGCTTTCTCTCTTGCTATCTATGATATTTTTCTTAACCATTTGAAAGCAATACAAATCATATTTTGTACCCTTAAATGCTTTAGTACCTATTTCCAAGGAACAAAGATGTAATCTTTTATAAACAGAGTGAAATTGCCAAAATTACATAAATTAATATTGGTACTCTTAGCTAATTAATAGTCCATATCTAAAGTTCATTCATTGTCTAATGTCTATATGGCTTTTTTTCCCTCAGTAAAAATTGAATAAGTGATCACACATTGTATTTAGTAGAAATGTCCCTTTATTTTCCTTTATTCCTCAGTTTTTCTTTGTCTCTCATGATTCTGAAAGAGTACAGGGCATTACATTTGTAAAATATCCCTCAGTTTAGATTGGCTACTTCTTCATGATCAGGTTCATTTTGTATGTTTCTAGCACTACAGTAATAGTGATTTTGTGCCCTTCTCAGTGCATTGCAGCAGTAAGCACATAATATCAATTTGCACCATTAATGGTAATACTAATTTTAATTATGTCATTAAAATGGAATCCACCATGTTATTACACAATAAGGTTACTGTTTTTCTTTTTGCAGTTAATGTTTGTGGTGAGCTGCTTGGATGCTGTGTCATATTTTTTCATTGAACATGAATCCACTTGTTTTATCATCTACTGATGATTCATGTCTGAATCAATTATTGTTATCATTATTGTGAAATAGTGTTTTCTTCTCCCCCAAGAACATACATATTTTTATTTCTTTAAATATAAAAGGTGGGGCCTCCCTGGTGGCGCAGTGGTTGAGAGTCCACCTGCCGATGCAGGGGATACGGGTTCGTGCCCCGGTCCGGGAGGATCCCATGTACCGCGGAGCGGCTGGGCCCGTGAGCCATGGCTGCTGAGGCTGCACATCTGGAGCCTGTGCTCCACAACGGGAGAGGCCACAACAGTGAGAGGCCCACGTACCGCAAAAAAATAAATAAATAAATAAATAAAATAAATATAAAAGGTGAATTAATAAACATTCTCAGGAAAATCGGGAGTAGCTAGAAACATTTTATTTACCCTTTATTTATTATAGTTATGAAATATTTTTACCAGCCTACTAAGAGGTAATGCAGGCATAAATGACCTACCAGAAAAATCAGGAGACAATATCATCACTGTTTCTGGTCCATTGTGTGTAGCATAAAAAAAAAAGATAACAAGGTAAACAATTTGCGAATTCTTACTTTTAATGTAATTGTATGAAAATAGCTAGATACAATTGAAATGTCTATAAATCAATGGCTGATTGATTTATGTCCACAATAATAATGACTAGTTTTTAATAAAATACATAAAACAATGAATACCCATAATAATAAAACAAGTAATTTCATATAGGTAAGAAAATAAATTAACAGTCCCAACTATGTATGTATTACTTTAAAAAGAATAAAATTACAAAACTTGACCAATAGATAAGGAATTATTTGAAAAACAAAGAGGTATATGTATATTTTGGAAACTTTATGTGAAAGAATAGCTACAATTTTTAAAAGAATGATGTGGCTTTTGCTACCAAACATTATAATATAATAAAAATTAGAATAGTGTGGTGCTTGCATAAAAGTAGACAAAGGGAAAATGAAGATATCACAGAGTCTCCATTATAAATAAAACAATTATGTAATAATGGAAAAATTACAAGTGGATTATGGACTAATTATTACATGTCACTGTGAAAATTGGACAGCAGTATTTTTGGGGAAAGCGGGGTAACTTCTCACATTGTACACAAACAAAATTTCCTTTTTAAATGGGCTAATTGTGAATGGCTGACATATATTGAGTATTTTATATACTATATATAGTATATAGTATATGCTATTCATGTCCATAATAGTTTTTATTTTACACAATTCTGACACATACACTGGTCTTCTTTAGTACATTACCCTTTGTGAAAAGCATTAGAAGAAATATGCTCTCCATTTTATAAATGCAAAAAGGGACATTTAGAAAGCTTAAGAGATTTGTCATAGTATTGGGTTGGCCACAAAGTTCGTTTGGGTTTTTCTGTAAGATGTTATGGAAAAACCCAAACGAACTTTTTGGCCAACCCAATACAGGTGTCTGGTTTCTGCAGAGATGAGCTTGATATCAAATCTTAGAATTCTTAATCCTATACAAGTAAAATCTCATTGCCTTTGTGCACTACTTGTGTATAGTTCAGGAAAAGCTCTGAATACCCCATAATTCTAAGAAGGAGATAATTTTCTAGACTGTCGAACCATTCTGAAATAGAATAGATATGATTCTTTCACAAAGAAGCAATAACTGTTACTTAAATATTATACTTACCTTAATATATCTGTTTCAGATACATCTATTTGTAATGTTTAAATGAAGAATCCATTGAAATAAGAGTAAGACTAAAGAAACTTACTAAAATAAGAAGTGGGGAGGAATCCTAATTTATAATATAAGTCAAGGTTAAATGTTTACATTTACTAATTCAAGGTAGTTATTTAAAAGAAAGCTTAGTAAAAAAAATCTATATTTTATGCTCCTGGAAAAGAACAATTGTTTATTACAAAAAGAAAAGTGTTGTTTATGGTAGAAGCTGTAGTTTAGTAAATGAAAAAATTTTAAATAAACTAACTTTAAAAAATTTGAAGCAAATAATAAAGGGAAAGAAAACAATACAACCAAAGACTATGAAATTTGAGAAAAAAGTTAAAGGCTTTAAAAATATTTATATTAATAATAATAAATTAGTTATATTATACATTGGGCCATACTAATAATGTGAATTTATTTTATTCAGTGGACATTTATATCCTGTTACTAATTCTATTTTCAATGTGTCAAAATTAAACTTGGGGCATTCAGTCAAATCCTACTTGCAATGAATAATGTAGTGTATTTGAGAAATAGAGGTTCTTCATTGTAATTAAATAAGAGGGCCTTAATTATTAGGGTTTCTACATCAAAACAAGACACAACTATCTCAAGAGAAAATGGAAACAGTATGCACAATGTAAGCAGCCTTCATAGAGGGCAGATCCATTATTTCTCAGCCATATGAGTCAGAAAACTAGTCTGTGTTCTCCATGTTTATTTCTTTTGTCCTTTTGCTCCCGATTCTCCAGTAATCTCATTCTCCACTGTACTTCATTCACCCACTGCCAAGTTCAAATCTTAGACTTTGGCATTACCAATAAATGTTACTTTCTCTAAAACTGCAGGTTCACTTTCCCAATTTCCTCAAACCCAACAGCAATCCCACTGATAGCAGATTACATTTCCATACTAACACCAAAAATAACTTTAAATGTTTGATAAACATATGCAAAACAAAGCAAAATAAAACATTTTCTTAAAAGCTAGGAATATCAAGATAGTAAGAATTTAAAGACCAAAGAAGCAGAGGAGGTTCCTTTTGGTTGGAACACATCTGCCAATCATGATGAAATACAGCTGAGTATCTGAGCTATAACTGTGAAGGCTCAAAGGGCCAAGGGAACCTACATCCATTCTAATAAGCACTGTCTCCCAAAGTGAGGAAGCTGCTAGATACCCATATGTAACCTAAGCAGGGAACATTTGGGTTATACTCTTCAGGACAACGATGATTAGAGTTATCCTTTCAGGGAAAGTCATAGTCCTTGTTTGAGCATGGGAAAAAATTAAGAGCTAAATCTTTTTCCCAAGAAACTGAACCCTTGGCCAGATGTCATGAATTTCAGTTCGAATTTGTTTGATTATGAGTGGCCAAAGAATCTTCAAGCATGGCTTCATTTTGTAGAACCTCAAGCACTTGGCAGAAGCAAATGAGAAGGCAAATACATCCTGGAAGACATACCTTCATTTTAAGCCTGAGTAGTTCCCTAGAAGCTATTGTAAAATGTCATCAAGGAGCACCAGGCAAAGAAAACCAAGCATACAACAAAAAGTCACCATGACTGAACCCAACCAGTGACATAAAAGATAAGGAGTTAATGCAAAAAAATCAGTTTCTTAAATTTTAAAAGCAAAGAAATCTCTACAGGAAGTCAGAAACTATAAAATGACAAAGCAGATCTAAAATAACTGAATCTTACATTATTCATAGATGCAACATAGTGAAACAATTATGACAGTATTTACAGTCAAAATAGCCTTCAATGCTGCATGGGTAATTGCTATATGACAAAGATAATATGGCAGATCAGCAAGAAACAAAAATGGTCTTTTCAAACAAATATGCTGAGAAAACTGGGTATACTTATGGAAAACTATGGTGAAGAACCTTTCCTAAAAACAGAGAAAAAAATCAGTTATAGATGGATTCCAGAACAAAATATGGAAAGCAAAACTATAAAGCTTTAACAAAGTATTATAGAGAATATCTTCACAACTTCACTATAAGAAGTTATTTTCTTGGACAAAAATAAAGGAAAAGCCAGATAATCTTAGACACCATAAAGGAGAAGATAATTTTGCTTACATTAAATTAAACATGTGTTCATCCACGGTGAAGAATACATGAGTAAACAGAGGAGTTACGGAAATGAGGTAGAACATGTGTAGCACGTGTAACTGACAGGAGGAAATTTTAGAATTTCTGCAAATCTCTCTCTCACTGCACACACACACACCCACCACCACCGCCTTCACATGCGCACACACACACATAGATAATCTAATAGGAAAAAGGAAAAAAAAAATCTTGAACAAGCAATTCATGGAAGATGAACACCAAGTGAGTAATATAAGAAAAGGTATTTGGCCACATAAATAATCAGAGAAATGAAAATAAAAACTGTAGAATAAATTACACATCCATCAGGTTGTCAAAATTGTAATGTCTACAATACTGTTAATAATGGTAAGCAACAACTTGTATGATCCCGTTTTTATGAAAGGTCCAGAGAATGTAATTCTGTAGAGATAGAAAGCAGATTAGTGGTTGCCTGAGGATGGAAGTGAGAATGAGGACTGATGGCTATGAGAAATATACTCAGGGTGATGGGAAAGTTCTAAAATTGTATTGTGATTATGGTTGCACAACTCTATAAGTTTATGAATTTACAAAAATCATTGATTTTTTAAATACTGGGAACAAGTGAATTCTATGGTATGTAAATTAAACCTGAATAAAACTGTTAAATTAAAAAAAATAATGTGGAGGAACAAAAACTAACATGCAATGCTGATGGGAATGTAAATCAAAATAACCATGTTGGTGAAAAAGTTTGGCATAATTTATTGAAGTTGAGAATATCAATACCCTATGACCCATCATTGCCAGCTGTAGGATATAAATTAGAAAATATCTTGCCCATTTGCAACAGTATATCTGAAAAAGTATTGGAGAAGTGATGTTTGTCAGTACTTCACTGAAACCATCCAAATTATTTAGTACACATCAATATAAACAAATTTCAGCTGAACTCAAGAGCACACTGTTGACAGAAGTAAAATAAAGGAATGCATAAAGCTTTATTTCATACTCATGTGGTTCAAAAATACGGAAAATAGGGCTTCCCTGGTGGCGCAGTGGTTGAGAGTCTGCCTGCTGATGCAGGAGACACGGGTTCATGCTCCGGTCCGGGAGGATCCTACATGCTGCGGAGCAGCTGGGCCCGTGAGCCATGGCCGCTGGGCCTGCGCGTCCGGAGCCTGTGCTCCGCAACGGGAAAGACCACAACAGTGAGAGGCCCGCATACCGCAAAAAAAAAAAAAAAAAATACGGAAAATAAAACTATACTTTTTGAAGACACACATATCTTGTTCAGGTGTACCTAGGTAATAAGACTGTAAACTTACACAGAAATGTAATTCTTACAAAAGTAATAGCTATAGCAGGGAGAGAGATTTAAAAACACTGAAAGAAGTGGATAATTCTGAGGTTATTCTGATGTTATGGTTGAGAAAGGAGCTTTCTAGAGGTAGAGTAGTCCCAGCTTACATCTGTTTTGCTGACATAATCATAATAGCACCTCCTTTTACCTTCAATTATGTCCAAGTTTGGAAGATAAATTATATAGTCATCAAAACTAGCGGACCACTAGGACATAACCTTAATTTGGGTTATGGGTGTGGCACTAACCCTAATTTGGAAGTTTCAGGAACTATATCACTGAGGAAGCGGTGTCAGTGCCTGGTTGGACCTGAGTTATGATTCAGATTGATCCAAGAGAAAAGATAATAGGGGTTCGTGACACACAGAAGCAATAACACATCAATACTCACAAAAAAGGGAGACCATCACGTTGGATAATTGAACAAACAAATGAAAATGACCGAAGCCCAGAGTATAGGAATTGTGCAAGAGAAGAGGGAAGTTATTTTGGGTTTTTTTTTTTTTTTTGCATTTTTTTTGTTTTTTGTTTTTTGTTTTTGTTAGTTTCTGGTGTACAGCAAAGTGATTCAATTATACATGTACATATACATCTATTCATATTCTTTCCCATGGTTTATTACAGGATATTGAATATAGTTCCCTGTGCTATACAGTAGGACCTTGTTGTTTATCCATTCTATATATAATAGTTTGCATCTGCTAAACCCAAACTCCCAGTCCATCCCACCCCACTCCACCTCCCTCGGCAACCACAAATCTATTCTGAATCTGTTTCGGTTTTGTGGATAAATTCATTTGTGTTCTATTTTGTATTCCACATATAAGATATATCATAGGATATTTGTCTTTATCATTCTGATGTATTTCACTTCATATGATAATCTCTGGGTCTATCCAGGTAACTGCAAATGGCATTATTTCATTCTTTTTTATGGCTGAGTAGTATTCCATTGTATATCTGTACCACATCTTCTTTATCCATTCATCGGTCGATGGACATTTAATTTGTTCCTATGTCTTGGCTATTGTAAATAGTGCACCTGTGAACATAGGGGTGAATGTATCTTTTTGAATTATAGTTTTGTCCAGATGTATCCCCAGGAGTGGGATTGGTGGATCATATGGCAACTCTATTTTTAGTTTTTTGAGGAACCTCCATAATGTTCTCCACAGTGGCAGTATCAATTTACATTCCCACCAACTGTGTAGGAGGGTCCAAGAACAGAGAAGTTTTAATGAATGAGATTGGATCAATAAGCAAGACCCAGACAACTGGAAGGCTTTGTAGGCCTGTCTAAAGAGGACCAGGAGGCTCTAAAGAGGTTGCATATATTTGCAAAGGTAGTGACTAGAGGAGCTGAAATGTAATAGAATATTGATCTGACTTCAAAATCTATGCTCTCATTGTATATATGGCTGGAATTCTGGGGAAAACATTTATGGAGCATGCAGAGGAAGAGAAACAGGACACTTAGAAGAGGAATCAGGGAGGAGAAAGATCAGAAGGGAATGATACCATGCAAGCTGACGGGGAAAAAGCTTTGAAAGGTGAAATATTCCACAGCATCATGTACTGTAGAGAAGTCTCATAAGGTAAATGGACCTGAAATTATGAATTAGGCTATTTAGGAGTGAAAATCAAAATTATGGCTGACTCATGTGCCCCTTTGTCTACTAATGCCATCTTTTCTTACACTTGACATCTAAGCAAGAAAAGTCAAGGTCCTCATCAGCTTCTCATTGTTCATATTTCTATAAACAATTGATCCTGGGGACTATTGACTTTTCTTTCCAACTATCTTTGAAATCTATTCATTTTTTTCTTCCTTCACTTCCTTTCCTTATAAATCAGATTATTATCCCTCACTTAAACAATCACTTTAGTATAATATCACTCAAATGTGGAGTCTAAAAATGCAACAAACTAGTAAACATAACAAAAAGAAGCAGCCACAGATATAGAGAACAAACTAGTGGTTACCACTGGGGACAAAGGAAGAGGGAAAGGGCAATATAGGGGCAGGAATTAAGAGGTACAAACTATTAGGTATAGAATAAGCTACAAGGATATATTGTAAAACATGGAGAAAATATAGCCAATATTTTATAATAACTATAAGTGAAGTATAACCTTTAAAAATTGTGAATCACTACATTGTACACCTATAACTTATATAGTATTTTACATCAGCTATACTTCAATAAAAAAATAAAAATAATCACTTCACTTGGTTAGAAGTAATTAATGAAAAGTGTATAAAGTTCTATTGTCATTTTACATCAAGTTGAGAAAGAACAGCCTTACACAGAGGCAGTTCTAGGAAAAATTGACAGATCTGACATTAAAAGACCAGACTAAACATATATTATGAAAGTAATATAAAAATCAATGATTGGGCTTCCCTGGTGGCTCAGTGGTTGAGAGCCCGCCTGCCGAGGCAGGGGACACAGCTTCGTGCTCCGGTCCGGGAAAATCCCACATGCCGCGGAGCGGCTAGGCCCGTGAGCCATAGCCGCTGAGCCTGCGCGTCCGGAGCCTGTGCTCCGCAACGGGAGAGACCACAACAGTGAGAGGCCTGCATACCGCAAAAAAAAAAACCCCAAAAAAACAATGATTAAATTATTTTCACTGCATTAATAATACCAAGAAAAAGAAAACAATTCTTTTAAGTTGCTTTAAGTGAAATACTTTCATTGATTTTTATTTTGATCTAGTTTCATACCACTCATACTTAAATTTTTTAAGACCTATGGAAAGAAGGTGAGGTTTTCTTAAAATTGTGACTATCCTACACTGTATATCAAGTAGTTAGGGCAGGAAGGGTATTACCTAGTGGTTACAAGATTAGGTGATCAATTCTGACATGACTAACCAGTTCTGGTCTCAGATCTTCTTTTAAACTGTGGCTATAATTGTGCCTGCCATATGTAATTTCTTTGAAGCTTAAATAGATGTCTAGCACATAATAATTGCTGAATAAGTATAATTTTTTACTAACTGATATACTTTTTATAATAATTAAATAATTTACTTTGAATCAGGGTTTTCTTTTTTTTTTTAACATTCTTCTAACTTGAAATCCTGTACATTTATAAAAACAAGTCGTGTGGTGAATATGGTTAACAGTTTGTATTTTATATACCAATTGGTACTAAGGATCTCAAATAAAATTGTTCTCATCTTAGAAGACAGGATTACCAATATTTTATGTAGAAAACTTCCTTTAGTTTTTTTTTTTTTTTACTGAGTATAGTTGATTTAAAATATTGTGTTAGTTTCTGCTGTACAGCAAAGTGAATCAATTATACATAAACATATATCCACTCTTTTTTAGATTCCTTTCCCATATAGGCCATTACATACAGAGTATTGAGTAGAGGTCCCTGTGCTATACAGTGGGTCCTTATTAGTTTCCTATTTTATATATAGTAGTGTGTAAATGTTAATCTCCAATCTCCCAACTTATCCCTCCCCCCTTCCCCCCCGTAACCATAATTTTGTTGGAAAACTTCCTTTACTTTTATCGTCTAACTTATATTTCCTTCTTCTCTGCTCTAATTATATTTTTCTTTCTTGGGACCATGAAACTCAGTAGAGAGTCATTATATCTACTTTCTGTCTTCCCTTTTTGGCCACCCCAATTCACTTACTAAGCCAAAAAATTCATCCTCAGTTTTCTTAATTCCTTGTCATGTATCTACAATCCATAATTTGTTAAATCATTTTTGTTATTCTCTAAACTTCCTGTACTAGCTTACATATTCCTTTTAAGTCTTTAATTAAATATTAAACAGATTCTGTCGCTGACAGTAGAGGTGCTTAATGTAAAACATGTGACTTTTTCTTGAAAGTCTACTCTGTAGTTTTTTTTTTATTATTTTTCCTGTTCCTCGATTTTTACAGTCTGTTCCGCCCAAGCAGAAACACTTTACAGTTTCCTGATTGCCAAGGATCCATCTTCATTTTCCAGTCACTTCAACAGATTCCTTCATATCCTGTGATGGTTTTATGAACCTATTTTCCACACAGATATAGTTAAAAGAAAATCTGGTATTGAAGGATTTTTTCCATATTAGCAGAGAGTATTGAATTTGCTGTGGACATATTTGTTGTGAGGCATGGTGCCATGTTTTATTGTTGTGCAAATAAATGTGTCCTGGCACTGACAATGATTAGGACAAAATGCACCATTCTAGTTGGCCAGTATACTCAGAGAATTTCTGATTCATTCATCTCTGGCAACAAAACTTCTTGCAAACACTGATGGTGAACGTCCATAGAAAGCAAATATTTGAAGAAAGGTGTTTAAAGGATATTTAAAAATCAGAGTGGAATTATTTGCCTAAGCAATGAAATAAAATGTACCTAAGCAATGTTTCATTTATCTAATGTGAAATCTTCACAGTCTATACAGGGATAGAGTGCATTCTGGTTTGTGGTATGCACTGATTCCTCAGGAATCACCATCACAAGCCAATAAATGGACAGTCTGCTTTTATGCTTTGAGGGGCAAAAAACTGGTTGTAAAGTGCTACAAACCTATGAAATCCTTTCCCACTTGTGGCTGGCTGGTGGAAATTCACTGCAGAAGAGCAGAAAGAGACTTGACTTGGCTTTTCCCTTACCAAAGGGGGACCGGAAAATGAAAGATTTTGAAAAATTAAAGACTCATTTTAAATATATATATATATTGTGATTCCAAAGTGGACTTCACAGATGTTTTATCTATAATTATCCATCTCCCCCACCCCTTTCTAATTATAGTGTGGAAAAAAAATCAGTGATGCCCCAAAACTAGAATTTAAAAAAAAAAGAAAAACTCTTACAACTTAAATGGTTTGAAATGTTTTGATTTTTTTTCTACTTAGGGATTGTGAGAACAAGCTCCTAAAACTTTTTGCTTTATTATTAACTTTCTAGAGTACTTTATTTCACCAAAAGAGAAAAAGGAGTCTACAGTCTTTCTTATTCTCACAGTTGACTTTACATTTAAGACTCTGTTAAATCCATATTGTATTTTTCATATGCTGAAATTTATTGAATTCCAGGTCCTCGGGTTGAAGTTACTAATACCCAAGCCTGTGACAAGTGCAAGTGACTTTCTCATCTTAGTCATGGGGGCAGATAGAAAGTTCATGTACAAATGAATGGGATCCGAGGAGACCCAGACACACAAGAGAATTCTTCACATCTTCAGTCCATACACTTCTCTGCTTTTTTTTTTTCCTAGTAGTTTTAATGGGTCAAGAGAGAGATGGGTCAAGAGAGAGAACTGCAGAGTCTGGCTCAACAACCTAGAAGGGTCATTTGTTTTCATTGGAAGGGAGAAAGTATAAGTACCTTATAGGCAAGAATGATAAGTATAAGTACCTTATAGGCAAGAATGATAAGGTAATGTATCTCTCGGCTCTAATAGGCATTTATATCCTGATATATACTCTCTATACCTATATTTTCCTCTGACACAGTAAGGGAATCATACTTGAGGGACTTTTTCAAGGCAAATTATCACCAGAAATGTGACAGCACAAGGAAAAACACTATTTCTTTGCCACTATATCATTTAATGGTACATTTCCCGGCTACTTCACCTAACTTCCTGTGTGAATCAAAGAGAATGTGGCCTCTGTGTGGATATTTACCTTGGCATAATTGTTGCCTCTCTAATTTTCTTCATCCTCACTCACCTTACTGTGGCTGGAGGCCCCTTAATATTCAAGGAACCAGACCAAAATTAAACTTTGTATTAAAGTTAGTCAAGGGGAAGACAGCATTCTGGGTGTGCACAGGGAAAGCTGAGATCTATCTCTGTATCGCAAGTCAGTCAGTCTGTAACTGGCCTCTTTAATTCTGCTATCAGTTCCTCTTCCTTCTGTTGATCCTTCTTCAACAATGAGACACTTCTACAAAGTTCTCAATCTCTCTCTCTTTCTCTCCTTTTCTCTTTAAAAATTTTCAAACACTTGATTTTCGGTTAAAAAAATTAAAAGATTCAGAACACAGCTAAAAGATCTACAAAAATTTGCATGTAATTACATTATAACTGCTTGATAGTTAATGTCAATACACTGCACATCAAAATAGTTGTTAGGTCAACTCTGTGGTATGTCTTGGTTTGAGGAGAGCTTTCTTTTTTTCCCTAGTAGTACTTTCTTGAATATTGATAGAACAAAGTTTTGATATATTGAGGGGATAAAGAAACATGTGACATATCTTTTGTGGTAGTTTGATGTCCTGCAAAATTGTTTGTCTCTTATTTACAAATAGTGCTCATTGCATGGCCTTGCTCATTTCAGCTTATCACATAATCACCACTGTAAAGGCATATACATTCACTTGCAACAAACCAGTGTTTATTTACAGTTTTTGAGTGCAATGGAGTAGCACATTTATGAAAAAAGAGCTCCTGGCATATCAATATGCATCCCAGTAGTTGAAAACTACTTAATGCTCATAATTTTGGCCTGTTGCTTCTGATCCAGTCTAGATTTTCTGCAATAGCCAAGAAATGATGGCATATTTATCCATTGATGTGGCCAATGGGTAAGACAGGAGATACCTAAAATTACTGGGAAATTATTAACTTTAAGGTACTGTGCTTAAGGCATCTTATATATTCATTTAATTCTCACATAAACCATGTGTTAAGATTATTTTGAAGAGACTTAGAGATATAAAGGAAGTTCCCAAGGTCCCACAGCCATTTAGCAGGTGACCTGGATTTGGTTAGGGGATGTTTGCTCAGTGTCTGCCATACTATCCAGTGAATGGAATATATGTTTGGCCACTCATCTCTTTAAAACTTTTCTAACTGTAGTTCTTGGTTCCTAACCTCATTTACTGAGCCTTGTTCTCAGAGACAGCTAAGTTGGCAGAAATTTCATCTTTCCTAAGAGAAAGTCCTAAAGAGCAACACATTTATGGACCAGAAGAGCAGCCTTGCTTTTGTATTATGTTTGATCTTTTCATTTAAGAGACCATTTTCTCATTAAAAACATGAGTACAGTTACTTTCCATTTTTGTTAACACAAACAACAAAAAATTGGCTTACCTGTAGGAAGGAAGGCAATCATTTAGCCATCTGGCCTGGAACTTGATCCTCTACCAAAATCGATGGAAACAGTGTATTTGGAGATAAATCCAAGTTAGAGCCAGGAACTGAAAATTTTTCCTATTTGTAGATCAGAGACTTCTTTCTTTGTAGAGAAAACTCAGTTCTCACTCTCAACTTTCAGAAGTTCCTCATGACTTGTATTGATACCTATTTCTTGGGCTACCCTTATATGTTGGCTTGTATTATACAAGCTTAGAGTTATATATATATATATATAGAGAGAGAGAGAGAGAGAGAGACAGAGACAGAGACAGAGACACAGAGACAGAGAGACTTTAGGGTTTGTGAAAATTTTGTCAATTACTAGGAGATTACCTGTCCACCCATCAGTTGGAGGAGCTGAATAAGCACCAACACCACTATCTACCTAATGCTCCAGGCAGCAGCATCAGTCATGTTAGACACTCTCTTTCAGTTTTTCCAAACTCTATTGATCTCACTTGTTCTTTATTTTAGGCTAGTGTATCACGTCTCAAGTCTCAATCTTCATAGAAACCACCTGACGATCTTATTAAAGGCAGATTTGGATGTGATAGGACTAGATGTCTAATAACCTAGTTATTAATAATCTCAGTTTCTAATAATGGAGGTGGTGCCAAGGCTGCTGATTCAAATGCCACTTTGAGCAGAAAGGCTTTAGTCCTCTGGTTTTTAAAATGTGGTCCTAGGCCAGCAGCGTTAATACACCTTGGAACTTATTAGAAATGCATATCATCAGGCCCTATCCTAACACTGCAAACTCTGAATCTGACGCCAACTAAAGTTGGAGGAATCACAGCTTTCGACAACTTTCTATCACTCCATTTCCTTTGCCACTTTTCTTAGCTCAAGTGCACATCAAATCTCTCTTAGACTAGCCAAAGGGCCCTCTAACTGGTCTCCCTCAAATCTCGTTTTGTTATAAGCCATCCTCTACATTACTACCACAATGATTTGTACACTAAAAATTGGAAGAGTTTGCCCTCCTCAAATCCCTCTCAGTGCTCCCTTTCTTTACAAAATAAAGTCTAAAGTTTGTAACCTAGCATTTATAGGCTTACTAAAATAAATCCTAATGATTTGCAAACAGGAAGTGATAACTCAAGTTAAAATTTCTAGATAGAATATCATTCATGGATGTAAAGGGTCGTTATATGGGACAATTCATACAGGGAAATAAAAAAGATGATGGCTCAGGGAAATCAGTGTTCTTCATCTTGGTCTCCCTAGCTGTGAAAGAAGCAGGGGAAAAAACAAAATGATAAATCTGGAAAATGCTAAAGTAGATTTTGCCTCTATTCAGGAAAAATAGTGAGTAATGATGGTTCTTGTTGCTTTATGAGGATTGGTTGAATAATATCCCTCCACCTCTAGGTAAATTTTTGAAAGAAATTCTATAATAGGGAGAGGAAAATTTGGGTCAAATTGTAGAGTTTGGAAAGTTACAAGTGTCTGTAATTACTTTATTTCAAGGCCAAACTTTTTTTTTCTTTTAATATGAAGGGTATTAAAAAGCTAGTGTGCTTTTTCCAATCTTGGTGCCACAATTTGGCATTTTGGTGTGAGGAATAAAGTTTAAAAATGTTTTTCACACCCTCTCATTTTGGTTTCCCAGATCTGTTTCTTAGGTTAGGTAGATGAACCTACTATAAAGTTTCTTTCAGAAGTGCTCAGTGTGATATTTTCCTTTTCAAAACTGAGCCCATAAGTGTGGTTATAGTCAGTGTTCTTTAAAGGGATTTTAAGAACTTGCCTGATTAAGCCCATAATTGGTTGAGTTTAAGACTACCTTGCTATGTTACAGATGTTTTCCTTTCATTTGAAAGCCTTTTACTTTTGCTATGATTTTATTTTGTTTTAAGGATATTGTCAAGTAATATAAGATTCACAGTTAATTAAAAGTTAGTTAGAAAGTAGAAAATGAAGAAAACTCTTTCCAAAGAAAACAGACTATGTAGTTTTGTAAAAACTTGCATCAAGGTTTGCATCAAGTTTTGGTAAAAGTTATTGGCAGTGGTGATGGTGGCCATTGGGTTAGATTAACTTTCTGATTAACTTTATGTAAACAGATGAATGAACCTATTATAGTGAAAGATGAAAATGAATATATTATTTGTCCACATTATTTCTTTTGTGTAACTCTAGGAAAAATAATTGACTTAAGAAAGCAGAGTCTTTCTGATGTCCTGTGAATCTAGATACTTGCAAATCATAATTATATGCAAAACATGTTTTAAGAAAACTGATTCAATTTTATGATTTTGTATAAATCACTTATTTTTCTGGGATTCAGTATCCTGAATTATAGTATGGAGTAAATTATCTTTGAAGATTCTTCCAGCCTATAGTATTCTGATTTAGTAAGTGGTCAAGAAGTTAATGTCTTTTTTGCAATGGAGGATGGCTCCATGGTGTATTTATTCTTTACTTGACATATAGAAGCTCAATTAGTATTGAGAAGCTATATCTGGACAGCCTTTCAAGTAGCATTTTTGAGTACCAATTCTGCTTTAAAATTTGTGTTGCATTCAGTTAGAACATTAATGCTGATCTCAAAGATCTATCAACAAGATCATTTCCTTATACTTTTGGCATGCTGTTTTCTTAACAGGGCAATAAACATCTCTATATTAAAATAAAATAGTTTCAAAGATTCCACATAAATGTCCACAAAATATAATTCAAAAAACTCAGAAGAAAATGCAAATATATGAAAGCCATGTTCATCATTTTTCAGTAGATTTGTCTACTTTCTCAGATTCATCTTTAATTTTTGAGCACAAATATTAAACCATTCTCTTTCCTTGTAGCTTTCTACATAATGTGATCAGGAGATACACTGATGCATAGCATAAACAGTAGATGACTGTGTACGCATTTGAAGTGATATCTGCCCTGTCTAATGTGAATCCATTGTATATATTCATATATGGGCAACTAAGAGCTCTTTTCTTTGTAAATAAAATATGTATATAGCTGATTTGTAAGTACCTATTTCTTTCAGTTATCCAATTTTCACAGATGAGGAAAGTAAAGTAGAATCGAATGAATATCTGAGGCCAGTATATAATTGTAAGCAGAAAAGTTGTTTTTTAAATGTTTCCCCAAAATGAATGAACTAGAATTTCTCACTGAGTACCAGAAATCATAGCACCCACGTGGAAGCTATGTTGAGATTGGGGGGGGGGACAAGGAACCATAATAAGTGGTGGACTTCGGGGTATGTTTGCCACATAAAACCCCTCAAACAACACTGCATGGCATTTTGGCTCCTTGGATTTCATAAGATTCAGAAGGTGGATGCGAAGACATACAAGTTTGGCAGAAAGTTATAGCCATGTAGTACAGGTAATGTTGTTGAGAAAATCAAGTAAGCTTATTCAGAATTACATCATCCGCCACTTGTGAAATTAACCTGATAATGGAGTTAATCTTTTCCCTGATTTTCTTCTCCATAAATATGTGGATGAGAAAAGTTTTTTCTATCTCATCGAAACATATGGTTAAAATAGGTAGTGTACTTGAAAGTGCTTTCCAAAAGTATCAAGTAGTTTACAGTTCTGTAACACTGTTGATCATTAAATAGAGACAACTAAAGTAGACTGGAAATTTAACATGTGCTACCCAGAATATAAATTCCTTAAATATATTACCTAACCTAAAACTAATAATAACTCTATAAAATACTGGTGGGTCCTCTTTTTAGCTTCATTTTACCAGCAAGAAAACAGGCTTGTCCATGCTCCTAGAGATCTTCAAGGAGAGCTAGATTTCATACCTAGGACGGACGATACCCAAAATCATCTAGTAAGTTCTAGGCACCACATTAAGTTACTTATTTTTGTATTTCATAAATATTTAAGTATTGTGCTCAAAATCTCTTAAGGGGTAGAATTAGAATTCACACGAAGTCTGGGTTTCTATGTTTCTGTTTCAAATTGTCAAAAACGACCATTACAATATTTCTTCCATAATTGAGCAGCTCTTCAAGAACTGAATATTTGTCATACGTAATTTTTATTTTATACTGAAAATAGTGCATTGCAGACAAGTGTAGATTCTCAAAAAAACATTTTGAGATTTAATGTTAAGCATTTCTGTTTTTGAATAGAAAGCAACCTACCATATCTATGAAAAAGACATATGCCCAGGAATATAGGCGCAGATGTAGAGAATGGACTTGAGGACACGGGGAGGGGGAAGGGTAATCTGGGATAAAGTGAGAGAGTAGCATTGACATATATACACTACCAAATGTAAAATAGATAGCTACTGGGAAGCAGCTGCATCGTACAGGGAGATCAGCTTGGTGCTTTGTGACCAGCTAGAGGGGTGGGATAGGGAGGGTGGGAGGAAGGCTCAAGAGGGAGGGGATATGGGGATATATGTATACATATAGCTGAGTCACTTTATTATACAGCAGAAGCTAACGCAGCATTGTAAAGCAATTATACTCCAATAAAGTTGTTTAAAAAAAAAGCATATATTAATCCTTTAGTCGTATCATTTGCAAATATTTTCTCCCATTCTGTGGGTTGTCTTTTCATTTTGTTTATGGTTTCCTTTACTATGCAAAGCATTTGAGTTTAATTCGGTCCTATTTGTTTATATTTCCATTATTCTAAGAGGTGGATCGAAAAAGATATTGCTGTGATTTATGTCAAAGAGTGTTCTGCCTATGTTTTCCTCTGAGTTTTAAAGTATCTGGTCTTACATTTAGGTCTTTAAACCATTTTGAGTTTATTTTTGTGTACAGTGTTAAAGAATTGTTCTAATTTCATTTATTTAAATAGAGCTGTCCAGTTTTCCCAGCCCCATTTATTGAAAAGACTGTCTTTTTTCCATTGTATACTCTTGCCTCCTTTGTCATAGATTAAGTGACCATAAGCGTGTGGGTTTATTTCTGGACTTGCTATCCTTTTCCATTGATCTATGTTTCTATTTTTGTGCCAGTAACATACTGTTTGGATGACTGTAGCTTTGTAGTATAGTCTGAAGTCAGGCAACCTGATTCCTCTAGTTCCATTTTTCTTTGTCAAGATTGCTTTGGCTATTCAGGGTCTTTTTTTTTTTCCATACAAATTTAAAAAATATTTTGTTCAAGTTCTGTGAAAAATGACATTGGTAATTTGATAGGAATTGCATTGAATCTGTAGATTGCCTTGGATTGTATAGTCATTTTGACAGAATTGATTCTTCCAATCCAAGAACATGGTATATCTTTCCATCTGCTTGTGTCATCTTCGATTTCTTTCATCAACATCTTATTTTCAGAGTAGAGGTATTTTTCTCTTTAGGTAGGTCTATTCATAGGTATTTTATTCTTTTTGATGCAATGGTAAACAAACAGCTCATGCACCTCAATATCAGAAAAACAAACAACGCTATCAAAAAGTGGGCAGAAAACCTAAATAGATATTGCTCCAAAGAAGACATACAGATGGCCAAGAGGCACAGGAAAAGATGCTCAACATCACTAATTATTAGAGAAATGCAAATCAAAACTACAGTGAGATACCACCTCACACCTGTCAGAATTGCCATTATTAAAAGTCTACAAACAATAAATGCTGGAGAGGGTGTGGAGCAAAGGGAACCCTCCTACACTGTGGTGGGAATGTAAATTGGTACAGCCACTATGGAGAACAGTATGGAGGTTCCTTAAAAGACTAAAAATAGAGCCACCATATGATCCAGTAATCCCACTCCTGGGCATATATCTGGAGAGAACCATGGTTCAAAAGGATACATGCATCCCAATGTTCACTGCAGCGCCATTTACAATAGTCAAGATTTGGAAGCAACCTAAATGTCCATCAACAGATGAATGGATAAAGAAGATGAAGTACATATATACAATGGAATATTACTCAGCCATTAAAAAGAATGAAATAATGCCATTGGCAGCAACATGGATGGACCTGGAGATTATCATACTAAGTGAAGGAAGTTGGACAGAAAAAGAGAAATATTGTATGATATCCCTTACATGCAGAATCTTTAAAAAATGATACAAATGAACTTCTTTACAAAACAGAAAGACTCACAGTCTTAGAAAACACATATGATTACTAGGGGTGAAGAATGGAGGGGAGGGTTATATTGGAAGTTTGGCATTCATATATACACACTACCATATTTATAATTGATAACGAACAAGGACCTACTGTATAGCACAGGAAATTCTGCTTAATATTCTGTAACAACCTAAATGGGAAAAGAATATGAAAAATCATAGATACATATATATGTATATTTGAATCACTTTGCTCTATACCTGAAACTAATACAGCATTGTTAATCAAGTATACTCAAACATAAAATAAAAATAAAAATTTTTTTTTAAAAAGCCATACATAAATATTTTCCTATTCATCAAGGAAATATCATTATCAACAATTTTCTCTGGTTTTACAAATAATTTTTCCACCTGAAATTGTCATTAAAGTCAGGCTTGTTTGATAAAGTAAATAAGCTCTTCCTTCAACTCCTTGTCTAAATTAGCATCATCAACTTTTGACTGAGTTATTCAGACCCTAACTACAATTTGATACATGCTGAATATTACTACCCCCTTCCCACTAGCAAATCACTGTGTGATAGAAAAAAGCCAATAATGGGAAATGGGTCTATTAAAGAAGACTTTTATTTGGTCTGAGACATGAAGCACAGGTGATCATGACTAAATTTAGGAAGAGAAAATATAAGCAACTAAAGGCATGAGGGCTTTGTGCATGACAGTCAGGCAATTAAAACCAAGCTAAAAATATATATATAAACAAATATTTTAAGAGTTGACTTGGGTGACAGAAATTATTCACAATGTTCTGTCAGATACTGAATAGAGGAAGTGTATTTTTTCATTCATACCCGGACATCACACATTTCAGTACAAATTGCATCTGACAGCTATTATCAGAGAACTGATTACAGTGGTCTACATGTAAAAGGGTTTGTTTTTCTCTTATAACAAGAAATCCAGAAGTAGGCAGTTGCTATCGTTGTTTCTATAGTTCAGATACCAGGGCCAAGTCTCTGTGTTTCTCTTAGCCTTTTCATCATGGTTCTAAGATGGCTGCTACAGCTCCATCCATCCCTGTCTTAGGCACCAGGAATTATGATGGAACAAGTGCAATAAAGGATGCTTCCCAACTGAGTCACATGTCTTTAAAGTGCTTTCCCTAAAACCTCATCCAAGGGCTCCTGCTTACATTTCCTTCACACCCTCATTGTAAAGGAGGCTGGACCATGGTGCTTTATGATGTAAGATTTGCCACTAACCCAGAAATAAGGATCCTATTACCAATGACAAAGATGAAAATATATGTGGGAGAGACAAGCAGTTACTTCTGTCACTACACCCTAGTGAAACTGCTTCACAACTGATATGAGGAGAAAGATTATATAATTAATAAGTTGTACTTATTAAATTGTGGACCAGTAACGAGCAATAACATGAGTTCAATTATTAGATGATGGCTGTGAGATATAAGAGTTGATATTTACCATCAGTCCATTAAGACACATCATGAAGAATAAAAAGGAATTCAACCAAATAGCTACAAGCATCAGTTTCAAATTTTCATCAAAGAATTTTGATATTCCTTATACTTACTCTAATGTTGTTAATGAGCTTTTAAAGAAACACTAATCAAGATACAAAAAAATGCTTCCCAAAAAGAAATTAAGACTTCAAATCATAAAGAGAACAATCAAATTTGCATGGCACTCATATGTTCTAATTTCAAAACCGTCTTCAATTTGTTTCATCATAATATTTTCAAAAGTAAAATACCCAAGTTGTAGTAATGAAAATTAGTGAGAAATATATGAATGTTTTAAGTTAAGAAGCTTTATAATGTATTTCTCACCTTCGTTTAGATGTGGCTTTATCATTTGGACTGTAAATGGAGTAACAGTGTAGGGATATGGGGGATAAATCAGGCTATTCGATAAAATGTATATATTTTCAGGCTGACTTAAGTGACTGATATGTTTAAATATTTTCCTGCTAAATATATTTCCTGTTTCTTAAAAGATTTAATAGCAACATAAAACCTTAATATTCTTGCAGGACTAATGTAGTCTATTTGGGCCTTTCTGTAGCCGATAGAAGTAACTGAAATATTAACAGTCTAAGTATAATTCCTTTTGGAAATCCCAGATAAATTAATTAAAAGCAACTTAATTTAATATTCCAAAAATGTGCTGTTTACATTATGCATCTGATTAACTGCCAGAACACTTTTTATTCGGTAAATATGCCTTCATGCATTTTCCGATATTACATTTTACAGGTGACAGATGGCCCTAGCATGTATTCTATCTTGGCATGCAATCTAAATTCCTGATTCCAATGACCATGCATGTGTGGATTTGTGTGCAGATGTGTATGTGCATCACATAGAAATATGGACATCCACACCACACGTTCTTGTCTCATGCTGAAGGGAAAAAAGTGCCTGATTATTAACAACAAATAATCTATTTGTTGTTGAGGTCCGAACTCTGACTGTTTTATTTCTATAAAACAGAGGTTTGGGCTTCCCTGGTGGCGCAGTGGTTGAGAGTCCACCTGCCGATGCAGGGGACATGGGTTCGTGCCCTGGTCCGGGAGGATCCCACATGCTGCAGAGCAGCTGGGCCTGTAAGCCATGGCCGCTGAGCCTGTGCATCCAGAGACTGTGCTCCGCAACGGGAGAGGCCACAACGGTGAGAGGCCCGCGTACCGCAAAAAAAAAAAAAAAAAAAACAGAGGTTTGAAGGGCTTCTCAGACAGCCTGAAGTAGATGGTTGGGAATATACTATATTCCAAAAATTTAATGTTGGATCGTCCCTTAGAGGTCATCTGGTGTCCCTTATTTTAAGGAAGGGACTTGAAGTTATAGCCTGGAGGGTTTAAGTCAATGAACAACATCACGAAAATAGAGGCAGAGAACCTCTGTCTGAGGTGGAAAATAGTAGTACTCCAATCTTTATAAGAATGAAAAAGCTAGAAAATCTGAAAGTTAATTACTTTTTTTTTAAGTCACCAGAGAACTGAAGTCACAGAGCAACCCAATAACCAAAAATCTGGGAAGAGCCAGGCACTGGCAGGGAGAAATTGGACCTGAACATTTGCTTACCTGAACCAAACACCACCAGATTCTGTGTAAGCCTATAAAAAGCTACAGCTACAACTTCTCAGTTAGTTACTAAATATTGAGTGCAGGCTAGTGAGAATGTGAAGCCTCTGGGGGAAGGTACAGAGGGGTTCACAAACTCAGGCTTTGCCTCTACAAATGCCACAACACACTCATAGGCAACATGAGGGAGCATCCTGAGAAAGCATTTATTGAGTGCTGGCTCAGCCATGGTGGGTCCAGGAGTGGTTTACAGACATCGCTGCCAAAACTCCACCGAGTTACTGTCCCATCTCCCCTCCAGAATAAAAGCTTTCATTTGCAAGGGAAAAGCAATAAGAAGTGTCATCTAAGAGCACTGGTAGAAAACCATTCCAGCTTGTGGGAGAGGGGTGACAGGGAAGAAAATCTTTACCTCTGAGGATGACCAGGGACACATGCTATTACAAATTCTAGAGTTGGAGAAAAGCAAGAGTTCTAAAGGCCATTCTTCTGAGACCGAGGAACACAGCACCATGCTGAGACTGTGGGTTAATCAGAACATGAGAGAAGATCCTTCCATCTCAACCACAACATAAAAAGTATTGCATAAATAACAGTGGGATACAGTTGAGAAGTCTGCATGAGATATTATTTCTCAGGAACAGTGCAAAGGAAAGACACAAAGCCAATGGAGGAAAACAATAATTGACAAAAATGCTCTGACAGTCTACTTGATAAAAACCAGCTATCAGTAGAGGGCTTTAAACCTGTGTGTCACTCCTGTGTGTGTATGACTGAGTGTGACTATACCAACACACCTCACACAAGCCAGTTCTCTATTAGAATCACATAAAGCCATACACTGAAGGCCAAGTAGAAGTTTCTCTAAGAATAGAACATATTTACCTCAGTGACTACACTCCTTAATTAGGTGTCAGTTTTCAACAAATGAGGCAAATGAAAAAGCAAGTAAAAACAATGAAAGGAGACAAAATCATCATCAGACCTGTTGTAAATATATAATTATGATAGGAAATTTTCTAAAAACCTGTTATATTAAAGAGTCTAATAGAAAAGATAGACATGTAAGTTCAGATAGATAATTGCATCAGAGTGGTGAACAATATAAGAGAAAATTCAAATGGAAATACTAAAAATTAAAAACATAGTAACAAAAAAAGAGTAATGGAGAAAAGTAATGTAAGGCCTTCAACAGCTTCATTGGTAGACTTGACACAGGAAAAAAAAAGTTACTAAAATCATCCAAAATGAAACAAAAATAAAAAACAAAGCAAAATGGAAAAAAAACAAAATAGCAAAAGAAACAGAAGAGAGTGCCTAGGAACTGTGAAAAAATAACAGTTTTGCATATGCATAATTGGAATTCAAAAAGATGAAGAGAAAATGAGGTGGATGAAACTTTTTAAGAAATAATACCCTCCGCCAAAAAAGAAATAATACCCAAGAAGTTTCCAAAATTATTGACAGACACCAAACCACAGACCCAAGAATCACAGGGACCACTGAGTAGAATAAATTAAAACATATACACACATGTATATCTAATTATATTCAAACAAACTGCTGAAAATAAAGTCAAATTTAAAAATCTTGAAAGAAGCCAAAGAAAAAAAGACATTACTTATATAGGAATGAGGATGAGAATTACAACAGACTTCCATAAAAACCCAGGCAAACAAGAACATAATAAAGTAACATTTTTAAGTGCTGAAAAAGAAAGGGGAAAAAATCAACCCAGAATTCTATACTCAGTGAAAATATCCTTCAAATAAAGATAAAGATTTTCTAAAACAATCAAAACACCTGGAGACCTTCACTGTCAGCAGAACTCATCTAAAAATCAATTTTAAATGAAGTTCTTCAGGCAGAGAGAACATAAGAAAATTGTATCTACCCCCAAAATGCAGAGAATTGAAAATGGAATAAATGAAGATAAATGAAATTTATTTTATTTCTTTTTTTAAATGTTCTAAAAGATAATCATGTAAAGCAAATATGGGAATAATGTATTGTGTGTTAATAGTATACATAAAATGCATTCACATGACAATGTTACATAGGATGGGAGAGATATAGAGTTGCCAACCATTTAAATTATACATGGAGTTGTGTAATATTATTTGGAAGTTAAATCTGAGCAATTAAAAACTACATATTGTAAAACTAGGGGAAACTACCATTGTTCTTGTAATAGTATAAATAAATCAATCAATGAGATAAACTACAATCATAAAAATACCAATACAGAAGAATGCAGGAAAAAAGAAAAAGAGAAACAAAGCACAGATTTAAAATAGAAATGATTGCCTTAGATAGTAATGTTATAACATACAAGTTAAAGGACAGAGATTGCCAAATGAGATATGTAAAAAGAATGCAAACCCAAACACATAGGTTGTCTGTAAGATACTCACTTTATTTTTTTTTCCAGTTAGCCCTTTTATTTTAGTTTATTTTGTTAATATATATTTATTGGAGTATAATTGCTTCACAATGCTGTGTTAGTTTCTGTTGTACAACAAAATGAATCAGCTGTATGCATACCTATATCCCCCTACCCTCTCCCTCTTGAGCCTCCCTCCCAACCTCCCTATCCCAACCCTCTAGGTGGTCACAAAGCACCGAGCTGATCTCCCTGTGCTATGCTGCTGCTTCCCACTAGCTAGCTATTTTAGATTTGATAGTGTATATAAGTCAATGCTACTCTCACTTCGCCCCAGCTTCCCCTTCTCCCTCCCTGTGTCCACAAGTCCATTCTCTATGTCTGCATCTTTATTCCTGCCCTGCCACTAGTACCATTTTTTAGATTCCATATATATATGCATTTTTTTAGATTCCTTTTTTTAAGATTCCATATATATGCAGTAGCATATGGTATTTGTTTTTCTATTTCTGACTTACCTCACTCTGTATGACAGACTCTAGGTCCATCCACCTCACTACAAATAACTCAGTTTCATTTCTTTTTATGGCTGAGTAATATTCCATTGTATGTATGTGCCATATCTTCTTTATCCATTCATCTGTTGATGGACATTTAGGTTGCTTCCATGTCCTGGCTATTGTAAATAGTGCTGCAATAAATACTGTGGTACATGTCTCTTTTGAATTATAGTTTTCTCAGGGTATATGCCCAGTAGTGGGATTGCTGGGTCATATGGTAGCTCTATTTTTGGTTTTTTAAGAAACCTCCATACTGTTCTCCATAGTGGCTGTACCAATTTACATTCCCACAACAGTATAAGAGGGTTCCCTCTTCTCCACACCCTCTCCAGCATTTATTGTTTGTAGACTTTTAATGATGGCAATTCTGACAGGTGTGAGGTAGTATCTCATTGTAGTTTTGATATCTATTTCTCTAATAATTAGTGATGTAGAGCATCTTTTGCCATGCCTCTTGGCCATCTGTATGTCTTCTTTGGAGAAATGTCTATTTAGGTCTTCCACCCATTTTTTAATTGGCTTGTTTGTTTTCTTGATATTGAGGTCCATGAACTGTTTGTATATCTTGGAGATTAATCCTTTGTCCATTGTTTCATTTGCAAATATTTTCTCCCGTTCTGAGGGTTGTCTTTTCATCTTGTTTATGGTTTCCTTGGCTGTGCAAAAGCTTTTAACTTTCATTAGGTCCCATTTGTTTATTTTTGTTTTTATTCTCATTACTCTAGGAGGTGGGTCAAAAAAGATCTTGCTGTGCTTTATGTCAAAGAGTGTTCTTCCTATATTTTCCTCTAAGAGTGTCTGGTCTTACATTTTGGTCTTTAATCCATTCTGAGTTTACTTTTGTGTATGGTGTTATGTAGTTTTCTAATTTCATGCTTTTACATGTAGCTGTCCAGTTTTCAAAGCACCAATTACTGAAGAGGCTGTCTTTTCTCCATTGTATGTTCTTGCCTCCCTTGTTGTAAATTAGGTGACCATATGTGCATGGGTTTATCTCTGGGCTTTCTATCCTGTACCATTGATCTATATTTCTGTTTTTGTGCCAGTAACATATTGTCTTGATCACTGTAGCTTTGTAGTATAAAGTCAGGGAGCCTGATTCCTCCAGCTCCATTTTTGTTTCTCAAGATTGCTTTGGCTATTCAGGGTCTATTGTGTCTCCATACAAATTGTAAAGTTTTTTGTTCTAATTCTGTGAAGAATGCCATTGGTAGTTTGATAGGGATTGCATTGAACCTGTAGATTGCTTTAGGTAGTATAGTCATTTTCACAATATTGCTTCTTCCAATCCAAGAACATGGTATATTTCTCCATCTGTTTATTTCTTTCATCAGTGTTTTACAGTTTTCTGAGTACAAGCCTTTCGCATCCTTAGATAGGTTTATTCCTAGGTTTTGTATTCTTTTTGTTGCGACGGTAAATGGGATTGTTTCCTTAAATTCTCTTTCTGATTTTTTCTTGTTAGTGTATAGGAATGCCAGAGATGATTTCTGTGCATTAATTTTGTATCCTGCAACCTTACCAAATTCATTGATTAGTTCTAGTAGTTTTCTGGTGGCACCTTTAGGATTTTCTATGTATAGTATCATGTCATCTGCAAACAGTGACAAGTTTTACTTCTTTTCCAATTTGGATTCCTTTTATTTCTTTTTATTCTGTGATTGCCATGGCTAGGACTTCCAAAACTATGTTTAATAAGGGTGGTGAGAGTGGACATCCTTGTCTTGTTCCTGATCTTAGTGGAAATGCTTTCGGTTTTTCACCATTGAGTATGATGTTTGCTCTGGGTTTGTCATATATGGCCTTTATTATGTTGAGGTATATTCCCTCTATTCCCATTTTCTGGAGAGTTTGTATTGTAAATGGGTGTTGAATTTTGTCAAAAGCTTTTTCTGCATCTATTGAGAAGATCATATGGTTTTTATTCCTTAATTTGTTAATATGGTGTATCACATTGGTTGATTTGCGTATATCAAAGAATCCTTGCATTCATGGGATAAATCCTACTGGATCATGGTGTACGATCCTTTAAATATGCTCCTGGATTCTGTTTGCTAGTATTTTGTTCAGGATTTTCCCCTCTATGTTCATCAATGATATTGTTCTATAATTTTCTTTTATGTGATGTCTTTTTCTTGTTTTGGTATTAGGGTGATGGTGGCTTCATAGAACAAATTTGAGAGTGTTCCTCCCTATGCAATTTTTTGGAAGAGTTTGAGAAGGGTGGTTGTTAGCTCTTCTCTAAATGTTTGATAGAATTCACCTGTGAAGCCATCTGGTCTTGGACTTTTGTTTGCTGGAAGATTTTTAATTACAGTTTCAATTTCATTACTGGTGAAAAGTCTTTTTATATTTTCTAATTCTTCCTGGTTCAGTCTTGGAAATTGTACCTTTCCAAGAATTTGTCCATTTCTTCCAGGTTGTCCATTTTATTGGTATATAATTTTTTGTAGTAGTCTCTTATAATCCTCTGTATTTCTGCCGTGTCAGTTGTGATTTCTCCTTTTTCATTTCTAATTTTATTGATTTGCATCCTCTCCCTTTTTTTCTTGATGAGTTTGGCTAAGGGTTTCTCAATTTTGTTTATCTTCTCAAACAACTAGCTTTTTTTTTTTTTTTTTTTTTTTTTTCTTTTTGCGGTATGTGGGCCTCTCACTGTTGTGGCCTCTCCCGTTGCGGAGCACAGGCTCCGGACGCACAGGCCCAGCGGCCATGGCTCACGGGCCCAGCCGCTCCGTGGCATATGGGATCCTCCCAGACCGGGGCACGAACCCGTATCCCCTGCATCGGCAGGCGGACTCTTAACCACTTGCGCCACCAGGGAGGCCCAAACAACTAGCTTTTAATTTTATTAATCTGTGTTATTTTTTTTCTTTGTTTCTATTTCATTTATTTCTGCTCTGACCTTTATGACTTATGATTTCCTTCTACTGACTTTGGGTTTTCTTTGTTCTTCTTTCTCTAGTTGCTTTAGGTGTAGGGTTAGATTGTTTGAGATTTTTATTTCTTTAGGTGAGATTGAATTGCTATAAATTTCCCTTTTAGAACTTCTTTTTCTGTGTCCCATAGGTTTTGGGTCATCGTGTTTTCATTGTCGTTTGTTTCTATGCATTTTTAAAATTTCTTCTTTGATTTCTTCAGTGCTCTCTTGGTTATATAGTAGTAGTGCACTGTATAGCCTCCATTTATTTATGTTTTTCACAGTTTTTTTTTCTGTAATTGATTTCCAATCTGATAGCGTTGTGGTCAGAAAAGATGCTTGATACGATTTCAATTTTCTTAAATTTTCTGAGGCTTGATTTGTGACCCAAGATGTGATCTATCCTGGCGAATATTCCATGTGCACTTGAGAAGAAAGTGTATTCTGCCAGTTTCAAGTGAAATGTTCTACAAATATAAATTAAATCTATTTGCTCTTGTATCATTTAAAGCTTGTGTTTCCTTATTTATTTTCTGTTTGGATGATCTGTCTTTTGGTGTAAGTGGGGTGTTAAAGGCCCCTACTATTATTCTGTTACTGTCGACTTCCCCTTTCAAGGTTGTTAGCATTTGCCTTCTGTGTTGAGTTGCTCCTATGTTCGGTGCATAAACATTTATAATTGTTATATCTTCTTGGATTGATCCATTGATCATTCTATAGTGTCCTTCCCTATCTCTTGTAACAGTCTTTATTTTAAAGACTATTTTATCCAATATGAGTATTGCTACTCCAGCTTTCTTTTGACTTCCATTTGCCTGGAATATCTTTTTCCATCCCTTCACTTTGAGTCTGTATGTGTCCATAAGTTTGAAGTGGGTCTCTTGTAGACAGCATATATATGGGTCTTGTTTTTGCCTTCATTCAGCCAGTCTTTTGGTTGGGGCATTTAATCCATTTACATTCCAGGTTATTACTGATATGTATGTTCCTGTTACCATTTTTTATTTTGTTTTGGGTTTGTTTTTGTGGGTCTTTTTCTTCTCTTGTGTTTCCTGCCTAGAGAAGTTTCTTTAGCATTTGTTGTAAAGCTGGTTTTGTGGTGCTGCATTCTCTTAGCTTTTGGTTATCCGAAAAGCTTTTGATTTCTCTGTCAAATCTGAATGAGTTCCTTGCTGGGTAGAGTAATCTTGGTTGTAGGTTTTTCCCTTTCATCACTTTAAGTATATCCTGCCACTCCCTTCTGGCCTACAGAGTTTCTGCTGAAAAATCAGCTGATAACCTTATGGGGACTCCTTTGTATGTTATTTTTCTCTTTCCCCTTGCTGCTTTTAATATTTTTTCTTTGAATTTAATTTTTGTTAGTTTGATAATATGTGTCTGGTGTGTTTCTCCTAGGGTTTATCCTGTATGGGACTCTCTGTGCTTCCTGCACTTGGGTGACTATTTCCTTTCCCATGTTAGGAAGCTTTTCCACTGTAATCTCTTCAAATATTTTGTCAGACCCTTTCTTTTTCCCTTCTTCTCCTGGGACCCCTATAATTCGAATGTTGGTGCATTTAGTGTTGTCCCACAGGTCTCTGAGATTGTCTTCAATTCTTTTTTCTTTATTGTGTTCCTCAATAGTTATTTCCACCATTCTGTCTTCCAGCTCTCTCATTCATTCTTCTGCCTCAGTTATTCTGTCATTGATTCCTTCTAGTGTATTTTTCATTTTAGTTATTTTGTTGTTCGTGTCTGTTTGTTTGTTCTTTAGCTCTAGATCTTTGCTAAACATTTCTTGTATTTTCTCAATCTATGCTTCCATTCTATTTCCAAGATTCTGGATCATCTTTACTATCATTACTCTGAATTCTTTTTCAAATAGATTGCCTATTTCCTCTTCATTTATTTGGTCTTGTATGTTTTTATCTTGCTCCTTCATCTGTGATATTTTTTTTTTTGCCATATCATTTTTTTTTTTTAATAGGTGAGATTGTGTTCCTGTCTTACTGGTTGTTTGGCCTGAGGCTTCCAGCACTGGAGTTTCTAGGCTGTTAGGTAGAGCTGTGTTTTGGTGCTGAGAGGAGGACCTCTGGGAGACCTCACTCTGATGAATATTCCCTTTTGTCTGAGGTTCTCTGTTAGTCCAGTAGTTCAGACTCGGAGCTCCCAGCTTTGGTCCAACCCCCAGCAGCTTTCTTGGGGGTTCCTCCTGTCTCCTTGGAGTTTGAGGTCCCCCACTACCATCCGGCAGGTGCCTTAGTTGTGGGGAGATGTGAATTCCATGTCTTCCCACCCCTCCATCTTGACTCTGCCCCCCCAGAAACTCACTTTATATATAAACATCATACTATAGTAAACATGATAACTTAAAAAATCAGCAAAAGAGAATAATAAAAGGATGAATAAAGATGTGTCATGCAAACATTTATCAAAAGATGGCAGGAATACATATATTAATATCAGAAGATGTAAATATCAGAAGAAGGAATATTACCAGTCATAAAGACAATTCTCACAATGATAAAAGAGTTAGTGCTCCAAGAATATATAATTTTTAATGTTTATGTACCTACATAGGGCAAAAAAAGAAAAAAAAGGACAGAACTTAAAAGAAACAGAGACAAAACCACAATTATATGTGGATTCATCAATATTACTGTTTCATAATTGGTAGAACAAAGAAGAAGAAAATCAGTAAGGATAAACATATCCTAAATAACACTATCAACCAAATTGACCTAGTTATCATTTATAGAACACATCTGAAAAACTGAATGCTATCAGGATACAGATTCTTTATATAAGCCTTAATAATTTTAAAGAAAAGAAACCATATGTTGTTGGTACATAATGAATTTAACTAGAAATCATAACACAGAGATATCTAGAAAAATTCTCAAATATTTGGAAATTAGGCAACATATTTTTCAATAAATCTGGGATCAAAGTAGAAGTTTTGAAGGGAATTTTAAAGTATTTTGAACTAAATTAAAACAAAAATACAGCAGATCAAAATGTGTGAGACAGAGCTAAAGTATTGCTTAGGAGAAAATTTATAAAATGCTTATGTTAGAAAAGAAGAATGATCTCCCATCAGTGATCTAATTTTCCAACAAGTAGAAAAAGAACAGCAAATATGACTCAAAGTAGGCAGAAGGAAGGTAATGATAAAGATCAATGCCAAAAGCGACGTGGTTGAAAATGGAAAAACAGTAGAGAAAGTCAATGAACCCAAAGGGTGATTGTTGGAAAAGATGAATAAAACTGATGAAGCCCTACTCAGACTGGCAAAGAAGAAGAGAGGAAACAGAATTTACTAATATAAGCAATGAAATAGGGGATATTGTGAGGGATCCCACAGACATTTTAAGGAAAATAAGAGAATCCTACAATTCTGGGCTTATAAATTCAGCAAACTAGATGAATTAATTCTTTCCTTGAAAAACAGACTAATAAAATATGCAAAAATAAATATATAACCTTGGTAGTCCTGTATCTATTAAGAAGTTGAATTTATTGTTAAAAATCTTACAAGAAGAGAAAACTCCAGGTTTGGATGATTTCACTGATGACCACCAACAAATATTTAGGGAAGAAATAATACTGATTTTACACAATTCCTTCCAGAAAATAGAAGAGGGAACACTTCCAAACTCACTTTCTGAGGCCAGCAGTGCTCTAATGCCAAAATCAGATAACGATGTTCTAAGAAAGCTACAAACCCAGCATCATGAACATATACACTAAAATCCTGAATAAATTGAATTCAGAAATATATAAAAATAATTAAACATCATGAAAAAACAGGTTTCCTTCCAAGAATGCAAGGTTGATTCAATATTTGAAAAGTAAACGTTATAATTCACCATATTAACAGAGTAAAGGAGAAAAATATAAATATCTCATATCCGCAGAAAAGAATTTTTTGATAAAATGAAATACCAATTCATGATAAATACTCTCAGCAAACTAGGAATAGAATAAAACTTTGTTAACCTAAGACAGGATATCTACAAAGCAGTAGCAACAACAAAATTCTTCACCTCACCGCATGCTTAATTCTGAAAAACCGAATTGTTTACTACTAAGGTTAGTAAAAAGGCAAAAATGTCCACTCTTGCCGCTCTTAGTCAACACTGTTTTGGAAGTCCTAGCCAGTGCAAACAGGGCAAAATACAAAAATAAAAGGCCTACTGAATAGAGAAAAAAAAATGTTTTTTTCTATTCTCAGCATGGTTGTCTATGTAAAAATCCCCCCAAATTTAACTAAAATCTGCCAGAACTAAGTGTGTATTCAATGTCATATGATAAAAGGTCAATAAAGCAGAAAAATCAATCACATCTCCATACATCATCAAAAAACAACTGGAGTCTGAAATGAAACAAAATTAACTCTAAATATAATAGCATAAACAAAAGATATACTTAGGTATAAATATTAAAATAAATGCTGGAACTCCATGCTAGAACCCAGGAAACAGTAATGAAGTAACAAAAGAAAAACTCTACAAATGAAGAGCTATAGCCTGGTCATGGATTTCAAGCTTCAATATTATTAAGCTGTCAATTGTATGTCATTTGCTCTATGGACTCAGTGCAGTCCCAATCAAACTCTTTGAAAGTTTTTTTTATCAATATTGACAACATTATTCAACATTTGTGTGGAAAGACAAAGTATCCAGAACAGGCAAATAATTTTGAAAAAGAAAAACTAAATTGGAAGAATCACCCTGCCCAAGTTGAAGATTTATTATAAAGCTACAAAAATCAGTACAGTGTAGTAGTGGAAGGTGATAGACACATAGATTATGGGACACCAAAGAGAGCCCAAAGATACCTGTGTAAGTATAGCCAACTGATCGTCTATAGTAGTGCAAAGACAATTCAGTGGAGAAAGTATACTGTATTCATCAGATGGTGCTGGAATAGGTGGGCATTTGTCGTCTAAAAACAAACAAAAAAAAAGGTGACTTAAATCTCACACTTTATATAAACATTAGCTCAGAATATATCACAGACATAAATGTATGATATAAAACTATATAATTTCTAGAGTAAAATATAGGAGGAAATTTGCATGACTTTAAGTTTGACAAAGACACCAAAGACATAAGCAGTAAAGTTTTAGAAAATTGACAGATTTCTCCGTGGCATTTACCTAAAGGAGTTGAAAACTCATGTCCACACAAAACCTGAACACAGATGTTTACAAGCAGCTTTATTCAGAATTGCCAAGACTTGGAAGCAATCAGTATATGTTTCGGTAGGTGAATGGATAAATAAACTGTGGTACTACATCCAGACAAGGGAACATTATTCAGTACTAAAAAGAAATGAGCTATCAAGCCAGGACAATACATGGAAGAAACTTAAGGGCATGTTACTAAGTGAAAGAAGCCCATCTGGAAAAGACTATATAGTATATGATTCCAACTATATGACATTCTGGAAAAAGCAAAACTATGGAGACAGTAAAATGATCAGCATGTGCTAGATTTTGGGGAGGTGAGGAGGGGTCAATAGGTGGAGCATGGAGAATTTTCAGGGCACTGGAAATATTCTATTATACCATGATGATGGATATATCTTATTATACATGTGTCCAAACCCATATAATATGTAACACCAAGTGTGAACTGTAAGGCAAGCTATAGACTCTGGGTGATTATGATGTGTCAGTGTAGGTTCATCAGTTGCAACAAATGTACCTCTCTGGTTGGGGATGGTGATAATGGGGAAAGCTGTGCATGCGTGGGAACAGGGTGTACCTGGGAAACCTCTGTAACTTCCCCTCAGTTTTACTGTGAATCTTCAACTCTTCTAAAAACGTCCATTTAAAGAATCGACAAATTTGACTTTATAATTTTTTTAACCGCTTTTTGGAATGCCCTCTTAAGTGACTGAAAAGATAAGCAACAGAATGAAAGAAAATACTTGCAAATAGCATATCTGGTAATGACATTTATCCAAAATAAATTTAAAAATCTTAACATTCAACCATGAGAAAGCAATGCAATAAAAAATGGGCAAAATATCTAAGTAGATACTTTAACACAGATATACAGTTGGCAATTAAGCATATGAAATAATTAATATAAATAGATAACAAACTGCAAATTCAGATCACAATGAGACACCACTGCAAACCTGTCAGGATGCCTAAAATTTGAAAAACAAAAAACTGACAGTACCAAGGGCTGCTGAGGATATAGAACTCCTGGAAGATGCATACACTGTTGGTAGAAATGCACTATTGTGACAACAGTTGGACGATTTCTTTATAAAAGGAAACTGTGATATAATACTCATCCTCTTAGGCATTTAAACCAAGTAAATTGATCCAAAAGACTGCATATTATATGATACCTTTCATATGACAAGTTAGAAAAACAAAAATCTAAAAATAAAAAAGAGATCGTAGTGTGCCAAGCACTGAGGGTAGGATGAGCCCGAGGGTATCACAAGGAAACAGTGGGGGGTGATGGAACTGTTCTATATGATAATGTGCCCGTGGATATATGATTATATGCATTTGTTAAAACCCATAGAACTGTACACCACAGAGTGAATGTTACTCTATGCAAATTAAGAATGAACCCTGATGAATGGGGAACCCAAGACGAGACGCAGACTGTGACAAATGAACCCAGCTGTATTCCAAATGCATGACATACCTACACTGAAGAAAGGGGAGAAAGGAGCTGTACACACACACACACACACACACACACACACACACACACACACCAGGAAAAGAAAGAGAAAAAAATATAGGGACAAAACTGATACGAGAACAGTAGACCCAGCTCCCCATCCGCTGGTTTTTGTTCAGTGGCACACTGCCTCAATGATTTTCTCATCTCAGTTAACTTTAGTTTGGGAAAATTATAATGAAAACCTAAGTCCTTGTAGATTTTTGTGTCTCCATAGTTTTTGTAATCATGAAGTTCCTTTGTCGCCTTTATCTGTTGGGCAGTGTAACTGTGTTTCAGATTTCCAAACTTAAAAGTGTCACCACCAACAGAACAAGTGGGATTGCAGGCAGTGTTGTCTCCCTCAAAACTGCTCAAAAAGTAGCAGCTCTTCTGAGTGTTTTGAAAAGATCTATCCAATCAGTATATACTGCTTTGTTTCTTAGAATCCTCAGAATCATCCACCTAGGCCTCTCGCACTGCAATGCCAACACCTAATATTTTGAGAGAAAAAATGTTATTATTTTCAAAAAAACTTACACTTTAGTATTTTCAGGGACCGTAGGCTTCTCCCGTGCTGCTAAAACATGCAGCTATGTGACCAATCGACCACTGGTTAAGAAGCTCACCTCACCCCCACCTCAGCCTTCTCCTGTCTCCAACCTCGTGTTCCACCTGCTCAGGTGTCTTTTTCCTAAGCACTTTGCCTAACATGTCAAAAGAGTTTACACTCTTCAGCAATTAACATGCTACCATTATTATTACCATTATCATTATCATCATCATCACCATCATTATTGGCTGTTCAGCTTGTTTGGGCTTAATCTGAACTCCCTACTTCCCCCATAAAACCTTCTTCTTCTTCATTTTAAACATTTCACCTCAGCCTTCTGAATTATACTTCTACCAAATGCAAAATTCAATTTTGTTATAAATTCTATTCCTCCTCTAGAGGAATGTGAGGCCATCCGTTTCATAGAAGTTCTGCTGGTGCTCCCTGTTGTAGATATGAAGGTGTCGGTTGGACAGGGGTGATGGGAAGGCCAGTTGCCCAGGAGACATCTAACTGTGTTCTGGTTACACTTTCACTGCATCAAAGTTTCATTTTCTTTAGGAGCTAATGTGTCATTCCTTTGCTGGTGATCTTGGGAAAGTCACTTAATCTTTCACTGGGTTTCCTGAAAAGAAGATGATTGGAGGAAATATGTTTAGAAAAGTCTTAGATCAATGCAAGTAACTCCAAAACGGTTTTTCTAAATTAGGGTTTCTAAACAAGTACACCTGAGAACAATAGAGACATGCATTAAAATAAAATAAAACAAGGATCTAGTAATAATGAAAACATGGGTTTTGATGGAATAATTCTCTTACAAGATATGGACCGTCACACTTAGTGTATTAGGCAGAATAATGCACCTCTCCCACCTCCCCCCACCCCGTTACCGCCCCCCCCCCTCCATGCACAAAGATGTCCACCCGAATCCCTGAGGCCTCCAGATTTGTTACATGGCAAAAGGGACTTTGCTGATGGATGAAAGGTTGCTTGCTAATCAGCTGACCTTAAATAAGGGGATTATCAGGTGGAAAAGTGAGAAAGAAAGGCAGAAGAGTCAGTGAGAGATACAGCACAGTAGGGGTCAAGAAACCTGAGGCTTAAAAAGGATTTGACTTATCCCTGCTGGTTGTGAGCTGTAGGGGCTACGTGGGAGACTGGAGAAAGCCTTCTAGGGCCTAAGGGCAATCCTCAGCTGTCAGCCAGCAAGGGTGTAGGGATCTCAGTCCTACAACCACAGGGAACTGAACCTGCCAAAACCTGCATGTCCCTGGAAATGGATTCTCCCCTTGAGCTTCCAGAAAGGAATGCGACTCTGCCTGAGCATATTTTGAGTTTAGCCTTGTGATACTCAGAGCAGACAAATCAGCCAATCCCATGGGACTTCTGACCAATAGAACTGTGAGATAAAAAATTTGTGTCATCTCAAATTGCCAAGTTCATGGTAATTAGTTACAGCAGAAAGAGAAATTGAATATGCTTAGTAAGTAACTAGTTCTGCAGCCTTGGGCATAACAGTGCTCAACAAGGATACAGAAAGAAGATTGTGGACTAAAAAAATCCCTTCTTGACTCACAGAGAGAGGGATTTTTACTGACCCTGCCATTCTTAAACCTGCACCTTCTAATTTTTGAATACAAACCTCAATCACTACACCTTTATATTAGTAAAGTATTTCATAAAAACCAATCTGAATATAAATAACTGTTAAAGAAGCAATGAATACTGGATATAAATTCGGAAACAAATGCCATTTATTCAGATTTTTGTTTTATTCGATGAATATGTCTCACAATTCACTATCGGTGGAAATACCCTAGATACTCTTTCTTCTGCTTTTCCCCATTAATCATAGCCTATCTTAAAGTGACAAGAAGCAGACGCGTGTCTTTGACTATTAGGGAAGTCTCTACCACAGAGATCATGAGAGGCGCCACTGAGCAGGGTAGACCTGACTCTTCATCCAGGCACACTCTTAATAGTACTATTGAAAATTTCCAAAATCTCCACTGAACTTACTACTTCACAAATTACATAAGAACTGTGAATCTGTGAAATATTGACTTCTTCCTATCTTAACAATTATCACAGCGGTTGACCTCCGAAGACCCACACTCTGTAGCCACTGCATGGCCTGAGGCAATCATTTGAATGTAGATACACCAGAGGTAGTACCCTGGTTCCAGTCTGTGAATTCTGGCAGACCTTTTGATGCTTTAATTTTTAACAGAATCTGTAACAGAAGTGAGGCTCTCTTGGAGCACAGAAAAACAGGACTTAATGAAAAAATCCCAACTCGATCCTCCTGTATATATAAGTAAACAGATGAAAAGTTTTTTTAAAAAGTTTATATTAAAAAGCTTTGCATCTTAAAACTTCCCTTTCCTTCCTAAGGAGTGAAAATAAAGAAGGGTCTCGAGGTTGAGACCTCAACCCAGTGATAATGGCCTGCAGGGTTTGATATGAGCTTTGCATCCTTGCTCAGCCAGCACAGTAGTCCTGAACTTAGTTCCTTGTCTTCATCCACAAGAGATTTAGCTTTAATCTCTCAAATCCATTTTCCACTCCAGAGCTGGCCAGAGCCGTGAGTTCTGTAGATTCAGCCTCTCAGATCCTGGGGTGAGAAAGTTTGAGCCACACATGACTTTTCATTGACCCCACCACTCAGAGGGACCAAGCTATAGCTGTCTGGGAGTTGTTCTGTACGGTTTAAAGAGAACTGACAGCTCGCTGAGCAGACCCTATCACTCACAGGATGCTGTTACTTAAACATGAAAATCTTTCTTAACCATACCCAACTTTTTAAAATGCAAGCAATGCCTTGGGATCCTACTAGAACTGTAATTTGAAAAATAGGCTATATTTTGATAAGATGAAGGTATACTTCAAAATGTCTTTCATAGTGTTGACGTTCCACGTTTTACTATCATTGTACTTATGAATGTAAAACAGGTCAAACTTTTAGTTATTTTCTGCATGGGATTAGCCCTCGGAATCTGCCCATAAAGGACCAATTTCATAGGTTCAGTTAGTCCATCCCACTTATCAAGGCTTTGCCCCAGTGTTTAGTCTCCTGCTAATGCCCTGACAGTGTTGATGGGCCATAGTGATGTTGACAGGCCACAGAACAGTTTAAATGCAAATGTTTATTTCCACCCAAAGCACCCATTTGGATAGGTACATTGAGAGAATGCTTTTCCCAGGGGATATGTAATCTCTATGTAATCAAAATATTTCATGTGAAAGCATCACAATGCCAGACTCAGAGCTTTGATCTTGAGAGCAGAATATTGAATCTATAAAACAGAATACAATGCTTTTAATAAAGAAAAACAAAAGGCGTAGCTTTCAACATGAGTTGAATAATATTATTGCATATTTTCTGCCAAGAATGATCATGGTTAAATGAAGGTTAAATATCTTTGTTTACAGAAAACACTCACAGAAGGCTACTCATCTTTTTCTTTTTTTTCCTGACTCTATTGTAAGGTACCTAATGATAGGTCTTTGCACCTGACAAGGATGAGCACTTCTTGGTGAAGTTTGCCATCTTGTGGCAAATATATTAATATAATTTACTGTGCAGGATTAGTAAGGAAGCTCGAGATTTAAAGTTTATTAGAAAATTTAATGGTGCATTGAAAGTATGTGTAATAAAATTCTGTTTATCCAGAGTATTGGAAAAACTGGATGCTCTTGTTAACATTTTAAGTAGCTTTGAATTACCACAGATATAAATATTTATATCTATATGGTACTTTTAGCGATACTACAAGTTAACAGTGCAAGCTCTGGAGACAGAGTGTCTGGATTCAAACCACTGTTCAACCATTTCCTAGCTCTATAGCCTTGGGTAAATTAGCTTATCTCAGGATGCCTCAGTTTTTTAATATGCAAAATAGGGATAATTATAGTTACTACCTAAGGGTGAGATGATCCTTATATGTAGCATGTAACAAATTTAGGACAGTGCCCGGCAAAGCTAATCTCTCTCTGTATATAGTAGTTATTATTGTTATTATTATGACTGGTGCCTTAAATTTTCTGGTATGGTCCTGATTATAAACAACCTATCTTATTGTTGATTAATATGTGGTGTTCCTCATTTAGAGAGTCGAATGAAAAAAATGTGGAGAAAATGATCATATTTAACTGCTATGTGGTACTGATGATGTACCAGGCACTCGTCTAAGTACTTACCACGTACAAATTTACTTCATCCTTATAGCAAGATAGGTATAGTTATTGCCCCAATTTCACAGATAAAGAAATGAAAGCACAGAGAATTTAAGTAACTTTTTTTAAGGCCACAAAGCTGTAAGTAACAGAGCCAAGATTTAAGCATTGATAATCTTGCACTGTCAGTTGTGCTCTTAAACACTGCACATGTTTCCTCTTGGTATAATTTCTATTTGGGAAAACGAGTAAATATTAGATAACTACTTTAGCTACAACAAGAGGTAGTGGGACAGTATCCTACACATCTTCTTGAAAGTTAGTAAATTCCACTAGAAGTACCAGGTCTTTTAACTCTTATCTGTTCCAGTTCTACATGTGGCTTCTACTCCGTTTGATCTTTTTTCTTTCCTTGGTTGTATTATTACAGTCTGTTTTCAAAACGAATTTCTTGGAAGTTTCTTCCTACTTGAATATCCCATTTGAGCAATTTGATAGTGTACTGTGTGTCTGTTTCCTTTTTCTTCTCTTCTCTGAACCTTAGAAAAGAGAACATGAAACAATAGTTTGTTTGTTTTTTTTTCCACATCTCTGTTGGAAATACTTTATTGGTGGAAACATTTGTTCAGACTTTTCACATGGGGCATTCAAGTAATGTTTACTGAATAATTGATAAATGAATGAATGGTCTATTAATATATCGACCTGAGGTGATAAGGTTAGGAAAATCACAATGTGAAAAACAACACATGAAGTTTCTAGAAGCATACGTGTCATCTACTCATCTCCTTGTCACAGTGGTCTTGAATGGCAAGCAGTGCAATTATTTTTTTATTTTTTATTTTTTGCGGTACGCTGGCCTCTCACTGTTGTGGTTTCTCCCGCTGCGGAGCACAGGCTCCGGACGTGCAGGATCAGCGGCCATGGCTCACGGGCCCAGCTGCCCTGCGGCTTGTGGGATCTTCCCGGACCGGGGCACGAACCCGTGTCCCCTGCACCAGCAGGCAGACTCTCAACCACCGCGCCACCAGGGAAGCCCACAGTGCAATTATTAATATCTGTGTATCTTAGCTCAGGAAGGAGAGTGAAGACTGTTTGCTTTGGCCAGGGTGGGGTTAATCTGAGAAGAGCCGGGCTCTTTTAGTATAACCTCACCAGTGTAGTGCATAGAAACACTGTCATGCTTCTCATGACTTCTACTGAAAAAGAAATACTTGTCTCTCACTATCTGTTTTGTTAGTAATGTGTCACTAAGCTGTTATTTTCCACCTTTGTGTTGTTGTTGCCGCCTTAGGAGAAGTGCTTCTTTTCTATTCTATTTTATCTTCTATTTTCTTATCCTATAAGAAAAATCTGCAAAAGTCGTTCTTCCCTTTCAACAAGAAAAGCCAGTTCTTCTTAGAGGACCTAAAAAGAACAGAGTGGTCTCAAAATGACCCTTCCAAGTCTGCCTGGAGAGGAAATTGGAAAGCGGGTGGTTACAGGAGTGTAAATTTGGCATTTTCAAACACCAGTCGCGTTTATTCTTTTTCCTACTGTATGTTTTGATCTACAGTGATATTTGAGGTATAGAGGGTAGAAAACGCTCCTGTGACCAACGTATCAATTTCCAGAAGGGAGTGAACTTTAGTGCTACCAGAAGTTCCAAACAGTGGAATGATTGTGTGGAAACAAAGGGCAGTTTATACATTTGGTCTAAAGAGAGTAAATAACTGGAACGCATTACTAGGATATCCAATCTACACCGACTGATGCCAGGATGTCGTAAAATGTGGACCTACAGTTGGGTATTACTTGAGATTAGTAAGATTTCCTTCATGCCATTCTCGAGCGAAAGATGGAATCAGGTCAAGCCATAGTTTTTAATAGGTGTACATCTGAACACTTTCTCCTTGACAGGAACTCTTTTGTAGCCATACTTCTTTTTTTCTCCCTTCTACCTTTGACTTCAGTGTGTCTACTTCATTCTTAGCATCTTTCCCGTTGACTGGCTGGGACCTCATAATGGTCCAATTCACCAACTGATTGGGAAGTAATGGCCAGTTTCGGAGGGATTTGCTTTACTGAATACAATTTCAGTAACTGAAAGCATTTGAAAATTCTTTTTAAATGATTACTTTATAGTTAGACCAACAAAAGCAACAAATAAATCTTTGCTTGCTTCTTCATGGAGAGGGTGGAAAGGAAAAGTTTACAAACATTGCTCTTGTATTTTCTGCAAACATAAAAATAAATGAAACAAATCAATGATTCATAAATGCTCATTACTATTATTCACAAAACCCTTCTAGAAAAAAGTTACAGTATTCGGTGCCTCATGCCCCTCCAACTTAAAAGAGACAATTTTATCAAGAGATAATGTATGATGTAAAATATTTTGTACCTGCTTTATGATACATAGTAGTGACCGTGCTTTATCAGATCTGTTTTCAGTGACGTTATTCTAGAATGTTTTCTTTCCAGATGATAATTGAGAAGCTAATTTTTAAAAAAATGGTGCCAGGTACCACAACAGTGAGAGAACTTTGCTGTTTTCTGAGGTTTTGTTTTTTACCATTTTTTTTTTTTTAATGGAGTGTGCCGGATGTCTCTCTAATTTTGTTCAGATGACTGTAGAACCTGGAAAAGCTGTTGCTGCTATTGATGCATAACATACTGCTATTGGTCTTTTTATATAAGTAAGTAAGTAAATATATATATATATATATATATACACACACACACTCATATATATATATATATATAATTTGAATTTTTGGAAACTTTAGCTGTGCTGTCAACTTTGGAGACGTATCCCAGTTGTAACATGTTGGGTTGGCATTGTACAGAAATCAATAGCCATATTGATCTAGAAATGTTAAACATAATTTTTTCCATGTGTACAGGGGTAACGCACTGTATTAAATACGTGAGGTCTTATCTACGTGGGTTTGATTACAGAAACTAATAAAGTATTCTCTAAATAAAAAAAAACAGATAATGTATGTTAGTAAATGGTTAGAGTTCTATATAAATATGCTACCTTAAAACTACATTTCCACATAATTTAATTCTAATTTCACTGGCATTTTCTGACCACAGAAAAGAGTGGGATCATTTGAAGATTTCTACTGATTGATCACCAAATTGCCAGTTTCTATAGCTATTTGTTAACTTGCCAGATAACCCAGCTACTAAAATTCAGTTAACATTCAGCACATACTGACTGTCAAAAAATTAAACTATTTTAGTAAAATAAACAAAGTCCTTCTGATGTACTGTTTTTCACAAGTGGACTAAATAATGTGTCCTGCAAGTGGCTAGAAATAAGTTAAGAGCTCACAGGTGTCCAGATACTTCATCACTCAAAAATGATACTAGTGTTTTCCATTGTTTGTTTTTCATGTTTGTGTACTGGAATTCAGTTGAGCTGTATATTACTCACAGGTCCTAAAAGCCAAAAAACACAAACTTGGATCTGTTGTGCTTCCAGTGCAAAATTCCTGTGTACTGGAGGAATCCACACAGAATTACACAGTATTCATCAGCCCACAAAACTGTAATGGACCAAATCAGCATAGAAATACCATGCCAAGAGGAACTGAAAACAAAAATGTCAAACTGTTTAGTGTGCAACTAAACATTTAAAATATTTTTTTCTTGAGTAAAAAGTATCTTTAATTGGAAAGTTGCACTGTCATTGATGATATAAAATGAGAGTATTAAAAAAAAATTACACTCTATTTTTATTTATTTTTTTAATTGAAGTATTGTTGATTTACAATATTGTGTTAGTTTCAGGTGTACAGCATAGTGCTTCTGTTCTTTTTTGCAAGTTTTATTCCATTATGTGTTATTACAATATATTGGGTACATACACTCTGTTAAAATATTATTAACTCAATTAATTTGAGTTGGCTATTGTAGGCAACTAATTTGGGGAATATTTTCTCCCTCCCTTCCCTCCTTCCTTCACTTCCTCTTTCTTTCTCTCTCTCTCTCCCTTTCTTTCTTTCTCTCTCTCCCTTACTTTCCTTCTTCCTTCCTTCCTTCCTTCCTTCCTTTAGAAGGTAACTTTAAAATGTCTCAGGAATATACACAAATTTTGGTGTTCACTGATTAAAGGTCACTATTATGAGGACACATATTTTGCAATAAACTAATGTAGCCAAACTTACTCCCAGATTGTCTAGTACTTAATCTTACACAAGGATCTGTGTAAGTTCTCTACTCCATTGGAAGCAGATAAGACAAAAGTTAAGAATTCTAAAATGACAATAAATTAAAAGATAAAAAGTAATAAGCCTGGATAATTCAACAACAATGCAATCCCTGAAAGATCAAAACTTATCCTTACATGTGGAGTAAGTCATCAAATCCCTGTTATGTAAATCAGTATCTCCTTAAATAATATTTACAAAAGATGTACATAAAACACTAGGAACTACATAATAGATTTCTTTGACTGGATCCTAAATCAGTGGTTCTCAGAACCCAGTACCTGGGATAAAAGCATTAGCATCAACTGAAAGCATTTTTAAAACGTAAATTGTTGAGCCTCATCCTAGATCTACTGAATGAGAAACTCTGAGGCAGGACTCAGCAATGTGTGTTTTATCAAGTCCTTTGGGTGATTCTGATGTACACTAAAGTTTGAGAACTACTAGCCTAAATACCCCCCACTAATGATTCTTTCATTAGTTATCCCTGTCTACGTAGAATTCTGGTAAAAACTCAAAACTATAAACACCTTTTTCCTCCATAGGTATGGAAAAGGCACAAAAAAGTTATCATTTCTATAAATTAATTTCTTCTTCATTACAGACAGTTATATTGGTTTTAGCAGTTGTTTTCTAACTCGAGTTATAGAAATCATTGAAAATAATGGCTCAGTTGCAATAGCCAAAACGTTTGTCAAATGATCTCCTTTTTAAAATATACTCAGAATATTTTGAAAAGATCTAACCAGCATTAGAGAGGGCAGGTGGTGGGGGAGGAGAGTGATGGGAGATTGAGAGGAGAGGCAGAAAGTTCACATTTATCTTAAGAGGGCTTTACTTTCAGAAATGAGCTGTGTGCTGACTGAAGAATGACCACAGTGGAATAATCATGAGAGTATAGCAAACTTTGTCAAGCTCGGGTAAACTAGATATCTTAGCAGGAAATCTGGCTTGCTGTGAGAAGGAGAATCACTATGTTATAGAAAAAGAAAAGGTGTGTCCAGACTTCACATAGAATATACTAAGGTATCGACAAACACAGAAGAAAGGTGTTATAATTTAAACCCCATCACATTACAAGGAGTTGAAATAATCAGAGTTCGGAAAAGTGTGTATCAGTAAGTACCCTACATACGAACTTTCAAGTTGCAAACTTTCAAACGTGGGTTCGCATGTCCAATCACGAAAGTTAGTTCTATTTGAGAAGGCACTGTTACTTTTTGAGGCACAGGACCTGAACATAGAACGGTCCACGAAGTTTGCAGCATCACTGGATCGTTTTGTCAAGAGGGTAGATGGAATTGAATCCAGCCAGGAAACAGGACCTGTGCCATCAATGCCAGGCATGAGTGAAACTGCAGCTTGCCCTCTGTCTCCTATTGTTGACGATCCTTCAGCTCTACCATCTCCCACCTCCTCTCCCTCCTCCAGTCAGTAACTCTTCTTGCCTGTTCACTCAATACCAGCTCCTATGTACTACTGTACATTTCAAGGTACTGTACTGTAAAATTAAAAATGTTTTCTTTATTTTTTGTGTTTGTTTTTTATGTATTATTTGTGTGAAAAGTATTATAAACCTATTACAGTACAGTACTGTATAGCTAAGTGTGTTAGTTGGGTACCTAGGCCAACTCTGTTGGACTTACAAACAAATTGGACTTATAAACGCCCTCTTGGAACGGAACTCATATGTATGTAGGGGACTTACTGTAATCACTTAAATTTCCAATGCCTCCGTTATTTCCAGAAACTAGTATAAGCTTTAATAATTTTATTTCACTAGGAGGTACCAAGTATTATGTGTACAGAAAATAAACTCTTACAAGAATATATGCATTTTCACTATGACCTATCTCAGGTATGAGTTCACCAGAGTATCAGGGTTTTTAAAGATAAAGGTTGCTTCCTGCTGGAATACATTTGACAAACGTGGCCCCATTCTATGTGCAACTATGAGAATCCTGAGAATGCCCTTTCCCAGTGGTAGATGCTATCAGGCTTACCTTCCTATAATATTTTACCTTCATATAGTATAATTTTCTCAGACCATTTTTCAGACCACTAGATTTGAAATATAATATTTCCCCAGTTTTTCTTAAACTACAAAATTAGTTTCCATATCATTTTTTCCTCTGTAAATCTACAATAGGAAAAGTAAGAAATTATTTGAAATCATCTTATTCAATTTGTCTATACAGATCTTCCTCAGTTTATGATGGGGTTACATTCCGATAACCCCATTGTAAGTTTAAAATGCTGTTAAGTCGAAAATACATTTAATACAACTAACCTAATGAATATCATAGTTTAGCCTAGCCTACCTTAAATGTGCTCAAGAACACTTACATTAGCTTACAGTTGGGCAAAATCATCTAACGCAAAGCCTATTTTATAATAAAGGGTTGAATATCTCATGTAATTTATTAAATACTGTACTGAAAGTGAAAAGCAGAACACTAGCATGGGTACAGAATTGTTGTAAGTGTACAGGGTCATTTGCCCTCATGACGGTAAGGCAGAGAGCTATGGCTCCCTGCCTGTGGCCCCTATCACTGCCCAGCATCAGGAGAGAGTATCACACTGTGTATCACTAGCCAGAGAAAGATGAAAATTCAAAATTCTAAGTACAGTTTCTACTGAATGCATATTGCTTTCTCAAGATCATAAAGTTGAAAAATCATAAGTTGAATCATCATTAAGTCAGGAACAATCTGTATATGCAGGTATCAATTCCTCTCAAGATCTTCATGGTATATATATGGTAGATAAATACTAGTCAGAATTTAGCAAAAGGGAAAAAAACTGGTGTAGTGATTTTTCTTTTACTATTAGGACATACCATGGACTAAGAATAAATGTTATTAATTGCCAGAGAATCCTAAAATTTTGAAGCCAAAGGTAGCTTTGGATGAAGCTGTTTTTAACCCAGAAGTAACATAAGAGGTCTATAGTCTTCAGCACCGTGCTGCTGCTTTAGGAGATGAGCCTGAATAAAGTCCCATGGATCCATGTGTCTCAAGCATGGTTTGGGGAAACTGAATATGTCACCTCTGCTCCAGGAAGAGAATATAAATTAGCTGAAAGAGAAAGAGCCCAACGATTCTGCAAGGGATCTTGAAGTTGATATAAGGTAAATTGACAGCCTAGAATTCAGGATGAAACTTTATGCCCGGACAAGACTACAGTATGCCTCCATTTAGATCACTAAACTGGTTGGGAGAACCGGAGAAATAGCTGAGGTAAATTACACTGCATGATATATATGCCAGGATAAAACCGAGGCAAATGGACACTGAGGCAGGGATAATACCTTTCTGGCAGTGAGGAGGGGACTGGAAATTTTTCTGAATTTTCAACTTCATTCATTCACTGATTCTCTATTCATATCCTATTCTGTGCCATCCACTGACACAAAATAAAAGTGATGGACCTCTTGACGCTTACACTCTAGCGAGCTTACATTATTTATCTGTCATTAAAATCACTGAATTGGACTATATTTGTATTGACAAGATTTAGTTTTCTGAATCAGGAAGATAAATAATTAAAATTATACTATGTCGTGCATGGTGTGTGTATATTATTTGGTACAACACTCTTCCTGTAGTAACTACTCAAAAAATTTAAGTCTCTTTTTATACTATCCCTTCTTAAACCCAAATCTGGTGTTTGTTTACAAATTTTATTAATTTATGTTTTATAATTTATTATTTTCTGCTTTTTGTTTCATTCTGTCTCTTGGCTTTTCTATTTTTAACTTTTATATTATTTTACTAGTACGTTATCATTTTTGGTTAATGATGAATTATTTAAGGCAAATGTTAAATCATTTAAAATTCCTTCCAGTTAAAGCTTTATCTGCATCTCCTATTTTTTGATATGTAGAATTCTAAAAAATTATTCAGAAATTCTAGTTTTTATTCTTGTTTTACCTAACAGGGGAGTTTTAAAATATCCATATTTATCTGAAATTGGTTAGGCTTTTCTTAACTAAAAAATTATTTACTTTGTATTGTTATTGGTCTGTGTTTCCTTTAAGGTTTATTGACACTATCCTTGTCTGCAACTTCATGTTTAATATTTGTAACTATTCCATAGAAACTTGAAAATAAATATTGTTCCTACATTCTAGGACATTTATGTATTTCAACCTTAACTGTTTTATCATTCTGATCTTTCTTTTCCCCTGCCCTGTGCATCCTGTACATTAATGAAGTTGATGAGAAATTCAGTTTTGTTTTAGACTATCCTCTAGCTAGCTTGTGAAAACAAAGGGGGAAAAAACCAAGTATAATAATGAAAAGAATGAATGGGAGAGGGGTTATAGCCACAGAGATAGAGATTCGTATATATATTTATATGTATATTTTTAAACTTTATTGATACATAATATACACATAATAAAATTCATTTTAACACAGATAAATTATGGTAGTGATATGCAGTCATAAGAAATGCAATTTTAAATTTTATTGTGTACATTACGTAAACAACGGCACATTTTATCTTGCTTTTAAATGGATATTTAAATGCAATATTATATTCATTTGAGGAGTCCACATGATGAAAGTTCTGTTCATTATGTCATCTGAAGAACTTTTGGAGGAGATGGCAATTTTATATGTAAATATTTAGGCAATTTAATGAGTATAAATATTTATTTTCAATGAATAAAATGAGGAATTTGACTTACTCTACTTCAAATAAAAAATCTAGGGAAAAGTAGCGTAACATTTTAAACATATTTAAGCTCAATATAGAGATACTTTTATGAAAATAGCAGAATTCAATTTATGAGTTACCCTGGAAAATAGTATGCTTCATTTCATAGGAACAGTTCACGCTATGACTGCTAGAGTTGCTATAAATGTGGCAGCGAGTTGAGTTAGATGACTTCTAAGACTCCCTCCAACTCTTGGATTGTATTATTTGGGGTGGGGAGAGAGTGAGAGAGACAAAGAATGGAAAAAATACTCCTCTGCAACCATATTAGTTACTCTAATAAAAAAAAAGTGATATATACTGTATTGCAGTTCATTATAAACTTTAAAACATTTATAACTAGATCAGTAATAAATTACATGTCACTGGAATTGAGAAGATGTATTTTCTGTTTCTTGTAATGCCACATTAAAATCACACTTTTTGTTTTGTGTTCCATGAGGGGTAGGATGTTGAGTTTACCCATGATGCCCCTGGTAAATGAGATGGTATAATTTAGTGACTAATGAGGTACTGTGGGTTATTTGGAAAATCCATTTATATTCAAAGACTAGAGAAAACAGGTAAACATTCTTTAGTTCTGCCACATGGTTATTGATTTCTTTTTTTAAAAAATAATTATACATTTTTAATAGTAAATGTTAAATATAACCAAAGACATGGGATAGGAAGAAGTAAAATCATGAAAGATAGGTTGAACTTGTATTTATTTTATGATTAAATTCTCTCTTTTATGCTTAAAATATTTTAGGTGGAACCTTGTACATACAGTTTGTCTAAACTGGGTTTAGTTACAAGGCACCTAAGGAGAACACTTACCCGATGGATTTTTTTTTTTCAGTTTTCATAGCTTCCATTTCATTTTTAATGAGATCCAAATGGCTTTTCAAATATGTAATCATTTTAAGAGCTATGACATGCCTAAATAGACATTGGAACTTTTATCTTTTGTAATCTTAGCTACAGTACTCTTGTAATGAAGGATGTAAAGTCCTGAATCATTCTGGATTTAGGTATTTTAAATTGTTGGCAATAAATAATTAGAAATGAGAAACCACCCCAGGAAAACATCTCACTGAGCCCATTTATTAAACACTGACTTTTTCTGGCTCAAAAATAGTTGAAGTTATTCCATCAAAATGTCAAAATAGACCAATCGACTTCTACAAATTAGGTTTGTCTGTTAATATTGCTGATGAGAAAAAGCAGTATCATAAAAATCACTTTGTGAAGCCATTTCCTGATGATATAGTTCATGTATACATATATTTAACATTGTATCAACAATTGTGCTTACTTATAAAGCCATACACAAAAGTAAAGCAAGTCAAAAAACAGAGATTTGGCAATCCAAAATGTATGTAAAATAAGAAGCAGTCATAGGTCAATTCTGAAATATTGAGAGTAAAAAAAAAAGTATATTTAACCATGGGACATATTAATATCAGTTTAAAACATGAGTGTCATTTTGTATTTTTCCACATATCATCTTAGTGGATGATGTTACAATAAAACGTGACTAATTCAGAAACCTGGAGTCTAGTCTTCCAAAAGCCTCAGGTAACTGAAAGTCTCCAAAAGTATAAATGGAAGAAGAGGAAAGGGTTGGAAGAGAAATATCACAAAGAGTCAGCCTTTCAAGCATAAGAAGCAAACAGAGAAGAATAGAAGGCTCAATTAATCCAGTGCTCTATTTGCCAACTGATCAAAGAGAAAAAGCTTACTTCTTGTTGTCAGGCTTTTCTTTGGAATGGCAAGAAACAAAAATAAACAGAGCAAAAGACACAAAATAAGCAAACACAGAAGAAGGAGACTGAGGAGGAGGAAGAGGAGGAAGAGAAGAGATTGTGGAAGAGAGGAAGTGTAGACATTGATGGTGAGGATTAAAGGGAACTCAAAGAGAGGACACAACAATTCTGAAGAACATTCAGTTACCTTCAATAAAACCCAACATATGTGGAATTGTGAAGTGGGAGAAGTTAGGACTTGCAAGTGACCCTGTGGTAAATAACAAAAATGTTCCTAATGGGGCTTCCCTGGTGACGCAGTGGCTGAGAGTCCGCCTGCCGATGCAGGCGACGTGGGTTCGTGCCCCGGTCCAGGAAGATCCCACGTGCCACGGAGCGGCTGGACCCGTGACCCATGGCCGCTGAGCCTGCACGTCCAGAGCCTGTCCTCCACAATGGGAGAGGCCACAACAGTGAGAGGCCCCTGTACAGGAAAAAAAAAAAAGAAATCAACCATGGTTTCTTTCCAGGTTTCAATAAAAGATAACTTTATTATTTAAGCTCTTCTATATCATTGAAAGTGATGGAATAATTCCCAATTAATGTTGTAAAAATATGATAATCGTGGTACCAATATCCAAACTGCGCAGCATGGAAAAGAAAACTATAGCTCAGTTTAAAACAAAACATAGATGCAAATTTCTAAATATATTATTTTAAAAAGTAAATAATGCATTAAAAGAATTCTTTATCAACAAATAGGTTTTATCCTCAAAATCCAGTTATTATTAAATACCTTAAATATACCTTAAAATACCTTAAAATATATCCTTTTTTAGCCTCAGTATTTTAAAAATATATACAAATGTTTCTGAAAAGAATAGTAATTGCCCATTCATTTCTTTAAAAAAAAATTTTTTTGGCTGCATTGGGTCTTTGTTGCTGCACACGAGCTTTCTCTAGTTGCCACAAGCGAGGACTACTCTTTGTTGCAGTATGCAGGCTTCTCATTGCAGTGGCTTTGCTTGTTGCAGAGCAGGGGCTCTAGGTGCATGGGCTTCAGTAGTTGTGGCATGTGGGCTCAGTAGTTGTGACTCACGGGCTTAGTTTTGCTCCACAGCATGTGGGATCTTCCCGGACAAGGGATCAAACCCGTGTTCCCTGTATTGGCAGGCAGATTCTATTCTATCTATCTATCTATCTATCTATCTATCTATCTATCTATCTATTTATCTATCTATCTATTTATTTATTTATTTATGGCTGTGTTGGGTCTTCGTTTCAGTGCGAGGGCTTTCTCTAGTTGCGGCAAGCGGGGACCACTCTTCATCGCGGTGCGCGGGCCTCTCACTATCGCGGCCTCTCTTGTTGCGGAGCACAGGCTCCAGACGCGCAGGCTCAGTTATTGTGGCTCATGGGCCTAGTTGCTCCGTGGCATGTGGGATCTTCCCAGACCAGGGCTCAAACCCCTGTCCCTTGCATTAGCAGGCAGATTCTCAACCACTGCGCCACCAGGGAAGCCCGGCAGGCAGATTCTTAATCACTGTGCCACCAGAGAAATCTCACATTCATTTCTAAAATCAAACAACCAACCAACAAACAAAAACTTTAGCAAGCTTTAAAACATTCTACAAACACTAAACTTGGTAAAAGACACCAGTCACTGAATAGCAAACAAGATCATACTGTAAAGTGAAAGATTGAAATCATCTCACTGCAAATCAAAATGACAAAAGAAACATTAGTATTCAACACTGTTTTAGACATTCTGGAAAACACAAAAAACATGGTGCAGTTAGGTATACTTTTTGGAAAAAATAAACTTATTTGCAGAAACATGATTATATAAATATAAAAACTAAGATGAACAAAAAATCTACAAACAACAAATGCTGGAGAGGGTGTGGAGAAAAGGGAACCCTCTTGCACTGTTGGTGGGAATGTAAATTGATACAGCCACTATAGAGAACAGTATGGAGGTTCCTTAAAAAATTAAACTACCATATGACCCAGCAATACCACTACTGGGCATATACCCTGAGAAAACCATAATTCAAAAAGAGTTATGTACCACAGTGTTCATTGCAGCTCTATTTACAATAGCCAGGAGATGAAAGCAACCTAAGTATCCACTGACAGATGAATGGATAAAGAAGATGTGGCACATATATACAATGGAATATTACTCAGCCATAAGAAGAAATGAAGTTGAGTTATTTATAGTGATGTGGATGGCCCTAGAGTCTGTCATATGGAGTGAAGTAAGTCAGAAAGGGAAAAACAAATACCGTATGCTAACACATATATATGGAATCTAAAAATAAAACAACCACAACATTGTAAAGCAATTATACTTCAATAAAGATGTTTTTAAAAAAAAAAACTATGATGAAGTCAAAATTCCAATAATAGAAAAGAAAATTAAAAAGTGCCCAGAGGGCTTCCCTGGTGAGAGTCCACCTGCCGATACAGGGGACATGGGTTCGTGCCCCACTCGGGGAAGATCCCACGTGCCGCGGAGCGGCTGGGCCCGTGAGCCATGGCCGCTGAGCCTGTGCGTCTGGAGCCTGTGCTCCGCAACGGGAGAGGCCACAATAGTGAGAGGCCTGCGTACCACAAAAAAACAAAACAAAACAAAAAGTGCCCAGAGGGCCTCCCTGGTGGCGCAGTGGTTAAGAGTCCGCCTGCCGATGCAGGGGATACGGGTTCGTGCCCCGGTCTGGGAGGATCCCATATGCCGCGGAGCGGCTGGGCCCGTGAGCCATGGCCTCTGGGCCTGCGCATCCGGAGCCTGTGCTCCGCAACGGGAGAGGCCACAACAGTGAGAGGCCCGCATACCGCAAAAAGAAAAAAAAAAAAAAAAAGTGCCCAGAGACGGGGCAAATATACATAACAACATGGTTTTCCTATATTCCAAAAATAACCTTTGTAGAAGGTTATAGAAGGATTGAATTTAACAAACTAACTTTACCTTCCATTGTACAGGAAACATGTGGTTTCCGTATTTTCTGTAACTGATCTCATTTTTCTCAATTATCCCTGTACTACTGGGAAGCATATGGGGACGAGGAGTACAGGTGGTTGACTTTAACTTGCTTATTAAGAGAACATGTCTGCTGTACTATATTTTGACTTATAATCCAGCAACAAGTTATTTTAACTTTGAAATTCTTAATCACATCAGCTATTAATGCAAGATGCTATTCTTTATTGGGATGAAATATTCTTTATTGGGATGAAATAATTCTTTATTGGGATGAAACTTCATGTCTACAAAACGTATAGAAATTATCCCAGAGATAGAAAGCTGGGACACACAACGTATATGTGGCAGTTGTTCAATTTTAATTCCAAAGCTGCCTGAAATGTCCTCTAATATTGTTATAAAGGAGAGACCCTCACATCTTATTCTGATATTTTGTGGGAAGATACCATTTTTGTTGGTCTCTAATAGGGAGAACTAATGAGGGGCAGAATCAGGAAAGAACTTAAATCCACAAAATTCTCCCCCCAAACGTTTTGCTTATTTGGGATCACCACATCAAACACGGAAATTCAATTCTGTTATAAAGGTGAAAGATAATCCTCAAAGCAGGATAAATAAGAATGAAAAATAAAATATGTTTTAGCTGGATATCACAAACTGTGTGATTACATGTTTGTGTTTTACAAAAGCTAAAGCACATTTTGTCAGTCATTTCCCCCATCAATTTCTGAGTTTGGCATCTAACCCATGAAATTAAATCCATTTATAATTAAGCCATCAAAAGCATGGGTTTCTACAAACCTATTTAATAACAAAGGTGTCCTTATCCAATAAGCCTTTTGAAATCTTTAAATTGGGAGATTTCAATTCATCAAACCCATTCAGACATAAAAGTTTTAAGTTCAAGATATCATATTTAGGGCAGGCTAAATGATGTATTAAGTGTGCTAAGCTCCACATTCTCTTGAGACATGCTCATTAAACTTATAAGAAGCTACTTGTAATATCAAGATGCATTAGTAATGCTAAAGGGAGAGAGTGTAAATATACTGGAGTATATTTGCCAACATTAAAAAAAAATCTTTTTATAATCGCCAGCCACCTTAAAACATGTCACTACATGAGTAGCAGTAAGCAATTTATGCTTGAAGCTCTGGTACACAAAGGTCACACATTTGATGATGAATGAAAATATATGCAATTAATGGTCAATTTTATAAAGTTACCATAACTTACTGACTTTCTTCAAACAAATACAATACGGATAAGGAAAATAGTAAGTTTAAATAGGGGAAACCTTGCAGACACCACTTTAATATCATCAATATATATAAGAACCAGTAGTGATGTCAGCTCATTTCTGATTTAGGGAATTTGTGTCTTCTCTCTTTTTGGCATCATCAGTACTGTCAGAGTTTATCAGTTTTATTGATCTCAAAGAAGTCGATTTGATATCATTAATTTTCTCTAGTGCTTTTTAAAAATTTTTGTTAATTTTTGCTCATTTTTTTTTTTTTACTTTTTAGAACAGCTTTCTTGAGATATAACTGATATATTAAAAACTGAATATATTTAATGTGTACAATTTGGTTAGTTTAGACATATGCAAACACTTTGGAAACCATAATCACAGTCAAGGTAATAGACCTATCACCTCTCATTTTCTGTGTGCCCTTTTGTTGTTTTTGTAAGAACACATAACATGAGATGTACCTTCTTAATAAAATTTTCAGTGCACAAGGCAGTATTGTTAACTATAGGTACTATGTCATACAACAGATCTCTAGAACATATACATCTTGCATAACTGAACCTACTATTTATTGAAGTATAGTTGATTTACAATATTATGTTAGTATAGTGATTCAGTATTGTTTCCATTTTATACTCTATTATAGATTATTACAAGATAGTAGCTCTTTCCTTGTGTTATACAGCATATCCTTGTTGCTTATTTATTTTGTACATAGTTGTTTGTATCTGTTAATTCCATACCCCTAATTTGTCCCAAACACCTCTCTCTCCACTTTGGTAAACACAAGATTATTTCTATGAGTCTATTTCTGTTTATAAATATATTCATTTGTACTATTTTTTAGATTCCACATTAATTGATAACTGATATAATATTTGTCTTTCTCTTTCTAACTTACTTGGTTAAGCATAATATTCTCTAGGTCCATCCTAGTTGCTGCAAATGACAGTATTTCATTCACATATATATATGTATATAGAACATCTTCTTAAGCCACTCATTTGTTGATGAGTGCTTAGGTTGCTTCCATGTCATATGTCATGGCTATTATGAACAGTGCTCCTATGAACATTGGGGTGCATGTTTCTTTTCAAATTAGTGTTTTCATTTTTTCTGGATATTTACCTAGGAGTGGAATTGCTGGATCATATGGTAGTTCTATTTTTAGTTTTTTTTTTTTTTTTTTTCTTTTTCTTTTTGCGGTATGTGGGCCTCTCACTGTTGTGGCCTCTCCCGTTGCGGAGCACAGGCTCCGGACGCGCAGGCCCAGCGGCCATGGCTCACGGGCCCAGCCGCTCCGCGGCATATGGGATCCTCCCAGACCGGGGCACGAACCCGTATCCCCTGCATCGGCAGGCGGACTCTTAACCACTGCGCCACCAGGGAGGCCCTATTTTTAGTTTTTTGAGGCATCTCCATGCTGTTTTTCATAGTGGCTGCATAATTTACATTTCCACCAACAGTGTAGGAGGGTTCCCTTTTCTCCACATCCTCTCCAGCATTCGTTATTTGTAAACTTTTTGATGATAGTTAATCTCTCAGGTGTGAGGTGATGCCTCATTTTGGCTTTGATTTGCATTTCTCTAAAAACTAGTGATGCTGAGCATTTTTCATGTGCCTGTTGGCCATCTGCATCTCTTCTTTGGAAGAATGTTTATTCAGGTCTTCTGCCCATTTTTTGATTGGGTTGTTTCTTTTTTGATATTGAGTTGTATGAACTGTCCGTGTATTTTGGTTATTAACCCCTGTCAGTTGAATCATTTGCAGATATTTTCTCCCATTCCTTGGGCTGTGTTTCCATTTTATCAATGGTTTCCTTTCCTGTGCAAAAGCTTTTAAGTTTAATTAGGTCCCAATTGTTTATTTTTGCTTTTATTTATTTTGCCTTAGGAGACTGATCCAAGAAAAAATTGCAGTGATTTTTGTCAAAGTGTTTTCTGCCTATGTTTTCTTCTAGGAATTTTATGGTTTCCATTCTTCCATTTAGGTCTTTAAGCCATTTTGAATTTATTTTTGTATATGTGAGGGTATGTTCTAATCTCATTGTTTTCCATGTGCTGTCCAGTTTTCCCAGCACCACTTGTTGAAGAAACTATTTCTCCATTCATTGTACATTCTTACCTCCTTAGATTAATTGACCATATGTGCATGGGCTTATTTCTGGGTTCAGCATTGTGTTTCATTGATCTGCGTGTCTGTTTAGTGCCAATACAATTCTGTTTTGATTACTGTAGATTGTTAGTATAGTCTGAAGTCTGGGAGGGTTATATCTCCAGCTTGTTCTTTTTTCTCAAGATTGCTTTGGCAATTTGGGATCATTTTTGTAGTTCCATATGAATTTTAGAATTATTTGTCCTAGTTCTGTGAATAATTTCATGGGTATTTTGAAAGGGATGACGTTAAATCTGTAGATTGCTTTGGGTAGTATGGGCATTTTAACTATATTAATTCCAATGCAAGAGCATAGGATCTCTTTCCATTTCTTTGTATCATCTTCAGTTTCCTTCATCAATGTTTTAGAGTTTTCAGAATATGGGTGTTTCACCTCCTTGGTTAAGTTTATTCCGAGGTATTTTATTATTTTTGATGTGATTTTGAGTGGGATTTTTTTTTACTTTCTCTTTCTTATGTTTCATTATTAGTGTATAGAAACAAAATAGATTTCTGTATATTAATATTGTATCCTGCAACCTTGCTGAATTTACTTATTGGTTCTAATAGTTTTGGGGTGGAGACTTCAGGGTTCTCTGTATAAAGTATCATGTCACCTGTAAATAGTGACAGTTTTACCTCTCCCCTTCTAATTTTGATAACTTTTCTTCTTCCTTCCCTTCTCCCCCTCCCCCTCCCACTACCCCTTCCCCTCCTCCTCTTCCTTCCTTTTTCTTCTTCTCTTCTCTTCTCTCTCTTATTCTCTTCTCTCTCTTCTCTCTCTCTCCTTCCTCTCTCTCTCTCCCTGTCTTTCTTTTGGTCTGGTTGCTACAGCTAGGACTTCTAATACATGTTAAATAGCAGTGGTGAGAGTGGGCATCCTTGTCCTGTTCCTGATCTTAGCAGAAATGCTTTCATCTTTTCACCATTGAGTATTAGGTTGGCTGTGTGTTTGTCATAAATGGCCTTTATAATATTGAGATATATTCCCCTACACCCACTTTGGTGAGAGTTTTTATCATGAGTGGATTTTGAATGTTGTCAAATGCTTTTTCTGTCTATTGAGATTATTATGTGATTTTTATCCTTCCTTTTGTTAACATGGTGTATCACATCGAGTAATTTGTGAATGTTGAACTATCCTTGTGACCCTGGAATAAATCCAACTTAATGTGTATGGTCCTTTTTATATATTGTTGGATTCGATTTGCTAATATTTTGTTGAGGATTTTTGCATCTATATTCATTAGAGATATTGGCCTGTAATTTTCTCATTTTTTGTGTGTCATGTTTGTCTAGTTTGGGTATCAGGGTAATAGAGGCTTTGTAAAATGAATTTGGGAGTATTCTCTTCTCTTCAGTTTTTTGGAATAGTTTGAGAAGTATAGGTATTATTTTTATTTCTTATGCTTTGTAGAATTCACAGGTGAAGCCATCCAGTCCTGTACTTTTGTTTGCTGGGAATATTTTAATTGCAAATTCAATTTCATGTCTAGTGCTCCGTCTGTTCAAATGGTCTGTTTCTTCTTGACTCAGTATTCTCAAGCTGTATATTTCTAGAAATTTGTGCATTTCTTCTAGGTTGTCCAGTATTTTGGCATATAACTGTTCATAGTATTCCCTTATGATTTTTTGTGTCTTTGTGATATTGGTTGTTATTTCTCCTCTTTCATTTCTTATTTTGTTATGTTGGGTCCTCTCTCTTTTCTTCTTGGTGAGCCTGGCTAAAGGTTTATCATTTTTGTTTATCTTCTCAAAAAACAAGCTCTTTTATTGAACTTTTTTTATTTTTTTGCTCTATTTTATTTATTTCCTCTCTGATCTTCATTTTTTCCTTCCTCTGCTGACTTTGGGGTTTGTTTGTTCTTTATCTAATTCTTTTAGGTGGTAGCTTAGCTTGTTTGAGATTTTTCTTGTTTCTTGAGGAAGGCCTGTATCACTATGAACTTTCCTACTGTAATTGCTTTTGCTACATCCCATAGATTTTGGAAAATTTTGTTTCTAATTTTATTTGTCTTGAGGTATTTTCTGATATCTTGTTTGATTTTGTCATTGATCCATTTGATTTTTGGTAGCATGTTGTTTAGTCTCCATGTATTTGTTCTTTTCCCAATTTTCCTTCTGTACTTTATTTCTAATTTCATACAACTATGGTCAGAAAAAAATGCTTCATATAATATCTATCTTCTTAACTTTGATGAGGCTTGTTTGTGACTTAGCATGTGATTTATCCTGGAGAATGTTCCATGTGCACTTGAAAAGACTGTGTATGCTGCTTCTAGTGATGTAATATCCTATAGATATCAATTAAGTCCTGCTGCTCTATTGTGTCATTTTAGCCCACTGCAGCCTCATTGATTTTTCTGTCTAGATGATCTGTCTATTGATTTAGTGTTCTATTAAAGTCCCCTACTATTATTGTATTATTGTCAATTTCTCCCTCTATGTCTGTTAGCATTTGTTTTTTATATTTAGGTGTTCCTGCATTGGATGTGAATATGCTAGCAAGTGTAATATCTTCTTCTTGAATTGATCCCTTTATCATTATATAATGCCCTTCTTTGCCTTTTGTTATAGCCTTTGCTTTAAAGTCTTTTTTTGTCTGCTATGAGTATTTCAACCCCCACTTTCTTGTCATTTCCATTTGCATGAAATATCTTTTTCCATCCCAACACTTTCAGTCTCTGTGTGTTTTTAGCCTGAAATGAGTCACTTGTAGGCAGCATATTGAAGGGTCTTGGGTTTTTTTTTTTTTATCCAATCAGCCACACTAAGTCTTTTGATCCGAGCATTTAGTCCATTAATATTTAAAGTAATTATTGATAGGTATGTACTTATTTTCATTTATTCATTATTTTCCAGTTGTTTTTGTCATTCTTCTCCTTCATTTCTTCATCTTTTTTGTTTCTCACATTCTGGTTTGATAATAATCATTTTATTTTGGTAGCATTCATTTATTTTTTGTTTTTCATTTATGGTTATCATTGGTTTCATATATGTTGACCCATAATTATATCTACTTGATTTAAACAGACAGTCATTTAAGTTAAAACACATTCTAAAATATCTACTTTTTTCCCACATTCTGTGTTTTTCATCATGTTTTACATCCTTATGCTTATCCTTTTACTGTTTATTGTACTTACATTTGATTTTTTGTTTTTGTTAATTTAAATTTTTGTTTAATTTAAATTTTTTGTTTTGTTTAATTTAAATTTAAATTTTTAAATTTTTGTCTTTTAATCTCTATACTGACTTATTTAAGTAATCTTCAATCCTTATTATATATTTGCCTCTCCTATTGGTATTTTCCCTTTGCTATGGATTGTTAATTCTTTCCCATTTAAAGAAAACTCTTCAACATTTCTTTTAGGATAGGTTTAGTATTGCTGAATTCTTTCAGTTTTTGCTTGTCTGAGAAGTTCTTTATCTCTCTGTCTATTCTAAATGATAATCTTGCTAGGTAGAGTATCTAAGGTGAAGGTTTTTTCCTTTCAGCACTTTGAATATATCATGCCACACCCTTCTGGCCTGCAAAGTTTTTGCAGATAAATCAGCCAATAGCCTTATGGAGATTCCATTGTATGTAACTCTGTTTTTCTCTTGCTACCTTTATAATTCTCTCTTTATCTTTAATTTTTGCCACTTTCATTATGATATGTCTTGATGTGGGTCTGTTTAGGTTCACTTGTTTGGGACCCTGTGTGTTTCCTCTAACTGGATATCTGTTTTTTTCTTTAGCCATAATTTCTTCAAATACATTTTCAATACCCTTCTCTCTCTCTTTGCCTCTGGAACGTCTATAATGCAAATGTTGGCATGTTTGGTGTTATCCCAGAGATCTCATGTATTGCACTCATGGGGGGGGGGTGTTTGTTTTTGGTTTTTCCTCTTTCTGTCTGCTGTTCTGATTGGTTGATTTCCATTATTCTGTCTTCTAAATCACTCATGCTTTGTTCTGTGTCAGTTAGTCTGATATTCACTGCTTCTAGAGTGCTTTTTATCTCATATATTTTATTATCTATTTTTGTTTTAGTCTTCTTTATATTTTCTAGTTCCTTGTTAAAATGATCTGTATTTAGATCAACTCTCTTTCCTAATTCAGTTAACAGCTTTAGTACCATTGTTTTGAATTCTTTGGTAAATTATTTATGTTTCAATATTTATTTTTTCAGAGGTTTACTCTTTCTCTTTCATTTAAGAGTAACTCCTCTGCCTTTTCATTTTACTTAACTTTCTCTGTCTCTGTGAATTTAGGTGAAACAGCTATGTATTGTGGTCTTTTTTTTTTTTTTTTTTTTTTTTTTGTGGTATGCGGGCCTCTCACTGTTGTGGCCTCCCCCGTTGCGGAGCACAGGCTCCGGACGCGCAGGCTCCGGACGCGCAGGCTCAGCGGCCATGGCCCACGGGCCCAGCCGCCCCGTGGCACATGGGATCCTCCCAGACCGGGGCACGAACCCGTATCCCCTGCATCGGCAGGCGGACTCTCAACCACTTGCGCCACCAGGGAGGCCCTGTATTGTGGTCTTGAAAGAGAGTTCTTATGTGGGAGCATCCCTATGTAGACTGTGTGTGCCCAATGCCTTTTGTGGGAGGACTTGATTTGATGTGGATGCCAGCCATGTCTTTCCTCAAGATATGCTGGCTACTATCACCTTGGTAGGGGATGTGGCTGGTGATGTTGGAGCTAGAGCCTGCATAGAGTATGAGTCAGGACTTCTTCTGCTCAGTGGCTGTCATTTTCCTTTCTGGGTGGGGGTCTCCTCCCAAGTTGCTGAAGTGGAAGCCCTAAGGGTTGGACTTGAGCTGGCTGTGTTCCTTCTAAGTGTGTTTTTCTTTCTCCCCACACTAGGGTCTTTGCTGAAGCAAGTGAAACTTATGTGCTTACAGAGGTCTAATGCTCTGTCTGTGTAGGCATCTGTGGCTCCTCTCAGTCACAGCCCATTGTCGCTTCCTTTCCCCATTATGATCACTCCGGATATATGGCTAGGCTGTGGCATGGAGTGGACATGGCCAGAATGTTTACCTAGCTTAGGCCAAGACAAGCTTCTTTGTCTCTGTCTCTCTGTCTCTATCTATCTATACATTATATATATATGAACCTATCTATATATATATGAACCTATCTATATATATAAAAATATATATATATAATATTACTAAGGAGATAAAGAACTCTCTTTAAATTTACTTTAAATAAATTTTCTTTGTTTAAGTAAGCAAAAATCTGATAACAGATTCTTTGTTTAATTTTTTTCTTTACCTTTTCCTTTTTTATTTAATTTATTTTTTTCACTATAAAAATGCTTACATAGGGCTTCCCTGGTGGTGCAGTTGTTGAGAGTCCACCTGCCGATGCAGGGGACACGGATTTGTGTCCCAGTCCGGGAAGATCCCACATGCCACGGAACGACTGGGCCCATGAGCCATGGCAGCTGCGCCTGCGCGTCCGGAGCCTGTGCTCCGCAATGGGAGGCCACAACAGTGAGAGGCCCATGTACCACACACACACACACACACACACACACACACACACACACACACACACAATGCTTACATAACTTCAAAGTCAAAACTACAAAACAAGGTTTTTTCATAGAATTCCATATTCTATCCATATCTCTTGCATCTAAATCCACTCTAAGAACACATTTTTTATTTTTTCTGTATCCTTCCTGCTGAAAATATATTTTAAGCATATTCACATATGTGAATATTTGTGTTCCCCAATCTATGTCCGTTCTTAGATAAGGATTGAATGCCATTTGTAGTGTTTTGCATTTTGCATTTCACACTTGCTGCATATTCTGATTATCCTTACATAAGTGTATAGAGGGATATTTACTATTCTGTGTGGTTTTCTCTTGTGTGGCTCTTTATTCAGATAACATCATTGATTAAGACTCATTTGAGTTTTGTTTATTTATTATTTTTTATTGTTGTTTTATTCTTTAGCTATTTAAAATATTGCAGTAATGCAAAATCTGATGCTATGTATTTTCATATTTGTACCAGTTTATTTTGGAGGACAGATTCCTAAGAGTGATTTTTCTGGTCAAAGAGTAAATTTATGTATTATTTTACAGATATTACTGTTACTTTCCAGAGTGTTTGTGTCATTTTTCATCTTCTCCAACTTCATTATAAGAGTGTACTGACAGACTTTGCAGTTTTTGCCAGTGCTATCAGTGACAAATCATATCACAATATTTTCAATTTGCATCTTTTTTATGTGTGAGTTTAGAGATCTCTTCATGTGAAATGAATCTAGGTCAACCATAAATGATCTTACTAAAAAGTTAAAAGTCCATGGTGTATTAGTTTCCTAGGGCTGCTGTAACAGAGTTCTACAATCTGGGATGGTTTAAACACAGAAATTCATTGTCTTAGAGTTCTAGAGGTTAGAAATTTGAAATCAAGGTGTTCATTGATTTCAAGCAGGGTTCGTTCATTGTCAGTGCTCTGAGGGGAGAATCTGTACCATACCTCTCTGCTAGTTTCTCATGACAGCCAACAATCCTTGTTGTTCCTTGGCTTGAAGATTCATCACTCCAATCTCTGCCTCTCTTTCCACATGGTGGTATTCCTGTTTGTCTGTCTTCCCATGGCATTCTCTTCTCTATGCCTGTCTGTATCCAAATTGCCTCCTTGTTATAAGGACACCAGTCACTGGATTAAGGGTCCATCTTTGTCCTGTATGACCTCAACATACCTTAGCCAATTACCTCTACAAACAACCCTATTTCCAAACAAGGTCACATTCTGTGGTACTAGGGGTTAAGACTTCAACGTGTGTTTTGGGGAGGGCACAATTCAACCTATAACACATGGGTGTTACCTCAATATGTTGGTAATATGAGACAAAGACTGCTGGTATTCACAATATTTGATTTTCTTTTCCACAACACTTGGTTAGATGGTATTTTATAGGAATTTTGCATCTGAGTAGGGACCTGTGATTAGTTCTTACCAATGGAATATGGATGGAAATGATGAAAGTGATATGTGATACATGTAGGTTGAGCAGTTAAGAGCCCAAAGGCCTTCTCCATTCTCTCTCTCTCTCTCTCTCTCTCTCTCTCTCTCCTACTCTGCTGTCCAGACAATAAGAATCCAGTGAAGAAATTTACTGGCAGAGATATTACAGAGATAGAACCCAAGTTTATGAATAACTCCATGGAAAACAGATTCTTCTATCCCTATTGGTATTAGAATATTATCTGAGTAAGAAAAAACTTTTATTATGTTATACCTATAAGAGTTGAAGATTATTGAACAATTAGAAAAAGGAAACTTTAAGTGGTTGCTACAGGTGCATAGTGGGTGGTCTGTGATGAAGAAACATATCCGCAGCCAGGAATGTGGTGATCCAAGTTATGCAGCCACAAAACCCTGAGTAAAGTTCTCACCTACAGCAATTTGGAAGGCATAACATAGGCATAACTTATTTAGCCTATGTCTCTACTCATTGGCTCCTGGAGGCTTCTTTTGACAATGTATTATAAGAAAGATGATATCAGGAAATAGTTGGCCAGTTTGTGAGCAGAAATAACAAGAGATAAATATAAATTTTAAACTTCTCAGAGTTTCAAAAGCCAATTGCTTTTCTCCACCCAAAAATAATAAATGGACATAAAAACAAGAAAGATCCAGTGAGATCCTTCAGTTGAAGTGCTTGAGTTGGTCTTGAAGTAAACATCAGATAAGGATGTTACCCACCCACACAATGCATTTGCTCCAGGTGGTCCCTAGGGGCCCAGATTTAGCAGAAGGAAAGCCATGGGGCAAAAAAGGGCAACACAATAAATCAGACTTGAAATCTCTGTCTAAAAAAGATCTTTGGGTGTGGCTACTGGGACTTAAAGCTAACGGAGAACAAAGAGATGAGATGCATTAAAGGTTTTTAAGAGAATTAAAGTGCCAAAGAAACACTGAGTTTGTAATAAAAAAATTCCCGTGAATGTTGGAAGAGTCTTAAAATAACATTCACATTAAACCCTGTAGAGACGGTGAAGGAATTTGATCCTCAGTGACTTGAAAAACTTTTGGAAATGTTTTGAAAATACTTAGAATGAAAATTTCTATAGGCTAAGGAGCATGTTCCTACTTACTGGAAGAACATTATTGAATGTATTGCCCATAAGGTGTCTAGACCTAGCAAATGAAGGCTGAGTTATAAATTCCTTTTAAACTGCCACTCCACTAAATAAATAATAAATAAATAAGACATTTCTTTTTTTCTCCAAAAAAATTTTTTATTCCCCAAAGGGCTTAATCAAATTAGAAACTACTTACCTCTGCTATGTTTAGGTAATCGGGTTCTTTTCTTTATCTTCATGGTTCTTTGTGCTTTAATAGTTGCCTTGAATGCGTGAATTTTATTGCAGTTTGCGTACACTAGTTTCTGAAAGTAAATATGATATAAATAATATGTCCATAGTAAATTTGCCATGAGAATTGATTTCAGATTATAATTTCTCCTAACCCTCCTGATTAGTTGTTTAAAGCATATGAAGTGAGTGCATGGGTATTTTATTTTTATGTGTTGATGGAAATTTATCGGCAGAACCAAGGTTAATGTAACAAAAAATTTACTACTAAAGAAGAGGTTGTTGTATGCTGCACTTGTTTGAGGGCTGAATTTTTTTTTTTTTTTTTTTTGGCTGTGTTGGGTCTTCATTGCTGTGCACGGGCTTTCTCTAGTTGCGGTGAGCAGGGGCTACCCTTTGTTGCGGTGTGCGGGCTTCTCATTGCAGTAGCTTCTCTCATTGTGGAGCACGGGCTCTAGGCGCGCGGGCTTCAGTAGTTGTGGCACGTGGGCTCAGTAGTTGTGACTCACAGGCTCTAGAGCACAGGCTCAGTAGTTGTAGCACACAAGCTTAGTTGCTCCGCGGTATGTGGGATCTTCCCGGATCAGAGATCGAACCCGTGTCCCCTGCATTGGCAGGGGGATTCTCAACCACTGCGCCACCGGGGAAGCCCAGGGCTGAATTTTTGAGGGCTGGATATTTCCTGACCTTAAGCAATTCCACCTATTTATATGCTTGTGTTAGGATTTCTTTGCTGTGTTTAATTACACAACATCAAAATCATATTAGATATGGATTGTAGTCATGACTCAGATTTTGTTTTCACTACACGCATTTGAAATTTATGTTGAGACTGTGAAGAAATGAGAAGAAAATGGGACACCAAGAACACATTGATAGAGACTAAAATAAAACTCTGACATATTCAGAAGTTAAATATTTAAGGAGCTAAATATTCATAAGTTATTGTTAAGGATGTAGAGATGCTGTGATTTAGATTGAGAAGAACATAATAGACTGAGTGTTGAGACAAGAAATGAGAGCATTGTTTCCAGAAATGTGTTTTATTAAAGTGGGTTTGAGGGTTAAAATAAATTGTATACTGGGTTGAAAAATTTCAACAAGCTTCTTAAAGATAAATACCGTATGCTAACACATATATATGGAATTTAAGAAAAAAAAATCATGAAGAACCTAGGGGTAAGACAGGAATAAAACACAGACCTATTAAAGATATCCTTTAATGTGCTAATATATACTGTGAGTCAAAAAATTATGTGTTAAGGACATATTGGGGTATTTATGCAGAATTTTCATACCTTTGGCAACAAAGCTCTTATTATTGGAGACTTTTCATCTCCAGTGTTTCAGGTATTGTGCTTTGGAAAATGACTTATTCTAAAAATGGAAACAACGATTACAGGAAAATCTATGCAATGCTATCAATGTGAAGTAGTACAGTGACAATCAACTATAACATGCCCTATTTGAAAAATTTCATCCTGGGCAATTCCCTGGTGGTCCAGTGGTTAGTACTCCGTGCTTTCACTGCCGGGGGCCCGGATTCACTCCCTGGTTGGGGAACTAAAATCCCACAAGCCGCTCAGCGTGGCCAAAAAAATTAATTTCATCCTGACTTTATAGTGAATGTATCTGATGCACCAAGTAAACATTCCTAATTATGCTTTGGAAATATTAATTTAATTCTTCAACCTTAGATTTCTTTTTTTGACAACAATATTGTCCCACTCATTTTACATACATGTGCTTGTACTTAAAGAGGCACCTGTGAGCAGATAAGTCAAGTAGCCTATATACTGCCATGCAATTTTAAAAACGTGAGTGTTATGTCTCAGACTTATGCAGATGTGGAGCAGAGGACAATGGCAGTACCTTGGAGACAGTTACAACATTTGTGTTGGATGCATACTTATAATTTTCTAGTATGAATTGCAATACACATATCCAGATGTTGGCCATGGTGTTTATTTCCCTGGACAAATAAAATGGCTGGCTATCAAACGATAACTCATGACATGAGGATAAGTGAATTGGAAATGTGTCAGAAATGGTGTGTTTGAAAGAACACTTGACCAGGTGTCTAATTCCAGAGATATTGGACGAGTCATTTAATCTCTATGGATTTGCGTAATAAGGAAGTTGTAAGAGATGTTTACTAAGATACCTACAGTTCAAAAAGTTTATTGAAATCTTTGGTTGACTCACTTTAAAAAAATTAGACAGTTATTATATCCCAGATATATTTGTGTGTGGCCAGATACTTAAGACTAAGTCAATGATAATTTTTATTTTATGATGTACCGTGTCAAAAAAATATGCTCTTATCACAACAGATTTTTCTACATTGTGAGCGTATAGTTTACCCTAATTAATGTTTCTTTTGTAAATATAATATCACAAAAACATTGTAAACTTATCATTATCAGAGGTTTCTTCATCTTGTGTTTATAATGAAACTTTGATAAAAGGTTCTGGTAAATGAATCTGGTAGGAGGAGAAAAAATGGGTTTAAGGTTCGTGAACTATGATCAGTGTTGGAATTTTTTAAAACCCAAGAAGTTATTCTTTCCAGATGCTAATAACCAATGGAGCAAGAATTGCCTCCAAAAATCTAATACTGGGTTCAAAATTAATAGACATTTACTTGCTTGGCATTTTGTTTCTATTTCATTTTTATTGATCCTGGAGATCCTTGATTTAGGCTGCGCTCAACCCTTTATAAAGTGTTCTACCACCATCTAGTGTCAACAAACAGAAATTCACCATTTCAGTTTACAGATCTTTCAACTGATTAAATATTATTTGAAATTTGCATGATTTTGACAGTATGAGCACTTCATGTCAACCCTTAAAACAGGCAATATGGCTTTGTCAAGAGATAAATTATACAAAATGGTGTCTAATGTTACTGAAAATAGGGCATTATATTTAATAATCAATAGGAATATTTATTAAGAAACATTTCTAAGCTACAAAAGAAGCAAATAGTTGATAATATACATTTTAAATGCACTGAATATATGGCATATTAAATATCACACCTGAATGAACAATTGCCTATACTAAAACTCACTCCTCTCTTCACTGTTCACTTCTATGTTATGTGTATATTAGAACCCTTGTTGATGAATTCAGAACTTTAGACATTCACAATTCTGCCTAATGTGTTAGAAATCTCCCATATTAGCTTGCACATGTTTCTGTATATTATTCAGCCCGTGTAGTCAATGCATCTAGTTACAATTCTGATCAGTTTGCCTTCCATATCTTTATTAAACACATTTCAACTCATCTGAAAGTTTTCGTAGTATGACACCTGAATGTTGTCCTGATTTGACTATTATTTTGCATTTATTAGCAATTAATGTTAGTAATTGTTCAGCATTTACTATACACAGTGCTCTAACTCATAACTTTTTGCCTATCCCAAAATATTTTGGTCTTTTATTTTTATTCAACCTTGTAGACAGTATGATCAATATTAAAAATTCAATATTGACCAAGTAGAAAATACAGCAATCAATGAGCTATTCATAGGTATATGTTAATAGCTTTACAAAAATTGCTGCTAACATGTATATATTGTGTTAAGGGATAAGGTCATGTCCTTATTTTACTGAAACATTTTGATACTTAGAACCTATTAACAGCTGCAAAAAATTGTCAAAATATTCTATTACTTCTAATTATTATAAGCCCACCTGGTTCAGGTTTTGACATCATGACTAAAGGAGTCATACCAAAAAAGAAAAATGACACTTTTATGCTAATCATATTTCATAACAATGGCCAATTGTGGACATAATCCTATAAAGAGTGAGATCAGGGCTTCCCTGGTGGCACAGTGGTTGAGAGTCCTCTTGCCGATGCAGGGGACACGGGTTCGTGGCCCGGTCCGGGAGGATCCCACATGCCGCGGAGCGGCTGGGCCCGTGAGCCATGGCCGCTGAGCCTGCGCGTCCGGAGCCTGTGCTCCGCAACGGGAGAGGCCACAACATTGAGAGGCCCGCGTACCACAAAAAGAAAACAAAAAACATCATCTTAAACAGGGATTTTCTCCAGCAATCTATCTATAAACCCTCATTCCACCCCTGATGTTCATTACTCTCTGCCTTACCTTCCTCACATTGCTTATCACCATTTAACATACCATTTAGGCTACTTTGGCTATTTTTGTTGCCTTGTCTCCACTGTCTAGAATATAAACCTTAGGAGCACACCTTTTCACTTTCATGCACTGTAATCTTCCTAGCACATAGAACAGTGTCAGGCACTTATTAATAATATTAATATATTAATAATGGCTGAATGAATGGATGCAAAGAGTTTTCACCTAGAAAATGTTCTGGATTGATTTCAACCTAAGAATCACATAGCTTTGGGGCAAACAAAGTCAATTTAATTCATTTTTTAAAATAAGCATTGAAAATTATAATGGGATGTTACAAATATTTAGGCTGATACCCTCTATCCGAGAAGCCAAAGGTATATATCTCTGTGGATTAATTCACAGGAGACAGAGAAGCAGGTCTGTCCTTCAGGCAAATAATGTTTCATTCACTTTCCTTTTATTGTTTCTAACTGAACACTTTGCTTTCCACCAACTAAATACACAGTATCCTGTTTCATATGTAAAGTCCTTTTAGGCCTGACAATAGTAGTTTAAGGTAGGATGCACTGTGGCATGTTGCAATGGAATGTAAATGTGTACACGTGATCAGGAAGAAGCCAAGAAGTGACTTATTTGTTCCTGAGGTGTTTTGAGCATCTCTTAAGTGTTTCATAGTAGCACGCTGAGAATAAATGAGAAAACAGAAGTGTGACGGGTGGGGGGACTTTAGTGTTCTTTCTTGCTTGCTTTCTCCATCTCACGCTCTTGTGAGTAATAAATCATGTGTAGTAACTACTTTTTTTTGACATATAGGCAGTAATAAAACACCAGAACTAATGGTTAATGAACAGTCAAACATAAAGAAGGAAGGCAATCTGCCTCTTTTTACATGATATGAAGAGACAATATCTCTACAATACTGTCTGTATATGTATATTATAGTTTATGTCTTTTATTACTCAGTCTTTTCTAAACTCAATGATAATTATATGTTACAAGTTGAATTTGAACTAATCAAGACAAAGGAAACCACTGCATGTTTAAGGATATTTAGTACATTTACTTTAGAAACTTAAATTTACTCATATCATTGCTAAAGCACCACCTTTCCTTCTGTGCTTAAGAATTTGGCGTATAAATACAATGCATCTATGTTTACTAATACCAAAGACAACCTGAATAAAACTTTGAAAAAACCTTCAATTTTCTCTCTGAAAACTAGAAACTTCATGTGTTTATCAAAAATGAAGTAAAATTTTGCTTGATAATTTTTTTTGGGGGGTGTGCTTTTTTTAACTTTAATTTTTTTTCAGTTTTATTGAAATATAATTGACATACAGCACTGTACAATTTTAAGGTGTATAGCATGATTTGACTTACATATATCATGAAATTGATTACCACAGTAAGTTTAGGTAATTTCCATCATCTTGAATAGAGAGGAAAAAAAAAAAGAAGGAAAAGAAAATATTTTTTTCCTTGTGATGAGAACTCTTAGGACCTAATCTCTTACGAAGTTTCATTTTTACCATACAGCAATGTTAACCATAGTCATTATGTTGTATGTTATATTGTTGGATCCTTTTGACAGAAAAAAAAAATGCAGTGCTATATTTTTCATTGACTGGTGAGAGGTTCTGATTTATTTCACTCTTACTGAGATTCAGAGTGTTTTCAAGAACTGTGAGTAGGCTGAACAGTTGCATTGTGTAACTGTATCTCCGCATTGCCTATTATTTCAACATTAGCAATTTTAAATGAAATGTAATATCCTAGAGATGGTGGAAGGTCAAAAGAAGGGGAAAGGATGGTGTGAAGGGTGACAACCCAATATTAAAGACATTGAAGAAATAACTTGGGAGAAGTATCAAAGTTATATATATTTATTTCAACAGTTTTGAGTATTGAATCTGTATCCCTATATGTACAAATCGAAGTATACATGGAGAAATGATTCCTTCTGGAATGTTTATGGGAAAATATCACAAGATTAAAATTCTTAATTATAGACATTAATATTTTTGAATGATTTTGTTTACATTTCATTTCTAATATTTCCCACCCAAAACAGTTAAGAAATGCATTAATTTTCCCTTTAGTTTTATCTTTATTGTAAAATTCTTCTTTATTATAAAATACTTTCTTAGAAGACTCTTTCAAAAATACAGAAGGCAAATTATCAAAATTTATAGATGAATTCCTGTGTTTCCCATCACCCAACAGTCTCCTCAGGGAGAATATCAATATATTAGCCTCAAAATAAAAGATTAAAAATGGGAAATGAATAATAGAAATGCCAGACTTCACCAACTGATTTCAAATTTTGCTAAATTTAAAAAAAGAGGGTGTCAAAAACTATTGATACAGAATAACACAAAATGAGCTATTACATAGTAATGAGATATATAGCTTCTTATAGAAGAATAGAATTAATTATACTGATGGAGATTACTCTTTCTTTTATACCCCCCCCCAGAAAAACAGGTAATTAAATTGTAGCCAAATACCTTTAAAATACTTAATGTGAACAGGTGTTAATGATTTGAAAACTGACAATACAGTTTTGTGAGTGACATAGAAAATGCAGTGAGGTTTATTTATTTATTTTATTGAAATATAGTTGATTTACAATGTGTTAATTTCTGGTGTATAGCAAAGTGACTCAGTTATACATATCTATACATCTTTTTTCATATTCTTTCCATTATGGTTTATCACAGGGTATTGAAAAGAGTTCCCTGTGCTATACAGTAGGACCTTGTTGTTTATCACTCTACCTATAATAGTTTGCGTCTGTTAGTCTCAAACTCCCAATCCACCCTTCCTCCACCTGCCCTTCCCCTTGCCAACCACAGGTCTGTTCTCTAAGTCTGTGAGTCAAGTTGCTGATCTCTCAAGTTCAAATACATTTTAACAATTTTGCATATTTACTTCCCCCGCCTCTATGTCTACTGTTTTTGACATCATATTTTACATCTTTTTGTTTTGTCTATCCCTTAACTACTTAATGTGGATAACTGGCCCTATCTGTCTAACATTTATCAATATGTATATAAACTGTATAAACTAGATATACTAGATATGCATATTTACATAAGGAAATATGTAAAGTGTGTATACCCTCCAAACTAAGAATTTAAGAACTTCTTAAAGAAACATAACAAATCCACTTAACCAGTCATGCTTACTGTTATTTTCATAAATTTACAGTGAAGTTAGGTAATAAAAATATCATTACCAGTTTGTTCAGATTTATGTTATTCTTTAGGGAATATCTTTTTATTGTGTACAGTGTTAAATATTTGTATAAATGAGAAAAGAAGTTGCAATATACATTCTAGGAAAAGGAATAGATGAATAGAATTTCTGAATTCCATAACTGATTCTGAGCACCCCAATGTATCTTCACCAAAGAATGAATAATTTAGGCTGTCTCATTTTCTGTCTGCAAATGTAAATAGGAAATATTTTAGTATCACCACAACTATAATAGGGAAATGCAAGCTTTCTTAGTAATTTGCATCTAGGAACAGCCGTCAAAGTGATAACAGTCAGAATAGGGGATAGCAGGAGCTATTAAAAGAACGCTGATCATGTACCTATGGTTTTGGATGCCTTGTAACCGTGTTGCTCTTTTGGCTTCTACTATTCTAAAGGAGGTTTCCAAACTCATGAAACAGGCAGAATCTACATAAAAAGTTTTTTGAGGAAGAATTTATAATAGATTTTATTTAGTTTAGCTTTCAAAAGAAGACTGCATGGGAACGTATTAATATAGTATTCCATCATTAAGTGGGTCTTAATTCAAAATTAGAATACAGTATTTGTAAGTTATTTAAATAGATATATTACATAAGTGATTTACTGAAGAGAAAAAGTGAAAGTAATGTGGATTTTTAGTCTTAATATATCTTCCATGTTTTATTAAATATTTAGATAAAATCTCATAGGACACTGAATTTTTCATTAATTACCTCCCTAATGAAAATTTTAAAAATATTACTGTATTTTAATATCATATTATCCATAGCTATCTGTTGCATTAAACTGCAGACGTGCTGTTCATATAGGAACAGCACGTATATTATAGTTCATATAGGAACCATAATATGAATAGTGCTTCTTTGAGTTATTCAGTGTGTCAGTACTACATATATAGCATAAGATATGTATATGTCATATAGTATAAAATTTTAGAAAATCATTGTACCCATTCATTTTGCATTGATTCTGTCTTCAAAATCTCAGTTAATATCTACTTCTGAGCATTCATTTATCTCTAAAATAAGGCATTTACGGAGATTCATGTCTTATGGTAATACCACGAGATTTTCTTTTATCATAAAATTTTTTTTAAAAATTGCCAGTGTTTAAAATATATAGGAAAGTATGTCACTTGCTCTAGGTGTTACAAATAATTAAAATTCAAGAATCATACAATTCAAGGCAAAACAGAAATTAAAAATTAAAAGAAAAATGGAAAAGACATTTCAAGGCAGTAAGTGACTAATTTAGCAAAGGAAAAGTATTTTTTTTTTTGCATATTCTTTTTGTCTATAGCTAACTTTTGATTCAGATAGTTTGTGCACATCCAGGAATTATATATAAAACACATATCAACCAGTATGGCTTTGTCCCTCCTCAGTTAGAAGGGCCTACAGCCAGGATGCTGGAAGGAGGTCCCACAGGAGGCTCCTGCTGACAGGAATTACCTCTTAAATTGTTGGAACACAAAGCGTTCTATGTTATGCAACTTATATCTGGTTGATTTTTGTCAATCTAGTATTTATTCTTCAAGAATTTTATAAACTGTACTTATAAGCAAGATCTGTGTTTTCTACTTATAAATGCCTTCCACCGGTTGTTAACTGTTTCCATGAAGCCATACTAAGCTAAAGTATAATGGAGATTGTCAGATTTTGACAGGATAAAATAAAGCATTGCACTGAGTTTATTTGCATAATTAGCATTTTAGGGTCTTGAAGCAGACCTGATACATGTAACTGAAGAAAAAGGTGTTTTTAAGATTTCTTCTAATTAAGTAGTACATAATAAGGTCTGAAGATAATAGTCACAGGGATTATAAACTGATAAGATAAATTTATTTATTTATTTAATTTTTTGCAGTACGCGGGCCTCTCACTGTTGTGGCCTCTCCCATTGCGGAGCACAGGCTCCGGAGGCACAGGCTCAGCGGCCATGGCTCATGGGCCCAGCCGCTCCGCGGCACGTGGGATCTTCCCGGACCAGGGCACGAACCTGTGTCTCCTGCATCAGCAGACGGATTCTCAACCACTGTGCCACCAGGGAAGCCCGATAAATTTATTTTTAAAAATCATGACTGTGGGCTAAAACAGGAAAGTTCCTCTCACTCCACCTTCTTTCTTTATCCCTCACGATGCCGTACATACAAGGAAGCATTTAGGATAAGGAGGGGCATGACTAGAGTGTTAGTTTGAATCATAAAGCTATTTTGATGTACCATTTTTCAAAGTCAGAATATTTTCCTTAATCAAAAGCAGACTATTGAAAAATCCTTAGAAGAAATAATCAGGGCTTCCCTGGTGGCGCAGTGGTTGAGAGTCCGTCTGCCCATGCAGGGGACGCGGGTTCGTGCCCTCGTCCGGGAAGATCCCACGTGCCGCGGAGTGGCTGGGCCCATGAGCCATGGCCGCTGAGCCTGCGCGTCCGGAGCCTGTGCTCTGCAATGGGAGAGGCCACAACAGTGAGAGGCCCGCATAATCAGCTTAACTCCTGTTTAAGAGTTCAGATTTTAAAAAAAGTTTTAATTGGAGAATCAAAGCACATTCAGATTAATCAATTTGGAGAAAATTTTAAAGTTATAACCTGAGCAATATAACATAAAGTAGCAGGAAATGGGAAGACCCTGAAGGTTATCACATTGGGAATTAAAGATACAATAGCATCTGAGGGGAATCCCATTGGCTGTTAAAATGTAGGAGAACAAGAAGAGCCTGAAGAAAGGAAAAATCTAAAAATATTTTGGAATGGTTCATGCGTGAGAGATTTGAGTTGTTATTTTTAAAAGAGAAAGCAGTGGATTAATTTATAAGACATCACTGAATAACATCTTCATAAGCACAAATCTATTTAGAACATAAATCATGTCCAACACCCCTGCTCAAAAGCCCCAGATCACTTCCCACTGCACTAAGAATAAGATCAAATGTTTTTTTTTTGTTTTGTTTTGTTTTGTTTTGCGATACGCGGGCCTCTCACTGTGTGGCCCCTCCCGCTGCGGAGCACAGGCTCCGGACGCGCAGGCTCAGCGACCATGGCTCACGGGCCCAGCCGCTCCGCCGCATGTGGGATCTTCCCGGACTGGGGCACGAACCCGTGTCTCCTGCATCGGCAGGCGGACTCTCAACCGCTGCGCCACAAGGGAAGCCCCCAAATGTATTTTTGATTCTCTACAAGGCTTAGCATGTCCTTGCTCCTGTCAAAATCTTCTACCATTGTTGCCCTTGCTCACTTAATCTATCTCTACTGAGTTTTGCTGTTCCTAGATTATAGCACGAAGACTGTGCTTGCTGTTTCCTCTTGTGAAGCTTCTCAACAAATGTACACATCTCCCTCACAGATCATTCAGCTCTGTGTTTCCATGACACTTCCAAAGACCCAGAGTCTCCTCTATCCAAAAGAACATCCACCACACTCTATCATTTTACTTTGTTTTATTTATTTTTCATATCATTTATTACTACATGATTTTATATCTGTGCATTGTCTTATTTCTCATGGGAATGTGAGTTCTATGAATGCAGGAATATCATTTGCTTGTTCACTGCTGTGCATGGAACATGGTTGAAACTCAATAAACATTTGTCCAGTGAATAAGTGACTGTATAACTGCATATCTAGATCTCCATGTCCATATGTGTTTACATACCTAGCTATGATTTTTAAAACCTGCTGGGATTTTAAATTCGCATTATAAAAATGCATAGTTAAATATGCAAAATATTGTGTATTAGAAAGTAAATATCACTGTAATATGATTATTTAAACATCATTACAGATGTTCTTTCATTCTTATTTCACCAATACTTTATACATGTTATACATAAAATAATGATTTTTGAAATGCAGTTTCATACATATACTGTTCATTTAAATATACTTACATAAATCCAGGGCCATTCAGTATATTCAGGGTTTTATATTGCTATTTCACCCAATATTATTTTTCCCAAATACTAAGTGTTATCTTAGATAGTTTATTGTCCTTGTTTTTTTTTTCTTATATGAGCAGTCTTTATGTTTTTCTTTTTCCATTTTGGTTGGCATTCTGCTTACCCTCTGGCTGATAACCTATATAAGCAGCTCCTGCCTCAGTCCTACCAAGTAACACATGTCAATTACCTTTATGCATTTTTCGGTATCTTTCATAATTTATATACACATATTGATACACAAACACACACATAGTTTGGGTTTTTTTAATCATTTGGGGGTTATTTTTGTTTGGTTTTGCTTTACACAATGGGACCATGTGATATATACTCTAGCCTTTATCACACAACTTGGAGGATATTTCTAATTTCTAATTTGAAAGGGCTGCAGTGTATTTTACGTTATGAATATAATCTATGTTATTTATCTTTTCCTCTAGTGATAGCTGTTCCCTTTCATTTATTTTCTTGTCCTTTTATTATTTTTTCTTCCTTTCTTCCTTCCTTCCTTCTTTCCTGCCTCTCCTTCTCCTTTCCCTTCCCCCTTTCTCCCTCTCTCTTTCTTAACTTTCTTTTCCTCCCTTCCTCCCTCCCTTACTTCCTTCCTCTCTTTCTTTCTCTTTCTTTAACGAACATGATACATGTCCTTATATTCCCCACCCCCCATGGAAATTCTATGAAATAAATTGTTAAGTGGGGTTGGAAACATATTTTTAATGACCAAATTTTGTAGCTACAACTTATTTAATAATTCTCCTATAGTAAATTTAGATTTATTGCTATGTTATGCAAAGTAATACTGCAACAAATATTCTGATATTTAACTCCTTATATTCTTATGTATAAGTGTATCCCTCATTATTTCCTTGTGCATGTATTAGTATGTATTCCAGGAGACATACTATGCTTTGAAATAATTATACAAGGAGTATGAATTCTTTCAATGTTCTTGCTCCTTGATGGCAAATTATTTTGTATACTCACTACCAAATACTGTCGATTTTATCAGACCGATTCCAGCATTTATTCATTCAACAAATATTTAATGAACAAGTTTTGTGTTCTAGACTCAATTACTTGCTTTTCCATCTTTTCAATTTGGAGAGTAAAATTGCTATTTTATGTTTGTTTAATATTTATCACTGACCAGTTTTTTTTCAAGTTTACTGCTTTTGTTCTTCTGTGAATACCTTACTCATATTGTATTCTATTACCATGTATTAATCTCTGAATTTAACAGATACTTATAGTGCAGCTACTATATGGGCAGACATTATACCAAGTATGGGGATACAGGGTCAACGAGACAAATCAAATTTCTGCTTTTCATGGAGCTTACATGCCAAGGGATGAGGGAGAGGCAATAAATGAATAAGCAAACAAGTAAATATTTAAAATGAGAGTCAGTTTTGGCAATTTATGTTTGATATGACTGTTAGACATTCAAGTGGAAATTTCAACTACATAATTTACACATCTTAACTTAGTGGAGAAATCAAGATAAAAGATGTTGCTTTTTCTTTTGGAGTGTGAATGTTAGTGAATTATAAGGCCTTGGCAGATTTGGGGGATATGGGATTCTGAAAAGTTATTTGATGCCTCCAGTTCTATTCCAAATACCATCTATATGTCTTTAGTAGATCAATTTATGGAGCTACTGGTGCTGGCTGAATGAAGTATGAGGCATTGTCAGAAGCTGCTGACTCTGTAGTGACAGTTCTCCCAGTAGAAAGAGCTGAGGCACAACTTTTATTCACTGCTCCTGAGTAGGAGGGGGCTAAATATAGAGTGTTAGAAAAGGAAAGGGTACCCATGATGGAGATCTTTGGAGGGGTGATATCAGGCTTTGTGACACACACATACTATCTATATATATAGACCTCCTTTATGTCAACTCATTATCATAATTTTTTGCTGCCTCCAAGGCAAAGAAAGCTATGCTTTGAAACTGTACATGCCTGGTAACAGAAGTCTTCCTCAAGGTTTTGATAAATGAGTGACAAATTTATTGTTTAGCCTTTCCTCCCCCAAAGGATTATTCCCAATAAAATATCCTGGAATTTGGACTTGTACCCCAAAGATTTATGGAGCCAAGTGAGGGCACTTTATGGGAGCCAACAGTAGAAAGGAAGAAGGAGCAATCCATCAAACAGACAAAATGGAAGGCAAAGAAAATTGAGAGAAATATAAAATATTAAAATAGGCTTCAATTGCAAAATAGAAACTATTTTATTTTAAAAAATACTTCCATTGGGCTTCCCTGGTGGCGCAGTGGTTGAGAGTCCGCCTGCCGATGCAGGGGACGTGGGTTCGTGCCCCAGTCCGGGAAGATCCCACGTGCCGCAGAGTGGCTGGGTCCGTGAGCCATGGCTGCTGAGCCTGCGCGTCCGGAGCCTGTGCTCCGCAACGGGAAAGGCCACAACAGTGAGAGGCCCGCGTACCAAAAAACAAAAACAAAAACAAAAAAACCTTCCATTTAAGAAATTAGTAGATGAATTGAATAATAACATTGCCATTATTGAGACCTGAGTTTGTGGGCTAACAATCAAATGGAAGAAACATTTTGTAAACACAATAAAAGTTGAAAGTGTTTCACTCATGAGGGAAAAGCAAGCGTCCTACGGGACTAATGCAGAAGATATAAATAAAACGTTTTCCATAAGAAGCAAATGAGGAATGGAAAATAATTAAACAAATTAAGAATGGTATTTCTATGAACTGAAGGCTTGAATTTGCACAATTAAAAGAGTCCCCAAATTTCAGGCAAAAGGGCAGAAAGAAACACATCTTGATATATATCATAATGATTCTTAAACTTCAGAATGAACATAATATCTTGTAAATTTTAAAAAAATGTTCTAAAAAAATGAAAAGAATGAAATCGACCTTATTTTCATCTATTACACCAGAAGTTAAAGACACTGGAATAACATGTACAGACAACTAGTAAGAGAAAACAGACCAAGAATTTAAAATCCAGCCATATGAACACTCCATTGTCATAAAAAGAAGGAAAAGGTCATGTATTTATTTATAGCCTGTATGCTATTTAGGGCAAGATGCATGAGTCTTAGAAAGTGTTTAAATGAGTTCCCTAAATAAAAAATGATCAGACCTCTTAGATTTGGGAAGATAAAGAGGATAGCTAACATTGGTTAACAATATAGAGAGCTTAATCTAAATAAATGACTAGGGGTATTTAATTTGAGTGTTGAATTCGGATTCTTGAAATGGACGGTCTCCTTTTTTTCCTTATAAAAGTCAAATTTATGATTACAGACAGCAAAATTTTATCCTTTGAGTATTAAATATGTAAAATGAGAGGTGCATACATAATTGCTAACTGAACCTTTAGAGATATTGCAGCTTGTCTAATTTTTTTTAAGCTTTTTTTTTTTTTAATTTTATTTTTGTCTGCATTGGGTCTTTGCTGCGTGCGGGCTTTCTCTAGTTGTGGCGAGCGGGGGTTACTCTTCGTTGCAGTGCACGGGCTTCTCATTGCGGTGGCTTCTCTCATTGCGGAGCACAGGCTCTAGGCACGCAGGCTCCAGTAGTTGTGGCTCGCGGGCTCTAGAGCGCAGGCTCAGTAGCTGTGACCCACGGGCTTAGTGGCTCCATGGCATGTGGGATCTTTCCGGACCAGGGCTCGAACCCGTGTTCCCTGCATTGGCAGGCGGATTCTTAACCACTGCGCCACCAGGGAAGCCCTGCAGCTTGTCTAATACTTAGAACAAATTTTATCAGTTATTACTTTATTTTTTATGTTTACCCAAGAATCCAACCACATGGTTTGTATATAATGGCTGAAGACCAATCTGGGGCCAAATATTTATTTCTCTTAATATAAAAAATCTCTAAATGTATGTAAAATGTTTATTATTTCACTGTATAAACAAATTCCAAGTTCACAAATGGATAATATAAAAATAGGTGAGTATTAGGTAAAAATAACTTCAAATTCTACTACTTGTTTTACTTAGATAACTGACTTAGAAGGAGATTTTGAGACTTGAGAACTATATTAATGAGGAATTTAATTTCCTTTCCAATAAAGTATTATTATCACTTTTGGGAATCATTACATAAGATAGGTAGGCAAAATGTGATGAGGGTTCCTAGTATTCATTAACATAATTAATGTTTTAGAAATAAGAACCCTGAATAAGCCATAAATTTGGCTTAATATGGGCCTTCAAAATAAATACTCTGCTGTATATATCTAATCTATATCTAGATAAATCAATGAGACATAGGTAGGTAGGTGGGTAGACAGACAGACATTCAGATAGTTAGAGAGCAGCACTGGTGATTTTCAAATAGACCACACTGAGAAAGCTTTAATAAGTATCCATGTACTATGGTGGTAGATAGACACAGAAGCAAATGAGAAGACAAGCAAAGAGCAGACAACACAAGAAGACAAGGGTCCTAAAAGAAGTTGTTATTGGAAAAAGAAACAAAGAGAACATGACTCCAAAAATACTTCTAAAACTATGAAATAAAGGATGATACAATTGCCAGTGTACAAAGAGTCTATTGGAATAGGTGGCTGGAGATACTGAATGTGGATATGCTGAAGGTGTTCTGATAATGGAGGGGAGTAGCAGGAAGTACTAGTGACCTCATCTTTAGGAGAGTAGAATTCAGAAGCAAGAAATGAACTCAGTGTGAAGAGATGGCATAGGAAATTCTCAATCACAGCAGCAAGAGTATAAGGTGAGAGTAGGTGAAACAAAAGCATCCACTTGACACAGTAAATGGACTGCCGCCTGCATTTCCATGTGTACTGCCTGTGTTATAGCTGAACCTCCCACTCAGAAAAGTTAAGTGAAACCAGCGGAAAGAATGAAAGGTACAGGGACAAGAAACCAGGCTATATTGAAAAACATCTGCAACATGTATGTCCTATTTTTTTAAATATATTTCATTGGAAACTTTTTATATTCTACTGGGGGGGTGGTGTGTGTGTGTCTGTGTGTGTAAAAATGGGAGATGTACAGGTGATGAGAATTGGCGAAAGGAAAAAAATGAAAGTAGAAAGCAACTTCAAACAAATCACTTGCTATAGCCTCAGGTGTTCTGTTTTGTTTGTTTTAAATATATTTCCTCTCCTTGACTCATTAAAATTGAAAAATATCCATTTTATTCAAGTTTGAAATAACATATTCTGGTGACCTATTACTTAGCTGTGAGTAAAGATGAACTATTAAAAAAAGATTTTGGAAAAGAGAAATGGATTTGGTAAATATTGAAGAACTGATAAAAGTAAATTGTGAGCTGGTTGGTCTTAGTAAATTATTTTTTATACAGGTGTTTATAATTAGATTAATCATATTTTGGTTCATAGCACAGTATTTAAATTGGCCTATGAATGCTTGTGTGTGTGTGTATTTATGTGTGTGTGTGTGTTTAAATTACCAATAATGTTCCTTCTCGTGTGATTCTTTCTGTCATTTAATCCTGCCTCCTAGCCAGATGTAGCCACTTAATTACTATCCAGAATTGTATCCCATATATGTATGATATATATACTATACGTATTTCTATCCAATATTCATATATATGTCACTGCATGTAGTCATCTTAACATGCCTTTTCCCTAACATTTTAAGATTTATCCATGTTGTTGTATGTAGCTGCACTTCATTCTTTTTTACTCTTATTATAATCATTATATAAACATACCAGATTTATTAACTTTGATCTTGATAGACATTTGGCATGTTTCTGCTTTTTGGTTATTATGAAAGTGTTACTGCAAAAATTCTTAAATATCTTTTCTAGTGTAACGGTACAAGGGTTTCATATATGTGTGTGTGTGTGTGTGTGTGCTTTTAACTATTTACATATCTTAGATTAATATTTGTCTCTATCTCCTTCTTTCAAATAGAGAAAGCCGGTAGCCTTTTGGCCTCTTGGAGTAGGGTGAACTAAAGGAACATTTAACATACCAGTCCTGTGGTGCTACAGTTTCTCTACAAACACAGATTTAAAATAAATTGGTCATGCTTTTCCTAATGCTGTTTCCCTCTCAGTTTATTTTCTGAATAGTCTTCCCTTTCCGTGTTACTCACTGTACCATGGTCATAGCCCCTTGATTTTGTAGAGAAAAACGTAAAGTTGGACCCAATGTATAATTCAGGAGGTAACCCAAAACACAGTCTTCTAGTTCATATGGACTAGAATTGAGTGAAATTCTGGAAAGGTTGTGAACCGTCCTTCCAGAAAAAAAGCAGGGGCAGCTATTACATTTGCTATTACCTAAACATTCCTAGGTACCTTTGATCTCTTTTATTTAGTGGGTGGCAAAGGCTTTTGGTACAACTGCAGAATTCACTGCTTTATTCCTTTAGAATTTGTGAACTAATCCTCCTGGCAGGCATGAAAAAAATGCTAATGTACTTTAAATATATTTGTATGCCAATTTAGTCCTCAGGGAGTGCTGCAGATGTGGAAGCTTGGCAAATTGTCACAGAACAAGTTTGAAAAATTGAGTCGGGGGATAAGAATACATCTTCAAGGGCAGCATCTGACTGAATACTTATGTTGCTTATAAAACATGTAGACTGCTTCTTATAAAGTAGGATATATATATCACTACATATATGCATACACACACTGTATATATCCTTTGTTAATATATATAAAATATGTATGTGTATTATATCCTACTATATATATATATATATACACATATTATATATTCTACTAGACTATGTAATTGTTTGCTAAAAGTTTGTCTAAGCAGGAAATATCCTAGTCGTTTCAGCATTGAAAACTCCAAGTCACATTGCTGGTCTAAATGCAGATAATAATAATAAAAAAGAATTTTTTTTAATTTTAAAAATAAATAAATGCAGATAATAATCAATAATGCTATATGTACTCTTAGTCTAAACAGTGAGGAAAGGATGGCAACTGTCAGCTTCGCATGTAGTATATGACCTCTTATGTCTAACAAGGGAACAGGGACAATAGATTCCCAAGGATTCTTTAATATGAAGGTATAAGCTCTTATCTGGTATAGTTAAACTATATGAAAAGGATGTATGTGAACCTATCCTTCTTTGGTTAAACATATTAAAAAGTCAGAAGGAGACTTGTGCTCTATTGCAAAACATTGCAAAACTAAGTAGTTGTGGAAGCATTTGATAAATGGAAATGTGCAATGCTGTTATTGCCATAATAGATTCCTAGTCCTATCTGGATTATTTATTGCTTGATTTAAACCCGTTTGCAAAGATAATATTTCAAAACTCAGGCAGCCAGTACACCACTGTTTAATTTACAAAGTGCCTATAACATCTAAACTATCATACAAGCCAGATATGTTTATAACTAACCTGTTGACTCAAACTGCCTGAATACAAGTGCATTCATTAATGTGGCAACCTCAACTATCCAGAAGGCTTGTAGGAATGTGGAAGCAGTATTGAGGTCAGGAAGTCAATGTGCTAAGAAAAAGATCTCAGACGCTGTCTCAGAGCTTAGTCTAGTCTTGAGCAAAGTTCCTACAAGTTTGATAAGAACGTTTCCCAGCTCACAGAAGCTTATAAATAGTAAATAAGAAAGATAGATCGGGAAGAACTCAGTAGCTGCTGGTGGCAGACAGATCAAAGACATGTCCTTGAATGGGGGTGGGGGAGATCTGCAATGATTAATGAGACAGTCTTGCTCTTTAGAAGCTCACCACCTAGATAAGGATAGCTCAACAGTGAATGAAAAAGAGTAATTATAAAAATCAAAACATACGAAAAAGGTCATTCAGTGGAGAGGCAAAAAGATTAATATTTTCAACATATTTCAAAGTGACTTACCCTTGAGACCTTTGCTCTTTTGCTATTCACTGTAACAACTGATTCTTTTAATGATACCCTACCTCATTAAGATAAGACTTTTATTCATCCACTATATTTAAGTACATAAGGGATACGTATTATACTTGAGACAGCTGTAAATGCTGTTTTTTAAAATAAAGATACGCTCTGAAAAATTCAGCTTGAATCAGCTAGAAAATTATCTCATATAGAAGCCTATCCTCCAACAATGTAGGTTAAGATTCTTCACAGAAATTTAAAATTATTTTGGCACCTCCAAAGCTATGGGAAAAGAGGCAATAGACATTCTTATGGATCTAATATACTTCCAGTGATTTCAGTAGTAATATCACATGTGAGATAGATAACTGTGTTATGCTTTGTAGTTATGAGAAAATTCCTTAAGATCCAGCAAGTAGGGCTTCCCTGGTGGCGCAGTGGTTGGGAGTCCACCTGCCGATGCGGGGGACGTGGGTTCGTGCCCTGGTCCGGGAGGATCCCACATGCCGCGGAGCGGCTGGATCCGTGAGCCATGGCCGCTGAGCCTGCGCGTCCGGAGCCTGTGCTCCGCGGTGGGGGGGGGGGAGTATGGGGCGGGGTATGCCACGGTGGTGAGAGGCCCGCGTACTGCAAAAAAAAAAAAAAAAAAAAAAGAGATCCAGCAAGTAGGTTTAATCTAATCAGCTAATATAGAGGGTAGCCTTGCCTGCATCATTAAACTCATCAAAAATAGTTAACATTTACCTGTCTGGTTATTGCAGACTATAAGCTACTCTCAGCTCTCTTAATTGTTCTGGTAGTAAAGAAAATAAAATATCAAGTAAAAACTGTTTTTTTGTTTTTTTTATATAATTAGTTTAGGCTTTTAGACTATTTAGAATTAAACTTCTTAACCTTTAATATTATTTCTTCAAATGAGCAAAGAACACAGGGACATAGCTGTGCAAGAGTTGTGTTTTGAGGTTAGTTTTATGAAAAGTTTAAAATATGACCAGAGAAATTAGGGAACACATTCAAGCAAGCATATCCTCCACTTGCTAATAAGGTTCTTTTCAAATAGCAAATATTTTAACACATTGAGTTCGTTAAATTAAGGTCAGATTTATGCAGCACTCTCATGTATATGTTCACTGGTCAGAGAGCTAATTTGAAACTGTGACTCATGAAAAAGAAAAATCTGAATAGGGTTGTTGCTTTATGTTTCCTAAAATGCTTCTACACACATGATCTCGTTCTGTCCTCATTAATTCTAGAGCAAAGATGTTCTTATTATAAGCATTTTGAATTAGGAAGAAAAAGAGAATAAAAACTTCTCAGATGAGTAATACTGTTAAGTGTTACCTTTTGTGTAGCACTTATTATGCTTTTCATAGGCTAATTTAACTCTTACTGTCCTTAATATGAACATGTTATTAGAATATGTATTTAACAGATTTGATTTTTAATAAAGTCATCCCTTGGCATCTGCACGGATTAGTTCCAGGAGCCCCTGCGGATACCAAATCCAAGGATGCTCAAGTCCCTTATGGGATAGTATTTTCATATAACCTACACACATCTTCTCGTATACACTTTAAATCATCTCTAGATTACTCACAATACCTAATACAGTGTAAATGCTATGTAGATAGTTGCCGGTGTGTGTCAAATGCAAGTTTTGCTTTTTGAAACTTTTTGGAATTTGTTTTCTGAATATTTTCAATCCATGGTTGATTAAATCCATGGATGCAGAACCCGTGGATATGGAGGGCTGGTTGTAAATAATCTGTGCCCAATGTCATGCACTTCATGAACGATGAAGCCGGAATTCAAAGGCTGGCCTATCCAGTGCTGCAACTTTTTTTAAAATTTATATTATTACATGAGATCATAGTTTATTATCTATGTTATACAAATGAGTAAATTGACATTCAAAACACGTCAATGAATTGATCAAATTCATTGATCAATCAAAGAATTGATCTTTGACCTAAAACCCAGACTTCTGATTTTAAATGCTGGGCTCTGTCTATATATTGTTGGCTTTCTACCATGAGTCTAATTCAAATATATTTGTGATATTTTCGCTTTCTTTGCAGTTCACAATAATCCTTTGTTTCTACAATGTGTCATCAAAAATATATGCAAACTGTATAACCTTTGTGAAATAGCTATTTATTATATCAGTGTTTAAGTAAAGCATGTTACTACTTGATTAGCAAGACTAGGGTAGGTTGATTTTTAATATAAGTATGTACAGAAATGTTGCAACAGTGATTTTTTTATATAGTTTCAAATTTCTCATTTATAATCTACAAATGCCTTAAGAGCACATATTTTATTGGCCATGCAATTTGTGTGCAGTTGTTATGATATGGCTGATATGTTATGATATGATGAATGGCTTTTTTCCTGCCTATGTTTTTCATTGTAACAATAAAGAAAACAAAGTTAGGAATTATGCTCTCCATGTCATTAAGCATTCAATTTCCTCTACAGACAGGAACTAGTTCTAAGGTCAGCTGTGCAAGTATATTTAGATACTTCAGTGAGTGTTGGGACCTGGCTGAATTGCAAGTGAGTTACAAATGAAATGGTAACCAGTGTTTCTTCCAAAAGGCCAGTGACTTTTGGGTTTTTGTTTTACAATAAATATATGCCTTAGATACATCAACTCAATAGATGATGTATGTGATTAATTATGGGATTTCTGGTAAGGCTAGTATTTCCTTGCTTTCTCTCATAATATGAAAAAAATTCAAATATGGAAACAATCATTTAAGGTTTTTCTTGCCTCTTTGGAGAATAATAAATTTTATTATTTTTAATATTCTTGGTTGCAAACACCTTATTTTTTATAAATTATAAATTTTGAAAAGAGTGGAAGTTACGTGTAAAAGGGCTAAATGGATATATTAGAAAGATCTGCTCAAGATCTGCTGATGCTTGCATGTAGTTTTGCTTGTAGTTTTCTACCCATGCATATGCTGCACCGTTTTACATGGCTTAAGATACCAGTTAAGCCTAAAAAGACATATAATTGTAATATGTTTAAATTCTCTTTATTTTGTAGATACTAATGTGGTTTAATGAAAAATCATTCTATTCTTTGTGTGTTCTTTGTTGCTGAAAATCAGTGAGATGAGAACAAACGTACTTTTATTAGTGCCTTAAGTAAATAACCGTAGACCTAATCGTATTATAACTCATCCACGAAAAATGAAAGGGCTACTCTTAAGTCCTCCTATAGGAGTTGCAGGGGAAGCAGAATAATTCAAAGAGATTCTACAAGGTAAAATTCAAAAAAATATGATTTGGAAGAAATTAATACAGGATAATTATATTTTAGGAGGAGAATTCTAGCAACATATAAAAACATAGATAAGGAAGGCAAAATAAGGCTATATTGATAAGAGTAGCAAGTGTAGTTCACTTGTCTTGAAAATATGGCCAGAAAAAGAGCCCTGGTAATGGAAATAAGAAGGTAAGTATGAGAATGAAGATCATTTCTGATTTGGAATCACAGGAACTTGGTGACCTGATGAATCAGAAAGGTGAGGAGTAGCAGATGATTGTGGAAGATTATAGTCAGATTTTCACACCTCAATCGGTGTGCCTGCAGTAAAGTTACAATGTAATTATAATGTGTGAAGTTTTATTGCTGTTATTGTGGTTATTATAGTTGGCTAGGTTTGGTTTAGTTGGGGAGACTATTGTCACTGGTCTTGAATGCTAATTTTGAACGAAGACTCTATATGTTCTCTTAATCCTTAGATGGGAGGACTCTTTTCACAATTTTTTGTAACTGAACCTATTTTGCTCCCTGAATCAAAACACCTTTAACTCATTCTCTCCCATTTCCCTTGAGTAAGAAACAGTTATCTTACAGCTGTATTGGCCCCACCCCACGCTTAATTTCTGAGGGTATCTGGAATCCCAGTACTGACTGGATGGGCTACTAGTGGATGAGTGAGCTAATTAGTGACTTCAAGTTTACTGCTCAATGTTTGAAGCTCCTCTGGCATCCCTAGGGCCACTTGCCTATTGATGTCTTATTGTTGGTACAAAAGTTTAAATAGCCTGTCCTGCCTATGTGACCAGTAGGACATGAAAGACCACAGTGGAAGCGTTGACTGACTCTTGAAATTAAGATTCCTGTGGTAAGCCGTATAATAGCCCTCCCAAAAGATATCCATGTCCTAATCCATGAAAACTGTTCATGTTACTTTATATGGTTTTAAAAAAGAAGGATTTTGTGGATGTGATTATGCTAATTATATTGAGATGGGCATACTATCTTGGACTATCCAAGTGAGTCCTAAAGGCAATCACATGTATCCTTATAAGATTAAAGCAGAGGAAGATTTGTCACACACAAAAGAGGAGAAGGCAATTGGACCATGAAGGCAAAGACTGGAGTGATACAGACACAATGGACAAGGCATTCATCCACTAGTAGCCAAGGAATGTGGACAGCCCCCAGAAGCTAGAAGAGACAAGGAACAGATTCTCTCTTAGAGTCCCCAGAGGGAGCACAGACCTTCTGAAAGTTTGATTTTATCCCAGTGGTGCTGATTTTAGAATTTTGGCCTCCAGAACTAGGAGAGAACCCATTTCTGTTGGTTTCAAGCCACCAGGTCAGTGGTAATTTCTTATAGCAGCCACAGGAAATTGATATAGCTCCTCACACACGTGTAGGTGGCTTGTCATCTGGAGACAAAGTTTATTCTGTGTGACTAAGAAATGTTCCAGGGGAATTAAGCCTGGAAATCTGCTGGGCCCTGTCACTTACCTGTGCTTTCTTTCTGTTTTATACCATGTTATTTGCCTTTATTATAGCCTTCATGAACGTGTTCTGTAGAGGTTTGTGAGTCCTGTCAATTATCTGATCTATGTAATCTTTGCAGTTCATATTATTAATAAGTTTTTTGTAACAATTCTTGACTCAGTAATTTAAGTAATGGCTAACTAAGGGTTTGCTTGAGAGGAAGAAAGTGGGAGTGAGAAACTATTGTTGCCAGGATGGCTTCCTGGCCATCCCTGGGGTGAGGTCAGGAAAACACTGGGAGCATTGATGGTAGGGAAACTATATTGATGCCACTTGCAGTTGGTAGATCCCAGGTATGGATGAATCATTAAATTAAAGACAATAGAAATTCAAGTAAGGACATGTGTAAAAGAGATTCCGTACTAAATGAAATGGCATATTCAGGAATATATGACAGCGGACCACTGGAAGTATCCATTGCACACGTGAATAGGTGATTGGTATGTCATTGAGCACTATAAGAAATCTCCTTCAGGAGTTTCCTAACACCTAGCTGGATGAGCCCCTCCCTATAATCAGTTATCAGAGGATGCCAAATATGCATCTAGGTTTAAGGATGGTAGCTCAAGAGTAGAGGACAGAGACTCAAATTGGAAAACAGCTGTATTACAATGCACTCATTGTTGTGACTTAACTGAAGATTAAAAGGATAAATCTGCTGAATGAGTAGAATTAAGATCCATCGGTATTGTCAAAGGCATCAGTAAACAAGAGAATAACAATATTAATATGGTAATGCTTTTCATTATTTCTTGGGCAGTAGCCAATGGACTGGCAATAAAGTCTGAAAATAGGGCTTGGGTAAACTGGAAGATAAAAGGAACCGCAGATGGGGTATTATGTTATGGGAGTCCTTATGGACTTGGAGGGAAAAATCAAAATGTGGTCAGACTAAGGGAAACTTTACTCTAGGATGTGGTCCTTATTCCCAAGGCGGTACACTTCTGTCTTAGCTGGATGCTGGTGTCTCAAAGAAGTGGTGATAGAATCCCTCCACACTGGCTAGGCTGGACTTTCTACATGCCCTAAGACTATGTGACCTCTGCTGTCTTGGTTCTGTTCTCAATACCATAAGAGTCATTTTACGTAAGCATCAGACAGATTTCCCCTGTTCATACAGAACTAAGCCCTCAATCAAGGACTACTGCTTCCTAAAAGACAATTTAATTGTTTTTCATGGCTTTTCTAGTTCTTCCATGTAGAAACTGCCATCAGGTCTGGGGCAAAAATCTCTTTAAGCTGCATTTAACTTTTCAAATGATATTCTCTCCAGTTATGGTGTTAAGATTTTATAATATAATATTCCCTTCCCCTTGCTTGATTTATTGTTCATTCTTTTCCCACCCAGCTCATAAGTCTTTTCTGCTAAATCTCCCAATTTTCACTTTAACCATTGTTTTCACCTCGAAGACACAGTGCATCCTTGTAGTTAGTTTCCTATTCTTAACAAATTTATATTTGCAAATGTGTAAATTTAACATATCCGTAGATTAAAACCAAGAAGGGGAACATACCCTGTTTATAGTTTAGGGATAATTCAGTGATTATTGTTTAATCAAATAGAATTACCATACTAGCATTTTGTTCTAGATTGTCAAAAGTTCAGAAATAGCTGAAGTAAAACCAATAAATCATCAAAGCTGTAATTAGTAAAATTTTTTGTACACACACTGGGAAGACAGTTTGCAAATGGACCATTCAAACCAAAACATGGAATGAGGCTCAGGGGTCTAGTGTTATAAAGCAGCTTAAATAGTGAGAAAACAGTGACTTTATTTTCACAGCGATTGGTTGCAATAGTAGACTTTTCTTAAATCATAAGAATTGGTTACTGGTTCCCTCATACCAACCTTGGGAAACAGTTCGGGTTTTGCTTATGATTTCCAGAGGCATGAACAAGCAATGACCCAAGTCCAATTTATCTTGCAATTTAAGCTAAATTGTGCTTTGTTTGTGGGACTAAACTGGTTTTGTCTGCTCAGGAATTTTCAAGGCTGGTCTCCATTTTTTTTTTTTTTTTTTTTTTTTTTTTTTTTTTGACAAGACAAACCTCCAAAGGTGTAAAGTTTATTTAAATTTGGAAAAAAACCTAAGATATAATATCTGAATCTTATAGAAAATTTATTTTTGGTATATGAACATCTAGTTGCCTATATATTCTTAAACTGGTTATATCTCCACATTTAGTAGTACTGTAAGCAGCCTAATCTTTGAATTAGCAGAGTGTTTTTTAGAGAAAATATCTGTTTCTTCCTTGCAATTTTCCCTTTTATTTCTTCTTTATGGGGGTGGGAGGTTTTATGCTCACTGTCACAGGAGAGAAAAGTTAGCAGAACTGAAAAAAAGAAAGAGCTTACAGATGTCTTTGCATTTAATTTTTAAAGCTTAAACTTTTAGGAGAAGGAAATTTTCAGGTACATAATGAGTATATTTAAGAAGCAAACAGGTAGAATTTATTTTTTTATGCAGAAACATAAAGATATTTCTTTAAACTCAAGAGAAGGGCCAAGAGGAGCGACCCGTCTTTCATCAGGGTGCTATGGAAGCAGCAAAATCACTATGAAGGGTAATTTCATGGAACATCTTAGCAGCCAGTATTTTAAGTTCCCACTGAAATCTGCATGCACCAAAGCTGTGTGGCATCCACAAGGGAGTTACCCAACCAGAAGTGGCCACTGGATTGAAAATCTGGAGATTCAGCAATAACCCGTGTGAACAGAAGAAGTAGGAACACATCAACCTCTCTCATTAATGCCTTGGAAAGGCCTGAGACTCTGAAGTAGAATATAATCACAGGAAGTTCTTCTTTTGTCAGAAATTCAACGGTGTTGTTGAAAATAATATTTCTTCCACGATAACAAAAGTTATATGTCTTAAACAATGAGATATGGACAGAATTCCTACCTGTTAGATTAGGCAGCTATTCTTGCAGAAGTCTTTCCCTTTAACAGAGTAAATAGGAAAGAAGGCATGCAAATTATCCCTTGCTTTACAAAAAGAGGTACATCTTCACTAGTTTTAATACACATATGACCATTTGAAAAATTTATTTTCATGATTCAATTAAAGCATTTGGTGGTTCAGTTAATACTTTTGGTCATGTAGTCATGTTTTTATCCTCAAGGGGGCACTTTAATATAAGCTAAACAACCTCCCAGAGGTATTTTCGATTCTCTATGAGCAAAATGCTTAACTTCCCGGAGCATCTGTTTTTCATTACGATGATGTTTTCCATATGTAGTACCTGCACTCTTTTCAGTGTACTAAAAACCAAATAGAGTTGTCATTGTGTAAAATGAAGGATTTTGTTTAAGACAGGCAAATCCTAGTCTTACCTTTTCCTTTCATCAGAGTTTCCTATTGAGATAGGCTTTGTCAGATCAACAAGAAATTGAAGAGTATTTTTGTTCTGTGAATAGTAAGTGAAATTTAATGCATGGGACTTGGTTGATTTCCTGGAACTATTTTTCACAGCTTTTTCTATTTTTCTCATGTTTGTATTTTAATCAAATATGTGCTTTTGGTTAATAGCTCAGTCAAGTTACGAATTCTGTGCAGAGGATGCTTCTTTCCACCCTGAACAATAAAGGTGTTGGGAGAAGTTCCAGAATACTGTCAAGGAGGAAAAATAATTTCCCCTCCACCCTTCTAATGTCTTAGCTGAGACCCCCTGTAATAAAAGACAGATTAACAGGAAAACAAAACAAAACAAAAAAACATAAATTCAATAATATGTATACCTCCTGTACACATGGATGGTATCCAGGAAAAACTGAGTAATGCCCCCCAAATGGCCCAAGCCACCACCTTAGATACCATCTTGAGCTAAAGCAAAAGAAGATATTGGGCACTGGGGAAGCCAGCTATGTGAGGCTATCAGGGAAAACATGGTAAACATAGGATAATTTGTTATGCAGATTTAGGTCCTTGCTTTCTTCATTGATAAGAGCTTCTAGAGATTTTGTCATCTTTCTCTTGCTGGTACAGAGAAGGAGACACCCTTACAAATGGAGATTGCTCTTGTACATGTAGATGTCTCTTACAGAATAACTTCTACTCAGTTTTCAGTGCTTTATCTCTTTGCCTGCTGTTTTTTAAAAATAATCATTCTAGGGCTTCCCTGGTGGCTCAGTGGTTGAGAGTCCGCCTGCCGATGCAGGGGACACGGGTTCGTGCCCCGGTCTGGGAGGATCCCACATGCCATGGAGCAGCTGGGCCCGTGGGCCATGGCCGCTGGGCCTGTGCGTCCAGAGCATGTGCTCCGTGGCGGGAGAGGCCACAACAGTGAGAGGCCCGCGTACCGCAAAGAAAAGCACAAAAAACCAAAAATAGTCATTCTAAAATAATCCTTACACCAATGAGACATATTTGGGGGTGACAAGTTTTGTTCCTCTCTGATACTCAATGCCATGTCAGTGGTAAATATTGAGGAGCAGGAAGGCCAGCCTAGATAGAAACATCTCAAAGCTAGAGCAGAAATAGAGACAGAATAAAGAAAAGTTACACACCCAGTTCTAGAGTATGTCCAAGACTGTAGTCATATGTGGCCCTCAAAGAAAAAATCAAAAAGTAAAATTTTCTGACACAGGTAAGAGAGACATTGTCAAACTGAAGTCTGTGTACAAAACACAAAGTGAGGCCAAAGAAACGGAAACATCAGTCTGAAGCAGAAAAAGGTTTATTGCAGGGTCAAGCAAGGAGAAAGGGTGGCTCATGCTCAAAAGACCCAAACTTGAACTCTGGTGGCTTTCAGGGAAGAGTTTTCAAAGCAACTCTTGGGGTGTGGGTTGCAGGGGGCATAACTTTCTTCTGACTGGTTGGTGGTGAGGTAACAGGGTGGTGTTCCAGGAATCTTAGTTATCCTCCTCCACCTGGGTGGGAATCTTAGTTTCTGCAGAAAACTCAAAGATAGGCATCAAATTGTTATGTATATCTCTTGAGGAGGATCTAGGACTGTTTTATCCCTGTACTTTTTTTTCTTGACTGCTTTTCCTTTGTTTCTGCATTTCCTCAGTTCTCTAATTAGTAACTCCTGCTGCCTGCTCTTTGAAACTCAGGGAAGGCCTAGGAGACTAAAGCCTTTATCTACAAACAAGAAACAGGGTGGAGGGGAGGGAGTGTGTCATGGAGGGGCTTTTGTACCCAGGAGGGCCCCACAGGGTCCTGCTGGGGTTCAATTCCCCCTTTTCTTTGATATTCCTCAATCCTGAGGGGAACAGATGCAAGACAAGAAAGGCAATAAAGTATTGGGTAGAGAAGTTAAGCATAAACTTGGCTGGGAAACTTGATTTTAGGGGGATTTGGTTTCAGAGGTACACAGCTCTGAAATGTATAGTTATGCCTCTTAAATTATTTGAAATGGATTTCCTTGATTAAGTACTGTTACCCGAAAACTGGGTTTGCCTCTTGGTGAGTGTTGAGCCAAAAGACACAACCAGACCAAAGATTGGGAGAAGGAAGGTTTTATTACTTGCAGCAAGTAGGGAGAACACCAGGGATCTTTCCCAAAGCAGTGTCTCCTCCAACAGCAAGATTGGGGAAGTTTTAAGCTAAAGGTACAAGCATATTCATGAAGGCGTTTGGGTGGTAGACAGAGTCCAAGCTTGAGTTGATTGAAGTCAGGAGGGTCAGAAAAGGTCAACGTCATCCTCCCTAAGGTTCTGGTTGACCTGGTGGTTGAGCACTGCAGGCTTATCTTTACCATAAAAACAACTAGAAATCTTTACAACTGATGTTACAACTGATGTTGCTATTGTTACTTTTCTTGCCTGAAAACAGGCAGTGTCTCTGCATTCTTTTGTTCCCTTAACGTCATTAATTGCTGAGACCCATTCAAGAGCAAGCATCTTAGCCAGGCTTAGCTCACAAAACGGCCTAGGCCAAAAATGGCTTCCCTTATGTAAAGAAAGCCATGCCTAGTTTTCTTTCTTTGGGGACCCCCAGCCCTATCTTTTGTATAATATCTTAGTAGTTTAAAATCATATTTAAATTTTTTTAGTGTTAATAACTATACCTGGGCTTCCCTGGTGGCAAAGTGGTTAAGAATCCGCCTGCCAATGCAGGGGACACGGGTTCTAGCCCGGGTCTGGGAGGATCCCACATGCCGCGGAGCAACTAAGTCTGTGCGCCACAACTACTGAGCCTGCGCTCTAGAGCCCACGAACCACAGCTACTGAAGCCCACGCACCCTACAGCCTATGTTCTGCAACAAGAGAAGCCACCACAATGAGAAACCCATGCACCACAACCCCCTGCTTGCCACAACTAGAGAAAGCCCGCACACAGCAATGAAGACCCAACGCAGCCAAAAAATTAATTAATTAATTAATTAATTAAAAAGTAACTATACCTTTACCTAGAACATTGACAGATAAATAATTAAATAAATTATTAAATGATAAAACATAATATAAATTTTAAGGTCTTTATTATATTTTCATGTTTGTTTTCTAAGTTGTAAATATTAACCATCATTTCTATCATTAACCATCAAAGTTAATTAACTCTGTCTAACATTTTTGCAAATATTTTTTCACTCTATGTACCAACAACTACTTTTAATATCAGAATGTTTTTTATCACTCAGTCTTAAATTCAGGCTCTATGTAGGTTTAATTAAGATATTTAATTATAGAAAAAGTAATAAACCTATAAATCATATAAAAAACAAAACTATGAAAAACACCAGTAAAACTTTGAAGATTATGTTTGCAATGAACTATCTTATTTGCTAATCTCAACTATGTAACTAGAAAAATTGCCTTATAAAGAAATGCTTTCCATTTGCTAAAACTCTTCACAGAATCTTTATTCAACATCATGCTATATTTCTTTAATATAAATTTAATATAGCTATCAAATGTGTGCTATGTCAGGGTACTTAATTTTCTATCCTAGTGTCCTTTATAAGTGAGCATTCCAACTTGAAACTTTCTACTCAAAATTTCAACTATAGGTTGTCAATACACTTGTAATGATTAAAGTTCAAATTTCATATGAGTTTTGAAGGGGAGCAAAATATACCACCCCAAAGTATGCCTCTTTGGCATATTGATTTTTTAAGCTGGTTCTTTTTAAGAAACAGCAGACAAGGATGAAGCTCTGAAAACTGAGTAGGAGTTACCCTTTTGCTAGAAACATTTATATTTATATGGAAAATTTCCATTTGTAATGCTGTCTCCCTAGCTGTAGCAGGAAGAGAAGAATATCTAAATCTCTAGAAACATTTACAAATGGAGAAGGTGCCCACTTAAATCTGCGTAACAACCATACCCTTGTTTACTGTGCTTTTCCTGGTAATCTGTACTAACGCCCCAGTCCCACAACATCTTCTTTTGTCTTTAGCTGGAGATGGTATTTAAGGTGGTGACTTTGGCTATTTCAGAGAGTTACTCTGTTTTTCGGGGTCTCTCCTGTGTATAAGGAGGTATACGTAGTTATAAACTTTGTTTTTCTTGTATTAATCTGTCTTATATGAATTTAATTAATATACCAGCCAAAGAACCTAGAAAGGAAGAAGAAAATTTTTCTCCAACACTTTCTTGTCAGCTAGAGGAAAGAAAACAAAAAAATATTGCTGTGAGTTGTGTGCCATCCATGGTGATCAAATTATCTTTGGGTTCAGTACATAAATTAGTATGTACTCTAGAATTATGGTTGAATATCTTTTCGGGTATTCAGGAGGGATCACAGGGCACTGAAAAAGCCACAGTAATGTGCAGATTCTGGGTTGATATATTTAGTCTCAGGGAGCAGTAACTTCATGGAACCAGCACTGAGACCCAAGTCTACTGGCTGTCATTTCCTGGCACAAGAAAAATTCCAGTTTTTTAAAAAAAAAACTAATAAAAACTGGAAATAAGAAATATCCATAAATATCAATATTTATTGATATGCATCATGTTCCAGGTATCTTCCCTGAAAAGATGACTACAAAACTACTCAAAAGGATATGTCCACATTTGGGGCCAGCGGACTTTATCGGAGAAATATGAGAAAGAAAACATAAATCTGGCACTCAGACACAGGAAACATGGGAAAATCCAAAGAAAATAAAACATGTAAACATAAACATTACATCTGAATATACTTTATCCAGTAGTTTTAACCGACAAGTGTATGGCTCCAAAATTAATTGTATTGAACATTAAAAACTGAAACCGTGGCCCCTTGATCCATTGTTCTGCCTGAGAGTGCCCATTCTTAATAGCTCTGAGGGCTTGGATTATTTCAAGCCAGTGAACCTCCAGGAAATATTCATTTCTCACAGACATTAATTTGGCCTTGAGGCTCACAGCACTGGAGATTTTAGTAATTGAACTTACTCACACCAGCTGGGTTACCCAGAGTGGACTCTCTTCCAAATACTTTGCTTTTATCTTAAGGCTACTGTATTATTGGGTAAGATGTGTAATTCATTGCGATGTGTAATTTCCACAAAACGAATAAAATTGAGAGTTTAAAAGTGCATAAATATGATGTTATAAAATAGACCTTTATAGGGCAGAAAGGTCTGGGAGAAAAAGGGAGTTTTATTTTTCTTCTTTTTGAAGTTGAGCTAAACTCTTGAAGCCCCAATTAATTGGGTGTCAAGATATCAAACAATAGGAAGGACTGATAAGCTTTCAGTGAACTCTCCTCCCAGAGAATTTATGTTGGATAAATGATAAGTGAACTTTAAAGCATTAGGTTTTCTGTCTCCTCTTAACCTTTACAGCCCTTACATCCATTTTAAAAGAAAGCTTCAAGTGCCAAGCAGAGATCCAAAGAAAGATTAGAAAATGAAAATTGGACTACTACTATTTTCCTGGTGGAATGTTTCAGTGGTCTAAAACTGGCCAAATGATTCCATAATATAGACCTTTGTTACCTTTCTTCCCAGAGCTAAAGGTAAACAAGTAAGAAAAACTTATTTTTCCATGGTATACATGGATTCACTTCAGGGAAAGTAAGGTGTAGGATAAATACATGCATACACAATACACACCTTCATATGTGAAGTAGCCATTTGTTTACATGACGGTGGTATTTTTCCAACTCTAAATAACATCAGGTATTTGCTCACTATATTCTCTTCAGAAAATATTTTCTGAAATATATCCTGCATATTAATAATTGTGGATTTGTTATAAAAAGCCTGTGATTTGATATAAAAAGCCATCAAGAGCCACTACTAGGCCTTTTCCTGGGGTACAAAGATTAATATTAGGCCTAAAGAACCTATTGCATAGTCAGCATAGAAAGAATTACTCGAATTTGCTCCAGAGGTTGAAAATAAACATCCTACTGGTATTTAAATGAATAATAATATATAAGGGAGGAGTGTTGCTATTTCTGCAAGTCATCTATGACAAAACAATTTCTGTGATTCTGTAAGTGAAGAGACATGAAAAATATCAAGATGAAAGGAGTGTATCCTCAGGACTGGAACACATCTTAGTGTTTTTGGAGAAAGAATGTGTCAAGATGAAAAGAAGTGGATGCATGTTCTGAGATATGCGCACATTGTACAAAATCAGGAAGTAAATATGTCTGTTTTTCAGGAAAACTGACCAAGAGAGAGAAACACTATGTAGTAAATACGTGTGCTCTAGTCACCAGGTGGAAAGGTACTTATAAGATTGATCTGGTGCAACAATACATCTCTTAAGACTAACAAATTCTCTTTTTCCCCCCAATTATTTTTTGTTTAGAAGCTTTCACATTTACCAAAATTCTTTTGAGAAGTAAGAGAAGCTTTGTAGGAAAATACCTTGATAACAACTTGGGTCTTAGGCTAGAACGTGAGGGAGCCCAGATGTTGACCAAATTAAGGGACCAAGAGAAAATATAAGATTGTAAGATGGGGGAGGTAAGACCAGCTGAAGAAGTCTCGGAAGTCCATGTGTCTTCATTATGACCTTGGACACTCTTCAACCCAACAAGTGTGCACCTGCATGCACACTCACACCCACACCCACACCCACACCCACAGAGACCATGTCTTCAGTAGAGGCTCCAAGGCTTCAAAATGTTGAAGTATCTTTGGTTATGGTAAATGAGTTGGACTTATTAGACTAACATAGGTGGAATAAAGGCAATACTCATATGTTTCAGAAAGCAGAAAAGCATGCAGAAGTCAGTGAAATAATATGAAAGGAAAAAAAATAAATTTTCAACAATAACAGGCTTTAAATTTGGTGGTTCAGCCAGAGTTAAGAAGATCAATAAGAGGCAGAGAGTGATCTAGCTCATACCTGGCTTTTATGAATCTGTAAAAGCCCATGTATAATAAACACAGTGGTTTCCATCATCTTGGTTTGATGAGCATCATTCTCAAAGCAAACTCTTGATGCATTGATAGAGTGAGTTTTGAATCTGTGAATTTTAACGAGTCCTTTGGGCCCTGGTGAGCCACAAAATTCACTCTATGACATCTCTGAAATTTTGTTATTTTTCTAATGTCTAAAGATGAAATAAATAAGAAAATGTGAATAAGAAGCTAGCTATTAAGGACTCTAGTTGTAAGTTGCTGAGTTTCTAACTAAATTGTTTTCTTCAAGGAACGGAACTTCTATGAATGTGGCTCTGAGCTCTACTTGTTTTTACTTTATCTATGCGCTCATATAATTTTATCTGAGAAAATGTTTCTGCTCCTTATTGTGAAACTTCTGAAAATGAAAGCAAAGGAAAACCATCAAAAGAAATGATCATCAAAATGTATATGGGAGATGATTATGTTAGTACTAAGGGAATGAAGCATTGTTTAGGTTGGCATAATGGAAAATGACCAGTAATAAAATGCCTGTCTGTGTTTGAGGTGGAGGAGTTGATAACTGATGAGTGTAGACACTGGATGATCTGAGGTCAACCAAATGAAGAGAAATTTTGAGGATATGACTTTGCCCATGTAGGTTTGGGAGTCATATGTGTGGTTCTATATTTCAAACCTAGGGGAAGAAATAATTTTTATAGGATATTAAGAATAGAAGAAAAAATACAGAGGCAGTGTGATAAAACTGGAACTGAGAATTCTTTTGAAACATTTAGAATGTTTTTGAATTCTTCAAATATGTTTCTTTAAAGCAAAAATCATAACTTCACTTTTAATTCCGTATCTCTTTAAATCTAAAGCGAGTGTATTGTAGACAGCATATAGTTTGGGCTTGCGTCTTTTTTTGTTTGTTTTTTTAAATATATTCAGTCACTCTGCGTCTTTTGATTAGTGAGTTTAATCCATTTACACTTAAAGTAATTATTGATAAGTAAGGACATATTACGGCCACTTTGTTAACTGTTTTCTGTCTGTTTTGTGCTTCTCTTGTTCCTTTTCTCTTGACGTCTTTCTTTGTGGTTTAATCATTTTTGTGGTGATGTACTTGGATTCTTTTCTCTTTATCTTTTGTGTATCTGCTATAGATCTTTCTCTTGTGGTTACCCTGAGGCTTGCATCCAATCTCTCATAGCTCCAACAATCTATTTTAAGCTGATAACAACTTAACTTCAATACAAAAGTTCTACACTTTTATTTCCACCCCCTACACTGTGTTATTGATGTCAGCCTTTACTTCTTTTTATGTTGTGCATCCACTAAAACATTTTTGTGGTTACAATTATTCTTAATACTTTTGTCTTTTAACTTTTATACTAAGATTAAAAGTGATTTACATGCCATCATTACAATATTACAATATTCTGTGTTTGTATATTTACTTTACCAGTGAGATTTGTACTTTCACATATTCTCATGTTGCTGTTTAACATCTATGCATTTCAACTTGAAGAATTCCCCTTGGTAATTCTTGTAGGGCAGGACTAGTGCAGACAAACTGCCTCAGTTTTTCTTTATCTGGTAAAGTCTTTCTCTCTCCTTTATTTTAGTGTACCATAAATGTAAATGCATACCCAATAAATGTTACTGAAGAAAGACATCGCATAAAAAAGGAGGTAGAGGGCTTCCCTGGTGGCGCAGTGGTTGACAGTCCGCCTGCCGATGCAGGGGACACGGGTTCGTGCCCCGGTCTGGGAAGATCCCACATGCTGCGGAGTGGCTGAGCCCGTGAGCCATGGCCGCCGAGCCTGCGCATCCAGAGCCTGTGCTCCACAACGAGAGAGGCCACAACAGTGAGAGGCCCGCGTACCGCAAAAAAAAAAAAAAAAAAAAAAAAAAATGAGGTAGAATAGAGGAAGTAATAAGAGAAACTACAAGGGAAGTATTAAAGAATAAACCCATGAATAAACCCACCCTTACAGGACGTGAGGTCAAACAGGTCTACACATTTATCACCTACTAGCATCCAAGTCTTTTCTTTTTCCCCTAAGAGTTACTGTTTTTATTTAAAGCTAGGACTCTGACAAGTATATAAGAAGTCTTTAATCCCAAAACGCTGTCCTCAAGTTGGCCTTTCCCCAACATTTTTCATTCCATAGTTTGAAAGTCTTTGTGCTCTGTAATGGGATGCCAGGGTGGAACATTGAAAGGACACGATCATTGCTGAAATAATCAGAGTTCTGAAGGGAGATAAGCCAATTTCAGAGTCTATATCTATCCAGAAAATGCACAATGAGTTTATTGTCTGGTCTGCCAATATTCAAAACAGCCTTTGATTGAGCAAGAGTATCAGAAATCCAAATTTAAGCAATTTTCCTGGCATACTGTAGCTGCCGGCAGTGTACATAGCTGGACACGGTCATTAGTTTTTATGCTGCTTTAGAGCAAATGTGTTACCAGAAACTCAGTTTACTCCTGATGGAATACTATTGAGCAACCAAAGCATGAAGACTGTCAAAGACTTCCTCTAAGTAAAGCAGGCTGCTGACCTAAGCTGCCCTGCTCTCAGAAATATATTTATGCACCTAGGGATTTTTTTAATACTCGTTTTTTTGGCCTCCTTATGCATTGTTTTAAATATCTCATTCTGCTAGTGATAGTTAACATTAACAAAGAATAATTTTTTCTATATTAAAGTCCTTACTGCATGGATAATGGTACCCTATTCAAAAACATGGTGGGACAGCTGGCCTGCACATTGGTGGTGAAATAAAAGGAAGAAGGGTAACAGAAATGCATGCCAAGTTGAGGAATAAGTTTACAAACAATGAATTGTGAATAAGAACTTCAGAGTTTGGAGACTCTCTTCATGTGCCTTCACCCTTGCCTCCACCAAATCCTGACATTTGTAACTTCTTCAAACGTGAATTTGAAAGACATGTCACAAGATGACAAAAAAAAATCTCAGCCTGAGGAACATGAGTATGTTGTAGTATAACTATGTACTTTTGACTCTCAAGCAGCAAAACAGCTGAAATACTGATTGTTAGCCAGAAGTCCCTTCTTTCTGGTTAGCATTTACAACCTTGTTGTAAGATCAGGGAATATTTTTCCTGATTCCTCCTAAACTACTGTAAGAATTTCTCAAATAAAGAAGGAGTGTGGACTGGGGAAATTAAATATTCTATGAGGAGGAAAGAAAATGGGGAAGGGCATGATATTTAAGGAAAAATGAAGAATTCTGGGTTTAAGGCACACAATGTATGAATTTGGTCACAGGAGAACAAATTGCCAGATTAACTTCAGTTCATATTTTAAAGAACATTTGATAGGTAGGTGATAAACAGATAGATTAATGCATGTATTTATTAAACAAACATTTAGTAAGTACTATATTCCAGGTGTCATACCATTCAAGTTCTGGAAATACAGCAGTGAGTAAGAGAGAGACATTTTAAGCTAGCAAGTGGCTAATATTCTTATGTGAGTGATTCGCAATTAACACACTGGGTTATTTCAGTGGTGACACATCCTGAAAAGAAATTGAAGCAAGCTCCCATCAGCATACAAGTGAGATGGGTGTGTTCAACATTAGATATGGGGGTTAAGAAAGATCTGCCTGAGGAGGTGACATTTGAGTTGGCCAAGCATAAGTAAGGCTAAGAGATGCTTCAGGCAGAGGACTGGCACTTGCAATGACCCCGAAAAAATAAGCTTAAGAAAGAAAAGAAGACGAATGCGGCTAAATCTTATTGACAAAGGGTGAGGGTGCAGTTGGTAACAGATGAGAGAGAGACCAGATCGTGAAGAAACTCTGAGGCTAGTAAAAAGACTACCTGTAATCACTGTGGCTTATAAGGAGACAAAGTTGCCAATTAAAGGACTTGTGGCTGCATGGCAGGAAAGAGACAGTAATGACTTAGACAATGTATCCCATAAAGGTGGATAGATTTGAGATATATTTGCAAGTAGTATTAATAAAAATTTCTTAGTAATTGGATGTAGGAACTGATGAAATAAAAAAGGATCAAGAATGAGTCTTGGCTTTTGATTTGAGCCCCAAACTGGAAACAACCCAAATATCCTTCAACAGGTAAATAGTTAAACAAAATGTGGTACGTTCATACTATGGTGTACTACTCAGCAATAAAAAGGAAGCAACCACTGATATAAGCAACAACGGGGATGATGCTGAATTCAGGGGAATTATCAATACATTGAGTGAAAAAAGCCAGTCTCAAAAGGTTATATATGCTGTGATTCCATCTATATAGCATTATGAAACAAAAAAATATAGAGATGAAGATTAGTGGTTGCTAGGGATTATGGAAGGGAGAAGGAAGGTTGTAGCTGTGGCCTTAGAAAGGTTTCATTGTGGGATCCTTGAGATGAAAATATTCTGTGGCTCTGATGGTGGTCACACACACAAAAAATCTATGCATGAGACAAAATTTTGTAGAACTAAATACAAACAGATAAATGGATACCTATAAAATATGAAATCTGAATAAGATCAGTGGGTTATATTGATAGGAAATTTATGGTTATGACCTTTTACTACAGTTATGCAAGATTTAAAAATGGAGGGAAATGTCTCAAATGGTAAATGGAATTTCTCTGTATTATTTCTTATAATTGTATGTAAATCTACAACTATTTCAGAATTCAAAATTAAAAAATATTAGCTGCTGACATTATGAAGAGAAGGTAAAACCGAATAGTTACATTGTGAATGATGTCAGTGAGAAAACTCATGGGAAGATAGCTGTTGGTTTTGTGGATTACATCATTTAAATTGCTCATTTAAAATTCTCTTCTCTTAGATTGTGGCTGCTTGCGCTACAAAAAAACCCCAGAAGTAATCCCCTCTGGTGTCTATGTATTTTCCTTTAATGACACATATTTTACCTTTGCATTGAATTATAGCTACAAGGTGAGTTCTGTAAGTGCTTTCATATTGTGGATGATGCACCACTTGTAACAAAATTGCCTGGTGTGTTTATAAAACAATGCAGAGGGACTTCCCTGGTGGTGCAGTGGTTAAGAATCCGCCTGCCAATGTAGGGGACACGGGTTCGAACCCTGGTGCAGGAGGATCCCACATGCCGCGGAGCAACTAAGCCCGCGTGCCACAACTACTGAAGCCCACACACCTAGAGCCCGTGCTCCACAAGAGAAGCCTGTGCAATGAGAAGTCCACACACTGTAGCAAAGCATAGCCCCTGCTCACCACAACTAGAGAAAGCCCGCACTCAGCAATGAAGAACCAATGCAGCCATAAATAACTAAATAATAAAAATTTATTTAAAAAAAAAGCAGAGTCCTACACTACCCCCCTGGCCTACTCAGAATCTGGGTGCACAGTAATGATCTCCAAGAAACAATTTAAGGCTTCTTTTAAATAATTACAGCATTTTAATGCTAAATGTAATATCCTATTTATAGAGAGGAACGTAGCAAGCATCATGGTTGAGTACTTGCTTTGAAGCCAGGCAGGCAGATGTAGGATTACTTTATCCATCACTTCTTAAATATTGGAATTTCATCAAATGTATTAACTTTTTAAAATCTCAACTTCTTCATTTTTTAAATACTAATGATAACACAGGATTTGTTGAGGATTCAATGAGTTAAAATTTTATATTGCTTGGAAAATTGTCTGATAAAAAGCTACGTACTCAGTAATATCCATATCTATCTACCTCTTAATCCCTCTATCCATGTATGTATGGACAGATGTATCTATCAATTTACAGTATCTACCTTTCTTTTTCTATAAATTTTTGAATGTAAATGCTTATGATATGTTTCCTATTTTAAATTGTAAACATTTTAAGACAAAGACTTGGATATTTATTTATTTATTTATTTTATATCTTACTAAGGTCCTGGATGTCCTGGTTGATTGCAAAAGTTCTTGATTGACATCTTCTTTAATGATATAATGTTGACACATTTGGAAAAAGATGGGCAGGTAGGTACTTTGTCCAATATTGTGAGAAGCAATTAATGAACTTCATAAATTATTTCTTTTTTATACCTCTTTGTGTAATTTGCTACTTAATGTTTGTAGCCAGGGTTTGACATTGACTTATCTTTCTCGGACACTTGGGCCCATTTTCTCTCATTTACCTTATCTCTAAATTGGCCCCAAAGGAAACGTAATTATGAATTAAATATTGACAAGGAATGATCCATTACATTCCAGCATCTAATTTATGTGCTGTTAAATATTATGGATCCTTCAAAACAAATGAAAATTAAGTCACTGTTTTGAAATGTCATTTTTGTTGTTTATTTTATCTCATTTTTGAGCTTATAAAAAGTCAGGCATATTAGCTCAATCAAATGTGAATATACCCCTGACAGGACTGGAGAGTTCACCAGCTATGCACATCTTGGCATAGACATTTGTTGAAAACAAACTTTTTTTTCCCCTTCTCATTCTGCTGACATCTTAAGAACTATTATATTTATAGAATCATTGTGGCAAATTAGTCTCTAAATGATGTATGAAATGAAATATCCTTGCCAACTTCAGATAATGGGCTGAGATCTGCTATGCTCAATTAATTCCTTTAATGTGTATGTGTGTTCAATCGTATTTAAATTTCCTTTTTTTTTTACCATAAATGTATTTAATTTTTTTTTCAAAAATTAGCTAAGATATTGGGGTAATCACTTAGACCTAATAAATAATTATTGAGATTAACTTGGGAAATTCTATTGTGGCATAAAACTGCATCCACATATTATTTATGTATGGAACTATAGTTTTTTTAATTTATTTAAGTTATAGGGACCTCCCAAAGTCACTTAGGTCAATTATCTGCTAGGAATCTAAATTTATTCAAAGAATTCTGAGCCACATTAACAATACCTGAAAATTCTTGCACTGTACTAACATCAAAGAGCTGAGTCACCCATGCTTAAGATCGATGTAAGACCACTGAGTCTGAGATTATCCACAGGTTTCAAAATTAATTTTCAAAGCATTAAATATTTTAAACTCTAGAGATTTGGAGAAGAGAAATGCACTTCAAAATTCAACTTAAAATTTGAATAATAGACTTTTTCCTCATTGTAAAAAAGATGCTGATTTTTTTCTGAAAATAATGTGATTTATTACTAGTCACTATGGATATTTTCAAATACCCCAGAAAGGTAAATACATATTTAATGTAACCAAAATTATAAGTAAATATCCAAAGAAGAAACTCAATTATTGATACAGCCAGGATTCATAACTGTTTATCCTTACTTTTCCTTGGGCATATTTTAGTTTAATTCCCCTTTTCCCAGGGACACAACATAAAGGAGAAATGGCGTTAGTGCCCACTAGGCATGATGCAAGGAATAAAATTTTAATGCCAATTAATAATTCACAATTTCTACCTCATTTCTGTTAGATTTCAGAGGAGAATTATTTTCTCTCTTTTTTCTTTTATTGAAATATAGTTGATTTACAATGTTGTGCTAGTTTCTGGTATACAGCAAAGTGATTCAGTTATATATGTACATATATATATTATATATATATGTGTATATATATATTATATATATATATATATATATATATATTCTGTCTCAGATTCTTTTCCATTATAGTTTATTATAAGACATTGAATATAGTTTCATGTGCTATACAGTAGGTCCTTGTTGTTTATCTTTTTTATATACACAAGTTGTATCTGCTAATCCCAGACTCCTAATTAATCCCTCGCCCCCTTTTCCCCTTTGGTAACCATGAATTTGGTTTCTATTTCTGTGAGTCTGATTCTGTTTTGTAAATAAGTTCATTGTATCATATTTTAGATTCCACATATAAGATATCATATGATACTTGTCTTTCTCTGTCTGATGTACTTCAGTTAGTATGGTATTCTCTAGGTCCTTCCATGTTGCTGCAAATGGCATTATTTCATTCATTTTTTATGGCTGAGTAATATTCCATTGTGATCTATCTATCTATCTATCTTCTTTATCCATTCATTTGTTGATAGACATACTTCCATGTCTTGGCTCTTGTAAATAGTTCTGCTATGAACATTGGGGTGCATGTATCTTTTTGAATTAGAGTTTTCATCTTTTCCAGAAATAAGCCCAGGAGTGGGATTGCAGGATCATACAGTAACTCTATTTTTAGTTTTTTAAGGAACTTCCATGCTGTTTACCATAGTGGCTGCACCAGTTTACATTCCTACCAACAGTGTAGGAAGGTTCCCTTTTCTCCACACCCTCTCCAGCAGTTATCATTTGTAGATGTTTTAGTGATGGCCATCCTGACCAGTGTGAGGTGATACCTCATTGTAGTTTTGATTTGCATTTCTCAGAGGAGAATTATTATTATTTATTTATTTATTTATTTATTTATTTATTTATTTATTTTTAATTTTTGCGGTACGCGGGCCTCTCACTGTTGTGGCCTCTTCCATTGTGGAGCACAGGCTCCGGATGCACAGGCTCAGTGGCCATGGCTCACAGGCCCAGCCGCTCTGCGGCATGTGGGATCTTCCCGAACCAGGGCACGAACCCATGTCCCCTGCATCGGCAGGTGGACTCTCAACCACTGTGCCACCAGGGAAGCCCTCAGAGGAGAATTATTTTAATCAACACTTTGCCTTTAAACTTTGATGATTTATATACTATTTTTTGTCAAATTACAAAGTAATGAATTTTTTTTCTATTTTTTCTAGAGAGACTTTTCTTTGTAACTTTAACACGTTTACTTCATTTGTACCATAGAGACCAATTCCAAATTTTTTTATATAAAATTTATCCCTTTTAAATTAAAAATAATTTTTTTATTGGAATATAGTTGATTTACAAGGTTGTGTTGGTTTCAGGTGTACAGCAAAGTGAATCAGTTATACATATACATATATCCACTCTTTTTTAGATTCTTTTCCCATATAGGCCATTACAGAGTATTGAGTAGAGTTCCCTGTGCTTTACAGTAGGTCCTTATTAGCTAGCTATTTTATATATAGTAGTGTGTGTATGTCCATCCTAATCTCCCAATTTATCCCTCCTCACCCTCTTTCCCCACTGTTAACCATATGTTTTCTACATCTGTGATTCTATTTCTGTTTTATAAATAAGTTTATTTGCACCCTTTTTTTAGATTCCACATATAAGTGATATCGTATGGTATTTGTCTTTCTCTGTCTGACTTACTTCACTCAGTATAAGTATGTCACTTCAAATGGCATTATTTCATTCTTTCTTATGGCTGAGTAATATTCCATTGTATATATGTACCACATCTTCTTTATCCATTCCTCTGTCAATGGACATTTAGGTTGCTTCTATGTCCTGGCTATTGTAAATAGTTCTGCAATGAACATTGGGGTGCATGTATCTTTTTGAATTACGGTTTTCTCTGTATATATGCCCAGGAGTGGGATTGCTGGATCATATGGTAACTGTACTTTTAGTTTTTTAAGCAACCTCTGTACTGTTCTCCATAGTGGCTGTAACAATTTATGTTCCCACCAACAGTGTAGGAGTTTTCCCTTTTCTCCACACCCTCTCCAGCATTTATTGTTAGTAGACTTTTTGCTGATGGCCATTCTGACCAGTGTGAGGTGATACCTCATTGTAGTTTTGATTTACATTTCTTTAATAATTAGTGATGTTGAGAATCTTTTCATGTGCTTTTTAGCCATCTGTATGTCTTCTTTGGAGAAATGTCTATTTAGATCTTCCACCCACTTTTTGACTGGGTTGTTTGTTTGTTTTTTTGATATTGAGCTGCATGAGCTGTTTGTCCCTTTTTCTATTGCACTATTCAGTGCAACTTGAGAAACATAGCTTGATGTCTGTCCCTATCTTAAGTTGGGTTTCCCATGAAAAAGACTTGGAGAAGAGATTCTATGCAGGGAGTTAATTGGAGAGTGCTCTTGGGGAAAACTTCTGCAAGGAAGTAAGAGAAGGAGACTTGGGTGGAGGAAGTTGAACTCCAGTGCATTTGGAAGAGCAGTCACAATCAATTTTATGAGAAGTTCTAGAGTTGGGACAGCTCTTAATATTTGTCCCAAATTGAGGCAAGGGGGACAGGTCTTTATCTCCCCACACTGATCGAGTTTTGGGTGTGGTTTGCCCCTGGAGGGAGTGAAATCTAGGGAGAAGTAGCTCCCTTCGGCTAACTGCAAGTCCCTGGAAGGGTCTCTGCTGTGAGTCATTGGAAGCCCAACCCCCCCAGAGTGTGAGCGTCCCATTCCTGAAGGGGAAATCTGAGTGATGTACCACATCAGCCGCCACAGTCTAGCCCATGTGTGACTCATATCCACTTGCTTCATACTGTAGGTTCATAAGATCTGGGAACAGCTAGTTCAAGATTCTCATTAATCTCTGTAACTGAGAATTTTATAAGAGGAAGATGAGGGGAATAAATTGTAGGCCTGCCACTACAGCTGTTTTCAGAGCCACAGTGGATATTCAGCATTTTCTTCCTCTTTGACTCATACTTGACTCCTCTTACTCTGGTTTAACAACTCTGCTAGTCTAGGTGGTTTCCTGTGTGCTGTGAGCTAGACTGTCATCCCTCAGGTGTCTGAGAGCCCTGGTCACCATACCCTACTACTACATTTGTCTTTTTACTATCAAAATTGGGCTAAAGATTACCAAGAGATAGGCAAATAGATCAATGGGGACAATACACATTCTTTTCTGTTACTACTTGGTGACATCAGTCCTAACTCCTTCTAATGATCAGAGTTAATTATCCCTTTCACTTTGGTGACTGTGTTCTTGCCTGCTCACCTCTTGGCCACAAGGAACCCAAGGTTACCAGGGACAGCTCTAGTTTAAAGTTTAATGGGTTTTTTATTATACCCTCTAGTAGAAGTATCTTTACTCTGGGAACTAGAGTAAACCCAAAGTCTAGAGCTGCAAATTAACCAAGTGGACTAACCAAGATGATCATAAGCAAGGCCCACCCCTATTTATACCCTAGGTTCCTGGATCCATATATTCTAATATTCTACCTATTAAGGACATAACACCATGTAATAATCATTAATTTAAGATAGATAGATAGATAGATAGATAGCACATCCTGGATGATAGCATCTATTGTCACAGAATTAGTCCAACCTGGCAACTCAGATATCCTTTCAAAAGTTTCCTCCATTAGCTCAGTGGTTCTACACTGGAGGTGACTTTGTCTGCTGTCCCACACCCCCACCCCGCCCCACAGAGACATTTAACAGTGTCTGGAAATATTTTTGTTTTTCACAGCTGGGTGGTGGTACCACTGGAATCTAGTGGGTAGAGTCCAGCAACCCAGCAATGCTGATAAATACACTGTAAGGAGCTGGAAAACCACCACACAAGAAAAGAATTATTTGGCCCAAAATGTCAATCATGCAGGGGTTTAGAAATCCTGCCTTAGCCCATTACACCAGTAGCTTCTGGCAGCTGTTGAATGTGATATGACTACTGTACTCATGACTACGTGCCAGCCACCATTTCTGTTTGACCATGAAGTGGCTTCTTTGGTCAAAGGTGATATTACGTGGTGTGACATCTGGCTGAATCAAATATTTTATAAGATCTTAGACGGTGGTTCTGCCCATGACACTTTTAGTAGGAAAAACTAATCCGTACCTGTGTCATGTTTATCCAAGTCAGTAAGAATTACTGCATTTCAAGGGTGTCATGTATCTGTTATAATCAATGAATCACTACATGGCTGATTAGCCTCTTCAAAAAATGATGTTTGACTAGGGGCTCAGTATTGATTTCTGTTTCTGTAAGATCTGACATTTGCCAAAAGCTGCAGCTAAATTCAGTTTGGAGAATGGAAGGCTAAGCAGTTTATCACATGTTTAGACTCTACCTCCGATGACCATGGCTATTCTATTCATGAGCCTGTTCCCAGAGAGCTGAAGAAAGGGGTAGGTTGACATCAACTGAATGAGTTATTGGAACTACATAGCTTTTTAGGGCCGCTTCCATGTTGGATGCTCTTTGGTATGTTAACATGTGAATTGAAGATAATTATGCTTTGTACCCACTCCCATATGGCCATCCATACACCTCTTCTCCACACCTCCTCATCCTACCCCATGCTATCATTCTCCTTCAAGGCCCCATCCAGCTAGCCAAGCCATTTACTACTCCTCTTATTTCACATGCATACTTATTTTAAGCTACTTCTATTTAGTAAAAGTTAATAAGTAGGTGTGACACCGAAATAAGGCTCAGCACAGTGGGAGGACTTCACCTCAGCATTAACTTTCTAAGCCGCCTCTGACTGAACGTTAGTGAAGTAGCAATACATTTTTTGTTCACACCTGTACACCAAGCCACATCATCCATGAACTCCCCTTAGGTTTTATCCTCTTCCATCATAAGATCATAAGAGACTTCTCAATATGAATACAAGTGTGAGTTGACAGAGAGATCTATAATTTTAATATGTCTCAAATGGAGATATAAGGATTATTCAACCTATCTTCCAGGTTTACTGAGAGAAAAAAAGAGATAATGAATAGGTAAAATCCATTGGAATAGCAAAAACTATGCTATTATTCATATTTTTATCATATAACAAAATGAAAAGGATATTATGATAAGCAGAGACTCAATAACCAGATTAGCTATGTAACATTTGAGATCTTGAGATAAAAATAGAAAAAAGGGAAAAAAAGGTAAACATTAATGCTAGGAGCTCCACGTATATTATCTGAGAGGATTCAGGAGTTAATATAAGAAGGCTGTGTCAAAATGTAAAGTAACATACTGCTTCCTTCATCAAGGAAGTCTTGATCTAAAACAAAAAACAAACAAACAAAAGATTAGTGAAACAGTTGCAAAGAATAATGCTCCCAGGACAAAACTGGATTATTTCACAATTTTTCTTTGATTCTTTACACTCAGAAGAAAGGTAGTTTAGGCTCTCAAAGCAGATGTTCCCTAACTTCCTATATGTGGATGCTCAGGTGAATTTCACTTTGCAGATTAGCTAATCACCTACACACACACACACACACACACACACACACACACACACCACTGCCTATAACTTCTTTCCCTACTGCTAGCCCTGTGACCAAATCAAAATTTTGTAATAAACATGGATTTATAGGAAAAGTGACAGCATATATAGTTCCAATATATTTTGCTTTAACACATCTGAATAAAGATATGATGAGAATGACAGATGTTTGACACTAATTGATATTAAATAATGTTATGATATGTGCATTTCAAGAGGAAAATGAATCCCTTTATTTATAATCAATTTGCATGCATAATTTACCTTATTATTTTTATTTCAATAATACTAAGGTTGAATAGCATACCTTAGGTCATCTTGGCTAGACACCTTACTGAGCAGTGGTATGAAATCAACTTAGAGTTAATAATTTAAATCATCCTCAAAATGACAGACCTGCACATGTATAACCAAATTAATGATATTTTGTCTAAAACACTGTAAAGTTAATGGTTTGGAGTTGATGAGCTCTTAGGTTCTTTTCTCTTCTAGAATTTGAAGATTGATACCTTCAGTTACAAATAATTCTCTCTGATCAAATGACTTTAACTCAAAGAATCAAATGTTTAATTACATTTGATTCTTTTTTTATTACAAATCTTTTGAACATACGTTCTGTCTCCCCTAAAGATTTTTATACTTGCCAGTTTCTGTTAACTACTTTCTGTCCATTAAGTGAAATTAGAGAATGTATATTTTATATTCTTCTTATAATGGGTGATTATTCCAAGACAGATGCTGTCTTGGTGGTTTGGTGCATAATCTGGCAGTCAAAAGAATTTAAGGTACTAGCAGTAAATCATGTGTCACTTGGCAACAAGATCTTGAATATAGCCCATTTTTCTGTGACTTTTTAAAATATAGTTCTCTTTAAGTCTTACTAGATGTTGCATCTGTTTCAGCCTATATTGAAATTCATATGAATGAAATGTAAAAAATAAAATACAAGATGTCACACTAAAACTAAGATCAATTTACTTTTTTATCCCCCTGGATGGTTTCTAAACTTCTATACACTTTTTTTTTTTGCAATTGAATTATTTATAAATAAATATTGAAACAATTTGGATTCTCCAAAATTATTTAAAATAGTTTCCTTATGTCTAGATTCCTAAGATTATCAAGGAATGACTGGAACTTCCAATTATAAGTCAACCAATTTAAATAAACACCATTGACAAAGTACATTTAGAATGCATTCTGGTATTTTATGATCACCAAAATTGTATTTCATAAACACACAGTAGACAACATTTTTAATAAGAGTAGTTTTTCTATCCCCTTAGTAGAAGAAAGCTAGTTCCAGCTGCCTATTAATTTATAATTATCATAATAAAGCCCGTTACCTACTCTTCTGAACAAAAGTAAACCATAGCTATACTCTGCCTGGTTAATATGCTTTTTCTAGAATTACAAGGTACAATTCTCAATGGAAATAAGCTAAATCTTGAGTTCAATTCCCAAAGTATTGGTCTCTTGAACCTAAATTTCAATTAGTTAGTGAAGCAAAGCCAATATAGATACACTTATTCTTTTCTTAAGTAAAGGGTTTTTTTTTTAAATGAATTCAGGACTGTTTAGAAGCAAAATTCTAAACCAAAAGAGAGTTCTGGTATTGAGGAATACAGAAGTGTTGAGAGGAGCTCAGGACACAATATTTCAATTCGTTTTTGCCAAGATTATCACCCAAGTTTTAAAAACATGCACAGAATATTTTATGCTAAAGAGAATATTAAAATAATCTATTTTCATTCTACTAATTATAATTGTATTGGTATAAAAATAATATATAGGCCAGAATTTATCTTTTTTTTTCTAAATGCGTGCACTTTTCTATGAGATTGTGTTATGCGATTAGACTGAAATTCATTAAGGTTAAGGACAAAGGTCTGTTTTTGTCCTCAAGGACTGTAATGCTTATTTCAACAACTCATTTCTTTTAGCCTGGCCAATAGATGATCTCTAAAGCCCTGGGTATTTTTGTAAAATTCATCTAAGAATTAAAGAGGGCCTGATTCTCTTACTCATCATAATCAACCACCTAGAAAGATATAGTCTTCTATTCCTCAAAGTATATCCCAATCCATCTAGGTTTTAAATCCCTACAAAGATACTTTAACAGGAGTCTGTTTTCACTGCAAGATGAGGGATGGGTGAAGGCTACATGTTTCTGAGATGAGATTAATCTGACAGGAAGGTAAAACAATTGATCAGACACTTTCCTTTGAATAGATTTTGGTAGGACTAAGGCAAGATAAAAGACAAAACACTAGATTACAGAAAAAGAAAATACGTGATAGGGGCTAAATAGGAGGAAGACAGAGTATCCGGAAGATTAATGTTAATCCCTTTAGAGTTTTGACAAAGGCCAGTCCTGCTCTTCCTTAATATCATTTCCAAGACTTGTCATAATATTCCTTGCCTCAGAGAAGTTCAGGATTGTCCCTGGCTCCTTAATAACTGTGGCATTTAACTTACCCTTTAAAAAAATGTTATATGGTATCTTCGCCATAACAAAACCAATTTTTTAAAAAATTAAGGCCTAATTTACTTATAATAAATCCACAGATTTTAAACGGACAGTTGTAGATTTTGACAAATTAACACATATGAAGTTACCACCCCCAATAAAAGATAGAGTATTTCTACACCTAAGTCTGCTTATGCTCCTTTGGCAATGAACTCCTAAGGCAAATGTGATTTGATTTTTATAAGCACACCTTAGTTTTGCCTGTTTCAAAATATAAATGGGATAAAAAAGTATATGTTCTTTTCCCTTTTGCCTCTGTAACTCAGTCTGCTGTTTTTAAGATTCATTCATGTTATCAAGAATGTTGTAACGATGTACCTATAATTTGTTCATCTATTCACCTGCTAAGGGATATTTGGGCTATTTCCATCTTGGGTCTATTATGAACATTTTATGAAAGTATGTTATAGTCATATGTTTTCATTCTTTTGGTAAATACCTAGAAGTGGAATTCTAGGTATTCCAGTGCTAAAGAGTTTTCCAAATGGCACCATTTCCTACTTTCAACAGAAATGTATGAAAGTTCCAGTTGCTCCACAACCTCATCCACATTTGATGTTGTCAGCCTTTTTAAATTTAGCCATTCTGATTGGTGTGACATTTTAACTCTAGACGGTTTAATATCTGTTTTTCTGATGGCTATGAATTTGATCAACTTTTCATGCATTTATTGGAAATTTTTATATTTTCTTTGGTGTCCAAGTCTTTCTTCCTATTTTTATCAGGCTTCTGTCTTTTTATTATTGAATTGTAGGAGAGCTTTTTATATTCTGGCTATCAACCTTTTATCAAAAACATAAAGGTAATCATTTCTTCCATTGAGAGCCTTGTCTTCTCATTTTTGTGAAGGTGTCTCTAGAACAGAGGTCAACAAACTATATAGCCTATGGGTTAAATCCAGCTTGCTACCTGTTTTTGTTAATAAAGTTTTATTGGAACACAGTCTCGCCCATTAGTTTATGTATTGCCTATGGTTGCTTTCACACTATAAAAGCAGAGTTAAGTAGTTGTGACAAAGACCGTGTGGCTCACAAAGGCTTTAATATTTACTCTCTCTTCACAGAAAAATTTGACCAACTACTGCTTTAGAAGAGCAGCATTAATTTCTATAAAATACAATATTTTGAATATTTTTATACTTTTATGTTACTATTTTTGTGCTATCTATAAAAACTTTGTCTAACACACAATAATGAAGTTATTTCCTACATTTGTTTCTAGGAGTTTTATGAGTTAGAAAGCAAAGTTCCTCCCCACCATGGGAATATCAAGTTGTTCCACCGTCATTTGTTGAAAAAGGTACCCTTTTCTTACTGAATTAACTTGGTACTTTTGTCAAAAAACACTTGGCTATCTATATATTTGACTATCAAGCCCTCTATTTTCTTCTGTTATTTTTGTATATCCTCACATTAATACTATATAGTCAATTTCTATAGCTTATAGTAAGCATTGAAATTATGTAGTCATTTTGTTTTCAAGATTGTTTTGCCTATTCTAGGCCCTTTGAACTTCCATATTAATTTTAGTTTAGACTTGTCAATTTCAAAAAAGCCTTATGATATTCTTACGAGGGTGGAACCATATATCAACTTGTGGAAGGTAATCATCTTAGCAGTGTTAATTCTTCCAGTCAATGAACATGATATATTTTAACATTTGTTAGGTATTCCTTAAAGTGCTAGAGTACAGTTTTGAACTTTATTTGGTTAAATTACGCGTTAAGCAAATAGTAAACTAAATAAAACATTTAAAGCACAAACTTTCAGACCCTGGACATTAGGCAGCAGAAAGCAGTGATCTCTGTGGTAAAGGTCTTAGCAATCTTTGTCTCAGACATAAATTACATTTTTCTGCTGCTCTAATAGATTAGCAAATTCTAGAGGTCAATCAAACACTTTTTTCTTATTGAAGATGTACACAGTACTGGTAGGGCAGGAAAGTGGGAAATAAACTGCTGTTAGTACCTAGGAATTTCTTACTTTTGGTTGATTAGGAGGACCGGCATTTCAGATGTGGTGATAATGGATACCTGTTGACTGGGAGAAAGCAAACTCTCAGAACTGTGATTTTTGGAGTTGGCATGGAGGCACTGTTGCTAAGAGCAGTTTGGGACAGATGGGACTAAAGGCTCATGAGATATAATGTCAAGGAAGTTAAAGTGTGTGTTATCCATGATACCAAAATCCATCCCACTAGGGGGATTGTGAAGCTCTACTCACCACGCTTTGTAGACAGTCACAGTGTTGAGTAAAACTATTTCTATGTATTCAAACTGGCCGAGGTTTATCTAGAATGCAACCTTCTGCAAGATACCTTTCCCAATAAAATTATAACAGTAATAGTTTAAAGTGTTCACCATTCATCGATCAGGTTCTGTCTTGCAGGCATAGTACTAAGCACTTCATTTATATTTTCTGATTTAATTCTCACAACATACCTAATTTAAGAATCATTAATCCCATTTTACAGATTAGGAAAATTAGGTAACATTAGCCAAAGATTCTTGGATGAATCCAGTATTTGGATTAAAGTTTGTTTGAAAATTGTGTGCTTCAGATGGTTTCACTATACCACCTCTTTGAAAGTAATTTCATAAAGGTCAATTTACCATGGAAATGTTTCAGAAATTTCAGTGATTCCCCCTAGTGTATAATTGGTTCTGACTCAAATTCTCAATCTTGAGAAAATAAGCAAAGTCACCTCAATGAGCTTAAGAAGGCATGATCGCATAACCAGCTATATTCAGCTAATAAAGATGAGGGTTTGCAACAATTCCTTCAAAGAAGTGAGATCATAGAGCTTCATATAGTTCTTCTATTTATAATCTTGGATAAAGAGCTACAAGTTTCCTTGATTTTTTTTTCTTTGAGTCTGTATCATTGTTCATTTTTCTTATTTTCCTTCAATTTCTAAAATAAGAGAAGGTCTTACATTTCAGCTCCTTCACACCAAACACCCATAAAGCTAGACGTTACTGTGCCCTGAGTAAATTGCATCTACATATGAAGCAGCACATCTGCAAAAAAAAGCTGACAGATGAATCTTTCTGCAGAAAAATTGAGAACTCTGTTGGTGTCTGGTAGAAGCTTCATTTTTCTGCTGCTGACTTTGATTACTTCCAGACCTGCTGCTGTCAGAGGAACTAAAAGGGAAACTGAAAAACTTGATTAGAGCATCAGAGTCTGAGGCTGTGGAACCCAGGGCTGAAAATCCAGGCACCTCTTTTATTTGCAGTTTTTACTGTTCATAAATAAAGACGGGGGCAGATTTGGATAACTAAATAGAATGAGTCTAAAATTATTTTGAAAACAGGCCCCATGGCCTGTTTAATACTAAAATTTGGGACAGTTAGTAGACAATTTCTCTCTGATGCTGGGTGAGTGAGGTGTGGGACAATAGTGTAGACAAGGAACTGGGTCTGGAGAAGAGATATGTTAGTATTAACCCACAGTGGTAGTCCTGAGACAAAGGGATTCTGAGTTTTGTGCTCTGAGCTAAGAAGCATTTAGGAAGCAGGTATTAGTCTGGATCCATAAATCCGCAAGAACAAGTAGAGAGCAGGAAGTGGTTCTGAAAGAAACTGTCATTCTAGATGCTACAGTCTCCTAAGGCAGAACAAGTAGGTTTCAGGAGCTAAGACTTGGACCTATTCTCTGAAACAATGGTATAAATGGGTTAAAATTATCATGAAACAACTATACTGAAGGTCACTAATGGTAAGAAACCAAATGTAGCACAAATGAGAATCATTCCATTTACGTAGGGCAGGCCTAAATTTAGCCTGATTTTATTATAAATAAGCATATACATTTTAAAGATCATGAAGGTTTTTTTTAAAAGCGTATTTCTAGAAAATTTCTGTCTTTGTGTCTTAACCCTAATTAAAAGTGGCTATATAATTTTTTTTTCACAAATTGAGATAGTATACATGAAATATTCTGAATGGAAATAGATATTAACTTATGTGGTATATAAAAAATTCCCTTTGAGAGGCCTAGAGACAACTGAAATCAATAGAAAGTTATCATCTGGAGTAACTAAAGTGGGTGCAATGAGAGGTCTGGGTGTTTGTTGGCTAACAGAGGACACCAACTATGTCTGCAAAGATGCCAGTGGAGAAGGGGACACATCTGTTTCCCATACAAGCCTCAAATCACATCTCAAGAGTGCACTGTCCACAGTACAGGCATTAAATTGAAATTGAGCTACCGCTCTCATTGAAACCAACTTTGTATTGTCTTCCCAAGTTTCTCAAGGTGGCTAATGATTCTTCTTAGTGAGGGAGACCAACTAGGACAGAATATACTGAATCCACCAGGGAATGGTTTTAGGTCTCTACATTAAACAGCTGTGGAATTATGTGGAGGATATGAATTTTTTACATCTAATTGAAAAATCTGCTTGATACATCTTCTCTCTCTTTGTGAGGTACCCGAAAGACCTCTAAATTTAGAAACAAGAAATTGGTTTCATATATCAACAGTGTCACTTAACAGCTCTGTATGATATTGGTCAGAAATATCGCTCAGTGTTTCACTTTCCTTTGTTGTAATAATAAAATCTATACACGGACTTATTCTGAGGATTAAATCATTGAAAAACAACGAATAGGGTTTGTTATACAATGCAACTTATTATTTCAGAATCTGTTTCTTTCTTTTTCTATACTTACCTTGATGAAGGAAATGAACTTCAGTAGGAAAAAGAAGAAAAAAGAACTTCCCTAGGAAGAAATGTTATAAACCTATGAAGAATTTGTGGCTTCTTGGGCATCCCCATCTAAATTAAGACTATTTGATAAAAGGGAGGTTTTTTGTTGAGGATTGTTGAGGAAATGTTTTACTGTTTTACGGACATGTATTTGGGGATTCAAATTCTCTCTTACTTTGTAGTTACTTTGATAGTATAATGCTGAGAGGGGTAAAACTAGACCCTGGAATTGAAGCAAGAAGTAACTATAAAGCGTTTGATCTCAGCCAAAAAGTTTTAGATAGCTAAAGGGGTCATTTACATTATTTTAAGTTGTCAAGTCCATGTTGCCAGCATAAGAAAACATTCAAGGACAGGGCAGTAGCTGTTTGTATTCAGTAATTGTTCATTATCGGGGCTGGACTACCCACTTTTCCGTAAGTCTTGAGTATGTAAGATTGTGTGCAGAAGCAGGAGAAAGAAAACCTCAAATTCCTGTGTGTGTGAGAGAGAGAGTGTACATAAATATGAGAGTGTGTGTGTGCATATGTATCAGTTGTATGAATGTGTATGTGTTGTGAATTTGTGTGAATATATGTGAATGAGTGATGTCTGTGAGTGTGAGTATAATTTAAGTGAAACAAAATTCCAGCAACTGTGATAACGTTGGACGAAACCAACTGTTGTTTCAATGAATAGAGATGCTATGCTGAAAGGAGATATATTATGACTGTTTATTTTGTTACAATGGTTATCAATTTAAGCTTTAGCTTTAAGGCCAAATAAATTTGAATTCATATACTTATTATCAAATAAATAGTGCATGAATTCAAAGGGCAGAGAATTGATAATTGAAATTGTAAAAGTACCTTCATTCCTTTTGTAAGCATTTCTATCAGTTTGTGATGTGCATACACAGTTATCTACTGTATTAAAATGAGACTCTTTTCTCAGGCATTATGGAAAGTATAATTAATCAGTGATATCCATATACATAATGTGTTGCCATAAAGACTAGATTGATTAATTCAACAATAGCCAGAAATTTTTTTCCAATATGTTTTAGTAAGTCAATTTCTGCACATGGCTATGTGCAAAATAAGTCTGTAAATCTAATGCAGAATGATGCACATATATTATTCAAAATTCACATCAAACATAGTCTTACAATAAAAATGAATTACTTAAATAATTTTTAATTTAACCTTGAAATTTGGTGGTAAGAAGGAATCTTAGAGTTGAACTAATCCAGCACCTCACTTTATATGAGGAAATTTAAAGTCTCTTATTAGTCTACTAAATGACTTACTCTTTGCAAAACTCAGATCTATCATTAAAGTCCCATGACTAAAACACTTTCAATGGAAATCATACTTCTTTGCCTTTAAACATTTTAGTATTCTATAAATTTAGGGATCTTAAGCACTTTGTCCCATTTTTCCTAGACAGGGAAATTTTAAGAGCAAAATGTGCTATTGGCACATGAGTTTTACGTAACTCTTAAAAGTCTTATATATCATACTGTGTGGTGTGAGTTTTGATGTGTGGGTGAGATGGAAGCCTCTATATGTAGATATGGGACATACGCTTGGATGAATTGATGTAGGAGGAAGACTATAATTTTTACTGTATTGAGAACAGGTATAAAAATTGTTATCTGGGAGTTATGAAATATGTTGTTGAAGCCTGATTGTGTAGAACCAATATGCTGATGATTGCCAGTTCAACATTTTCCAGAAAAAAATCTTCTCGAGTTCTTGACCTATTTATATAATGTTTTATTTCCACTTGGACATCTCAGATTTATCACACCCAAACCTCTTCATCTTCTCTTCAAATCTCTTCCTAACCTGGATCTTTGTGTTAAAACCATGATCTATTCAGTCAACCAAACAAGAAATCCAAGATTAATTTATGATTCACCTTTATTTCTCTCCTACTTTCAACCCAATTAAACCTTGTATATTTTATACCCTGAATATTTATTGTATCTTCTCTTCTTGCTTTAGTTCACATTCATAATAATGTTTTTCAACCAGATTAATCGGACAGTCTTTTTAACATTTTTTCTAATTTTAAATGTATTCTCAGTAAAAAGGTTAGATTAATTATTTTTAAACATAAATGTGTTAATAATTACTTTTTTATATAAGATTCTTAATTGGCTTTCCATCATTTTAAAGAAGAAAGCTAAACTTCCCAAAATAAAAGCCAAGGCCTTTCATGATTTGTTCCTTTCTTAAGTAATCAGGTTCATTTCCCGCCACTACTTCTGCCATTGTTCCAATAAATCTGATTTAACTGTAGATGACTGAATGCTCCACAGTCTGATAGCTCTATCCTTTGCATCTTCTTTTTCTCTGCTTGGTACAGGCTCTATCACTGAATCTTTAAAGATTCAGTTTAAATATCCTCCTTTTTAGGAAATATTACCTGATTTGTTATTTACCCACTTGTCTGTGTTAGATGTCCCTCTGCAATACTCCCTTATTCTCCTTTGCGTACACAGCATTTAATAAAACTATGTGTTTTAGTATGATTGTCAGATTGACTAGGCAACCTTATCAAAAATGAATAGAAAATAGTAATCTTATTAGACTCCAACTATGGCATTGACTGAGTACTGGCCACATCTACCTGTTCTGTATTCAACATAAGGAAGTGCTAACTTCCTTTGGTAGATGAGTCATTTAATGAACAAGCTAGTTAAGATCCAGGAAGTACATTAATAAGAATCAGAAACTTAATGACAAGAATCAAATCTCTCCTACCACCACCTTTTTAATTTTTTTAAGTAGAAAAATACCATCAGTATCACTGGAAATTTGATTAGTATTAGATTAAATATTCTGATATTTTATTTTTTTAAATACAGATTCACATATCTCTAGAAGCCTTTTATGTGTGGAAAGTCTTTGAGGGCATCCCAACAACCAGCATGCCATCTGTGTTGTCTTTTGTCAACAAGGCACTCCTTCTAAGGCTGGGAACTAATGTTCTCCAGTTCCCTTCCTTATATGAATCATCATTAGAGTTTACCAATGCAAGAAGGTGAAATAGAAGCCACTCCTCCTAGGAGATCATGGTGGCTAGATGCAGTGCTTCGCACACCTCTTGGCAAGCTTCCACTGCACAGCTCTGGTACCCTCCCCACTGCCTCTCATACTTCAGGCTGGAGTCCTTCACAGTTCTTTCTACCATCTTCTCATTACCATCACTCCCACAGTTGCTCCTGAGCTCTTCCCACATATGTATAATCTCTGATTCTTTTACTAAGCTGCTTTTTTTCTCTAATACCTCTAGTTGCTCTCTTTACCTGTCTGAACCCAGACTAATACATCATTAACAGAATATTCACTCTTCAACTAACTGGGATATTCTTCATTGATGAATGAATGGGCAGCTTGGTAGGACACGCAGGTACTTAGAGGGAGTACAGGATCACCTACATGTCTGCTGGATCAGTCAAGCTCATCCTTAGGATCAAACAGAAGACAGAGTGAATACCAAGGGCATCCTTTATTTATGCAACTAGAATTTCAGAAAGGAAAGACATTCCAAAAATTATCTATTCCAACTCTAAAACTATAAATGTGGAAAGTGAAATGAGTGACTTCTCTCAAGGTAATTAACTTATTTCAGTTCACTCAGTAGGTTAATGGTAGTACTGGGACTAGAAAAGGTGATTATACCTGTGCTTGAAGAGTTTACACTCTATTAACTATGATTTGGTCTGAATGGTACTTTTTATTTATGAGTTAATAGCTCAGAGGAGGTGCGCACACATATATTAATGAATAAATGTATCATTTATGTATATATAATTAACATATAAGTTAATGTTTATGTATGTCTAATTTAAATACTTGGATTTGCTAGAAAACTAGCTATAATTGGAAAACCAGTGGCTTACTTTAAGTCCTGTACGTTCTCTGAGGCAAGAATATTTTCTCCTCTTCTACTGCATGTAGATTGTTTGTATTATGAGTTTACATTGGCAAAAATTCAGAAAGATTATCAAAATATAACTAATTATATACCTTATTTGTTGGGGGTCCTGATTAATACACCCAGGTCTGATGGTTCCCTAGGAGAACTCATAGGATTCAAATAGTCTTATTCACAGCTGATTTATTAAAATGAAAAAATGCAAAACACAATTGACAATGGGAAAAGTCTCATGGGGTGAAGTCTGGGGGGAAATAGGAACCAGCTACCAAAGATCTTCTCTCAGTGGTGTCCACAAGACACACTCATCACAGTAACAAGTTGTGAGTACACGTATAAAGTTTGTTAGAGACCAGTGCCCAGAGATTTTTGTTTGTTTGTTTTTTGGGGGGTGCTTCTGACCACGTAGGCTTCCCCTGCTGGCAAGTCCCCAAATTCCAGACTCTCAGAAGGAAAGAAGGTGTTCAGCATGAACCATACTGTTTGTTCAAGGAGTTTAGACATAGCAAGTCACTCTTATCAGTTAATGTTGGGGACCCTCCCCAAATCCAAGTTCCCAAATGCCAGCCAAGGGCCAACCTTGTAAGCAGGACTTCCAAAGGATAGCAGTCCTTCTATGTTCATTCTTTTCTGCACAGCCTAATATTCACAACTTGATGGAAAATGTAGCTAAAAAATGACCAAGACTCTTGCCATTGATGTTAGGATCTGAAGTTCAGGCAATTCCTGTTAGTTTAGAAATGTTGGAGAGAAAGAATGATTCTCTTTTTCTAGGATTTGATGAGATCCCTACTCTACGTAAAATAGCGGAAGGGCAAATGGTTTAGCAGATTTTCTTCCCAGCTTAATAGACATTGATTTCACAGTTGATTTTCCAATTTTCTGCACTCACTGAGACAGTATTACTTGACTTACAATACCACATTCTGGTTGTTTTGGGGGCTTTTAAGTTTTCTAAATTATTTTTTTGCTCTTATGAAAACAGAAAATTGTGTATGTCAGTGTTGTAGCTTGGTTCATAGACACTATAAAACCAAAAATACAGTTTCACCCTCTTTTCCACACCTGCTTAGCAGTTAGGTATTTCCTTCTCTGGTACCTGTAGCTATCTGAATGTGTTTCTGTGGTAATATATTACATTGTTGTATGAAAATTCATTATTGTACATCTGTCTCCTCCCACCCCCAAGCTGTGAGTTTCTCAGAGATTATGACTGGATCCAGAATTAGTACATCCAGAAATAGTAGCTAATATTAGCTGTTCAAAAATATTTATTTTTCTAATGAGTGAATTTTTTTGTACATATCTGTACTGAAGTACTGGCTGCTGGAATGAATAGCAGTCATTAGAAAACCAGTAAATCAGCCCTTATAAACCTAAAATAAAAATAAGGAGACAAAATATAAAATAGACAACAGACTAAATGAAATATTCAGTGTACATTTTGTGTTTCTTTCTGCATGATTTACTTAAAAAGCTTTTAGGAGAGTCATTTTCTTATTTGAAAATAACTGATATTTAGATATTCCAGGATTGTTAGAAGAAGTTGATGTTCAGGTAATAGATGGCAAATATTATGCTTGAAACATTTAAACTGTAAAACTTCAGAGAAAGTAAAATGAACTTTTATAACCCTAACCCCAAGAAAGATTATAGTGCAAATGACTCCTAAGTAAATTGTAGCTGGATAAAGTGGAGAGAAGAAGAAAAATTCTCTTTCTCAAATTGGAAGACTGTTCTCTTTCTACCAAGAGCCAGGAAATCTTATATAAGCCCTCCTACAACAGCAGGCATTTAGATTCATACACTCCTTGGTATTTACGAGCAGCTGTAGCTAGCAGAACTGGAGGAGAGATCTACCTCCTGGAGTTTTAGAATTTGCAAAGATCTGCACATAGCAAATAGGAACAGAAATAACTAGAGCTATGAAATGAACTTGATGAAAACAGTTCTTAAAATCGGTACTCTTGAATCAATTTCATCCTTGGAGCCTGAACATTTGCTGCATTTACAATGAAAGTCTTCATGCAAGGACATGACCATTTGATAAGGCACTTAATTGGATGCATCAAAACAAGGGATATGACAGATTAGAAAAAGGGGACAACAAATTGTCTATTTCCCTAAGCATTCTCTGGTCGAAGGCTTTTATCGATACCTAACATGTAATTTTGGTAATAAGTGTTAGAACCCCATTACAATTATATCTGTTTAAGTTCACTTAAAAATTAGTAGCCATTAACTCTTTTTCCCCCCCAAAAAACTATACTGCTGCTGCCATCTGCCCAAATCTTTCAGTCTTCCAATTGCCCTTCCCCAGCTTTATTGAGGTGATAACTGACATGTAACACTGTGTAAGTTTAAGGTATGCAGTGTGTTGTAATGCAAAATGATTACCACAGTAGTGTCAGTTAACACATCTGTAACTCAATTAATTACCTTTGTATGTGTGTGTGGTGAGAATATTTAAGATCTACTCTCTTAGTAACTTTCAAGTATATAACACAGTATTGTTGACTATAGTCACCATGTTGTACATTAGATCCCCGGAATATATTCATCTTATAACTGAAAGTTTGTACACTTGGACTGACATCCCCCTGTTTCCCACACCCTGAGATCATGCAGTATTTGTCTTTCCCTGATTTATTTTACCAGCATAATGGCATCAAGTTTCAACCCTGATGTTGCAAATAGTAGGATTTCCTTCATTCTCATGACTGAATAATACTTCATTGCATATATATGTGAATCTTTATTCATTCATCCATAGATGGACTTAGGTTGCTTCCATATCTTGGCTGTTGTGAATAATGTTGCAGTGAACATGGGGTGCAGATATCTCTTCAAGACAGTGATTTCATTTCCTTTGGATATACACCAGTGAGTAAAGCTGCTGGCTCATGTGGTAGTTGTATTTTTAATTTTTTTGAGGAACCTCCATACTGTCTTCCATAGAAACTGTTCCAATTTACAGCACCACCAATAGTGTGCAAGTGATCCCCTTTATCTACATTCTTGCTAACACTTATCTTTTTCGTAATAGCCATTCTAACAGGGGTAAGGTGATAACTCAGGTCTTGATATGCCTTTGCCTGATACTTAAAGCTGTTGAGTACATTTTCATGAACCAACTGACCATATGTATATCTTCTTTGGAAAACTGTCTATTCATATCTTTTCCCCATTTTTAAATTTGATTTCTTTTTTATTGAGTTGTGTGAGTTCTTTACATATTTTGGATATTAACCTCTTATGGGACATATGGTTTTCAAATATTTTCTCCCTTTCTGTAGGTTGCCCTTTCACTTTATCAGCTTGTTTCTTTTGCTGTATAGAAGTTTTTAGTTTGATATGGTCCAACATGTTTACTTTTTATTTTATTGTTTGTATTTTTGGTGTCATATCAAAAAAATTATTGCTAAGACCAGCATCAAAAAGATTTTCTCTATGTTTTTTTTCCAAGCATTTTTATGGTTTCAGGTCTTACATTTAAGTCTTGTTCCATTTTGAGTTAATTTTTGTGAGTAGTGTAAGAGAGGGGTCCAACTTCATTCATTTGCAGGTGGATATCCAGTTTTCCCAATACCATTTAATAAATAGACTACCCTTTCCCCATTAAGTATTCTTGACTCCTTTGCCAATTATGAGTTGACATTAACTGTTGAATTGTATTCATCTCTACATGCTTAAACACATCTTTTGTTTGTTTCCTTAGAAAAATCCAGGTATAAGCTATGTGTTTTGTTCCACTTAAAGGTTTTGTTTTTCTCCACTATATTTGAGATAGAGGAAATTTTTCTTCTATTGCTCTGGTCTCAGTGACTTGGTAGCTATTCCTCCTTCTGGTCATTAGACCCACCACTACTTCTTACTCTGTGGCCTTTCCTCTGGGAATTCCTGGATTCCAGTACTACTGATATGATGCTACACCACCTTTTGGGGGCTTCGAGGGGTGGAAGTGTGGGATAGACCACACCTCCATTTTGGATTGTTTTCCTTTTTTTTCCAAAGTAGTTTATTCATTCACATGTTTAACTAAAAAATGTCTACAAACTGGTAGAACCAAACAGCTTGTATTAAAAAGCAACAGCTTTCTGCTAGATTCCTCTTTCATTATCCCTCTCACTTCACTTTGAGAGTTATCTTTTTATTTTTTGAGGTAGCTGATCTAAATCTCTAAAAAAAAAAAATGTGTTTGTAGCACTATTCCTTAAGTGGTCACATTCTAATGTATCTTTGATTTTGCTATGCCAAGTGAGGATTTAGCTACTGAAATTATTACTCTTTCCCTGGAACTCCTACCTTCATAGTATTGCCATTACTTTTAATTCACTTTTCCATTAGTTTTATATGTTTAAATGTTTATAATATATTTTTATTTCCTCTAACATCAACCATAAATGATACTGTTTTACACATTTGTCTTAGTTCATTTTATCTGCTATAACAAAATATCATGAACTGGGTGGCTTATAAACAACAGTAATTTATTTCTCACCATTCTGGCTGCTGGGAATTCCAAGATCGAGACACCAGCATATTCAGTGTCTGGTGAGAGCCTCCTTCCTGGTTCATAGATGGCTACCTTCTCCTTGTGTCCTCATATGGTGGGAGAGGCAAGGGAGCTCTCTGGAGCCTCTTTTATAAGGATACTTGTCTCATTCATGAGGGCTCCACCCTTTTGACCTAATCATATCCCAGTCACCCCCCTCTTCTAATATCATCACCTTGGAGGTTAGGTTTCAACGTATGAATGGGGGGAGGGGCACAAACATTTAGACCATAACAACTTTACTCCAGAAAACAAGGATATTAGAATTCTTTTCCTATAATTTTGTTTTCCTTTTCTTTCCATTTATTAAATTCTGTCATCTGTCCTTTTACTTTAGTATACTTAAGTTCAGTAATATTTCCATTCTCTTTTAAAACCATGTGAAATCTTTTCTATTTTAAATATAGGCTGATTCTAAAATTCTAAAATCAACAAAAATTTTCTAATCAGGGACTTCCCTGGTGGCTCAGTGGTTAAGACTCCATGTTCCCAATGCAGGGGGCCTGGGTTCTATCCCTGGTCAGGGAACTAGATCCCACATGCATGCCGCAACTAAGGAGCCCACAAGCTGCAACTAAGGAGCCAGCCTGCCACAATTAAGACCCAGCGCAACCAAATAAATAAATAAATATTAAAAAAATTTCTAATCAAATATGTCTATGTGAAAATCAGGGGCAGTGGAACAAAATGATGTAATGTGATAAATAGGTGAAAGATAGCCACACTTTTTTTTTCTTTTTAACATTCTTTCCATTAACAATGGGGTTGAAGACTCTTGCTTGGATGTGTCTGGGCTTTGTGACTGTTTTGACAAATAGAACATGGCAGAGCTCATGCCATGTCAGTTTCTAGGCCCAGAATTTAAGAGATGGCAGCTTTCATTTCTGTGACTTAGAAGACCATGTGAGATACCTCAAGTGCATGGAAACACATTCTGGGGCTTCACTGTTGCGAGAGAGGACATGTAAGCACTTGTTTGACAGTCACAATGGGACCTGCACTTTTCATCCATTTCTTCCAAAGTAGTAGACTTAAGAGTGAATCAGTCTTGTACCCTCCATACCATCGTCTACCATCGGAGTACCACTGAGTGACCTCAGTTGATGCCACATGGAATAGCAGAATTATCCAGCTAAACAGTGTCCACATTTCTAATCTACAAAATTGTGAGATTTAATACAATGGTTTTTTCAAGATTTTTTTTTTTTTTTTTTTTTTTTTTTTTTGTGGTACGTGGGCCTCTCACTGCTGTGGCCTCTCCCGTTGCGGAGCACAGGCTCCGGACGCGCAGGCTCAGCGGCCATGGCTCACGAGCCCAGCCGCTCTGCGGCATGTAGGATCTTCCTGGACTGGGGCACGAACCCGTGTCCCCTGCATCGGCAGGCGGACTCTCAACCACTGCACCACCAGGGAAGCCCTCAAGATTTTTTTTTTAATGCCGCAAAAGATAACTAGGAGAGAATTACATTTCCTTATTTGTTCAAGACTTTTATTTTCCCAAAATTTTTTTTTTGGATTTTTCTTTGTAAGTTGTCAGATTTGTATCTATTATATCATTAATTATTTTCAAATGATCCATCATATCAGCTATTCTCAGGATTCCTCTTAACCCCTGGAAATCCACTTCCACATTCTCACCATCTTCCTTCTATAAACTGTAATGATTGATTCTTAGATCTGATACAAATCTGTCATCTTGGGACTTCTCTTTGTTGCTCTATTTAAATTAAGTGAAAGTTTCCTGAATCCCATATCTTCTACTTTTATGTTTTACTTACTTGCTTTGATAGAGTATGTTTACGAGGAATTTGCTAAGAGAGAGAATGCCTCCGAGGTAAATGTTCTTATTCCTTGAATATTGAATGTATTTTTGGCTCTTCCCCATGACTAAATGGATTTAGAATTTAAGATTCAAATATATTTTCTCTGATCTTTAAAATAGTTTTTTCATTGTCTTCTAAAATGCTGCATGTATTTTATATGAGAAAGTCAATGTTAGTCTTATTCTAATTCCTTCTAGGTAATCTCTTTGGTGCCTTAGGTGTCTCTTTTCATTCCTTGTACTGAATTATTTTAGCAAGTGAATTTTTACAGGTGAAATGGTTTTCTGGTACATTCAAGCAATAGATTAGAGGGGAAAAGGATTCCTGCTGCTTTTTTTCTCAATTTTTGTTTGTTTGTTTCTCTCAAAGTGTAGGAATTTTTTTTTAATGGTATTTGAAATAATTAGTGTTAAGGATCTGCTACTAGTGGATGACTCATCCAGGGAGTGATTGCTGTGAAAAAGATTTTTTTTTAAGTAGAAATAAAGAACTACAGCACAGGCTATTCCATTAACATTGTTACACAGTCAGCTGCTAGCTACTCTGGTTAAAATCAAGACACCTCACTCTAAATACACCATCTCCTTTCATTAGGCAGCATGATGGGCTCTCAGAAGAGATGGTGTGTTGTCTCTGAATGACTTAGTGGATCATTGGAAGGATTGTGAGCAATGATCAATAATGATACTTTTAAGTTTGACTTTTTTTTTCTCATTTCTGTGATTAAATGTTTGCTTCTCCCTCAAAACTCATTTGAGAGAGCTCAGTAGTGCTGCATTAAGGTGCTACATTTGTAAGGGTTTAGAATTTTGGAGTTGTGTACCACTCTGATTTTCACACTTTAAATGACAAGAATGCACAATGGAAAGGAAAATTTTAAATAAAATTAATTCAAATGAGAGATTTATAGGATTTCAATTGCAAACTGATGTTGGTAACATAGACAAAATAACAACAATTAGGCTAGACACATAATAGTAAAGCCAATAAATCAAAAATGCAAGCAGGAAAAAGAAAAGTAAAACTTCAGTTGTACACATTATCATTAACGTGCTTTGTGTGCACACAGAGTTAATTGTTTGGCATTACCAAAGGCAAACCTCATGAATGACAGGTTTAAAAAATCAAAGTTACAATGAATGAAGAATGCATTCAACATTCCTTATTTTCTTCCCATCTTATAAATGACCTTCTTTTTTCTTCTTCTTTTTTTAGATCATTTGTCTCTCTTCTAAGCCATAAAAGTAAGGTGTTGATTGACTCTATCCTTTTAGATAAGATTTTTCTGTTTTGGTCTTCAAAAATGACTGATTTTACAGTTTTCAGTCAGAAATCAATTTACTTCCATATCTGCAACTCCTAGTCCACCATTAAACGAGAAAATATGGAAAACTACTAATGAGGAAAACTAGATGTTTAAAATATGTATAAATTCAAATTATTGCTGAGATACATTGACAGAGATACAGGTTTTTTTTTGTTGCTTTGTTTTGTTTTGTTTCTTTAAAGCAATCCCATTTACAATTGGATCAAGAGAATTAAATACCTATGAATAAATTTAACCAAAGAGGTAAAAGACCTATACACTTAAAGCTGTAAAACACTGGTGAAAGAAATTGAAGAAGATACAAAAAAAAAAAGAACAGAACAGAAAAGAAAAGATATTCCATGCTCATGGATTGAAAGAATTAATATTATTAATATGCCATACTATCCAGAATGATCTACAGATTTATTTCAATCCTTATAAAAACTCCAATGGCATATTACACAGAACTAGAACAAATCATTCTAAAATTTGTATGGAAACACAGAAGACCCTGAATAGTCAAAACAATCCTAAGAAAAAAGAAAGAAGCTGGAGGTGTCACACTCTCTGATTTCAAACTGTACTAAAAAGTTATAATAGTCAAAACAGTGTGATACTGGCACAAAAACAGACACACAGATTAATGGAACAGAACTGAGAACCCAGAAATAAACCCACATATATGTGGACAATTAACCTACAAAAAAGAAGCAAAGAACATACAAAGGAGAAAGGACAGTCTCTTCAATAAATTGTGTTGGGAAAACTGGACAGCCACATGGAAAATAAAAAACTAGATGACTATCTTATACCATACACAAAAATTAACTCAAATGGATTAAACACTTGAATATAAGACTTGAAACCATAAAATTTCTAGAATGAAATGTAGGCAGTAACCCTTATTCACATCAGTCTTAAGGAGATTTTTGTGGATCTGACTCCAAAGGCAAGGAAAACAAAATCATAAATAAACAAATGGTACTACTTCAAAGTAAGAAATTTCTGCACAGCAAAGAAAACCATCATCAACACACACAAAAATGGCAACCTATGGAATGGAAGAAGATATTTTCAAGTCATATATCCAATTAAGAGGTTAATATCCAAAATACATAAGGAATTCATACAACTCAACAACAACAAACCACTCAATTAAAAAATGGGCAGAGGATCTGAATAGACATTTTTCCAAAGAAGACATACAGATGGCCAACAAGCACATAAAAAGATATTCAGCATCACTAATCATCAGGGAAATGCAAATCAAAACCACAGTGAGATATTACCTGACACCTGTTAGAATGGCTATCATCAAAAAGACAAGGAATAAGAAATGTTGGAGAGGATGTGGAGAAAAGGGAACCCTCATACACTGTTGGTGGGAGTGTAAAGTGATGCAGCCACTATGGAAAATAGTATGGAGATTTTTCAAAACATTAAGAATAGAACTACTATATGATCTAGCTATTCTACTTCTGGTTATTTATTCACAAAACACAAAAACATTAATTCAAAGAGATATATGTACCACTGTGTTCATTGTTTACAACAGCCAACATATGGAAACAACCTAAGTCTCCATTGTTGGATGAATGGATGTAATGGAGTACTACTCTGCCATAAAAAGAATGAAGTCCTGCCATTTGTGACAACATGGATGGACCTTGAGGATATTATAGTAAGTGAAACATGTCAGATGGAGAAAGACAAATTCCAGATGACTTCATTCATATGTGGAATCTAAAAAGCAAACAAAACAAAACCAATGAACAAGCAAAATAAAACAAACTCATACAAAGAATAGATCAGTAGTTACCATAAAGGAAGGGGGTTGGGGTGGGTGATATGGGTGAAAGGGATCAACTGTATGGTGATGGATGGCAACTAGACTTGTGGTGATCACTTTGTAGTGTACACAGATGTTGAGTTATAATGCTGTACAACTGAAACATATATTTTAAATCATATATTAAAAATAAGTAAATACATAAATATAACTATATAAATGAAAATTGATGCTGAGATACACTGATAGAGGTTTATAGGGTTTTTATATGATGATACAACACATGTTGCAAACATTTACAAATATAAATATCAGTAAAGTTTTGAGTGACAAATTTAAATATATTAACCCTCATGTGAAATGCCATTAAAAACATTCTTTCCTCAATATTCTAACTTGAGACTACTAATAATACCTGTCCCATGTGCTCCATAGAATAACTGTAAGGATTATATAAAATAATATATATGAAAAACCTTTTAAAATACAAAGCATCGGGCCTCCCTGGTGGCGCAGTGGTTGAGAGTCCGCCTGCCGATGCAGGGGATACGGGTTCGTGCCCCGGTCTGGGAGGATCCCATATGCCGCGGAGCGGCTGGGCCCGTGAGCCATGGCCGCTGGGCCTGCGCATCCGGAGCCTGTGCTCCGCAACGGGAGAGGCCACAACAGTGAGAGGCCCGCATACCGCAAAAAGAAAAATAAAAAATAAATAAATAAAATAAAATACAAAGCATCATATTACTCTAAACTGTTTTCATATTTCTTATCTAAGATTTTGGCTACCTTTTATGAAGTGGAATCACAGATCGTATTGATAAAAAGAAAGACAGATAAAATCCCTGATCAAATCTATCAAGAATATTAAAGATCTTCATAGTCTCTTTGTTGCATTCAGTAAGACCTAATGCTTGTAATCCTCCCCACCACACACATATCCACTGCCCCTGGCCCCCAAATATAGGTCATCAGTGAGGGGTTGGTGCCACTTTAGAACCCCCTTGGTCTTTAGTATGCCTTCAGATCGTATACCCTGACACTTGAGGTCAGAGGAAGGCCATCTGAGTTTCAATTCACTCTAAAGACGTATTCAAACATACTTGAAATGCTCCATCAAGTGTAGAGATGGGTTTAATAGCATTGACTAAAATCAGAGTTACTCTTTTAGTACATATATCTTCTCCAACAAAATGAAGGACACATAATCTCTACAAGTAGAAACTATTTGGCACACTAAAAAGGAGGCCCTAAAAATATGTCAAATGATATTATTAAAGTAATATATACTTTTTAACACATTATTACCAGGCTGTAAATATTGATTGAAAGCTATACATTCATGTCTTCAGTCAAAGTAAATTGACTCCCTACTTTTAATTAAAACAAGATACTTCTCCTTGTCTCTCACTCCCCTGACTCTGTACCCATGTGATAAGGCTTGTGTAGCATCAATTTGTACTTGCCTCTACCCTCTTTCATTTTGATGTAAGTTTGTATAAGTCATCCCTGCATACCCAGATCCTAAATGCTGAATTTAACATAGTCAGTGTCAATAAATGTTAGTTGGATTGAATTGTACCTATTAGGAAATTATGAACTTTAAGGATGTGGACCTTATACATTGAAACTTTTGGGTGAAGGATGGAATTATATTGATTCTCTTCACCAAAAGCTATCATGCTCATGTATTTGAACTCTTTGAGATTTCAGAAATTCTCAGCAAATGATTACTAGCAATTCTATTTCTTGCAATTAGTCTCTTTTCAGCCATATAGCTGTTCCAGTTGCTGACAGGTGATCTATCACTGTCTCAAGAAATTGTAGCAACTGAGTGAAAATTGCTACGTGAAACATTGGTATGATGTGGAAAGAGGGGGAAAGAAGTGAATGGGCATAGCTTCTAATTGCAGTGCCACTTCACCTGTCCTGAGGCATTGACATTCAGGGAAGTACAGTCTACTGGTTTCTAGAAACCAAGGTTCATGGCAAGCCTATTATGTTTTTAGAGATCATGGCTTACTTAACCCAATTCCAGAATAGCTTTCTACATATTTGAAGTATTTTCATGAGAATACTATTAGTTATTGATAAACATGGCAGATCACACATTACATGTAGCCAGCACACCCAGTTATTTCTTTTCCATTTTGTTTAATGAATAGTTCTTTTTAATTTGATTATTTTCTTCCGTCCTAATTTCTGAAAACCTTTAAACTTTTTTATTTATTTAAACTCCAGTCAGTCTCTAAAGGAATGTTAAGCTGCAAGAAGAGGCATTTGAATAGAGAAAAATAGCCATGCATAGATTTGTGCATGATAATGTTCAAACGCCATATTTAAAACTACGATGGAAAGGGAACATTATTAAAAATATACATTTAATTACTGTTGATTTCTTCTGAGAATATTTACTGACCACTAATTTGGAAGATAGTGAGATTTAGCAGTAAATCAAAACAATTGGAAAAAGAGTGACATTGTGCCGAGGTTTGAGTCCAGGTTCCAAAATTCCTTGCTATATGACTTCACACAAGTCGTTTAACCTTCACTGATCAGTTTCTTAGGAGCACAAGGAGTTTATAATGGAACCTACCTCAGAGCTTCTTTTGTGTGTGGATGTGATACATATAAGCCTTTTAGAATGTAAACATGTAAGAAGGTAATAAGTATTTTCTGCACTCATGGTACTTATACCGTATGTGCTTTGTATATCCATTAAAAAAATATTGTCAGAAAAAGAAGATAACGAACGTGAAGAATGAAGGGAATGTGTAAATGCACCCAAAGGATAATGCCTTGTAGATAACACATGATTAGTGCAACCTTGATAATATCTAATTAAACTAAACTAAACTATCTTTGTTTGAATATGTATTACATACTGATCCTTACATTTTTTAGATGAGAAAACTAAGGCTTGATGTGACATAAGCACTTCCTCAGGTTGGTAGAAAATGTGTAGCAAGACTATAAGCTAGGCTTTCACTAGAGCCCTCATTTAGCTGCCTCACCAGGTAATCACTTTCTGTAAACTTTACATGAACCACTGGGTAGACCACATTAGCCAATTTTCTTTCCAAAGCTCAAGAGCAATTTTCTTGAACCAAAGAGGGAAAATGAAATTGCACTCCTGAAAGTATAGCATACTGGTTCATATATGCTGCTCTGGCACTTGAACTTAAACATGTCGTTTAGCTTCTTTGGATAAGTTTTCTAAATAAAAACAATATCAATAACAACAACAAAAGCTGAAAAAAGATAAACCTAGAGTAGATGATCTCAAATATTTCATAAAAATTTGTTGTATTGAAAGGTGTGTTAGCTCCATCAGTGGTATAGTACGAAAGTCTTATTTGAAATAAGATGGTTTTTTAAGTCTAGTATTCATTTGTACTGTAAAGGGACTTAAGAGCTCACTGGAAGGTACTTGAACTATTTTCTGTTTTTGTCATTGCTATACAACCCTATAATTGTATTTGCTTCCAATAATGCCAGTATACATTTATTATGTATATCAAAGTAGTGAATTTTTTATATCGCTCAATAGTCTTTAAGTGGAAAATCAGAATAATGTATCTAATCCTTTTTTTTTTTTTTTTTCGGTATGCGGGCCTCTCACTGTTGTGGCCTCTCCCGTTGCGGAGCACAGGCTCCGGACATGCAGGCTCAGCGGCCATGGCTCACGGACCCAGCCACTCCGCGGCATGTGGGATCTTCCCAGACCGGGGCACGAACCCGTGTCCCCAGCATTGGCAGGCAGACTCTCAACCACTGCGCCACTAGGGAAGCCCCTCTAATCCATTTTAAGTATTATTTCTGCACATTTGATTTCTCAGTAAAATAATTTCATAAAGGAAAACACTTAACTGTTTCTGTACAAAATTTAATATTCATGAAAAACAAACTATTTTCATGTGTTTTTATTATGGATGTTATTATTCTTATATATGTTATATATATCCATATACACATTATTCTTATATCTGCTTATGTAAAAAATAGTTTTATATTTTAATGTATTGAAAGCATTTCAAAAATAAAGGTCCTTCAATATATATATTTCAGATATATAGCTGGAAACTAAAGTTTTGTCTGTACCAGAAACTCTCCTGAAAGAGATTCAACTAAAGGGAATCAAAGATGAGTAAGTCAGGGCTTCCCTGGTGGCACAGTGGTTGAGAGTCCGCCAGCAGATGAGGGGACACGGGTTCGTGCCCTGGTCTGGGAGGACCCCACATGCCATGGAGCGGCTGGGTCCGTGAGCCATGGCCGCTGAGCCTGTGCGTCTGGAGCCTTTGCTCCGCATCGGGAGAGGCCACAACAGTGAGAGGCCTGCGTACCGCAAAAAAAAAAAAAAAAAAGATGAGTAAGTCAGAAAACAAAGAATAGGTACAGCTTAGAAAAGTTGAGGGTAGGTTTTGGTGTCACATGGATCTCAGCTTAAAATCTGTTTCTTGCTCTTTTAGGCTGTTTGAGCCTCAACCTCCATCATTGTAGAATGTGACTACTATATTGTAATCAGGTTGAGTGATTCCCCAGAACCCATTTCTCTCTTGTCTCTCTCCAATAATCCATGGTTTTCACTTGCAGAGTCTGGTGGTGAGGATAGAAGATGGACAGAGTCTTAACCAATTAGTGCATCCCTTCTCCCGTCCAAGTTTATGACCTAAATTGCTCAACTGGAGTGAAACTCAGCAGCCTGGCTTGATATATGGGAGCAAAAAGCACTGCCCCTCTTGGTAGACATAACAATCCCCATTACCACTGGAGGCATTTGTTGTTCCTTAAGCCACCCTGAAAATTTAGTAGATCAGGGCAGAGCTCAGAAAATTCCTGGGGTAAATTTAGAGCTTTGATGTCACTGAGATCCAAATCTGGTGAAGCCCCCCACTACTTCCAGTCTTTTCAATTATGTGTACCAGTACCCTTCCTTTATTTTTTCAGAACATTTGAGGTGAATTTTCATGTATTTGCAATGTAAACCCTTGACGTAGCGAGAAAATAATCCCCGCAGTCTGCGGGTCATAAGGTTTAACAATACAGGTTGACAATCCTTATTTTTATTCTCTGAGGAAAGGTGTGCTTTAGAATTCAAATTTTTTTCATTTTTAAACAGGAGATGTAGCGCATATACTACATAATAGCTAACACTGCCAGAGGGATGGGTGGCAGTAACCTGTAATCAAACTCAGCATTTCTGCAGCAAAATGTGTGAGCAATCACAATTACTGCTTTTTTTTTAAAAAAAAAAAAAGACTACAAATTGCCTAGTGATTGTTCTTTGCAGACATTGCTAAAATGTGAATTTTGAAGAAAAATCTTGATGTATAGCTCTCTGGGTTTTAGATTTTCAGCTAAGGACGTGTGTTCTTCTCTCTTTGTCTGTCTCTCCTCTTTGTACACACACACACACACACACAAACACACATGTATGTAAATATATGTGAGTATAAATGTTATATCATATTATGGGTTCTTATCTGCTTTATAAAAAAGTCACGTTGTTCAGTTATTCGTGATAGAGGATGCTTCCTTATGAATAAAATTTATAGTCAAATTACATCATTATCTTTATTCTCATCATCTACAATATTAAAAAGATGGATGATAGTTTACTCTGTCCTATTTCTAAAATGTACTTAGACTAAACTAAGAGCAAAATTTGCTGGAATGTAAAAAATGTATTTTGGTCAGATATATTTTAATTTGACTTTTCACCATTTCCTTTCTTTGACACAAATCCTATTAAATATCATTCTGACATTCATTATGATAAGTAACCCAGCTCTTGGCAAACATATGCTATGTCAGCAATTTTGTTTCTGTTTCTGATGACTGATAAAAATGGTACAAGTGAGTCCTTACTACAAAAATTTTCAGCAGAGGCAAAATAAGATTTTTACTCTTATAGTAGTTTTTTCCCCACTAAAATCATATGAACTATGCTAAAATAGATATAACACTCATGATGTAGTTAAGAAAACTGTGGGAACAAAGGAGTAAATATTGTATTCAGTATGTAATAGATAAATTTGAACTTCAGATTTTTCCTATTACCTATATTGATCTTTTTTTTTTTTTTTTTTTTTTTTTGCGGTATGCGGGCCTCTCACTGTTGTGGCCTCTCCCGTTGCGGAGCACAGGCTCCGGATGCGCAGGCCCAGCGGCCATGGCTCACGGGCCCAGCCGCTCCGCGGCATATGGGATCCTCCCAGACCGGGGCACGAACCCGTGTCCCCTGCATCGGCAGGCGGACTCTCAACCACTGCGCCACCAGGGAGGCCCTATTGATCATTTTTTTGGTAATTTATTCTGTGTGTTAGGGAATGATACCTTCTGACACAACTGAAGGTAAACAATATTTTTAAAAAGTTTCTGAAACTTTATTTCATTAGTTATTCCCAATAAACCTGTATTAGTCTCATTATTTTTCATATAAAAAGCTAGTAAATAAGGAAATAAGTGGCAATATACTTATTCTGAACGTATTTTCTTCTAAATATAAATTTACACAGTATTTGTAACCTAGAAGAAAAAGAATTTGTCCTAAAAGATTGTGGTTATCATTATTAATAAAATTATGTAGTAAATATATAGTTTTTTTTTAAGTTTCAGAGGACTATTCTAACCTAGCTTGATTTTTGCCTTTGAAGTAGAAATAATTTGCCTTTTATATAGTCTTGCTCTTAATTCAAGAGTTTTATTAAGGTCTCTCCTCAAATATTTAGCATTCTGACTATCTGTCAGGACATAATTAAAAACCACAAATCCCACTGTAGCTATTTTAAGCTAGACATAAATTCATTAAAATATCAAGAGAGTCCATCAAATATCCTACAGTGCTAGAGAACCAGACCAGGCATCTACACAGCCAAGAAAAATGATCATGTTATGCCACTTGTCTGCCCTAATGAACAATCTACTTCAGCTGCTACTGAGCACAAGAATGACAGCCACTAGTATAGCAGTGCTATTCTGACCTTGCATGTTGCTACACCTGCACGCTGGCTGTTTCCCATCATGCTCATGAAAATAGATCCCCTTGTAGTGTCTCACTCATGTTCCTCTCCTCCTAATCAACATCCCAGGGGATGTATGCAAACTGCAAAGCCCATATCAAATATCTGAGCTTGGCTTCAAGGGAGTTGGGAATAGGTTGCTGGCTTTAACTTTACAGAGCAGACGTTCATAAAATGGTTATTCCTAAAATTTAGAAAAGTGTTTAAAATTCCTGGATGACCAAATAGCATGGGTTATTTTGGTCAAAATAATACAATTTGAAAATAATTTAAAATTTAAAAAAAAACCTAAAAATCATAGTGTTACAATGCTGATGGTGGAAACAGCAGTGCTGGTAGTAGAAATATTAATTATAATATTGCCACATTGGTGGATAGCCATGCCATTTCTGATGACAGGGAAAGTGTATGCTGAATGCATCTTGTTCTTGGGCTTCATTGCTATTACCTGAGGCATCAGTATCTTAATCTTGGGCCATGGTAAATTTGTCTTAGACATCAGCAGTGTCTTAGACATCAGTTGCTTTGACAGTAATGAGGAGTGATGACATTGTTTTTGGTGGTCAGTGTTCTGCGAAGAGGAAAAGCAAGAGCTGTCCATAGCGAGGCCTCAGAAGACAATTACAAGTACTTTAGATATTAAAGAGACCTGTTTCTTGCTGAACCAATAGGACAGCTCTGAAGGACTCCAGCAATATTTGGAAAGAAATTATGGGGAAGTTAAAGTCTCCACCAAACAGCTAACGTTAAGATTCTATTTCAACCCCGAGCTACATGAGGTCTGACATTCACATTGATTTTGGAGTGACTGCATTCTCATATTATGAGGAAAATCATTACCAATAAATCACAGAATCTAAATGTCCATGTAACTTGGAAATGTTTAGGTTGTCATATAATATATATATTGACTTTTAAATATTTGTAATAAAATTGAAATCTCCTATGGGACGGAGCCCAACTTAGAAAAGAGCTAGTTCTTCCCTGGTGGCAGAGTGGTTAAGAATCCACCTGCCAATGCAGGGGACATGGGTTCGAGCCCTGGTCCGGGAAGATCCCACATGCTGCGGAGCAACTAAGTCCGTGCACCACAACTACTGAACCTGCACTCTAGAGCCTGCGAGCCACAACTACTGAGCCAGTGCACCACAACTACTGAAGCCTGCATGTCTAGAGCCCGTGCTCCACAGCAAGAGAAGCCACTGCAATGAGAAGCCCGTGCACTGCAACAAAGAGTAGCTCCCACTCACCATGACTAGAGAAAGCCTGCACGCAGCAATGAAGACCCATCACAGCCAAAAATAAAATGAATGAAATAAGTTTATAAAAATAAAAATTAAAAGAAAAAGACCTAAATGCAAAAGATGTAAATGCAGAACTGCTCTGGAGGAAGCAGAGTTTCGGGGTGTGGAAAATGACCCCACTCCCTCCACTCACCTCCGCTTCCTAATCTCTCTCTCTCTCTCTTTACTTCTCACAAAAGTTTCTGGGATATTTCGCAAGACCATCTGTAATTTTTTTTTTAACGACACAGTAGGTTAGAACCGGAGCCTCAAAGATGTGAAGTATGATTAGGTTGAGAGGAATTACATTTGTTCTACATTGATAGGACAGATTTAGGGATTCAAAGCTAATGAAAGTAAATTTATACTTAATATAGGGAAGAACTTTATAACTTACAGAACTTTCTAATAATGAAATAGGTAACTTTATGAGATTAATTCCCTGATGACTGGAAATATTCCGAGACCAGATAATCACTAACGGTGTTCAAGGGGATTTAGATCTCAGGAGAGTGGTTGTCTTTAGGTTCCATCATCCTATGGCATGATAGTCTATATCATCTGCACAATGATCCTACATTAACTCCCTGAACAAACATATTTAAAAATTTTTCCATATATCTTAATATTTTTAAATTCCAATGGTCTAATAAACTCCACATTGTTTTTTTTCTTTTTTCACTACATGAAGACCTTTATTTCTTTAATATTCAACACTTTTAAAAGTAATAATTCCTGTTTTCTAGATGCTTCTGAGAAAAGTAAACTATAGGTGGAAATAAAATGTAAGTGCATTTTCTCAGAAATACTGAACTGCATATGCCTGTTTTTCTTGTTTGAGAGACCTTCCAAAGGAAGGAGAAAAGAACATTTGTGAACAACATGAGATAAACTAAGAAGCACAACAGCATTAAAAGATAACATCAAGTTAACTGATAAACCAATTCAGGACACACTATAATTCTGAAAGTAATAGATACAGAGTTGCCAGGTTACAAAAACACATTGTGTTTTTCTTGTTTTGGGAAGACTAGGATGCTTTTTCTTCTGTGATTATGTCACATAGCTTTTAGTTAGGAAAAATAAAAACTCTTGTTACTTGTGTAAACCATCTTGTGCTACTAAAATACATCTATTTTTATGTGAGTTATTTTGAATAAAATATTTATTTGTTATAAAATATAAGAAGAAACATCATAGGATGGAAAATTTACCAGCAAAACATATAAGTATGATGGGCCCAACATTTTACTTGTTGATATATAGCTTTCATTGATTTGTTTCAACAATCTAAGATTTATCATTATCTTAAAAATTTCTTTCAAAGTATCTTCTTAACTGTGCTTTTAATTGAACTTTATTCATTAAAAATAGAAGTGATTACAATTCATGTTTTGCTTTAAATTGATACTATTTTCTGTTTATAGCATGTATTCGTATAGTTGAGGGTGTTACAAGAAGGGAGCTATGCTAAGAAACTAAGAAAATAGTGATTGAAACTTCTTTAAAGAATGAAAACTTAATACCTATGAGAATTGGACCACTGTTTTTAAATATTCCAAGATACTTCTGCCGGTGGGTTATTAAGTCGTATTATACAGGAGGTATCATGGAACAGCATGATGGAGGGCAATTTTATAATAGTGGTTTTTCCAATAAAAGGAATTAAAATAATCCTCTAATACCCACAGAGACTGCTGCTCTTACACAGGAAATATGTCTTCTAGATGATACACAGATCAATAACCTGGGCTTAAAAGTAAATGGGAGGAAGAGAGAGAAGGGAGAAGATAGCCAATGTGGACATAGTGTATTGGAGAGAAGCAAAGTCTTCCATAGAACGGATTGATCATAACTTGACTCTTAAATCTGTGATGTGAGTATCTATAACTTAATCTTCAGGGCTCGTCAGTTGCCTAGGCACCTAAAGACCTGGGGTTTTCCTTGGGGAGCATATGGAGGGAGCAGCAGCCCCAGGCATGAGCCAGAGGCTTGGAGTACTGCCTCAGCATGGGAGTCAACACCTCAGCCCTAGCATTACTCCTAGGGCTGGGTACTAGCAGTGGTCAGAGGAAGCATGCCTGCAGTGGAAAGCTGCCCCTGATGGACCCAGGGGAGCATCTCCAACTCTCTTCTTGATGCCAAGGAGAAGGATATGAATAAGATTCTACTCAGTCTTGGCTGAAGTCAGACTGCCTATGGGCAAATGAAGGGAACTGGATCAGAGAATATAGAGGAAAGCTCAACTGGCTACTATAGGGGCTGCCAGATGCCTAGAAGCAATCAATGGAATGAAGTTCCCCAAAGCCTTTTCTCCACAGGAAGCTCTTCCTGAGAAAGCATCTAGAAGTTACAGATATCAATCACAGAGTGATGAGCTGAGACTTTCACGAACAGAAAAAAAAAGTTGCTCCACCATGCTAGAAGAAATATTGAACTATATTTTCTTTCTGTAGATTCCACAAAAAATATTGTGAAATGGTTGTCATATGAAGAGTACCAATAGCATGCAGCAATAAAATGTAGAAAAAAGGAATTATTATAAAAATATAAAATTAAGTACAAAATATTTGCATTCCAAAATTTTTATTTTTAAGTACCTGTCAACTTTTTAAAAATTGGTAATTTGTAGTATTTTCATTTCTCATTCTAAATAAACATTCGTTTTATGACTAATTTTGTATTGATTATTTCATATTCTTGAAATCGGTTTTCTAAAACTGCATGTCTGTTTTGAAATTTGGGTAAAAGTACTGACTGCAAAAATCCAATGTTTCATGACATGGCTGCTTTTAGCACATGGGGAGGGTAATTTTTCACTGTGGCTGAACTTCCATTGCAGAACATATGGCAATAAATGCCTGTTATGACTCCCCTTCGTCCAAACCACCCTCTTCTGTGGTCAGTGTGACAAGCTAAAATAACCCCACAGGTTTCCACAAACCCCTGTCTGAGAACCAAGCCAAAGAAACTAGATAATATTCACCAGTACTTCATCCAGGGTAGCAATTATAGATATTGAAACTCATTGGTTTTGTGTATCAGAGTGTATAGTGAATAGAGAATCAGTTATGACAGAATATGGCTTCAGAGGTTCTCCTCATATTTTTTATCTCACAGTAAAGAGATTCTTTATATCATGGGTTGGCGAACTACAGTCTATGGAATCCAGCCCTGTGGCTTTTTTTTGAAAGGCCTGCAAGCTGAGTATGGTTTTTATATTAAAAGATTGCATAAACAGATAAAAAAGAATATGTGATAGACACTATGTAGAGCTTGCATAGACTAAATCATTTGCTTTCTGGCTCCTTACAGGAAGAGATTGTGTTCCCTGTTTTAGATTTTGCTTCAGTCATTAAAATCAGATTAACTGCCCACTCTCACCACTTTCTCTTAACAAGGCTTATCCTTGTGGCTATCATAGTGGCCCAGCCTCGTTGTCCATATGGCTAAAATTTAAGTAAGGAAGATAGTGAGAAAAGTTTAGAGAGAAATAGGTGATTGGGAATAGTAAAGGAGTTTAGGGAAAAAGTAGGGTTAAAATTTTTTTCTGTTATTTTAAATTTATTTTTATTTTTTGTTGGCTGCATTGGGTCTTTGTTGCTGTGCGTGGGCTTCTCATTGAGGTGGCTTCTCTTGCTGCAGAGCACGGGTTCTAGAGTGCAGGCTCAGTAGTTGTGGCACGTGGGCTCAGTAGTTGTGGCTCATGGGCTCTAGAGCACAGGCTCTCATAGTTGTGGCGCACGGGGTTAGTTGCTCCATGGCATGTGGGATCTTGCCAGACAAGGGCTCGAACCCATGTCCCCTGCATTGGCAGGTGGATTCCCAACCACTGTGCCAACAGGGAAGCCCCTGTTATTTTAGATATGAGTTGGTTACTGATTTGCTACAGATCAGTGAGTATTTCATAAGAACACGTTCTTATCCTTGTTTTCTCAGTCTCTTGAAAAATCCTTTCTACAAGCAAATTCTCCCAATGTTGCTTTTAAATGGTGGCTCCTACTGTTGATCTGGAGGTAATGTTTCTGAGGTTTATAATAAATTATTTCACAGGTTTTCACACTGTGTTCCATGGTGTCCTAGAGTTACACTGAGATATCTCAGGGACAGCCTTGTGAAGACACAAGGAAACCAAGAAGATGTGAGGTTAGGCTTTCATGCATATTTCATCCATATTCATTCCACCTGTATATATCTTACCTTTGCTGTAATAAAATTTTCATTTAAGTCCATAGCAAAAATACAAACAATCCAATTGAAAAACGGACAGAGGAAACAAATAGACATTTTTTTTCCCAAAGAAAATGTACAAATGGCCAACATGTACATGAAAAGATGTTCAACATCACTAATCAGCAGGGAAATGCAAATCAAAACCACTATGATAAATCACTTCATACCTGTCAGAATGACTATTATCAAAAAGACAAGTGATGGTGAAGAAGTGGAGAGACAGGAACACTTGTGCACTCTTGATAGAAATGCAAATTGATCTAGCCACTAAGGAAAAGAGTATGGAGGTTCCTCAAGAAATTAAAAGTAGGACTATCATATCATCCAGCAACCCCTCTTCTGGGTATGTGTCCAAAGGAAATGAAAATAGGAGCTTGAAGAGCTATCTGCGCTACTCTGTTCATTGTAGCTTTATGCACAATAGCCAAGGTGTGAAAACAAGTGGCCATGAACAGATGAATGGATAAACAAGATGTGGTATATATACACAGTGGAATACTACTCACTCATGAGAAAGAAAGACATCCCGCCATTTGCAACAACATGGATGGAGCTTGAGGGCATTAGGCTAAGTGATACAAGTCAGATAGAAAAAGACAAATACTGTGTGGTATCACTTATATCTTGAATCTTAAAAAAAAGTCAAACTTACAGAAACAGAGAGTAGAAAAGTGGTTGCCAGGGGCTGGGGCTGGGGTAATAGGGAGAAATTGGTTACAGGCAACAAACTTTCAGCTATAAGATGAATGAGGTCTGAGGATTTAATGTTAAACCTCAAAACATGGTGACTATAGTGGATAACAGTATTTTATATAATTGAAATATGCTAAGAGAGTAGATGTCCTCACCAAAAAAAAAAAAAAAAAAAAAAAAGGAAATAAATATGTGGAGTATGTGGAGGTGATCGATGTGTTAATTAACTAGGTGGTGGGGATCTTTCACAAGGTATATGTACATCAAATAATCATGATGTACACTTTAAATATCTTAGAATTTTGTCAGTTATACTTTAGTAAAGCTGAAAAAGGATTTAAGAGGAAACATGTCTCAATAAAAAAAAAATCTTAAAAGAGTTGCTAGTTTAGCCCAATTATTTTCTCTTCAGTGCCATGAACTTTTTATAAATAGACTGCAAAGCATTTTGCAGTTTCTTTCATTCTCTAAGACATTTTCTTCAATCCTTGTAAAAATTGATTTAGAATTGACACTAAAATAGAAACAATGAGGGAATGTTAAATGTAGAAACTTCTCTTTTTTTCTTCCTTCCTTCCTTCCTTCTTTCCTTCTTTCCTTCTTCCCCTCTCTCTCTCTCTCTTATTTTTCTATTGTTTTCACAAGTGTCTAATAGGTTAAAAAAAAAAACCCTCTAAAATATCCCTCATATTCCACTTGTCTGATACTGCCTGGATAAAATTAGGGAAGTGTTCACTTACGGTTAATATGTCAGCAGAAATTGCTTTTGTGTAATGGAGGAAAAGCTATTCTTACATTACAAAATGACTTTACGTCAGGTCATTATAATTAATACTTGCATGAAAATACATTTTGCTTTGCTGTGAGATCATGTTCTCCAGATAAATGCAATAGGACATGGAAATGTAGGGGATCACAACTTAATTGGTGAGAGATTTCCCCATGGACAGAGAAAAACCTTTAATTGCGGAGAAAATTTGGAGCACAGTAGTTTGGAGTCATCCAGGCTGGTGCAGAGCCAAAGCAGGTAAGCACTAGCTCATACCTTGTGTATTACCATCTTGGACGTGGAGGGGGAAAAACAAAAGGCTGTTTCAGAGAAACTTAGAAGACGGTGTGGTAAGGAGTACTTTTCTCTTGGCAGCCCAGCAATCTTATCATAGGATTGGGAGAGCACAGGTAACAATTACTCTGTACCAGCTTCTAGTTTCAGTTTGCTCAGTCCCACCTAAAGTGCTCAAGAAAAAGAAAAAAACATTCATGTGCCTAGACCTCATCCCCAGCCAACTTATTACTCTAGATAATAAAGAGGTATGTTGTAAAGAAAATATCACAGGCTTTGGAAACAAATATCTCCCAGTTGTGGCTCTGCCATTTTATAGCTATCATATATAGGGTTATTAGGGAGGATATATACCTAGGGGTTAAGAAATTGAGATCTCAAACCATAGTCCCTTTATTGAAATTCAGCTTTGCCACTTACTGCTGTTTAACTGTAGGCAGATTTCTTAACTTCAAGTCTTTGTCTGTCTATCTTTTTTTTTTCTCATTTCCCAAAGTGGGTGGTAATGACATATGTACTTACTTCAGAGAGTTTTTACAAAGATTAAATTATGTGAAGCACTTAGACAAATGTTTGGTACATAGTAGATAGATAGATAAATGTTATCTATTACTATACATACTATCCTAAGTTTATGATTAAATGAGATATTACATAAAAGTCATCTATCATTTTACTAGGCACTTAAAAAATAATTAGTGCTTTCTTAATATTCTACAGGGTTCAATTACTAATCTCACAAAAGATTATTCAAAACACCATTGAACAAAATTGCTTTTAATGGGTTGTTGTGTTCTAGAAATGAGGGTTTTTTTTTTTCACTTTAACTTTGCATACTCCATTTTTAACTCTATTTATCCCAAGACTCTAAGGAACTTTAGCTAGGAGAGGGGACCATTTAATCTATTAGCAATATTTATCATGTACTGCCTTCCCTCTTGTCTAGAGCATAGTAAGGACTATATCAAATCCACAGATTTTTGGAAGCTTTTGGAATTGTTACAGCGTGTTAAATAGACCATTATAAGCAAGGCAGGAAAGTGTTAGATATACACAGTAAATTGTTAGATTTACACAGAAGTAAAAACCAAAAATCCATAGAATGTCAAGGCTATTACTAATCTAACCTTTATCTTTTGATAGAAAAGCAGTTAAGTCATCCCATAGAAGTAGTTTTTTTTTTTCATTCCTTTTCATTACTCAAATTCTTTAGTGAGACACTTTTCATGATCTCTCTTGGGGATTCGTTGTCAAGAAATCTACAACTTTCATTTGTTTCAAAAACATTTTCTTTTATTCACTTTGCTTTAGAGATTATAGCTATTCTCTTACACTGCTCTAGCAAGAAACTGGTATTGATGATTGAATCATACTCATTTTTAGCGCTCTACGATTTTATCTTTCAAATCCTCCAAGTTTGTCAATTCCCTTCTTTTTTACAGATGTTGAGGGTGAGTGACTAAAGGTCTGGATACTGTCATAAATATGTTGAATAAGTGACAAAATTTACTTGCCCTCTCACTAACATATATAGCATTTATATATTTTAAAGTTAAATTCTATATTTATTAAGTTTGATTTGGTTGCAAACCATAGAAAACTACTTTGATTTGAGGCAAAAAGTGCAGTCTGTCAGAATACCCACTTGCAGACAAGACAACAAGAGTCATTAGAGAAGGCAGGACCTAAATACCATGCAAGATCACTATAGCAGAAAGAGGTAGGATAGCAAGAGTGTGATTAAGTTCAAGTTTAGCTCAATCCTGTTGTGTCTTCTGTCAAGCTTCAGATTTCATAGAGTGATAACTCTATTTGGACCCATGTGGGTTGGATGTTCCTAGCTCTAGATTAATCCTTGGAGGACATAAGCTCAGATTTAACTGCTGGAAAGAACAATTACAAATCAGTAAATCAGGAAGAACTGTAATATGTCTTTACCTCCTTTTTCTTTTTTTTTTAGACAGCTATATTGAGATATAATTTACATATCAAAAAATTCAGCCACATTAGTATACAATTCAGTCATCTTCAGTAAATTTATAAAACGTGAAGCCAGAACCACAATCTACTTTTAGAACATTTCCATCATCCTTAAAATTCCCCACCAGCCAGCTTATAGTCTAACCTTGCTCCCACTTCCAACCCCAGGCAACCACTGATCTCTTCCTACCTCTATAAATTTGCTTGCCAATTTTATATAAACAAATCATACAATACTAGACTTTTACAAGTGGCTTCTTTCGCATAGCATGAGTGTTTTGAGGTATGTCCATGATGTATCAGTATTTGGTTCTTTGTTTGGCTGAGTAGTATTTTCACCAGTTGATGTTTGTATCAGTTCCAGGTTTTAGCTATTATAAATTATGCGGTTATGAGCATTCACACACAAATCTTCTTGTGAACTTAAACAGTTATTTCTCTTGGATAATATTCATAGGAGTGAAATGCTGGATCATATGATGATTTTATACTTAACTATGAAGGAAACTATTACGGGATATATATATTTTTTCTTCCAAGGTGTTTGTACCAATTTACAATTTACATTCTCACCAACATTATGTGAAGATTTAAGTTTCTCCAATTTCTGGCCAACACTTAGCATTGTCTATCCTTTTTTTGTTTTGTTTTGTTTTAACATCTTTATTGGAGTATAATTGCTTTACAATGGTGAGTTATTTTCTGCTTTATAACAAAGTGAATCAGCTATACATATACATATATCCCCATATATCCTCGCTCTTGTATCTACCTCCCACGCTCCCTATCCCACCCCTCTAGGTGGACACAAAGCACCGAGCTGATCACCCTGTGCTATGCGGCTGCTTCCCACCAGCCGTCTATTTTACAACTGGTAGTGTATATATGTACATGCCACTCTCTCACTTTGTCCCAGCTTACCCTTCCCTCTCCACATGTGCTCAAGTCCATTCTCTAGGTCTGTGTCTTTATTCCTGTCCTGCCCGTAGGTTCTTCAGAACCTTTCTTTTTCTTTTTAGATTCCATATATATATCTGTGTTAGCATACGGTATTTGTTTTTCTCTTTCTGACTTACTTCACTCTGTATGACAGTCTCTAAGTTCATCCACCACACTACAAATAACTCAATTTCGTTTCTTTTTATGTCTGAGTAATAGTCCATTGTATATATGTGCCACATCTTCTTTACCCATTCATCTGTTGATGGACACTTAGGTTGCTTCCATGTCCTGGCTATTGTAACCGGAGCTGCAATGAACATTGTGGTACATGATTCTTTTTGAATTATGGTTTTCTCAGGGTATATACCCAGTAGTGGGATTGCTGGGTCATATGGTATTTCTATTTTTAGTTTTTTGAGGAACCTCTAAACTGTTCTCCATAGAGGCTGTATCAATTTACATTCCCACCAACAGTGCAAGAGGGTTCCCTTTTTGCCACACCCTCTCTAACGTTTATTGTTTGTAGATTTTTTAATGATGGCCATTCGGACTGGTGTGGGGTGATACCTCATTGTAGTTTTGATTTGCATTTCTCTAATGATTAGTGATGTTGAGCATCCTTTCATGTATTTGTTGACAATATGTATATCTTCTTTGGAGAAATGTCTATTTAGGTCTTCTGCCCATTTTTGGATTGGGTTATTTGTTTTTTTGATACTGAGCTGCATGAGCTGCTTGTAGATTTTGGAGATTAATCTTTTGTCAGTTGCTTCATTTGCAAATATTTTCTCCCAATCTGAAGGTTCTCTTTTCATCTATTTATGGTTTCCTTTGCTGTATAAAAGCTTTTAAGTTTCATTAGGTCCCATTTGTTTAGTTTTGTTTTTATTTCCATTTGTCTAGAAGGTGGGTCAAAAAGGATCTTGCTGTGATTTATGTCATAGAGTGTTCTGCCTATGTTTTCCTCTAAGAGTTTGACAGTGTCTGGCCTTATATTTAGGTCTTTAATCCATTTTGAGTTTATTTTTGTGTATGGTGTTAGGGAGTGTTCTAATTTCATTCTTTTACATGCAGCTGTCCAGTTTTCCCAGCACCACTTATTGAAGAGGCTGTCTTTTCTCCACTGTATATTCTTGCATCCTTTATCAAAGATAAGGTGGCCATATGTGTGTGGGTTTATCTCTGGGCTTCCTTTCCTGTTCCATTGATCTATATTTCTGTTTTTGTGGCAGTACCATACTGTCTTGATTACTGTAACTTTTTAGTATACTCTGAAGTCAGGAAGCCTGATTCCTCCAGTTCCGTATTTCTTTCTCAAGATTTCTTTGGCTTTTGGGGGTCTTTTGTGTTTCCATACAGATTGTGAAATTTTTTGTTCTAGTTCTGTGAAAGATGCCATTGGTAGTTTGATAAGTATTGCATTGAACCTGTAGATTGCTTTGGGTAGTATATATTTTTTCACAGTGTTGATTCATCCAATCCAAGAGCATGGTATATCTCTCCATCTGTTTGTATCATCTTTATTTCTTTCATCAGTGTCTTATAGTTTTCTGCATACAGGTCTTTTGTCTCCTTAGGTAACTTTATTCCTAGGTATTTTATTCTTATGCTTTCAATGGCAAATGGGAGTGTTTCCTTAATTTCTCTTTCAGATTGTTCATCATTAGTGTACAGGAATGCAAGAGATTTCTGTGCATTAATTTTGTATCCTGTTACTTTACCAAATTCCTTGTTTAGCTCTCATAGTTTTCTGGTATCACCTCTAGGATTGTCTGTGTATATTATCATGTCATCTGCAAACAGTGACAGCTTTACTTCTTGTTTTCTGATTTGGATTCCTTTTATTTCTTTTTCTTCTCTGATTGCTGTAGCTAAAACTTCCAAATCTATGTTGTATTATAGTGCTGAGAGTGAGCAATCTTGTTTTCTTCCTGATCTTAGTGGAAATGGTTTCAGTTTTTCAACATTGAGAAGGATGTTGGCTGTGGGTTTGTCATATATGGCCTTTATTATGTTGAGGTAAGTTCCCTCTATGTCTAGTTTATGGAGGGTTTTTATCATAAATCGGTGTTGAATTTTGCTGAAAGCTTTTTCTGCATCTATTGAGATGATCATATGGGTTTTCTCCTTCAATTTGTTAATATGGTTTATCACATGGATTGATTTGCGTACATTGAAGAATCCTTGCATTCCTGGGATAAACGCAACTTGATCATGGTGTGTGATCCTTTTAATGTGCTGTTGGATTCTGTTTGCTAGTATTTTGTTGAGGATTTTTGCATCTATGTTCATCAGTGATATTGGCCTGTAATTTTCTTTTTTTATGGCATCTTTGTCTGGTTTCCGTATCATGGTGATGGTAGCCTTGTAGAATGAGTTTGGGAGTGTTCCTCCTTCTGCTATATTTTGGAAGAGTTTGAGAAGGATAGGTGTTACCTCTTCTCTAAATGTTTGATAGAATTCACCTGTGAAAGCCATGGTCCTGGGCTTTTGTTTTTTGGAAGATTTTTAATCACAAGCTCAATTGCAGTGCTTGTGATTGGTTTGTTTATATTTTCTATTCCTTTCTAGTGCAGTCTTGGAAGGTTGTGCTTTTCTAAGAATTTGTCCATTTCTTCCAGGTTGTCCATTTTATTGGCATAGAGTTGCTTGTAGTAATCTCTCATCATCCTTTGTATTTCTGCAGTGTCCATTGTTACTTCTCCTTTTTCATTTCTACTTCTGTTGATTTCAGTCTTCTCCCTTTTTTTCTTGATGAGTCTGGCTAATGGTTTATCAATTTTGTTTATCTTCTCAAAGAACCAGCTTTTAGTTTTATTGATCTTTGCTATTGTTTCCTTCATTTCTTTTTCATTTATTTCTGATCTGGTCTTTATGATTTCTTTCCTTCTGCTAACTTTGGGGTTTTTTTTTTTTTCTTCTTTGTCTAATTGCTTTACGTGAAAGGTTAGGTTGTTTATTTGAGATGTTCCTTGTTTCTTGAGGTAGGATTGTACTGCTGTAAACTTCCCTCTTAGAACTGCTTTTGCTTCATCCCATAGGTTTTGGGTCATCGTGTTATCATTGTCATTTGTTTCTAGGTATTTTTTGATTTCCTCTTTTATTTCTTCAGTGATCTCTTGCTTATTAAGTAGTATTGTTTAGCCTCCATGTGTTTGTATTTTTACAGATTTTTTCCTGTTATTGATATCTAGTCGCATAGTGTTGTGGTCAGAAAAGATACTTGACACGATTTCAGTTTTCTTAAATTTACCAAGGATTGATTTGTGACCCAAGATATTATCTGTCTTGTAGAATGTTCCTTGAGCACTTGAGAAGAAAGTGTAATCTGCTGTTTTGGATGGAATGTCCTATAAATATCAATTAAGTCTCGCTTTTTTAAATGTATCATTTAAAGTTTGTGTTTCCTTATTTATTTTCCTTTTGGATGATCTGTCCATTGGTGAAAGTGGGGTGTTAAAGTCCTCTACTACGATTGTGTTACTGTCGATTTCCCCTTTTATGACGGTTAGTATTTTCCTTATGTATTGAGATGCTCCTATGTTGACTGCATACATATTTACAATTGTTATATCTTCTTCTTGGATTGATCCCTTGATCATTATGTAGTGTCCTTCTTTTTCCCTTGTAACAGTCTTTAAAGTCTCTTTTTTTCTGCTATGAGAATTGCTACTCCAGCTTTCTTTTGATTTCCATTTGCATGGAATATCTTTTTCCATCCCCTCACTTTCAGTCTGTATGTGTCCCTAGGTCTGAAGTGTGTCTCTTGTAGACAGCATATGTATGGGTCTTGTTTTTATATCCATTCAGCCAGTCTATGTCTTTTGGTTGGAGCATTTAATCCATTTACATTTAAGGTAGTTATCAATATGTATGTTCCTATTACCATTTTGTTAATTGTTTTGGGTTTGTTATTTTAGGTCTGTTCCTTCTTTTGTGTTTCCTGCCTAGAGAAGTTCCCTTAGAATTTGTACAGCTGGTTTGGTGGTGCTGAATTCTCTTAGCCTTTGCTTATCTGTAAAGGTTTTAATTTCTTCATCGAATCTGAATGATATCCTTGCTGCGTAGAGTAATCTTGGTTGTAGGTTTTTCCCTTTCATCACTTTAAATATGTCCTGTCACTCCCTTCTGGCTTGCAGAGTTTCTGCTGAATGATCAGCTGTTAACCTTATGGGGATTACCTTGTATGTTAATTGCTGGTTTTCCCTTGCTGCTTTTAATATTTTTTCTTTGTATTTAATTTTCGCTAGTTTGAATATATATGTGTCTTGGCGTGTTTCTCCTTGGATTTATCCTGTATGGGACTGTCTGCCCTTCCTGGACTTGACTGACTATTTCCTTTCCCATGTTAAGGAAGTTTTCAACTATAATCTCTTCAAATATTTTCTCAGTCCCTTTTTTGTTTCTCTTCTTCTTCTGGGACCCCTATAATTCATATGTTGGTGCATTTAATGTTGTCCCAGAGGTCTCTGAGCTTGTCCTCAATTATTTTCATTCTTTTGTCTTTATTGTGCTCTTTGGTCTTTTTTTTTCCACTCTTTTATCTTCCAGATCACTTATCTGTTCTTCTGCCTCAGTTGTTCCGGTATTGATTCCTTCTAGAGAATTTTTAATTTTGTTTATTGTGTTGTTCATCATTGTTTGTTTGCTCTTTTTTCTTCTAGTTCTTTGTTAAACGTTTCTTGTATTTTCTCCATTCTATTTCCAACATTTTGGATCATGTTTACTATCATTTCTCTGAATTCTTTTTCAGGGAGACTGTCCATTTTCTCTTCATTTGTTTGGTCTGGTGGGTTTTTACCTTGCTCCTACATCTGCTTTGTATTTCTCTGTCTTCTCATTTTGCTTAACTTACTGTGTTTGGGGTCTCTGTTTTGCAGGCTGCCGGTTCATAGTTCCCATTGTTTTTGGTGTCTGCCCCCAGTGGCTAAGGTTGATTCAGTGGGTTGTGTAGGCTCCCTGTGGAGGGAACTGCTGCCTGTTTTCTGGTGGTTGAGGCTAGATCTTGTCCTTCTGGTGGGTAGGACCACGTCCAGTGGTGTGTTTTGGGGTGTCTGTGAACCTATTATGATTTTAGACAGTCTATCTGCTAGTGGGTGGGTTTGTATTCCTGTCTTGCTAGTTGTTGGCATAGGGTGTCCAGCACTGTAGCTTGCTGGTTATTGAGTGGAGCTGGGTCTTAGCATTGAGATGGAGATCTCTGGGAAAGCTTTTGCTGTTTGATATTATGTGGGGCCAGCAGGTCTCTGGTTGACCAATATCCAGAACTCAGCTCTCCCACCTCAGAGGCTCAGGCCTGACACCCAGCCAGAGCACCAAGACCCTGTCATCCATATAGCTCAGAAGAAAAGGGAGAAAAGAAAGAAAGAAAGAAAGAAAGAAAGAAAGAAAGGAGAAAGAATAATATAAAATAAAGTTATTAAAATAGAAAAGAATTATTTTTAAAAAGTATTTAAAAAAGAAAGAAAGAAGAGAGCAACGAAACCAAAAAACAAATCCTCCAATGATAAAAAGCACTAAAAAGTATACTAAAAAAAACCCTGAAAACAAAATACAGACAATCAGAACCCTAGGACAAATGACAAAAGGAAAGCTTTTGGGAAGTCTGAAGTCTTCTGCCAGCATTCAGTAGGTATTCTTTGGAGTTGTTCCACATGTAGATGTAGTTTTTATGTACTTGTGGGGAGGAAGGTGATCTCCACGTCTTACTCCTCTGACATCTAGAAGGTGCCTTCTTCAAATCCAAACACAGCCTCTCCACATGTTCTGAATTTGGATACTGTGGGGAGGCATTCCCGGTTCCCGGTATTTGTGCTCCTTTGATCATCATCCACACCCCCCTCCTCTTCTTTTGGTTATATCTGTTCTAGTGTTTAGCGTTATGTCATTGTGCTTTTAATTTGCATCTCCCAGAAGAATAATGGTGTTAAGGACCTTTTCATGTGTTTATTAGCCATTTATATATCTTCTTTAGAGAAATGTCTATTGAATTATTTTGCTCATTTTTAATTGGAATATTTGACATTTTAATATTGAATTTAGAAGTTATTTACATATTCTGTATCCATTTTTATATATTTTAGAAGATATATGATTCATTTAATTTATATTGCTCCATAATAAATTACCACTAATTTAGGGGCCAAAACAGCACAAACATTTATAATCCCACAATTTCCACGTGTCAGAAGTCTGAGCATGGCTTAGCTGAGTTCTCTGCTCAGGGTCTTGGAATGATATAATCAAGATTTTGACAGGACAGTATTTTCCTCTGGAGGCTCAAATGGGGAAAGATCTGCTTCCAAGTTCATTCAGGTAATTGGCAGTATTCATCTTCCTATTGATGTGTGAGTGTTGGTCCTGGCTTTTTGCTGGCTGTTGGCTGTTGGCTGCTCAGTTGCTTAATACATGAACTTCCTCGTCATGGCTGCTTAGTTCATCAAGCCAGTAAGGAGCAGCTTGCTCAGCTGCTAAGACAGAGTCTTATACAACATAACTAGCGGTGGGAGTGGTATCTCATCACTGTTATCATATCTTTTAACTTGCAAGCATGTGAAAGGGCCTGTCTACATTGAATGGAAAGGAGTTAAACAAAGACATAGACACCAGGAGGAAAACTATGGGGGATTATCTAATGTCTGTCCTCCACATATCATTTGCAAATATATTCTCCCAGTCTGTAGCTTGTGTTTTCATTTACCTAAGGGTACTTTTTGAAGTGTAAAAATTTTAATTTTAATGAAGTTCAATTTATCTTTTTCTCCCCTTCTTTTAAGGTTTATACTTTTGGTATCGTGTCTAAGGAAACTTTACCCATCTGAAGATGATGAAAGTTTTATTCTTTGTCTCCTTCTGGCAGTTTTAGTATTTTAGCTCTTATGTTTAGGTCAGTGATCCATTTTAAGTTAATTTTGTGTATAGTGTCATGTTAGTGTTCAGTTCATTTTATTGCAGTTGGATATAAAAATGGTCCTAGAACTATTTATTGAAAAAACTCTCCTTTCTTCAATTGGATTTTTCTTAGCATCTTGTTATTGACCATAAATGTAAGGGTTTATTTTGGACTCTTAATTTTGTTCTATCCATATGGTGTTTTTATTACTGTAGCTTTGTGATAAGTTTTGAAACCTGGTAGTTTAAATCTTCTAATTTGCTCTTCCTTTTAAAAATTGTTTTGATTATTCTAGGTCCTTTGCACTTCTATATATATTTTAGGATTAGCTAACCAATGTGTATAAAAATTCTTGCTGGACTATTGATAGTGATTATATTGAATCAATAGATCAATTTTGGGATAGTTACTACCTTAACATTATTGAGTCTTCCAATTAATGGCCATGGCAGATCTCTTAATTATTTATACCTTCTTGATATCCTCTCAGCAATGCTTTATAGATTTCAATGTATAAATATTACATGTGTTTTTATAATTTTTCTTAGGTATTTTATTAATTTTGATATTATGAATAAAATTATTTTGTTGGTATTAATTTTGGATTGTTTGCTACAATCCAAATATATAGAAATATATTTAATTTTAGTATATGTATCTAGCATTCTGTGACCTCTGTAGTTTAGTAGTTCCAGCAATATTTTTGTGGATCCTTTGGATTTTCAACTTATAAAATGCCTTCTCTTTCTCTCTCCCTCTATGTCTCTCATATGTCTCTGTCTCTGTCTCTACCTTTATTTCTCTTTTTTTCTTTCTTCATTTCTTGCATTCACTAGAACCACCGGAACAATGTTGAACAGAAATGTCGAGCTTACATTCTTTCCTTGATCCTAAAGATAGTAGGAAAACATTGTTACTATTTTTTGTGATATAAGCTGCAGGCCTTAAAAATGACCATAATGAGGTTGCAAAAGTTCCCTTTTATTTCTAGTTTGTTAGATGTTTTTATTGTGAAAATTTAGAGAATATTTTCAAATGCTTTTTCTGAGTTTATTGGAAGCATCACGTGGTTTTCTCATTTATTCTATTTCTGATGCTGATGCAACCTTGCATTCTTGGTAGAAATTATGGTTGGCCATGATTTGTAATCCTTTTTAGACGTTGCTGGATTCTATTGGCTAATATTTTATTAAGAATTTTGGTTTTATTTTCTTGAGAGCTATCTATCTGTAGTTTTCTTTATTGAAATAACTTTATCTCTCTTTGATGTAATGGTAATACTACCCTCATAGAATGAGTTGGTGAATGTTCATTTGTTTTCTGCTTTCTGAAAGTCTTTGAAGTGCCAGTATTATTTCTTTAAATATTTCATAAAATTCTCTAGTAAAAACATCTGGCTTGGGACTTTGTGGGAAAACTTTAAATAACTAATTCAATTTCTTATTCCCTCAGAAATTCAAAATTTTCATTTCTTTAGTCAGTCTTAGCTTTTGTATTTTTCAGGAATTTGTCTATTTCATCTAACTTTTTGGCAGACTGTTGTTCATAATATGTCATTATAATCTTTTTGATTTTTATAGGGCTCATACTGGTTTCCTCTTTCATTTCTGGTTTTAATCATTTAAATGTCAGTATGCTAAATGTTTGACAATTTTCTTGACGTCTTCAAAAAAACCATCTTTTGGTGTATTGATTTTTCTCAGTTTTCTATTTTCTATTTAATTGAATTCTGCTCTAATCTTTATTTTTTCCATTTTTCCTGCTTGCTTTGGAATTAGTTTGTCTTTTTTTTTTTTTTTCCATTTTCCTGCAGTGGAAGCTCAGTTTATTGATTTGAGACCTTTCATCTTTATTGATAGAGGAGATTACAGCTATAAATTTCTCTCTAAGCACTGCTGTATCTGCATCTAATAAATTCTGATATGTTGTATTTTCATTCTCACACAGATTGAAATATATATTTTAAACTTGTTTTGTGATTTCCTTTTTTACTCATGGGTTATGTAGGAGTGTGTTTAACTTCCAAATATAGGTTTTCCCTGGTATTAATATAACCATTTCATCTCTCTTACAGATATTCTTTACATGATCTATTTTTTCCTCCTTTTATTTTCAACTTGCTTTGTCTCTGTACCTAAGTAGTGTTTCTTCTAGACCCCATATAACTCAGGATAACATTTTTATTAAATCTGTTAATATCTTTTTTCCCCTTTGAGTGGAGTACTTAGTTTATTCACTCTTAGTGTCATCACTGTTATGGTTGGATTTCACGCTATCTATTTTCTCTTTGCTTTCTATTTTATTCATGCAGTTTTTGCTCACCTCTTTCTCATTTAATGTCCTATTTTGTGTCAAACCATTTTTGTCTATTTTATTTCTTCTGCTGATTTTTTAAAAACCCTTTCCCATTTATTTTCTTCCTTGTTTCTGAGGAATTAAAAATAGATTTTAACATATTATACTCAAATTAACTATAATACTAACTTAATTCTGGTAAAGTATAGACATGTTGTTTCTGTTGTTTCAATATATTTTCTTCCCCTCTCCTTTGTGCTTTATTGTCATATATGTTACATATGTTATAAAACCCCACTATAGACTATTATACTTATTGCTCCATACAATTTTATAAGTTAATGTAACAAATGAGAAATATATCTATAGCTTCTTTTATACTCACCCTATATATGCTGTATCTGATGTTCTTCACTTCTACTTAGAAATTCAAGTTATTTCCTGGCATCACTTTTTTTCAGGCTGAAGGACATCCTTTAGTGTTTCTTGTAAGACAGGCTTGATAGTAACAAATTCTCTCAGTTTCTTTTTCTGGATATAACATTATTTTACCTTTTTATTTTTTTTTATTTTTGGCCGCACCATGCATCATGCGGGATCTTAGTTCCCCAACCAGGGATTGAACCCATGCCCCACTGCAGTGGAAGCACAGAGTCTTAACCACTGGACTTCCAGGGAGGTCCCAATTTTACCTTTATATTTTAAAAATAAAGTATTTTCCTTCCACTCTTTAAAGATATCTTTCCACTACATTTGGACCTCCATTTTTTTCTGATAGAAAGTCAATCACTAATTATATTTTTGTTCTCTTGTACATGATGAGTTGTTTTCTTTCTCTTGCTGCTTCCAGGATTTTCTTTTTTTATTTGAATTTGATTAGCTTAACTATGATGAATCTCTGTGAGACTCTCTTTCTCGATTTATTTTCTCATGCTTATTTTTAAGCCTGTTTTCCTAGGGTTATCCCTGTGTCAGCACAATCAGTGTTCAGCCAAAAGTTGACAAGAGACTGTGTTCAAACCCCTCAGGTCAGAAGGGCTCACACTCTGAAGATAGATCTGTGTGTGTCCTGTAGAGTGCATTCAAATGCCAGGCCATTTTCAAGTCTTTCCTTTACTACTTTAGTTTCTGCCAAGTGGTCTCATATCATCTCTCTCTCTCTCTCTTTCTCTCTCTCTCTCATAAACACACACACACACATTGTATTGTTGAACCACACAAACAGAGCTGGGGTGAGATATGGGAAGAGTCCTCATCAAAGACCACTATAGAATCATCCAGTTTCTATGCAAACTTTAGCAGTTTTCAAGAATAAATGCTTCTCTGTATATCTTTGGTCAATTTCCAGAATGCTGAAATACTTGTTTTTGACAGTTTTATCCATCTATATAGTTGCTTTCTGAAAAAAAATATTGTCCACTTTCTTATCCCATTAGGTGGAGGTTCTACATGTTCAACTAATTAAGGTTTGATAAAACTAATTAAAATCTAATTAAACTAGGTAAAGTTAAATTAACTAATTTAAGCCTATGAGTAATTATTTCCATGATACAAAGAATGTAACATTAAGAGCCCAAGGAAAGATTATGAGTTGTCACGATGAAATACCAACAACAAAACTCCTAAACTAGCAGATATTTTTCTCCTAGAGGGAATTTGGCCCATAAAAAATATGTAGGGGATTTTATTATTATCAAAAATGTTTTAATGTACATTTCCTAGCTGCTTCTTGCTGGCATTTAAGTATATAATTAGTTGTTATATATTAACTTTTTATACAATGACCTTTTTTAATTCTTTATTTTTTAAGTCCATTAATTTTCTTTAGCTTATTTGAATCATCTAACTAGGTAATCATATGATTTTCAATAGTATGAAGTTTTTAATTATTTGAGTCAGTTTTTTTTTTTTTTTTTTTTTTTTTTGCTGTACGCGGGCCTCTCACTGCTGTGGCCTCTCCCGTTGCGGAGCACAGGCTCCGGACACACAGGCTCCGCGGCCATGGCTCGCGGGCCCAGCCGCTCCGCGGCATGTGGGATCTTCCGGGATCAGGGCACGAACCCGTGTCCCCTGCATCGGCAGGCGGACTCTCAACCACTGCGCCACCAGGGAAGCCCTTGAGTCAGTTTTAGTTCTTATTTTTACATTCTTTTTTTGGTTATTCTTTCTTAACATATTAACTACAATGTCCTGTAAATGCTAAATACAAATGGTGTAAGCAAGTATGTTAATTTTTTCCTGTTTTAAAAAGAATGTCTCTAACATACTCATGTATTAGTATCATTAAATATGATACTAATTGTAAATTTATGATAGATACATTTTTTTTTCAAGGGAAGGAAGTTCTATCCTATTCCTGGTTTCCTGAGAGATTTTATCATGACTGGATGTTGTATTTTATGTTTTTTTTTCTTCTACAACAGTTGAGATAATTATATGCATTTTCTCTTTTAATTTATTAATGTGCTAAACTACATCTTTTTTTTTCCATTCATATAATTTACTTCAGTTAGCACACAGTTTAAAAATTTGCCAACACACCAACAGTACAAAACTAAACAATATTATAAGTTAGTACTTGCCTCAGGAAAATAAAACATACTGTGATTGTCAATGTTAAATGTCAGTCTAAGTTTTAGAACAAAGGAATACTATAAAACTAATAAAAGGAAAAAGCAATCACTCACAATGACCACAAAAAGAAAATCCAAAAGAAAGTCTGTTTTCTCACAGACACTGTATTCCCTAAATTAATAAAAAATATTTTAACATAAACTGTATTTTAAAAAAAACAAAAACTCTTTAAGTAACTAAAGATAATGCGCCAAGGCCATTTTCACAGCTTTTTGTTTGTTTGGTTGCTTTAAATTCCATTACAACCAAATTAACACACATTTGACCAAATATTTCCAAAACAGTCCAGCAACACACAATGGGGTTTTCCATTTAGTATCTTGAGCACAAAAATAGGCTATGTTTACAGTAGTTAAGGAGATCAAATTCTAGTGTTAAGTCATCCTTGCATTTTTCATGTAAATCAAATGTTCTATCATATATTTTTATACAATTTTTAGATATACTATTTATGAATATTTTATTTAGGAATTTTGCATCTGTATACATAACAGGGTAGGTTGGAGATTATCTATTCTTCTGCCAATCCTATACTATATTAAGTTAATACTATCCTTATAATATTAATTGATTTTTAAATATCTGTAAGAACTCACATATATATTTGGTTGGTTAATTGTTAACTTTGTAAAAACTTGTTTTTAAATCATCTTAACCTGGAATAGTTTTGAGGAGTGGGTTGTATAGGCATATATTTTAACTTACTGATTTAATGTATTTAATGGGTGTATTTTACTTTTCAATTAACTTATTGCTTACTTGATATTGTATTTATACTAGGGTTATGACTGTGTATGTTTTTATACTTATTTGCCTAAACTATTTTAGTATACTCTTAATCATTTATTCTATCTGTGGTTAATTTTTTTCTAATATAGTTTATAAGACTCCTTTTTCTTATTCTGTCTCATCAAAATTCTCAATTTTTTGTCTACTTTGTTGATCCTTTCAAAGAACCAAACTTTGGCAGTTTTGAACTTCGCTATTGTTTCTTTATTTCTGATTTTAGTGATCAGAATTTAAGACATTATATTGTTGATTGCTATTTCAGTTGCATTCCAGAGGTTTTGATGTCATAATTTTTATTTTTATGTTTTTTTCAGTATTTTCAAATTTTTATTATCATGTTTTCTTCACACTAGCGATCATGTAAGAATGTTTACTTTCTAATTTGAAGGTGCATGATTTTATACATATATATATACATACATACATGTGTATAATTATTTGGATAACTGTTGACTCATAAAGTATTCTGTATGCATACTAATTTGAGGACATTTGTTCTTATACTTACTGTGATTGATGTGCTGCAATTTCCCACTGTTTGTGTAACAGTCCATTTTTCTTTCAACTGTGTCAATTTTTGTCTCAAATCTTTCCATATTCTGTGAGACCAGAGATAGCTCTCTCTCCCAGGAGGATTTCCCTCTGCCAGGACCCCTAGAATGCTATAAAACATTAACCTAATTTAAATTGACTTTGGTAACTACTCAAGAATTGTAAACTCAAACTAATTCTACATGAGGTCATGCATAGCATTATGAATGGTCAACAAAATTTTCCTTTTTCTATATTTCAAATTCTGCCTTGAATCCTGACTGACACAATTTGTTGTTGTCAGATATTTTCGGTAGAAGGACTTTTTTTAATCCAGATTTTCCTGAAGTTGCACCTCTTCAATGGTCTTATTTCAATCAGAAGTCTTACTTCTAAGTAACCACTTTACCATGCCCAGAGCCTTGACTTCTGTCACTTGCACAGACGTTCAAGCCCAAAAGCCAGCTATTGACCTTAGTAAATGCCCTTAGGGCATTCGTGATTTCGGGGCTCTCTAAACGCTGCAGTTTTCCGCTTCTTCTTCACTTTCTGCTTCTGGGGATTTCACTCAACATCGTGCAAGGTCAGCTATGCATTTAGAAATGGCATTTCTAGGCATTTTATGCCAGTAGTTTTCTTTTTGTTTTTGCTTTTGCAGGGTGTATAGTCAGCACTGTTACTGGAAATAGAAGTCACAATATAGTTTTTCAACAAAAAACAAAAAAAGTTTTTTGTTCAAGCTGTGAAAATAGCTACTTAAAAAAAATCTTTCATAAGCTCTCCTTTTTAAAACTGTAGACACTGACAGGAAGAAAAGATAAAATGTAATGAAGAACATTTATAGACTATCACTTGTGACCTAAGCAGGGTTCTTATCCCATATAACTAGATATGTCCTTCTTGATTTAGGAATTATTCAGAGATATTTCCTCAAAATTGAGACAGGACTGCTGTGGACGAAGGGTGGAATGATAAGTGTGATGGATGTTTAATTCTATACTAATACTTGTGATTAAAATTATAATTTAAGCACAAGTTTATTATGCTTTCTTAGTATCTGCAAATAGTTTGACATTTTACAGACAATTGAAATGTGAAGCTCTCAGGGTAAAACTTCACTCCTTCCCTGTCCACCCATGTGCCTTTGTAGAAAAAGTCCTCTACATAGGTACTCTTAGTCACCCCAATTACCACTCTTTTAATGAAGGCTCAAAATCTTTCATGTAAATAATTAGGATCACTTTCTAAATAGCTGCTAAAGCTCATAAATGTCAACAATACCAGATTACCTGGAATATATTTTTTCACTACTCAATATCTCTGTAGGACATTAGTTGTTAAAATCATGTGTTCTAACACATTTGATTGATGCTGGGTTAATTCAATGTTAAAAGATTCTCCTACCTCAAAAATTCTCCAGCTATTCAATAGATTAGTATGCTTGATAGTTGAACACAGACTCCCTCAAACATATTTAATTATAGAGCCTGTTTTTGAGAAGCTTCTCTAGAATCCTGAACTTCCTCTCCACCCCAGACCATTTTTCCATGCAATAAATCTTGAGAAATACTTTTCTTCTCTTTCATCCAAATCTCATAATATTACTCTCTGGATCAGAAATCCTCAACAAACCCCCATTTTCTGAAGACATGGGATAAGACCATTTATATCTTGTTCAAAATCTTAACCAGCATTGTTTGTATCCCTCACATCTTGCTGCCACCATGTCTCTTGCACTACTCATTAGAGACGCCAAAACTTTTATTTCTCCCTAAATATTTCTCTCTTAATACTATTTCCTTTCAAACACAGTTTTCTTTCCTTAGAGAATCTTCTGCTATTCTATTCCTGCCAAACTTCTACTCATCTTTCAAGTATTCCTCAATTATTATCTGTCTTTTTAAAAATGTATCATACATAACCAGTTATTCTCCCAATCTTTTGGGCTCTCAGAGTATATCGTTTATATATATATTATAGACTATATCATGTTGTTAGCAATTATTTGTGTACCAATTATTTTCTTCTAGAATGTGAATTTCAATAGAACAAGCTTCTAGTCATCATTTCTTAAAAGGATGATAGGAAAGGAATTATCGCAGTTTTAGCTGAGATCCTAAGATAAGAGTTATTTTTATATTTTTATATTCTAACAGTTATTGTAATCAACCAATATTGAATTTTCATAGAAGATAGATAAAAATGGCTTTTGTAACTATCACTCATTTTCTGGCTATGAAATTGATGATTCAAAGAGGAGTTTGGAAATCGGGGATATTTCTTTGCAGAGAATTTTGCCTTAAAAATAACAACCCATATTCCAATAGGGAAAGGAGAAAGGTAACTTTTCTTCACCTTAAATCGGGCAAAGGAGGCTTCAAGGAGACCATTTGGAGAGTTTGATATATGTCCCCTGGCATTTGAGGGCTACTATAAACTGATACATATCTAGGAAATATAAAGACTGGGAGTTTGAAATTACATGTGGCAACAGCATGGAGCATTAAACTTAGACAAGTAATGACATTTCTATAGATATAGATTCAAAAGTGTATTTCCCAAAGATCAAATGTGGCCATGTGAGAAGAAAAAGAGAGGAATTGTCTGCAAGTCTCTTAAATGATTTTGACTTAGAAGATTTCTTAGACTGTGGGTCCCCACAGAGAGCATCTGAGTATAAGTGGACTGCCATGATAAGGGAGCTATAGGAAGAATAACAAGTGACTAGCTGTAGAGTAGAGTTCTTTACCTACTATAAAGTACACTAGATAAGTGATAATGAAGAACTGGAAGATGTCTGCAATAAACCCACAATACACTCTGAAAGAGAAATATTATCTTTCCATATCTGCCACAGCCAGAGGAAATAAATGTTAGTTCAAACGATGCTAATCTAATAAGACTTTCCCCGGTTTCCCACTCCTCTCTAACCTAGGCAGATGTCACAGAAAGACTGATATAAAAAGCCAAGTTGAGGATATAAAGAAGCCAACCATGACCCACTTCTCCCACTGCCAACAGAAGTGGAATAGGAGGAAGACATTACATTCAAATAAAATTTGTAGATTTGACTTTTCCTGAAATGAGATTATACTTGTGATCAGAAGTGACAGGAAGAATTTTCGTCATCTGAGCATAACTGCATAAATCATAGAGCTTGCCCTAGATTTCTTGTAAGGGTCGGGAGAAAATGGGATAGAGGAAATGAAAGAGAATATAATAATCTTGGTTTCTATTCACACCCTCAAGACTTGATTTATAATGGTTACTACAAAAATGCTGGCACCCAGCATAGAGTATGACATGTAATAGGCACTTGAGAAATGATTTGTTGATTGAATGAGTTATTCTATTCTGCAGAATCTAGACCAAGTTTCTATTCAAACCATAGAAGACATTTTAAAATTAAGGTAATTTTATTTGTGTACACTAATGAAGAAATCAATACACTTCTCCACTTCCCTCTGTTAGGATGTTCATCCTAGGTAACCAGCCCCCATACCGTGAGCCCAGGTCACCTCAAGAGGCTGCATATAGGTCTTCCAAAAAACAGCCTTAGCTAAGGTCCAGATTGACAACCAGTATCATTGGTGATGTATGAATGCTCACACTTGAGTGAATGAACTTTCAGACAATAATCAGCCCTTAGGCGCTGAGTCACCCCTCTATCACTTAATGAATTATCTCAATAAGAACACTGTGAAGTCATCTCACAGATCAAGAAATCGAATATTGACAATATCACAAAAGCATCCACATCACTATGCCCCATTCCTCCAAGGCACCACTTACTACTTAGACTTTTGGTGTTGTATTTGTTTTGCTGTTTTTCAACTGTATATAAATTATTTCAGATAGTAAGTACAATTTTTTGTTTTTGTTTCATTTGCTGAATATTTTTAATGGAGTTTACTTATTTTGCCTATGATATTGTTTATTTTCATTATGGTATATTCTAATTTTTGAGTAAATTATGATTTATTTATGCATTCTGCTGTTTAAGGATATTGGGTTTCTCATAAATATTTTTTGGTATACGTCTATTGGTGCAAATGTTCAGTATGTTTGCTGGATGTACCTAATAATAGATTTGCTTTCTCATAAGGCACATACTCCTTTAAGTTTAATAGATAAGGCTGTTAATGACCTCTGAGATGACTTCACAGTGTTCCTTTTTTTAAAAAATATTAAAAAAAAATTTTTTTTGATGTGGACCATTTTTTTTTTTTTTTTTTTTTTGTGGTACGCGGGCTTCTCACTGCTGTGGCCTCTCCCGTTGTGGAGCACAGGCTCCGGATGCGCAGGCTCAGCGGCCATGGCGCACGGGCCCAGCCGCTCCGCGGCATGTGGGATCTTCCCAAACCAGGGCACGAACCCGTGTCCCCTGCATCGGCAGGCGGACTCTCAACCACTGCGCCACCTGGGAAGCCCTGATGTGGACCATTTTTAAAATCTTTATTGAATTTATTACAATATTGCTTCTGTTGTATGTTTTGGTTTTTTGGCTGTGAGGCACGTGGGATCTTAGCTCCCCGACCAGGGATTGAACCCGTGCCCCCTGCATTGGAAGGAGAAGTCTTAACCACTGGACCACCAGAGAAGTCTCCAGAATGTTCCTATTGAGATAATTCATTAAGTTGTAGGAAGGTGACTCAGTGTCTAAGGGATGATCATTTTATGAAAGTTCATTCACTCAAATGTGATCACTGACACATCACCAATGATACTGGTTGTCAGTTTGGACCTTAGCTAAGGCTGTTTGCTGGAAGACCTATATGTAGCTTCTCCAGGTGACCTGGCTCACAATATGGTGGCTGGTATCCTAGGATGAACATCGTAACAGAGGACAGGGGAGAAGTGTATTGCTTTTTATACTTAACTTCATAGTTCAAACATCACAATTTCTGCTCTGTTCTCTTTATAAAAGCAGTCAGGATAGCCTAGCAAGTTTCAATGGATGGGGGAGTAGAACTCAACTAATGATTAGAAAGAGACAAGTTTCTGGAAGGTTATGTATGAACTGAAATATTCTTTTATCTATAAAATTATAGAATTATAATTATAAAATTATCAAAAGATTTTAACAGTACAGACACATGGTCTTTGTGTTTATAAAATTCTGAGAACCTTTTTAAGTGCTAAGAGCTGGGAGAGAAAATGCTATGAGGAGTCTCCAGCAATAAGCAGGGGAAGGGTAAGAGACTGAAATAAGTCAGTAGCCTTTAAGTTTTACAGAAGGAGATGGAATTGCAAGATATTAAGGAAACAGAAGCAATGAAACCCAGTCATCTATTTAAGTCAAGACTTAAGTGAAGAGCAAAAGAAAAGTTTTCCATTTTCTGACATGGGTGATTGAACAGATGGTAATGCCATGTGCTCAGATACAGGAGAGAAAATAGATATTTTTAGACATTCGAACTGAGGATTTCCCAGGAAAGCCCAGAAAGAGATGTGAGCAGCTAAATATGTGAATCAGAAGACTGAAAATTTGGGGATATAGCAATTTTCCTGTCTTGAGAATATAAATAGTTTTTAAAACCCCAAGAACATATTTGATAATCCAGAGACTGTGTAGAATAAGATGATCAGAGACCAGCCTTTTGTGAACACCAACAGGTAAACAGATGAGAAGCCTGCCAAAGAGACTGAGATGGAACTATAGAAACAGGAGGAGAATCATGGTGGAGAGATAGCATGAATGTTAGAGAGGGACCTTTGGGGAAGGAAGAGCTACTGGTATAAAATATTGCAGTGCAGTTAAGTTAAAGCCTGAAAAGACCATTAGCCTCTTCTTTTCTTCTTCTTCTTTTTTTCTCTTTCTTCAACAAAATTTCTGTAGAGGATCAAAAAGAGTTTAGGTGGCAAATGTGCATTCTTCTGGATTGAAGTGAACATCTAGAGTGAGAAGTTAGAGACTGCAAAAGTATATCGCTTTTTGAATCAACGAATGCATGAATGTATGAACACATACATGAATGAATGAAAAAGTGTTCATAGTTATTTCATGGTCATTAGAAAACAACTTGGAAGTTCACAGTGGAAAGTTTTAAATTAAGATTCTGAGTAATCTTGCAACAGGAAATCATGTTTTACTTTATTTAATCCAAATGCGCTCCAAATTATTAGATCTTGTTAATTTTTCATGAAATATTTGTAGAAGTATCATTTTCCTGAGAAATACTGACACTGACTGGGCTCAGTTTTTTGAGCCCAGCAGCTCAACACTTTGAGGAAGAAAAGAGATAACAGCAGTAGCTAATGGTGTTTGTTAGGTTGCAGAACAAACTAATTTTATTTTGTTTTAAGATAGGAGAAATTTAAGTATGTCAATATCTCTGGGGAAAAATATACAGATTTAGGTAGAGTTTGAAAATATGGGGGCAAAATTACCTGACAATGCGAAGTTCAGGGACCAGACCGGCTCCAAAATTAGACTGCTTAGTGCAAAGTTAGGCAATTTGAATTTTAGGCATTTATGGGAAAGATGGAGGAAGCAAGTTATGGAAGCGACTGAGAATTGCACCATGCACTGCAGAGGTACAAACCCAAAGCTGTCTCTAGCCAGAAGTCAGAGTGAGAGCCTACAATCCATTCTGCACGTAACTCTCAGAGGAGTGAACACTAGGACACAAGCGAATTTATCTAAATGTCTGTCACTCGAAGAAAGCAAAGCAATTATTTAAATACCAAATAAGAATTGGTTGTCATAATACTATCCTCCGCAAAAGTTTCTCTCCAATTAGATAAGCAGTATCTTCCCCATTCCTTGAAAATGTCTCTTCCAGAGAAATTTGAAATTGATGAGTTCTTTTTGCAAAGCTGTCTATCCTTGCTTCTCAAGTCCACTTTGTAGTAAGCTCTCTCTCAGTGACTATGAATTGGAAGACAGAGGACTAACTTCTGCTACCAAACTAGCAAATCAGCACTACTTGCAGATGTGTGCATGTGTTTGTATGTGTCTCAATTCTTAAGGTGAAAAGACCACTTAAATATTACAATAAGAAACAGGTACTTGCATTTAGCTTTCAGAAACACTCGTATATAATTATTTGATCAATCAAGGCTATTTTTAAAAAAATAAATATGATTCTCATTGAATTTATGAAACATTTTTAAACAACTTATATTGATTGCCACCTAATTTGATCCTGCATGCTTGCACACTCTACCGTTTATTTTTTTAAATTTTACTGAAGTATAATTGATTTACAATGTTGTGTTAATTTCTGCTGTACAGCAAAGTGACTCAGTTACACATATATGTTCTTTTTCTTACTCTTTTCCATTATGACTTATCGCGAGATATTGAATATAGTTCCTTGTGCTATACAGGAGGACCTTGTTGTTATTCCATCCTACATATAATAGTTTGCGTCTGCTAACCCCAAACTCCCAATACTTCCCTCTCCCACCCCCACCCCACTTGGCAACCACAAGTCTGTTCTCTATGTCTGTGAGTCTGTTTCTATTTTGTAGATAGGTTCATCCGTGTCGTATTTTAGATTCCACATATAAGTGATATCATATGGTATTTGTCTTTCTCTTTCTTACTTAGTTCGCTTAGTATGATAATCTCTAGGTGCATCCATGTTGCTGCAAATAGCATTATTTCATTCTTTTTAATGGCTGAATAATATTCCATTCTATATATGGACCACATCTTCTTTATCCATTCATCTGTAAATGGACATTTAGGTTGTTTCCATGTCTTGGCTATTGTGAATAGTGCTGCTATGAACATAGGGGTGCATGTATCTTTTTGTTTTTTTAATAAATTTATTTATTTTATTTATTTATTTTTGGCTGCATTGGGTCTTTGTTGCTGCACGTGGGCTTTCTCTAGTTGCGGCGAGCAGGGGCTACTCTTGGTTGCAGTGCGTGGGCTTCTTGTTGCGGTGGCTTCTCGTTGCAGAGCACGGGTTCTAGGCACACGGGCTCAGTAGTTGTGGCTCACGGGCTCTAAAACGCAGGATCAGTAGTTGTGGTGCACTGGTTTAGTTGCTCCGCGGTGTGTGGGATCTTCCTGGACCAGGGCTCAAACCCGTGTCCCCTGTGTTGGCAGGCAGGTTCTTAACCATTGCACCACCAGGGAAGCCCTGCATGTATCTTTTTGAATTATAGTTTTTTCTGGGTATATGCCCAAGAGTGGAATTGTTAGATCATGTCACAACTCTATTTTTAGTTTTTTGAGGAAACTCTCTACTGTTTTCCACTGTGGGAACTTACATTCCCACCAACAGTGCAAGAGGGCTCCCTTTTCTCCACACCCTCTCCAGTATTTCTTATTTGTAGACTTTTTAATGATGGCCATTCTGACCAGTGTGAGGTGGTGCCTCATTGTAGTTTTAATTTGCATTACTCTAATAATTAGCAATGTTGAGAGGCTTTTCATGTAGCTGTTGCCATCTGTATATCTTCTTTGGAGAAACGTATATTTAGGTCTTCTGCCCATTTTTCTATTGGATTTTTTTAAATTGAATTGTATGAGCTGTTTGTGTAATTTGGAAATTAATCCCTTGTCTGTTGCATCATTTGCAAATATTTTCTCCCATTCTGTAAGTTGTCTTTTCATTTTGTTTATAGTTTCCTTTGCTGTGCAAAAGCTTGTAAGTTTGATTAGGTCCCATTTGTTTATTTTTGTTCTTATTTCTATTGTCTTGAGAGAGACCTAAGAAAACATTTCTATGATTTATGTCAGAGAATGTTTTGCATATGTTCTCTTCTAGGAGTTTTATGGTGTTTTGTCTTATATTTAAGTCTTTAAGCCATTTTGAGTTTATTTTTGTGTATGGTGTGAGGGTGTGTTCTAACTTCATTGATTTACATGTGGCTGTTCAGCTTTTCCAGCATCACTTGCTGAAGAGACTCGCTTTTCCCCACTGTATGTTCTTGGCTCCTTTGTCGAAGATTAATTGTCCATAAGTGTGTCTGCCTCTTATTTAAAAAGTTTAATCCCAGGCCCTTAGAATGTAATTTAGTTCATTTATCTAAATCCATTGAAAGGCAAATTATTGTGAGAAAATTGGTTCCATAGAAAATGTATGGATTTTGGATTTCCCTGATGGCGCAGTCGTTAAAAAACTGCCTGCCAATGCAGCGCTGGTTCGGGAAGATCCCATATGCCATGGAGCAACTAATCCTATGTGCCACAACTACTGAAGCCCATGTGCTCTAGGGCCCATGCTCCACAACAAGAGAAGCCACCACAATGAGAAGTTCGCACACCACAACAAAAAGTAACCTCTGCTCGCAGCAACTAGAGAAAGCCCATGCACAGCAACGAAGGCCCAATGCAGCCAAAAATTAATAAATAAATAAATTTATTTAAAAAAAGAAAATAAATGGATTTTGACAGCTCCTAATGAAATAAGAGTTTAACAGTTTGAACTTTCATAGCAACATATTCTTGGTGTAGCTAAGCAAAAGTAAAGTGAGCAGAGTTGTATCAATCAAAGGTCTGACAAGTAGAAGCTGATCAGAGCAAAAATGCCTTGGAAATACTTACCCAGAATGAAATGCTGACAGCCATAATGAAGTAATAATTAAGATTAAATAAAATGCTTTAGCAAAGCAGACTGATTTAGATCATCTTTTGAATTTACCAGGGAATGGGCTCTTGATTGAATAATCAATAAAAACTGACCTTTTGTTATTTATTTTTAGAGATGTGTGGTCCTTACTGAGGTTAACATGGCAATAAAGTTGTATTTTAGATTTTGATTTGTGGAGTGGGTGGTGAGAGTGGCAGGTTGGGAGGACTCCAAAAGCAGTTCCTCCTAGAGTGTGAATGCAATTGATTCAAAAACATAAGATTGACTTAAATGACATGAACGGTGTTCTAGATAGTGCGTAGATGGATTTGAACTTTTATGCCGACCAGAATTTTTACAGAATCAGTGTGATGGGAATAAGATAGAGTCAGGGGGAAAAAGATGGGAAAGCAGATACATCAAAGTGAAAGAGGGGTGATAGAGATGAAGCAGTGTTTTCTTTGTGGGCTCTGTGAGGCACCATATAATTTATGAAGGCATGACTGCTCTCTCTGTTTCTTCTGTGATCTATACATAGGTCGTTTGCTTGATTTGAAATTCTGAGTATCTAGAGGTCTGGAATAATATACCTCAAAAAAAATCTGTTCAAAAGTAAGTTGAAAGTAATAGTTGGTGGGGATTCTAGGTAACAGGCTAGCTAATAAATGGAGGGTATGGGAAAGAATTCAAATGAGTAGGTTACGTCTTGAAAATACTTGACACCAGTTGTTACAGAGAAGGGTATAGACTGTAGTTTAGTAAATAATATAAAACAAGCTACAAGATTCTGTGCAGGATTTATACACTGGTCAACACATTTTATAAATATAATAAAACATAGATAATTTTGAGTGATTTATGTATATGAAATTTGGAATTAAATGAGAAAAATTTAGGGGTCATGATGCCCATTGAATATATATGCTGTAGCAAATAATATCATGAGAGATGTGGAAACATTATTGTCTTACACAGAAAGGAGTCTCTAAAGGACAGATCTAAACTCCAAATAGCTGTAATTATTTTGTCCTGTACTTTTGAAATTTAACCTATGGTTAAAAATTCAAAGAGGAGACTTCTGAACATGGTATTTAGGGGCCTATATGATTCTAATCTGATAACTTTATACACCCCATAGTAACCTTCTACTTTGTCCATGAAATTCAGTGTTTATTCCTGTTATACTTATGCTCTTATGTCTCACAACCCATAAGCCCCACCATGTCACCAACCCCGCAAAATATATCAAAACCGTACCAAATGTTAAGACTTTGACTCAAATCCAATTTTCTTCATGGCATGGAAGATTTTGCATTTGTTCTACTCAAATTGTTATATACTCATGTTTTTTGATGAGTGTAGATCACCCATGCATTCATTATTTCATTCATTCATTAAACCACTGATTTAGAAAAACATACCAAATACATATATTAGCATACTAATACAGAAATTTAAGTGATTGGAGGAGAAAAACATAAACATAATTTATTATTTGATTTATATATTATGTTAAAAAAGCACTTAGAACACAATTGAGAAACAAAATAAAGTATGGTCAGTTTACTAAAGCAGGCAGAGTGTGGTCAACAGGCTCCAGGAGACCCTCAAAATCCTGTATCCTGTGTATTCCTCTTCCCTTAAGTGTAGACAGTACATACAACTCGCTTCTAATCAATAGAATATGGCAAAGGTGATGGGATGTCACATCTTTGATTACATACTTTATACAAGTTTCTTTCTTAGCCTACTGGAATGAGAAACTCACCTGCTGGTCTTGATGAAGCATGCTGCTGACACGAACTGCCTATAAGGAGGGCCAAGTAGCATGGAGCTGCAGGCAGCCTTTAGGAGCTGAGGGCTTCCATCCCCCAACCTCATGGAGTTGAATTCTGCCAACAACCATGTGATCTTGAAAGAGGATCCCCAGCCTTAGATGAGCACACATCCTCCACTGACACCTTGACTGCATCCTGGGAAACACTGAGTAGAAGACTAGGGTCAACCAAGCTAGAACTTCTGGCCCACAGAGATTATGAGAATATAAATGTGTACTGCTTTTAGCCATTTAGTTTATACTAATTTGTAATGCAGCAATAGAAAGCAAATACACAGAGGGAGATAGCAAAAATTTTTTTCATTAATCAAGTGCTTCTTGAGAAAAGTGATTGCTGAGCTGGGTCTAAAGAACAATTATTATGTGAATGGAAGTCTTCGACGTGTGTTGCAAACACAACACAAACTTTTCCATTCAATATATTGGCATAAGCTGTTTTAAGGGCCTGGAATGATATAACTCTTCCTGCTCTGGCCCTTGTAAGAAAACAATTTAAATAATGGAAACGATGCTGGCTGTTCATCTAAGAAATGGTACATATATACCTCAGAAAAAAAAACTAATTCGGGACATTTTGTTCCCTGGTCTGTCAGTTCATTGGTCATCTTAAAATTGTTGTTTCCTGCTTGCGCTCAAGTGATAATTTGTTTCCTGATATCCAAACCTAAACCAACTGTGTCTTACTGACTTGCTAAGTGATTAAACATGTATCACTCAAATAATCCAGATGACAGCTCAGAATCTTCCAGTGCCATATTTATATTTATTTGTTATGCCTCAGACACAAAATCCACATCCATCATTGACTTTCATAAGTCATCTATTAACACCAGATATTGAGATATTTTTGTAGTCTTTCTTAAAGATACTTAAGGTAGGAAAGAGGGCTCACATTGCATAGGACAGAAAACATCACACACACACACATATACACACTCTCATGTTTATGTTCTCATGTGAACTTTTTGGGCAATCCTGGATGCCTCCTGGAAATTTATTCTCTCTCACTTCTCAAACAGATCTCAAAAATTGGCTCTTTTCCTTCTTCCTAGATTTTCCTTTAGGGATTTTAAGTTATCCTGTCTTTATTTCATTGTTTTGAGGAACAAAGCACAATTTCATATTTAAGCGTTGCTCCAGGTCTTCCCTTCTGTTCCAGTTGGATAAACGAGGCATTTATATATATATATATATATATATATATATATATATATATATATATATATAATGTTCTCATCAGAAGACCTTATTTGGATTGACCAATGAATTAATATATTTTGACCATTTTGAGTGGCTGCCCTCATTGTGAAGAAATCATACTTCCCAAACCAAAAACTTGTTTGGACAACCCAAGTCAGTGATATTAGAACTGTATTTTCTTTAACAGAAAAGTACCAGTCTCTGATTTCCACTTTTTGGATATGGATTAAGGCGCATTTGCCAGACCAGAGATGATTGGACTACAGAAAAGCAGTTATTCTTTGAAAGACCTTGATTATCTGAAATGTGTGCTGCGTATGCTTTATTACTACTAGATATGTACTTCTGATTTTGACTGGAAATAATTCATCTCTTTATAAGTAACTGGTACTTTGGGCAAGTCCTCATGTTCTGAAGAGCAAAATTTTTTTCAAACATTAATGCTGGGACCTTACTTCTCAGCATTCAGAAAGAAATTGGGATTAAATGTTAACTTATCAAAAGTTTGGAATTTTACTTTAACTCATAATTAATTATTAATGAGTGACCTAAAAGTTCAGTGTGAAGAATTTAGAGTATTTTCAGAAGGAATAGGAATGAATACAGAGAGATGTTCACAATCTGAACAGTAAAATGAGAGAAATAAATTATAAACAAGAAATAATTTTAAAAGTGAGAGAATACATCCTGTATTGACAAAGGAAATATGAGAAATTTCGAAGCCAAATGAGAGAGTGTATGACATTCCCTCTGGCAGTGACACTTCCTCACCACACAGCGTGAGTTTGAATTTTAACTTATGTTTACTGGCTCTAGACTTGGAGCAAGTTTTTCAACCTCTCTGAACTATAGTTTCCTATCTTTAAAATGGGTATCTTACATAATTAAGGTTTATTTTCTTTACAACTTTCAAGTGTATAACACAGTATTATTAACTATAATTACTATGCTGTACATTAGATCCCCAGAACTTACTCATCTTTTAAATGGAATTTTGTATTCTTTGATCAACATCTCCCCTTTTCTCCCTTGCCCAGCTCCTGGTAACCATCATTCTAGTCATGATGCAAGTGCAAGCTAAACTATGATGGTAGTTATTTTGCATCAAATCAACACATTGTACACCTTAAACTTACATAATGTTATATGTCAATTATATCTCAGTAAAGCTGGAAAAACATGGGCACTTACCTCAATAGTGTTGTTTCAGGATTAAATGAGTACTTGTAATAGTGTCTAGAACATACTTAGCATTCATAATAACTCTTGTTATTTTTGTAATGATAAGCATTACATATTATGTTTTTTCAACTCCTACTCTTGGGAGTGGGAGTTGAAAAAAACATGATATTAACTGAGAGAATGATAAAATAAGGCATATAGGAAAGTACATCAAAAATAGGCAGTGCAAAAGGGAGGGGATATGGGAACATATGTATATGTATAACTGATTAAATTTGTTATAAAGCAAAAAAAAAAAAAAAAAAAAAGGCAGTGTCAGGGACTTCCCTGGTGGTCCAGTGGTTAAGACTTCGCCTTCCAATGCAGGGGACGTGGTTTCAATCCCTGGTCAGGAGCTAAGAGCCCACATGTCTTGGGACCAAAAAACCAAAACATAAAACAGAAGCAAAATTGTAACAAATTCAATAAAGAATTTAAAAATGGTCCATGTCAAAAAAAAATCTAAAAAAAAAAAGGCAGTGGTGAAAAGAGAAGATAATCCCCTGATCTCTTGGTGGAATGCCATATACTGGAAGAATATAATGGTAATACAACTGTCTTCTTCTCTTCATCATTTTTTGGGGATATGGAATAAGGAATATGCTTCCATGGAAAGGGATGTAAGATATGGTATTATGTTAATTTCATTAAAAAGTTATGAGGACATAACAAGAGATGTAATTGGGAGGAGAATTATTTTCAGTATTCCACTCTAAGCACAAAGAAATATGGTGAGGGTGAGGGGCACAGTCACTAAATTGTTGCCATTAAGCCTGGATGGAACATCACATCACATTCAAAGCTCCTTTTTATTTTGCACTTACATCTCAATTATCTGTAGAAGACCACGGAAAATTTAAAATTTTCCAACTGCCTATCTTTGGTCACTCATTTGCTTCTTTGAGTTGCCTGATAGTGTTTACTTGATGAAAGGTGAACTAAGCTGAGTTATGAATTTTAAGGACATTTACCATGACATAAAAAAAAATCATGGGAAAATTGTGAAGAAATAGATTGGCTTCAAGAAATGGGTAACAAAAAGTAGTTCAGATATTAGGTGCTATTGTAATTAAAGGGGGAGTGAGAAATAGCATTCTGGGTTGTATGCCTTGACAGTCTTCACCCAAACAGAGGAACTTTGAATTATTGTAAAACAGATCTGAACAATTATATCTAGTTTCTGTTCTAGGTAGAAACTATTTCATAGAATTCCTTCTAGGGGCAGATCTTTATCTGGCCATAATTATCCCAGACCTCAAGTAAAGACAGATGTATGTATTCATATGGCAGGAAGAGAGAAAGAGGAAAGAATGGAAAGGTGAAATCCTGTATGAAATTTTGTTTTGATTCAGTTTCAGTTTCTTTGCTCTAAAGGCCTTTTATTACTTGACATATTAAAAAAAATCTTTTAAAGTTCAAAATGAGTTCCAATTTCTTCAGTGTGACTGTTTCTTCTAAGAATGAAGAAATAATAGAATGCCAGCAATTTAGATTTTTCATCACAAATCCATTGTTTTTACTGGGAAAGTTTAAATCTCTCTCCAAGTAACTTGGTCTTTTGAATAAAAGTATTTTTAATCAAGTATTTTAAGAATCTAGTTGATAGATTATGAAGACTTTTTAAAAACAGCTAAATGCTATTTTACATTTATTGTGTTTATTCTTATTCTAAATTATTCATATTTTAGCTGCTTCTCATGTTCCAGATTTTTCTACCAATACTGTCATCATTGCTTTTTATCATATACTTCAAACTCAGCAAAAACACAAAAAGCAAGCTACGCAAATTATTATCTCAATTTTGAAGGATTTCCAACCCTTTATTTATGTATAGACTACCATGGGAAAAATAGAGTGTCATATACGACAGCATACAAAAAAGTGAATTGGAATGAATCCTTTAGCTGGTTCCTTGTTTAAACCTATTTTATTATTTTTTTGATTTTTTTTTCAGTTTAGCTGACACATACGAGTAGATAGCATCTAATATATTCATATATCTCATAAACCCACTCCATCAAAGGAGTGACTCACTCTTCCAAAGAACTCTTGTCTCCTACCTGACTTTCCTTCCCAGAAATACTGTAGCTCAGTTGACAATTACAAACTTCAAGTTGGGTCTCATCCAGGTCTTCACTCTTGTCCTTCAGGTAATAAGAACACAGGAAGATAAGACCATTAGCCAATAGAATATCTAGGCATTTTCTTTTTGTTATGTATATCTTCCATACCTAAGGGAGAAAAAGATAAAATGGAGAAGTATTTGAACCTTGAAAATGAAAACAATTCTGTAATACCCAAGAGGCTCATAGCTATTATCTGATGTAACTGTTTAAAAAAACTTTCACCTTATTATTTCTTGCAAATCGAATATTGTTATCATATAAACTGAGAAAAGTAAAAAATAATGCTAATTACAATTAAATTTCCACATGGAAAATTTTTACATAAAATTCTGTGAATTCCTATCTTAATAATGTTTAAAACTACATATATTAACTTCATTTTACTGAACATTAGCAATAATTTGTACTTATAAAATTTGTTATTGATAAAAGTATAGCAGGAGGACTAAATCATTGTAAACTGTCTTCAAATTTAAACAAGCAGAATGCACTTAGTAGAAATGATAGCCAGAAAATAAGATTGCAAATGACAGATGCTGTTAGTGGTGAAAGTTGATACATATTAAAAAATTAAATGCATCTAGTCTTCATTGTGAAATTTATGAAGGAAAAATTCAAAGCAAAGAATGTAAATGATTTATCTTCACATTATGGAAGCTGATCAAAAATGATTTGAGTTAACTTCATAAAACTGTATCTCTAAATTGAATATTATGATTAAATTATTTGCATTAATCAACGTGAATTTTAAAATTTTAATCTGCAAGATTAAAAGGTCACTGTAAAACCTTATGACCAGTTGAAATGTTGGGTTCAAAACAGAAGAATCAAAATATGTTATACTTCACTATCCATTCACAAATACTGAAGAATTCTGCTTTGCCCAAAATTCTTCACACCCATCAAAAATTTAAACTCTCCTGATTGTTGTAATTGATAGAGGAAGTATATTTCCACATAGCTTTATTTATAGATGGCTATATAATTTCCTAGTTTTGAAATACTGTTGATAACTAAGGTGTTGTAATTCACTTAATTGAGGAAAAAGAGAAAGGAAACACTTTTTTACTTGTTTTTTTAATTTACTTATTTATTTATCTAATAAACCATGTTGTACAAAAGGCTCAGGGTGGTCAAAACACAAAGACACTGAAATTGGGATCAAGAGATGGAAAAAGGCAAATGTTGCAAGCTCTTCCACCAGTGGGCAGGGCACGTGACAAAAGGAGGAAGTGAGTCAGGTGGGCCTGGAGAGGCCACACCCTCCCTGAGAGACGGTCTCCTTCAGGCAGCTGCCTGGAAGGAGTTCATGGCCCATGATCCCTCAAAGTATGACAGAAATGCAGATTTCCTGACTTAAAAATATCCAAAACAGACTTTTTTAGAAACTTCATGTTTGAATCTCTGAGGTTAGAAGTCAGGTGGTGGTTTTTCTTGGAGGGCTGAGGGCATCCAGGAGGGGACACCAGGGGGATTGCCAGGAACGCTCTGTATCTGGATATGGGCTGGGGACATGGGTGTGTGCAGTTTGTGAACATTTCATGGAGCCACATACTTACAATCTGTATCTCCTCTCAGATAAAAAGGTAAAAAGAGAAACAGAAGCATTCTAAGATATGAATAAAGCAAACATAAAATTTCAAAGTGTTTTGCAATTATTGAGTCATTGCTAGTTTTATTGAAATATTAGACATTTGAATGTTTTATACTATAATTATACACAGGCCTGCAGGTCATGTTTATTAATGACTCATTTGAATGAGAGAGGAATCAAAGTAACTGAACAACATCCTGAACAACCACAGAAAACAACAATCTTAGTTCTGGATTCTTTTTTTGCTGATCTTAGTGTTTATCACTTCTTGTTGCTGTTCCCTGTGGTTCTTATGGATCATCTGCTAACCATTTAGCTTCACATGTTGACTGTCAACTCCTGACTATCCCTTTCTTGCTCTTTAAACCTTATGGACTTTCAAATGAATTTGTCTTCTATGTCATCTTTATTGTCATTTTAATTTTTGTCAATGGATCCATTTCTGCCTTGACCTTCACATTTCACTTGATATTTACTTTCCTGGTTTCCTATCATATTTTAGGATATAGCAACCTTAGCAAAGCTTTATCATGGATACTCTGGACAATATCCAAATTAAGTGTAGATTCTTGGCACCTCTATAAAATGACACATAATGGAATATGTGACTGACAGTTTGTCCACCCCAATCATTGAGAACACTGACAATTTTCGCATTTCAGCAGGAGGCTGGAAAAAATATGGATAACATGAATGTTTTTATGGCATAAAGAGCATGTAAAATAAATGAACAGCAACAACAAAGATAGAAACTTGAGCAATCTCTATCTTTTGGTAATCTAAAAATTTTCTTTTTGATCAAAGGAGCCAAAGTAGAATCTAGCCCAGAAAGCAAGTGCACACTTAGCCTTGACAAAACCTGAGAGAAGCCTGGATAGAATTGAACCTGGATGAATGCGGACATGCGCGCGCATGCGCGCACACACACACATCCAGAAAGTTAAGAGTGAACTTATTCATGCGTTCATCCAACAGATATTTATTGAATGCCCAAAATGTGTCATATGCCCTACTAGGCATGAAAAATTTGAAAAAGGAATATGAATAAAATAGATCCTAAAAAAAAGGGAATTCAGTGTCTAGAAATAAACACACCTATTAACAAGCAATGTATGATGTACAGTAATAGAAAAATGTGTGTGTATTAACATCGGAACACTGTGGAGAGGCATGTAATTTAGCTTGACGGTACTAGAGGAGAAGCAGGGAAGGCCTCCTGTAAGAGTAGACAGAAAAGCTAAACATTAAAGAATTCTTTCATTTATTCATTCACTTCTTCAGAAAATATTTTTTGAGAACCTGCTATATGCCAGACACTGTTGTTGGTAATATGGCAATGAACTAAACATTCTATGGAATGACTTATATTTACAGTTTACATTCTATTGGATGAGAATCTAATGAGGCAAATAACAGGAGGTGAGTGTTAAGAGAAATCACCAGGTGATTTAATCTGGAGCTTAAAACGCAGGAAAGGAGCAATGAGAAATTAAGCCAGAGGGCAGGGAAGGAGAATGATCATAACATGGAAAGCCTGTAGCTCATGTGACTGGTATTGCTAGGAAATCAATTCACTTATGGTTATGCATAGATCATAGTAAGATATTGATTAGCAAGTGTCATAGTCATATTATTTTTTTGATTGGTTCCTTAGCAATTATATGGAGTATGACAGGAGTTATGGAAGAAGTGTATATAGAAGCCATATAACTTAGTATATTTCTGCATCTCCATATTGAATCTTCACAGGATGGCATCAAGTCATTTGTCTTTTAAACAATCTCTACAAATGAAGCAAAGTGTGAGAATCTCTGGCTGAGAAGACTAGAACTATATGTAACCATATTACATGGTGTTCTCCCCAGGTATCGTAGTACTTTAGCATGGCAGGATTGCAGAAATCCGATGTAGGGGCCTTTTACAGAATATGAAAAATGAGAGGGTCTTGTAGCACCCAGATTTTACTAAACAGTATGGTTTTCTTTCTGTGGCACCATATTATTTTGTAACAATTATGTAGAAAAAGGGGACTTCCCTGGTGGTGCAGTGGTTAAGAATCTGCCTTCCAATGCAGGGGACACAGGTTCGAGGGAAGATCCCACATGCCATGGAGCAACTAAGCCCGGGTGCCACAACTACTGACCCTGTGCTCTAGAGTGTGCGAACCACAACTACTGAGCTCACATGCCACAACTACTGAATCCCACATGCTCTAGGGCCTGTGCTCCGCAACAAGAGAAGCCACTGCAATGAGAAGCCCATGCACCACAACGAAGAGTAGTCCCTGCTCACCACAACTAGAGAAAGCCCACGCGCAGCAATGAAGACCAAACACAGCAAAAAAAAAAAAAAAAAAAAATTATGTAAAAAGAGGAATAATGTAAATATTTAGATGCTGATCACTAGGCTAGATCAAAATATATTCTGATGTAGTGCTTATAATGCACTTGTCTTTCTAAAAGCTTTGAAGTGTTTGGGTGCAGGAGCACATCCTCTCATCTTGTCCCTGGATCAATTCCATCATAGTATGTTTAAAAGAGTTCAGGCCAGACAGCATCTTTTCTAGAAACCCAAGATATTTGATTGCCAGGGAATTATATTCAGACTTGTTTGAAGTGTATCACTTAATACAATACAGAAGACATCCTCCTAGAATGCTACTGGGAGAGGGCAATCATGACTAAGAAACTTGCCACAATGAGTTTAAATTTTGTCCAATAACTTTTTAAGTGCAAATAGTCTAACGATGAAGTGTCTAATACAGAACAGTACTTCAAAGAGTAAGCACTCAATAAATATTGAACTATAGGAGTCCACAGTAAAATGGTTTGTAAAAAATAGAGAATCAACTTCACTGTCACCAAGGTCTACTTCTTGAGGATCAAAGGTGCATTTAGTGCCACATACAAATATATATGAAGATATATATTGCCAGGTTCTATGATTTTAAGAAAAAAGGCATAAATATTGAAACAAAACAGAAAAATAAAGCAAATAATTATAAAACTAGGGATTGAATAACTGACTTCTCACCTAGTTAGTGGTTCTTGAGTTTTCCCATGGAATATGACCCTTTATAGGTGATATTGGTGTTCCAGATATTTCACAGATCAGGATCTATTTCACAGATCTTTAGATGATTGATAGGCTCTGGCATAGATAAGATAAATTGCAGATAATTCATACCTATATCTATCTATCTATCTATCTATCTAATCTTCTCGATACCACTCTCAGTTCCTTGCTATCAAGGGCAAGATATTTGAGAAACACTGACAAATCTCCAATGGGAAAGTGATTATGATTTTCACTATTTAATTTTTACCAAGTATCACACATATAAACACAGGTTCTGTTACAGGTACAATCCATATGTATCACAGTTCTAAATATCAAGCTGTATCATAGTTACTTCTAAATATCAACTTGAGGAAATGCCACAGTTTTTACTTGTTTAAAGGTCATCTGGAAAAAATCAGGAAATTTGTAGAAGCTTATTTTACTAATGAATGTATTTTATACTCTGTCTTATAAAGTTTCAACACAAAGTTTATTCTTATTGTAATAGCTCAAAATTTCAACACTAAAATAGTCTAGCTATTCATTACCCTCTTTTACTGTGAAGCTTTGTAAATGCTTGTGAACTATCAGATAGATTTTTTTGACCTGTCTGCCATTCTTTTGCTCAGTTTTTTTCCATCTTTTTAAAAATTAAAAAAAAAACAGTTATTAGAGTGTGTTTTAAGTTCCTACATACATAACCATCTACCTTTGCACATTGTTTTTCATTTAAGTTCTAAACTGTTATGAATCAGTTTATTGACATGAACTGTTCACCTACTTCTCAGCATAATCACCATTAACAATCCCCATAACATTGTTAAAATACTCACTATTTGAAATGCTATTTCATATAACTCATAATTTTCAAAGTTACAATCTAGTTCATAGTGCCAGGCTCTGATTTTTTCAGCCTTTCTCTGGGCTCTTCACAGATGGAAACATCAATACTCATAGCTCTCCTTATTTCCCATCTGTGCCCAGTTCTCAAAGTTGGTCTTGTTGGTTCAGAAGCAGTTCTTGCTGATGCTGGAAGCCATTACGTTGCTCTAATCAAAATCCTGTGTTATCTAGACAGTTTCTCACCAAGATCTGGGAGCCTCAGTGATGATCAAACTGCTTAGATATTTGCTACCAACAAGAGTCATGCCCCAGGTCTCTGGTAATGGGGCTCTCAGGTGTGTCAAAGCTTTTTCTACCTCCAAAAATTTCAAGTAAAGTAGTCTGCTTTTGTACCTCAGAACCATCCTAGAACTAGAGACATATCTTGAAAACTTGTCCTTTGTTTTAGGATGATCAGTTTCCTTTCCTATTGTCATTTCCTCTTACGAGAATATAGCACTATTTTTCACTTCTAAACCCTTTAACGATTCAATTCCAGATACTTTATTTTCTCAGATTAGAAAAGTGAGTCAAATGACACTTTGGACATATTTCAAAATGATGAGACTTTACATAGACATTTGTAAATCAGATTTATATCCTATAGACTACTTGGTTCAGAGAGATTCATGGTAGTTCCGAATATAAAGGGTCCAGCTTTCACTGAAATAATATTCATAAATTTTGAGGAAAAAGAAAGAGTCAGATAATAAGAAGTAAAAGGATAGGTGTATGAGAAGAAGGAGGGGGAAAGGGGAGAAGGAAAAGAAGGAAAAAGAGGGAAATTAATACTCTTTAGTTCACTCTGAGAGTTTCTTTTATACTTAAGCTTTATATACTGTGTACTTAATATTAACATCCCTGAGACATTAGCCACTGTCTCTACCACTTTAAGGAAAAATAAAGTTTGAAGTTATGATGCTGATTGACACTACTAATTTGTAGTGTCTATTTCACAGCTGGTTTCGAGTATTAGACGGAGGGGCAAAAGTTCAGAACTTCATAGTCTATCACTTATTACATGTGTAAGCAGCTGGGAGCTGTTCACCATGAATGTGACTGAAAATAGAGGCAATTTAGTACTTCCTTAAAGACTGCAATTTGTATTTTATGATTTTAAACCTATCGACTTTTGAAAAATATGCCATCTTTCTTTTATTTTATATAATTTGTCTTTAATTATCTTGTAGTTTATGTTGTGATATGTCATTTCTGTGAAATGCCACTTCTGATCTTGTTCTCAGACTGAAATGTCTTCATCTATCCAGTCATTTCTTATTTCATTTATTTTCCTGGGATGGTAGAAATGACAAGTCCTAGCCAACTCCTGTAGATTGATGGTTTAAAAAAATCAAGATGATTTGAGCCAGCACTAAAAATAACTCCCTAAATCTCCAAAGTGTCAAGACACCATAGTAATGTCCTCTGGAAATTTGTTTACTTTAAGGGATACATGTTTAACTTGGTGTTTTTTAAGAGAGTAGAGCTGCATTTAGAAGAACTGGCATAAAGGCTTATAGCTTCATTTATGCATTTAAATAAGCATCATTTAGGGTGAATGTAGTAACCTAAAAATTAATAATATAATTCAGCTTCAGATATTTAGCCAATAAGTAATATCACACATGTGAGGTTTGTTGAGTAGATCCAACCCACTTCAGGTTGTTGGGGTTTTTTTCTTCCCACTTTAATTTACTTTATTTTACATATATTTTTGTGGCTACAAACAGCAATTGTATTCTCAATGAGCACAATGTGAAAAAAATACCCAGAGTCCTCCGTAGGATGTGAAATGCTTTGATTGCTCTGAATGTCTCTTCTCAATCGCTTTCAGACTTCTAGTATGAATGTCCCCCAAAGTTTCAGCTTCCCAAGTATTTCAGTTAAGTTTTGTTCAGTATGGAATCACTCCAACACTTGTGCCTTAAATCAACAAATCATTTTTTCTGGTATAATTCTATGAGTTCACTGGGAAGTTGTAATTCAGGCAGCTCAGCTGATCATTGGGTAGCAGCAGGTTGGCTGGGTCTATGATGTCTTAAACCATGGCTAGCAGCAAATTCAATACCAGCTGAGGGATGAGAATGACTTGGGTAGTGTTTCTCAGCATCCAGAGGCTGCTTGCCTCATTCACAGAGGAAGTGGTTCCCAAGTTCCCAGGAGCAGTAAGATCAGGCATGCTACAACATATAAGCAGTTTTTCCTTCTTTGTGTCACACTTACATTCATCTAATCAAGTCACAAGGCTAGAGCTACAAGTCAATATGGGAGCGGAATATGCAAGGGCAAAATGAAGGGATGGATTATTGTCATTTTTGCACATTCATTTTTATACTCTTTGGGAGATAAGAATGCTAGAGATATGGTCTATTTATGTATTTAATAATTTATTAAAATTAAAATATTCCTAACATATGCTAGGTTCCAGAGATACATTGGTAAATATAGAAGGTATGTAGCATATAGCCTAGGGGGTATAGGTTTTAGTATCTTCAATACCTTTGAGAAAATTACATCTTACATGCCAAATGACACTGTTATTCTCATCATTATTGGTAAACTCTTTATGCTAAATTGTCACTAACTAAAATGTCCGAAGGAGCAAGATAGCATGAATTTATAAATCAAACAAGGTATATGACAAAGGGGATAAGGTGAAGATATTCTGAACGACTGGGTATGGGTTCTGCATCAAGTATTTCAAAAGCAAATTTTTAAAAATATTGAGACTTCTGAGAAAAATGTGATGACAGAATAAGATTCACATGCCACTGCTTGTGACCTTTACTCTATGGCTCCCTACATCCTCAGACCATCACGTTTTTTGGCTTTAATGAAATGAACTAGCATTTTATATATGCCAGGTATCATGCTTGGCCTTGAGAAGGTGATATTAAGCAAGATAATAGCTGTTTCTCAGGAACCTCAGGTTGACTTTGACTTCTGGTTTTGACACCATGGTCACTTCACCACTTTTTTCACTTTTAGTCTTATTCCTTTGCCCCATGCTTTCTGTTATATCTTTCTCATTAATCCCTCATCCTAGGCATGGTTTTTCCTGTTCCAAAGTCCAACCTGACCAGCCTGTATGAATAAAGGCATAAAAGCCAATCCAACTGTTTCCCCTAAAAATGAAGACTGTTTAATATGATCTTAACATCCAGTGGTCCCCTATTGATTATTCCTTATCACATTCCACGCAATGACTTTTACAAATCAATCCATCAATATCATCATTACATCATCTACATTACTGAAACGTGTGAGAGATTAACCTGAATATGTCTCACTAGCTTGGTAGCTCATTTTTTTTTCTGTATTTTTACTCATTCTTTCTGTTTCTATCCTAGCTTTTAAAAAGATCCTTTTTACTGGTAAACTTATCCCATTTGTGCAAATACCTTACCCCAAACTCTGCTGTTTTCTTGAGGACTCCAGTCCATCAAAAAGTGTGACATTCTTCTAGCCCTTCACTTTTTCCCAGTGCTTTATGTTTTTATCACCCTCCCTGAAGTGTTGCTCAAGTGAATACCCTCTATCAACATGGCTAACCTCCAAATGATCTTTCTCATCTCTCTCTCCCTTATCCACAGCACTTTCCTTAGGCATCTATTTAGCTCTATTTTTCATTATAACCTATAATTAATTATATATATATTAGTTTCTGCTAAAACTTTTTCTTGAAATATTTTCTGGAATGTCAATGATACAGTAACTTCTTTTTTTAAATTGCAGTATAGTTGATTTACAACGTTGTGTTAGTTTCACACGTAAAGCAAAGTGATTCAGATATATATACATACATTCATATATATAAGTATATATATATTCCTTTTCAGATCTTTTCCCTTATAGGTTACTACAAAATATCGAATATAGTTCTTTGTGCTATACAGAAGGTCCTCACTGGTTATCTATTTTATATATAGCAGTGTTTATCTGTTAATCTGAACTTCCTAATTCATCCCTCCCTGCACCCCCTTTTCTCCTTTGGTAACTATAAGTTTGTTTTCTATGTCTGTGCATCTATTTCTGTTTTGTAAATCAGTTCATTTGTATCATTATTTTTAGATTCCACATATAAGCAATATCATATGGTATGTGTCTTTGTCTGGCTTACTTCACTTAATATAATAATCTCTAGGTCCATCCATGTTGCTGCAAAAGGCATGATTTCATTTTTTCTTATGGCTGAGTAATGTTCCATTGTGTGTGTGTGTGTGTGTGTGTGTGTGTGTATCACATCTTCTTTATCCATTCATCTGTTGATGGACACTTGGGTTGCTTCCATGTCTTCACTACTGTAAATAGTGCTGCTATGAACATTGGGGTGCATGTACCTTTTCGAATTAGAATTTTCTCTGGATATGTGTATACCCAGGAGTGAGACTGCAGTATCATATGGTAAGCCTATTTTTAGTTTTTTAAGGACCTCCATAATTTTCTCCATAGTGGCTGTACCAATTTACATTCCACCTAACAGTGCAAGAGGGTTCCTTTTTCTCCACACCGTCTCCACCATTTGTTATTTGTGGACTTTTTGATGATGGCCATTCTGACCCATGTGAGGTGATACTTCATTGTAGTTTTGATTTGCATTTTTCTAATAATTAGTGATGTTGAGCATTTTTTCATGTGTCTGTTGGCCATCTGTATGTCTTCTTTGGAGAAAAGTCTGTTTAGAATGCTATAATAACTTCTAAGTACAAAAAGTTTCATAGAGTGTATGATGAGATAATTGCAGAAATTATAAGCTCTCGAAAAGAAGTAGCCAGGTAGTTTAGGAGCACTTACAACTAGATAAACCATTGTTTAAGAGCACAAATATATTTGTTAGTTTTATTTCAGGGATGAAAGGGAAGTGAGAAATCAGAAGGTCCAAAAACTTCATTAGATATATGAGGAAATGAGGTTCTTTAAGATTTTTAATATTTGTATTGGCTGATCTTCTTACTCTTCCCCTAACAAATATACCCCATAAAAATAAAGATGAAATATATATGTGTATATATGCATACATATATATTTTTCTCTTTTAGGTTAATTTACGAAAATCATGTATTTAAGATTTATCTATTTATTTTTAATATACCTTATCTTAGAAAAAATGTAGATGCCACAGGCATATTGGATATGCCAAGATAGTAGAGTATTTATGGAATGCTGTTCTAGACATTTTTTTGTGCTCTAGTTTGTCATATACGAGATAAGAATTTTCTATTCTGTGTGTATTAGTGAGGATTCTTATATTTGGACAGAACATCAACTCAAATTGGCTTAAAAAATAATTTATTGGTTTATTTAATTAGAAATTCAGAGAACAGTCTGGCTTTAACGATGTCTGTCTGGATCCAGATCCTGGAATAGAAGAAACATCAATTCCTCAGTTCCAGGACTTGCTTTCTTTTCCTGTGGCTTCCTTTCAGGCATGATCCCATTCTATTTATGTTGGCATAAATAGGCACAAGAAGCTCCAGGCTTATCTTTAACAATGTACCAAACTCAGGGAAAGAAAGAAGCAAAATTTTGGGGATCGACTCTGATTTGGTTTAGACTGGATTACACAGTTTCATCTGACTTAATCACCAGGGCCAGAATAATGAAATATGCTGGTTAGCCACATGGTATTTTGCTCATGTTTGGAGATGAGAAGTGTTTCAAGCACCATTCAATCCAATGGAAGTGAAAATGAGAAAGAGAACCAGAGCATTGTTACCAGAAAGGCCACAGAAATTGGTCAGGCAAACACACCAGGCTTTGTAAGAAATATTAAAAACATGATATATATTCAAAGTCACGGTTTACATTTATCTTGGTTTTAAATGCCATAAAAGAAAAATAAACATTAGAAGAATGAAATAAAGTATCACTGATAGTGCATTTCCTCTAATATGAGTAAAAATTATGTATGATGGGATTTGTATAGGTCTATGTTAAAAAAATAAATTCCAGTGAAATACAACTGTACACTTACTAATACTAGGTATTATTCAATCACTATATTTTTCTACTTTGTTACTTCCATTTTAATAGGCTAGTCACCATAATATTACTTAAGGGCATTGTATGATACTTAATAGGTTCTAAACAATATTTCCTATTTAATTACATGAGTACTCTAATTCCCATCCTAACAATATATTTTCATTTAAGAAGCTGACTACTCTTTCATTATGAAACAAAATTAATTAAATGAACCCTGATCTAATTATGTAAGTGTTCCTTTTGACACAAAAATTAAAGCTTCTATTTCAGAATATAGCTGAGAAATAAGACTAAAGAGGTCAAATATTAAAAATTTTGACATCTTACATATATTGTTTAATTATTTAACATCATTTAATATTGTGCATTCTGGAGTATGCAATCATTAAGTCTTTTGTGTCAGTATACTAAAAATAAAACAAAGTGAAATAATCTAGTGAGTTTTATTGTACTTAATAATTTTAGTAACTTTTAGTCCTAAAAAAAATGTCTGTGACTGTCATCCTCCTGCTGCCAGAAAATTCTCAGCCAGTCTCAATGTTAAGTAATAAGTAATTCCCACCTTTTTTTTTTTTTTTGGTCGATTTTGTCAGCAGATGCCTTGCATTCAGTTAAAATATGTGATATTTAGAGAAATGTTCTCTTTCATTTTCTTCTACTTAAAGAAAAATTAGAATGTCTTCTTAAAACAGATCACATTGTGAATTTCATGATACTGAGAAACCAGTTATTTCTCTACAGAGGGCAGTAAAACCCTTTATTTTCATTACCTTCATATTTGTTCTGCATTTATTTTAAAACATTAGGTAGCACCCACACGATTTGAGTACTCAGCTATTCAAAATTTGTTAATGTCTCCAGCATTCTGTTATTGCTTTTGGTATTTGAAATATTTAAAAAAGAAGAAAAAGCATATAATGCTTGCATTCATCTAGCAGAGATGAATCATGTTTATATATCAAACAGAACAAATAAATCATATGCCAATAGAACTACTTTGGAAATATGCACTGAAGAGTAGAATTTTTTTTAATGATCTCATGATATCCTTTCTAAAAAAAACAATCTGATATGACTTTCATTATTCCTTCTGTCATGAAAGTAATAGGACACATGAGTATTTAGAATACTTGAGTGTTTAAACTACCATATGCAAACTATTTGTTTCTCCTTTAGGAATATGATATTATCTTTCCACATTATGAGAATGATGAAGGCTATCTCTTCTCTTATGTGTGTGTCTTAAATGCATGTCTCCTCTGATACAGGTGTTCTTAAATCTCTTTTTTTTTCCCTGTAACAGATAAAATGAATTTGCTGACATAAATATTATATAAACTGTATTGAAAAACTATTTCTCCCAGCTATGATGTCAAGAACTTTACATGATTCTTGATTTCTGTTACAAAACTTCAAGCTATGAATTACAATTTGTTTTATATATGAGGAAACCAAGCTTCACAGAGACCAAGCAACTTGTCTAAGTTAGTTGAATTACTAAATCCTGGAATTAGGTGATAAGCCAAGTTTCACTGGCTAAAATGTACTTTCTTTCATGTGCCATCTTTCCTTCTCTATAAAATAGATGCCTGTATTAAAAAAGAAGAAAGATGTCAAGTCAATAAACTAAAAAAAGATCAAACTAAACCTAAAGCAAGCAGAAGTAAGGAAATAATAAAAATGATTAGAATGGGAATTAATGAAATAGAAATGGGGAATATTGTAAATCAACAAAACCAAAGATTGATTTTTGAAAAGATTAATAAAACTGATAAACTTTTAGCTAGTCTTACCAAGCAAAGAGAGTAAGGGAGAGAAGACCCAAATTACTAAAATTTTGGAATGTAAGAGGGAAACTCATTACTAATATTATAGAAACAAAGAGGAATGCTATGAAAATAAGGTCATATTATTAAAAGTGTACCAACAAATTAGATAACTTAGATGAAATGGATACATTCTTAGTAAGTTACAAACTGTAAAAACTGACTTAATAAGAAAGGTAATCTAAGTAAATTTAACAAGTAAAGAAATTGAAGTGATAATTACAAAACTTCCAACAAAGAAAAGGTCAGGCATTGATAGCTTCATTAGTGAAATCTACCAAACATTTATAGAAGAATTAATAACAATCCTTCTCAGACTTTTCCAAAAAGTGGAGGAGGAGAGGACACTCCCCATAGATTCTATGACATCAATATATACTCTAATACCAAAACCAGACAACATATCATAAGGAAAAACAAAACCAGAAACTACAGTCAGTACTTTTCAGACACAAGAATTCTCAACACAATACTAGCAAACCAAATCTAGCAACATATAAAAAGGATTATACAACATGATGAAGTGAAATTTCTCCCAGAAATGCAAGGTTGGATTAACATTTGAAAATCCATCAGTGTAATGCACTATGTTAATAAAGGACAAAAATTTGCATAATTATCTAAATAGACTCAGAAACAAATTTTGACAAAATCTACACCTTTAAATGAAAAAAAAAAAAAGAGAAAGCATTCAACAAAATAGGAATAGAAGTGAACTTCATTCTGATAAAAGAATGTATGAAAAATCCACAGCTAACTATGGGGGAATGACTGAATATATCACCTCTAAGATCAGGAATGGGATAAAAATGTGCTCTCTTGTCACTTCAATACACAACTGGATTTTCTAGGCAGGGCAATTAGACAAGAAAAATAAAAATTAAAATGGTCCAGATTGGAAAGGAAGAAGCAAAACTGTTACAGAAATGCAGTGAGATCTAGATATGATCTCATATATAGAAACTCCTTAAAAATCCGTACATATCTATTAGATGTTATATATGAGTTCAGCAAAGTTGCAGGATAAATATCAATGTATTAAAAAACCAATTGTTTCTCTATATACTAGCATAAATAAAATTATGAAAACAATTTTGTCTGCAAAAATGCCTAAGTGCAACTCCTAGGTAGTATGATAAGCAATTGTTTGGTTTTGTAAGAAACTACCTTACTCTTTCCAGTTGCATACAATTTTAGCAGATTATTTATTTGTTTGTTTGTTTGTTTATTTATTTTGCGGTATGCAGGCCTCTCACAGTTGTGGCCTCTCCCGTTGCGGAGCACAGGCTCTGGACGCGCAGGCTCAGCAGCCATGGCTCACGGGCCCAACCGCTCCGCGGCATGTGGGATCTTCCCGGACCAAGGCACAAACCCGTGTCCCCTGCATCGGCAGGCGGACTCTCAACCACTGCGCCACCAGGGAAGCCCCAGATTTATTTTTTGAATATCTATTACAGGCTAGGCTTATTTCAGGCTACACTTCTAGGAGCTTGAAGAAAGGCAATGCACAAAACACACAACATTCCTTTCCTCATATAGTACTCATTCTCGTTGGAGGAGATAACCAGTTAACAAAATAAACAAGTGAATAAAATATATTGGATCTTAAAAAATGCAATGCAGAAAAAAAGACAAGTGAGGAGGATAAGGAAGGCTGGAATTTGGAACCCTTTTTATAGTGAGGAGAAGGAAGACCTTTGGGAGAAGACACCGGTGGAAGCTCATCTCATGTATTATAAAGTTTTAAAACTTCATATTTCCTGATGCTTCAATATCCCAATGAACTTTCTGTGAGCACCCTGCCCAGGTAACCAGGTGCAGCACTGTGGTAAGGCTGATCCTGCCACAAGTTCCCCTTCTCACCCTGCCTGACTGTGACGTCATGATATTCACAGGCACCCATGAAATCCCCTCAAGCCTTTTCCTTGTATTAATATATTCCACCCTGCCCCCCAATAAAGGCACCTGCCCACGGGTCCTCATTCTCTCTTGGCTCCTTGCAACTCCCACCATATGGCCCCCTGCATGTGTCTCCCCTTCCAGGACCTATGGGTATAAAAAATCTCTTTCACTCACATGGTGTTATTCCATGATCCTACCTGACAGACCTTCCTAAAATCCCATTTAAGTTATAAAAGTATTCCTTCCAACACACCTGGGCTATTTGAAGAAATCACATTCCAGATATTCCTTAACAAGTATGAAGTTAATTCCTCAGAAAGCATAGGAGCAGGGCCCTCCTGGCCACTAGGCACTGTAGGCAGAGTGTGGAGAGCCCACGATATTTTTTAGGGACCCATAAAATTTATACTATTTAATTTCTTCTAAAATCAGAAAAAGTGAATGTACTGATAGAGAACATATAACAATGGGGGGGGTGGGAGAGGGCTGGACTGGGAGTTTGGGATTAGCAGATGCAAACCAGTATATAAAGAACGGATAAATAACAAGGTCCTACTGTTTAGCACATGGAACTATAGTCAATATCTTGTGATAAACCACAATGGAAAAGAATATGAAAAAGAATGTGTATATGTATAACTGAGTCACTTTGCTGTACAGCAGTAATTAACACTACATTGTAATTCAACTATACTTCAATAAAAAATAAATTAAAAAAAAGAACATATAACTATAAATCCAGCCTGGATTATATTCCTCTTTTTAAAGTCATAAAATATAATTTTTAATTTTTTTTACGTAGGAAGGGGCCCATGAAGACAAATGTCCCTATGCCTAGAACCGGTAGGATGCATCCTGGAAAGAAGCTGAGTGCATGAGGGGAGTGAGGTAGAGAGAAATTCAAATAGTTGGGAGATTACTGGGAAAGAGCACAGAAGTCCTTAAGGCCATATTTACACTTGAGCTTTTACCCTGAGAGAGTTGAGAAACAATTAGAGAATTCTGAACATAAATTAACATTTTAAAAGGATCGTTATTGCTGTGCTGTACAGAGTAGATGGTAAAGGCAAGTGGATTATTGAAGATACTGGCAAAATCAAAGTGAAATCATTCTCTGGCAGAGGTGACATGAAGTAGTCAATTATTGAATGCATTTATTAGTGTCCAACATCCAGAAATAGCAAGACTAAAACTACCAGATCACTAAAATAGTAATTAGCAAGAGTTTATTGTGTACATATAACAGTTTGTGAACTGGGAGCTCTCAAACCAACATGGGAATGAGGCTCAGAGGTATTGCTATAGGAGAGCTTATACAGTGAAAAAGTAGAGGCTGCTTATTCTGTACAATGATGGGTTATAGCATTAGAGCTTCCCTAGTGATAGCGGATTGTTTAAAAGTGGACACCACTTGCCAATTTGGGGGAACAGCTTAAGTTTCATTTATGATTTTCAGAGGCATTTGCAAGAAGTCACCGAAGTTTTGTTTGTTTTGTTTGTTTTAAGCTAAATTAAGTTTTGCTTATGTGGCCTAATTGATTTTGTCTGTTTAGGGAATTTTCAAGTCTGGTCTCTATTTTGTACTTAACTTTAACTTAAGTTAGAATTAAAAGGATTTGCTAATTGTTTGAGACTGGAGGCATAAGAGAATGAGCATGTAGACGGATGTACTTAATTCTCCCAACCAAAAGGAAACTGGGGTCAACTACTACCTGCCTGCTTTTAACTTCTCCAGTAAAAGGCCATAGCTTCGCTCCAAAGATTTTTATTGTTAGCATCAGCTGCTTCTTCTATATTCAGACAAGTAAATGAAGAAATGTAAACAAAAATTGTGATAATGACTGAATAGTGACAATGACGGCCCTGTAGAAATTTTGGTGTTTTCTTTTCTCCAATTAGGAGACCTTTTATATGTTAGGATCATTTACTCTTTAGTTACCCATGATGGTGTTAGAAGCAATTGCAGTGAATATCGGATGTTGTCAACATTAATGTCTATGCCAATGATTTTCAAACAGATAAACAGTGCCGTCACTGCAGAGGGAATGAGATTGCTGAGATGAGAAGTGCATGATGGGCATATCCCAGAGGGAGTAGCTAGGAGACAAGGTGGTGATGGGGGAAAAGGAGGGGGTGTGCCATGTGGAACAGACCAGTAGAATGCCTGGTAGTATCTGAACATTTTACTGAGGATGTGTTGGCTCCATTATAAGTAATGGCCCACTATCGGCATTTTAAATTTGGTTTTATAGTGATTCTTTGCTCTATTTCATTCTCTTGCCCACTTGTGGGGGAAAAAAAAAGTATATGGTATTCAAGTCAGATTTCCAAGGGGAAGAAAAGGAAAAGCAAACTCTCTAAAATGGAGATTGAAGTCATAACTATGGCTTCATTAACAGAATACTCAACGAACTGAACCACAAACAATATTCAGTTTTCTGTAGATTAGAACACAAAGTTCTGAAACTTAAAGTTTGCTTGAGAGTTGTGTGAGAGTTGTTGGAAATGGGAATTTTTGCCAAGAGATTATGAATTTACATTGTTTTCTGGTTAATAATGGAAAGCCAAGTGGAAAAAAAAAATCCTCCAAGGGCTGACACTCTTAAGCCTAACCCAATCAGCAGGTCAAGAAACTTCTATCATCTTCCTGTAAATTGATCTGTTCTAATTATAGCTCAACGGAATTATCAGGGAAACTCCTGGAAACAGTAATTAGTCAAAAAAGATTGAGATGCCCCATCAAACATTTTAGTTTTAAGAAGATATGTTTCACATTTGCAGCCTCCTTTGAACAAGGATCCCCAGGTGCTGGTGATATAATGAGGGCACTTTATAATACTGGGGCATGTGGTCTCCAAATAAGACAGACTGTAGCCTTTTCTGCCTTTTTTGTACATCATTTTGCCAGTTGCTGGAGTTTGCTTTAGTTTCTGGCTTCTCTGTTGACCTGATTAGCTTAACTGAGTATTTAAATTTTATTTATTCATTACTTGCTTCTGCCAATTTCCCAAAAGGATTTCAGGTGAGCTTAACTGGAAGGCCCTTCACAGAACCCTCCGCATTGTCCCTGTTTGTAATTCACAAATCATTAACACCTCTGTATAGGATTGCCTTATCAGGCCTCTCGAGTTTTGCAGTTTATACATGGTATTTGTATTATTTAACCTGAGATGTTCTCTCTGCATATCTATTTGTAGTTTTGATGTTTCATTTGGATTCTTGGATTTACATGTTCCGCGTATCGACATTTATTTGTTTGAACGCTCTCACTTATCTGCTACCTGTGGCGTGGCGCGGGGGGAGGCGGAGTCAGCGGAGGCGGTGGAGCTGGGAGGGTGGGAGACTGGGGATGGGAGGGGGGGGAAAGCACGAGAGTGCGTGAGGGCGTGGCTGCGTGTTTACCCGCATAAGGCAGCGAGACGCCGGGGCCTACTTCAGACGAGCAGGGTCTCGGCGCCTGCCAGCAGCTTCTCCCAGTCTCCGGACACAGCGACAGCTCGGTTGTGAGGATGCAGGGAAGCGAGTGTCCGGCCCCACACGTGGAGGACATGGACCTGCACCCCGAGCTGATGCAGGAGTTCACCTGCCTGCACCACTGACGAGGACGTGCTCATCTCTGGGTTCCACCAGTTGCTTGGCTTCCAGCTCAACCCGGCTGGCTATGCTTTTTCCTGCCCATGACCAGCTGGAACCTACAAGCAGCAATTGGCGCCTATTATGACTTCGAGAGGCCAAACATCAGTGTGCCCTCTATGTCCTTTGTGGAAGATGTCACCATAGGAGAAGGGGAGTCGATACCTTTTGATACTCAGTTTATAAAAACATGGTGGATGCAGAATTCTGGGGCAGAGGCCTGGCCTCCAAGGGTTTGTTTTAAATACGTCAGAGGAGACCAATTTGGACTTGTGCACGTGGTGATGGTGAGATCGCTAGATCCCCAAGAGATTAAAGATGTTAGTGTCCAGGTGTGCAGCCCGGGCAGAGCAGGAATGTATCTGAGCAGGACAGCGGCGGATATGCGCGGCCACAGGACTCTACCATGGAGATGCCTTCGGGGCCCTTCTCGGTGTGGAGGTGGGTGGACTTTTAGGAGTAACGCAGCAGCTGTCATCTTTTGAAACGGAGTGCGACACACAGCCACATCGCAAGGTAGAAGGAAACTTCAACCCCTTTGCCTCTCCCTAAAAGAACCGACAGTCGGGCTTCCCTGGCGGCGCAGTGGTTGAGAGTCCGCCTGCCGATGCAGGGGAGACGGGTTCGTGCCCCGGTCCGGGAGGATCCCACATGCCGTGGGGCGGCTGGGCCCGTGAGCCATGGCCGCTGAGCCTGTGCGTCCGGAGCCTGTGCTCCGCAACGGGAGAGGCCACAACAGTGAGAGGCCCGCGTACCGCAAAAAAAAAAAAAAAAAGAACCGACAATCAGGTGAAACAATTTAAAAGACCCTGGGGATTCCGGTTTGACTCCATCAGCAAAAACACATGGGCTCCTGTTCCTCACCACAGCGAGCAAGATGGGAGTAGACCCTCACAGAACTCTGTGAATCTGTCCCCCAGCCGTCACGCAGCTTGTCCGTAAGGTAGGTGCCCGAGGAGAAAGGGCAGGTGGTGGGCCTTGGGATTTGTGATACCCCTTCATGGCAAACCTAGAAGCCTAGAATGTTCTTTAAGACTGCTTAGCTCTCCTGCTAATGCAACAGCACAGATACCTACCCGCCCCCCCGCCACGTCCATGTCCTGTGGATATTACTCCATCCATGTTTGTAATTTACTGCCGTCTCTCTGCTCTGGTTGGGGTGTTGAAAGAACCAACTTCTTTACCTTTAGCATTAACAACAACAAAAAAAAGTCAAAATATCACGTCATTCTTCCAGTGTAAATGCATACTAAGTGTGGAGCAGCAACACAGCTTTGGAATTCGTTCCTGCTGTGGTTTTTTTTGGTTTTGGGTGGGGTGTTTTTCCTGAGGAAAAAGACAAGCTCAATTATTTATCCTAAATGTTGTTGAGCTTCCAGTTTATTTACCTTGTTTGTATGAGTTTCAAGTTTATTTACCCTGTTTGTGTGTCTTGTCGATATTTTTCCAGTCTCTTACGGCCCATCCACGTCCTCACTCAAAACCTGGAGTGGCCCAAGTGATATTTTGACTTTTCATGTGTGAGGAATAAGTGAGAGAATTGTTGAGTTAATCATCATTTTAAATATTCTGACTGTTCTAAGACAGACTTCTAGGTGTTTGATTTCTTCATCTGTTTCTTTCCATGCTTGCTGATTAAACAGAGACTTCCATGCTCTGCTAAGGTGATGATGGTTCCTGGTTGTTGGTTTTGGTTGGTTGAATAAAGCCCTGATTCTGAGAGCTAAGAAAGACAAAAAAAAGTTTTTAAAATGTATAATCTCTCTGGCCAAAATTATTTGGTACTTGAAATACCAATTTATCTTATTTGATTGGAAATGCTTTTGGAGAAAGCAGAAAAAAAAGAAGTTTAGACCTTAGTGCTCAAGGTAGCATCTGACATGTTACCAACTTTACTGAGCTTTCCTTCTGTGAATTTAGACAGGTAAAAGCTGCTGAAACTCTCTTTGTATTCTGTAGTGTAGATTGTGGTTCTCAAACTTTAATGTAGTTTAGAATTTCTTGCACTGCTTGTTAAAACACAGATTGCTGGTCTCGACACCCAGTGTTTTTGATTCAGTATCAGGTTGGGTTTGGGAATTTGTTTTTCTAACAAGTTCCCAGGTGAAGGTGATATTGCTGGCTTGAGAACTGCTGATGTTGTAGATTACGCCAAAGTTTAAGACAATAATTTTACTCTTAGAAAAAAATGTCTCTTTGTTGGAAAAAAAGGCACGAAGCCTAAATTTTGATCTCAGTATATTACTCCATGCAAGCTCTTTCCAAGGTACGTCTGTTATTGGTGGCTGAAATTGTTTAACATTTAAATTCTAAATACAAAGCTGTTTACTTCTAAGACATGTATTGATACTATGTACAGAGAGAAAAAAGGCTTATTAAGACAGAATTCTGTTTATTTCCTTGTGCCTGCTGTAAGAAATAGAATCATCGATTTACTGACTTTTTATGAATAAGCAATACTAGTTGAGAGTAGGTAAATTTAAAATATGGTGTAAAAAATAATATAAAACCAAATGTTTTAACTCCACACACCCAGAGGTAATAATTTTACATCTTAGCATTTAATTTGCAGATTGTATATGTGTATATTTTATATATATTTATATATAATATTATATATAACATTTACATATTATTTTAATTCTGATTTATTTTACTTAATATTTACTTAATATTTACTTAATATTTACTTAATAGTAATTACTTGTAATTACATTTTCTTACCAAAATATTCTTAAATAATTTTTAAATAGTTACAGAGAAATCAATCATAATATATCAAAACACCATCTCTAAACATTAGAGTTCAGCTCTTAATATTTACATTGTAATGAGAATTTTATCACTCTTAATTACATACTTGTTGCCTACACCTGTGGAAATATCCACCTAAGGCCTCGTCTCTGTCTAACCAAAACCATTTAGTCCAGATCCGTCCACAGCCTGTAAAACTCTCTGTGACTTAAAACATGTTTTTTCTGGTATGATCCTCTTATCACATATGAGGTTTTTAAATTCTTTCACTAGTTAGAGTCTCTTCTACTTAAAGTAAGATCTTTATGCACACAGGGCCATGGCAGTCCTTGAGTAAGCCTGTCATGTTCCCACCTGTCAATAAGCATTCAGCACATTTCTGCTCACTTGCTCTGTGACAACCTAGGTATCATGTGTCTTTGGGAAAACATAGTCCCACTTAAATTTCTTCCTTCTAAATCTCCTGTTTAGGGACAGCTATGGTACCTATTACCATAAGGCCAGGGATTTTTGACAACAGATCATGGCAGAGTCTTGTCAGAAACAGCTCATTTAGCAGAACTTCTGGCGTGTGGCATTTATTCAGCCAGATGATTTTATACTCATGAGAAATGAGAACTTTTTTGTACTTACAATTTGATTTTTTTTTTGCTTCATCTCATTTAACTCTTGGTAAAATCCTTGTGTGTCTCATCTGTACAAACAAAACATTATTTGTAGCAAATCTCTTCCAGCTCAAAACTCAACATTCCCACCAGCTCCCTCTTTTAATATCCACCAAATTAGACAATGATATTCTCTGTTATCTGGCCCAGTCTCACTACAACAGCGACATTTCTTCTGGTGATTCTTGTCCTTAAGGACTTGAAATTGCCTTCAGAACTAACCTGAGAGCATGAGGATTTATCTCCCACCTTGATTCCCATCTAAGATCTATGAAAAACAGTCCCTGAACGGTGCTTGACACATAGCAGAACAACCAATATTTGTTCAATGAGTAATTCGTTAACACTATTAAAATTTAGCAGATGTTTTACTTTTTTTCTCCAGAAATTAACTTTCAGTTAATGGGGTCTGCTTGGTTTTCATGCTATTGTTTATTTATATTGATGTATTAATTTACAAATCATTTGCTTCCAAAAAGAGTTTGAAGTATAGTATATAAAATATCTGTATAAGTCCATTAAACAGTAAAAGCATAATGGATGATTAAAGAGTATATTATGTTCCTCTCAAATTAATTTAAAATCAAAAATAAGCTTAATTTGTCTTCCATATGCAAAATCCATAATGAATGGTGGGTGTTGATGGTTAGAAAAAGGAGATTGACTTTAAATAAAAAAATACCACTTAGTGATGATGATTATAACACATTTTAAATATGAGTCACTGTGTGCTAGCATTTATAGAATAAAAATTATGAAAAATTTAGATATATTGACATTTCTGGGTTTAGAATACTAACAATTCTTATGTCATTAAATATGTACTGTTCTTGGCAATGGGCATGAAAATATTGCCTAGGCACATGAAGTTATACCATTTTGAGAGTATAATATTCATTTCAGCATGCCAGTCTTTTTTTTTTTTTTTTTTTTTTTTTTGTGCGGTACGCGGGCCTCCCACTGCCGCGGCCTCTCCCATTGCAGAGCACAGGCTCCGGACGCTCAGGCCCAGCGGCCATGGCTCACGGGCCCAGCCGCTCCGCGGCATGTGGGATCTTCCCGGACCGGGGCACGAACCCTGCATCGGCAGGCGGACTCCCAACCACTGCACCACCAGGGAAGCCCCAGCATGCCAGTCTTAAATTCAGGGATTAAACTAATTTTTCTTTTTCAGAGTAATAAATTTATAATTCAACTGGCTTGCATCCACATATTTTCCTCAGTACATGCAAAGGTGTTCAAATATTGGATCTGAAATAACTTGACTTTCTATTTAAATTTTGGTGAGTTAATGACAGCAGGAGATTAAAAAGGAGCAAATACCTTGGGCAAGTGCCACTGCTCTGTTGGAGTTTTGTTTTAATGGAAGTTCACTTTTTTCTACTGGAAGACTATGTGAGATTTAGAGTTTAAATACGAACCGTATAATTCATGAGTTAGCTCATGAAGTAATTTGCTTTAACTGTGAGTCTCAGTTGTATATTTCTTGTTTTATTCTTTTTTTAATGACATTTATTGTTCTCTTTCTAACTTTGCAAGCAATACATGTTCATTGCAGACAATTAGAAATACATAAAAACATGAAGTAAAATTAATAATCACCCATAATCCCCATCCCCCAGAGATAACCATCGTTAGCATTTTAATGCATTTCTTCCTGGTATCTACATATTTTTTTTATACTGTATATCTTAATTTTATTTTTTTAACATCTTTATTGGAGTATAATTGCTTTACAATGGTGTGTTAGTTTCTGCTTTTTAACAAAGTGAATCAGCTATACATACATATTGGAGTATAATTGGAGTTATTGGAGTATAATTGCTTTACAATGGTGTGTTAGTTTCTGCTTTATAACAAAGTGAATCAGCTATACATAAATATGTTCCCATATCTCCCCCCTCTTGCGTCTCCCTCCCTCCCTATCCCACCCCTCTAGGTGGTCACAAAGCACCCAGCTGATCTCCCTGTGCTATGCGGCTGCTTCCCACTAGCTATCTGTTTTACATTTGGTAGTGTATATGTGTCCATGCCACACTCTCACTTCGTCTGGGCTTACCCTTCCCCCTCCCTGTGTCCTCAAGTCCATTCTCTACATCTGCATCTTTATTCCTGTCCTGCCCTAGGTTCTTCAGAACCACTTTTTTTTTTTCTTTAGATTCCATATATATGTGTTAGCATACAGTATTTGTGACTTACTTCACTCTGTATGACAGACTCTAGGTCCATTCACCTCACTACAAATAACTCAGTTTCGTTTCTTTTTATGGCTAATTGAAATATAATTGACATATAACACTTTGTTAGTTCCAAGTACACAACAGCATGATTCAGTATTTCTGTACACTATAAAATGATCACCATGATATGCCTAGTTATCATCTGTCGCCATACAAAGATACTACAGTTGTATATTTCTAAATGCAGAAAATAAATGCCTACTTCATGGACTGTTGTCCATGAAGATTAAATAAAATCTGTCCATGAAAGATTAAATAAAATGTTACATGAAATGATTTTTCTAAATGCGTAAAAGATTACTTATCATAGTACTTTCCCCAAATTTTATTTGTCATCTTGTCTAGTATTTCTAAGGATGGGAATGGTACTAAAACTCTTCCTAAAAAATTCAAAATATTTACAAACAAGCAGAGAAAATTAATGCAGAAATATTGAAGAGGCAAAACAACATGGAATTTTTGAGGAACACCTGTAGATTGGTAAAGCTAGAGGGAAGAGACAATGAAAGGAAGTAGTCTGAATGCAACTAGAAAGTTAGATACCTTCCACTCATACCCATTGATGACTGTGTTTCCTACCCAGACACTGCTTTTACTGACCCCAGAAACTATGCTAATTTTCCCCCTACTCCTGGACTGCCATTGGGCCATCTCTCTGCCTGTGAACATGGTATTGGCTGCACCAGAATCCGTCATTACCTAACTTTTCACTGAATCTCCACAGACATAATTAGCCTCTTGTAATCAACACATTCTGTATGTTTTATTTTTAGAGACCCATATCTATGGTCACCTTTTAGATGTAAACTTGTCTAGTACAAGAACTTAATTCCTAATCATCCTAATATTTTCAAAGCCTCGATCAGATTGCAAGTAGCAGATACAAGAGATATTTATTAAGCTGACTGCTAAATTTTGTAAAGTACATTTATTTAGCAGATTTTATTACTTAATATTTATTATGTTATTTAGCAAATTTTATTATTGCTGTATCATCCAGAGGCACATACAGTTACTACTGTCATTTAAAATCAGTGGGAGTGGAGGGGGATTTTGCAAGGTATATTTGCTAATGTTCAGTACATACAGGAATTTCACAAACTAAATTCACATCATGAATATTCACATTAGGTACAGAGCATGAGATCTAACTTGTGGACTAGGGTTACAATATTGTGGAGGAGCATTAGTAAGCTTACTTGCTTGCAGAAAAATATCACCTCCTTAACCTAACTCGTATCAGAAATAATGCTGACATTTTAGTCTTGATAATTTTGACTCCTCTCTTTCAGTGGGTTTTGAACTCAGAGAATGGATAATGCACTGTATATATTGACTCCCTTGAACTATAGCAAGGATAACTTCAGTCAATATAGTGGCAAGATAAGAACAATTTATTATGGTTTTTTGCTTTAGATTTATACGTTTGCCTTTAAAAAATTTTTGTTTTATATTGGAGTATAGTAGAGTATATATTTTTTTATTAGAAAGATATTTATTTTTTCTTTTCCATTATAGTTTATTATAAGATATTTAATATAGTTCCCTCTGCTATACAGTAGGACCTTATTTATTATATTTATTTTTAAAATTTTTATTTTATATTGGAGTAGAGTTGATTAACAATGTTGTGTTAGTTTCAGGTGTACAGCAAAGTGATTCAGTTATACACATACATGTATCTATTCTTCAAATTATTTTCACATTTAGGTTATTACAGAGTATTAAGCAGAGTTCCCTATGCTCTACAGTAGGTCCTTGTTGGTTATCTATTTTAAATAGAGCAGTGTGTATATGTCAATCCCACACTCCCAGTCTCTCTCTCCTCCACCCCCCTTCCCCGGTGCTAGCCATAAGTTCATTCTCTAAGTCTGTGAGTCTGTTTCTGTTTCGTAGACAAGTTCGTTTGTATCTTTTTTTTTTTTTTTTTTAGATTCCACATATAAGTGATATCATATGATATTTGTCTTTCTCTTTCTGACTTGCTTCACTTAGAATGATAATCTCCAGGTCCATTCATGTTGCTGCAAATGGAATCATTTTGTTCTTTTTTATGGCTGAGTAATATTCCATTGTATATATGTACCATATCTTCTTAACCTGTCCTCTGTTGATGGACATTTAGGTTGCTTCCATGTCTTGGCTATTGTAAACAGCACTGCAATGAACATTGGGATGCATGTATCTTTTTGAACAATGGTTTTCTCCAGATATATGCCCAGGAGTGGGATTGCTGGATCATATGGTAGCTCTGTCTTTAGTTTCTTAAGGAAACTCCATACTGTTCTCCATAGTGGCTGAATCAATTTACATTCCCACCAACAGTGCAAGAGGGTTCCCTCTTCTCCACACCCTCTCCAGCATTTATTGTTTGTAGACTTTTTGGTGATGGCCATCCTGACTGGTGTGAGGTGATAGCTTATTGTAGTTTTGATTTTCATTTCTCCAGTAATCAGTGATGTTGAACATTTTTTCTTGTGCCTCTTTGCCATCTGTATGTCTTCTTTGGAGAAATGTCTATTTAGATCTTCTGCTCATTTCTTGATTGGGTTGTTTGTTTTTTTTAATATTGAGCTGCATGAGCTATTTGTATGTTTTGGAGATTAATCCCTTGTTGGTCTCATCATTTGCAAATATTTTCTCCCATTCTGTGGGTTGTCTTTTCATTTTGTTAATGGTTACCTTTGCTTTGCAAAAGCTTTTAAATTTAATTAGGTCCCATTCATTACTCTAGGAGGTGAATCCAAAAAGATATTGCTGTGATTTATGTCAAAGAGTGTTTTGCCTATGTTTTCCTCTAAGAGTTTTATAGTATCCAATCTTACATTTAGGGTTTTTTTGTTGTTGTTGTCGTTGTTTTTGTGGTATGCCGTCCTCTCACTGTTATGGCCTCTTCCGTTGCGGAGCACAGGCTCCGGATGCGCAGGCTCAGCGGCCATGGCTCATGGGCCCAGCCGCTCCGCGGCATGTGGGATCTTCCCAGACTGGGGCATGAACCCATGTCCCCTGCATCGGCAGGCGGACTCTCAACCACTGCGCCACCAGGGAAGCCCACATTTAGGTTTTAATCCATTTTGCATCTATTTTTGTGTATGGTGTTAGAGAATGTTCTAATTTCATTCTTTTACATGTAGGTGTCCAGTTTTCCCAGTACCAGCTATCAAAAAGACTGTCTTGTCTCCATTGTATGTTCTTGCCTCCTTTGTTGTAGATTAATTGACCATAGGTGCGTGGGTTTATTTCTGGGCTTTCTATCCTGTTCCATTGATCTTTAGTGACTTGGACTCTAAATCCACAACAAGGAGCAGAGAAAACAATACTCAAAATTGGATATTTTTAGAAATATGGGGATCCTTTATATATGTCATCTGATGATATATTTACTAGTGGAACTAAGAGCTTCTTATTAGGGTATATTTGAACTTGTAGAGAGATGTGAAAGCTGCATGTTTATTAGCACCTATTAGTATTTGTTATTGCTAATATATCAATAGAAGAGAGAAAGATTTGTTTTTTAGTGAGCATATTTTCTATGACTGTACTGAATCCATTCTCTGACTTTTACTTTTTAATGCTGGGAGAAAAATTAGATACTTATATTTATATGAAGTATACTGAGTCCTAATAGATTTGAGTTCACAGTCCAGTTTAGCCATTGACTATCTAAAAATGGGCAAAGTAAGACAATACCTCAGTTTTCTCATATGTTTATCTCAAATTCATTGTGTCTATCTCATAAAAAAATACAATAGATAATTTATGGAAGGCATATAAAAGCATTGTCTGTCACAGAAATGCTTCCTAAAATATTATTATTATGCTTGGAGTTGTGGAAATTACAAAGGATATGAATATTGGAATAATAAAGTTAAGTAGAGAAAAGAAATAAGTAACAGAGGATCGCACATGGCATGTTACCAATGTCCAAAACAAAGAATGCTAAGCAAGATGTTATGTAGACAATAAAGAATCTGATTCAACTATAAAAATTAAGGCAAGTGAATAAAGAATGTAGTCAATTTGAAATTGTATTTATGTGTGGAGAGATAGTGGACAGAATAGGGTAGGAGCACATAGACTAAGTAAATCATTGCCAATATATCCGTCCTCAGAGGAGAGGGCTAAATTAGTGCCAATCTTTGTGATTCCTTCTGTCTGTTTACCTGAGTTCCATAAAAACTACAAAAGAAATATGATTAAAAATTGCTGTGAGAAAAAAGGATATGAAAAGTGATTGGCAAGGGAATATATAAACATATTTTTGAAAATCTATTATTTCTTAAAAGAATGAATTCAATATTATATCTAAGTTATTGGTCCTGAAAAACTCTTTTCAAAAGTCTAGGGCTTCCCTGGTGGCGCAGTGGTTGAGAGTCCGCCTGCCGATGCAGGGGACACGGGTTCGTGCCCCGGTCTGGGAAGATCCCACGTGCCACGGAGTGGCTGGGCCCGTGAGCCATGGCCACTGAGCCTGCGCGTCCGGAGCCTGTGCTCCGCAATGGGAGAGGCCACAACAGTGAGAGGCCTGTGTACCGCAAAAAAAAAAAAGTCTATAACAAGAGAATTGCAGTTGATTGTTCATGAATGAAAAATCTATAGGCCAGTTACTTAGATGTTCAGGATCTGACTTGCTTCAGGTTATAATGATATTTTTGGAATTTGAATGCCTAGGTCTAAAAAGTTTGAAAAGGGCACAGTGTTCAGCTAAAGATACATTCTGATAAAATGAATATATTTGAGCAATTGTAATTCATGTCTTTAAAATGGTTCTTATCTAACAAATCCTATGAATGACTCTGAACTAAAATAGAATTCCTGCTAAGAACATGATTTTATTGAACTTCTCTGTCACAACCTGTACTATTTTTTCCTAAGTATTTGACTTAGAACATTATAACATTATAGATAGATACTTTTTAGCTCAGTGAATTCTTCTTTGATTATTAAATGATAAATATATATTTTAAAAATGGATGATCACTAAAATTATTTTGGAAGGTTTTCATTTTTTAAATGCCTACTGTCCAGGTTTTTTCATCTGTGGCACTGTTGACATTTGGGCCAGAAATTCTTTGTTGTGGAAGGCTATTTCACTTACTGAAAGGTGTCTAGCAGCATCCCTGTCCTCAAACCACTAAATGACAGTAGTACATACCAGATGTGACAACCAAAAATGTCTCCAGATACTGCCCAATGTTCCCTTAAGGGCAAAATTGTTTCTGTCCCTGTTGAACACCACTGCCACAGTGATTAGTCGCTCAGGTAAACATTTTCAACTGTATGGGAGAAGAAAGTCCAAATACAGATGGGATTTCACATTTCAGAAAACAGGTAGTATAGAGTTGAAGGAACAATGTGATCGATGTTTTCTTAATTTCTGTAAGCTAAGCTTCTTATGTGACCAATTTTAGGCCAGTCATGGCCTTAAAATGGGGAATGAGGGAGAAAAGGGTTGAAGTGGCATCTGATTTTTAGACCACATAATCTGTGAATTATAAGACATTAATTTGAATCATTCACCTCTCATTCTGGGTGATATACTCACCTTGAAGAAGGAACTTCTGAAACCTGAGATGAGGTGGTTCCCTGGGAAGAAAAGATGTCCTTTGACTCTCACTACTGGCTGCTGTGGGGCCCTCCTCCTTTGCCCCAGCCAGAGAAAAATTCAGCAAAATTAATAACTCTTTTGAGTTGTTATGACAGAGTTTTTTAGAAGTAATAAGTAAAGCTCAGATGAAAAAATTACTTCAGAAAAAGAAAAACCCTGTAAGAATTTAAAAAATATCAGATGTAGGAGAAACTCAACTTTCAGAACATTTATTTCTTACAAAGATAAATATTGAGCACCTACAATATGCCAGGAACTGAAAAATGTGGAATGCAGCAAAGAATAAATAAGAAAAACAATCTATTTGTAATGCATACATTTTCAATAGAGACGTACCAAAAAATAACTAAATTGTATACAGTCAGCCTTCTGTAACCTCAGGTTCCTCAACCACAGATTCAGCCAACTGGATTTTGCACTAAATTTGTGATTGGTGGTTTTGAGGAATCTGTGGACTTGGATCCTGAGGATATGGTGGGACAACTATGGGACTTGGGCATCTTCAGATTTTGGAATTCCTGCCAGGTCCTGGAACTGATACCCCACTGATACCTAGGGATAACTGTTGTACCTCAGAAGGTGATACTTGCTATGTAGAGAAGTAAAAACAAGGAGTGATAGAGTAAGCCTTTACAGAGCTTTAATAAAATCACTCACTGAAGAGGTGGTATCTACACAGACACTAAAAGGAAGTGAAGGAGAACATCAGGCACCCGTCTGAGGAAACAGCAAGGGCAGAAGCTCCGAGTGAGAGTGTGCCTGGGACTCTCCAGAGAACCACAAGGAAGGCAGAATTGCTGGAGTGGACAGTCTGTGAGTGAGGATAGTAGACGCTTAGGTCAGAGATGTAACCCTCTGGTGCTCTGAAGGTCATTGTAAGGATAGTGGGCTTTACTCTGAGTGAGATGGGGAGAAATAGAAGGTTCTGAACAGAGCTTAGGCATGATCTGATTTATATCTTGTAGGTTCATCCTGGCTTTTACCCTGTTGATTACAAATGGAAGATGTATCAAGGTTAGAAACAGGACAGCTCTTGATACTTAAGAGGTATAGCCATAAAGAGGTGAAGCATTAAGGAGGCTTAAACCTGAGTTGTAGCAGTGGAGGTGATGAGAAATTTATGAATTCTGGCTATATTTTGAAAGCAAAATCATTTTATTTGCTGATAGATTGGATGGAGGAATGAGAGAAAGGACACTCCAAAGTTTTTGGCTTTAGTAGCTAGTAGGTGGAGTTGACATTGTGGCATTAGGGAAGATTGCAGATGGGGCATACTGTAGGAGGGAGAGGTGGTGTCCACCTTTGAATCGTATTAGAGATGCTTACTAAACTTCCAAATGGGGTTTTCAAGGAGATTGTTCAAATGAGTCTGGATGTCAACATATAAACATTTAAGCCAGGGTCTGGATGGTATAGACATAAGAGAGCGTGTATAGATGGAGGAGATTTTCGAGTATGGAGCCCTAGGACCCTCCGCCATCAAAGGGAAGACAGTAAGAAGGAGGACAGCCAGAGCATGGTCTCTTAGAAGTCAAGTGAAGGCAGTGCCTCAGTGTCATAGGAGTGGTACACTGTTTCAAATACCGGTAATAGTTCAAATAAGATAAAGAATGAGAATTCATCTTTAGATTTAGCATTTAGAGTCTTTGGTGAGCACACATTAACAGAATCTATGTTTTGATGCCAGCAAAAACCTGATAAAAGTAGGTTTATAAGAGAATAAGAATTTGAATACAGTGAGCACATATCATTAGCTTGAGGATTTTGCTGTTAAGGAGAACAGAGGAATGGAGTAGTTGCTGAAGGAGACGTGAACTAATGGGAGTGCTTTGTCAAGACAGAAAAAAAGAGTGTGATTCAATACTGATGGAAGAAACCTAGTGGACAGAGAAAAATTGATTATGTGGGAGAACTGTGGAATTTTGTTTGTAAGTAAATGTGGTGTGAAAGGGTGTGGACATTCTCTTCTCATTGTTTCTATTTTACTGGTAATAATAATAATAATGATAATAACAATAATAAAGCAACTTTCTTAGTGCAGAATAAAATGTTGAATGCCTGAGGAGAGAGGAGGTAATAATTAGTCATCTAGAAAAGGAGGAAAGTGACTGACCAGAGAAACGTAATGTTACGAGCAGCATTAATAGTCGCATGAATATAATAGGCACAATTCTGTATTATTCTCCAGCTACATTCAGTTTCAGGGAAACAGGCTTGGAGTAAGTGACAATTTGCATTAAAACAAAACAAAAGGAATGGCATAGTTTTCTTGACAAAGCCAGGAAGGGCAAGGAAGGTAAGGGAATGTGCAAGGGAGGATTACAATAATTATGAATTTTAAAATGAGGAAAGAAAGAAGTGAGAATATGTGGCTGTCTGTTGTATACTGAGTTCAACTTTGGGGTCATATGTTCATTTTCTATTGACTACTTATATTTAATTGACTATGGGTCAAATTTTCTTTCTTTGTATATATATATATTTTTTATTGAACACTGGCCGTTGTTGAGACTGTGGACTCTGTTTTCTTCTTTTGAGCATCTTGATTCTTATTCACATGGCTGGTTAAACACTTTGAATTTGTGTAACCATAGATTTATACTTTTAATGTGAATCTGTGTAAAGCTCAAGGTATTCCCCGAGCTGCTCAGGACTCATTCACCGGTCTATATTCCATAATACCTGATTAAATCTTTATTTTAAGCTTTGTTAAAATCTAGTAGAGTGCGTTCTTGGAAATCCTTACTTCCATAGTAAGGATTTTCTCTTGTCTTAATTGGTTTTCAGAGGAGTTAAGGAGGCTATAATGAGGTTTCTCCAACCTGGCAGGAACAGAATTCATGTCTCCAAGATTGCTCTTTGCTCTAGTATCTCTGTTCTGTCGTTAACCCAGAGCAGCTACTATCAGGAAAGCCTTACAAAGTTTCCCCCTGTGCATTTAGAGCCCAGCCGTGAGCCACAGCTGTGGCCCCATTACAAACATTAATTATTAGAATCTAATTCTTGTTACTTGAGTGGGAGTAAGATTGTATTTTATTGTGTTTTTTTATAAAAAATTCATTGATTAATCTGTTTTTATTTGGGTTTTTTCTTTTTTTCTTACTGATTTTTGGGCCATAAATATTTTACATTTCATGATAATTGTCCAAACGTGGATTAATTTTTTCATTGTCTACTTGTATTCAAATATATGAGTTAGAGTACATGTTAGAATTAATGTTCATGGATAAAGAGAAATACTTTTATAAAAATAATTCTAGTCAGTCAGTAACCATCTGCTTTTATTTAGCTTCCTTTCGTTTTAAGTAAACATACTCTTTTTATTAAAATATTAATCTATATTTAGAGTTTAACCCTTGTGTGTTAGTTTTAGTTACTTCCAAAAACTTTTATCATTAAGTCAGGGGAACAATAAAAATAAATGGTCTAAAAATGCATTCACAGATTTTAAAGATTTATATTTAAATACTATAAAAATGCCAGTTAAAACTAACTCACCCATTATATAATTTTAGCCCTTGAAAAAATATTGATGGGGTATGTTTGAAGAGTGTATTGTTTTAAAAACATGGCCCAATCAAAAATTTATCTGCCTTTATAAAAAAAAAATTATCTGCCTTTATAATATATTAGTCTCTCTGTGTCAAATAAAAAACAAGTATTGTCCTAAAACAGATCCTAATAAATCTGAATGATTGTTTTGTTTCCTTCACCAGCTGATTGCACGATAACTCTTCTCGTTATATTATACTGACAGATGCAAGCTTAAAATGTAGTTTATTGTAAGCATGCATATTGATATCATCAATAATAAGCAGATAGTTCTATAACACAGCGACTATGTGACTAATTTCCCATGCAGTCAATCATGAATGTTTGAAATATAATCTCTAGACTTAGAAAAATAAAGAAAACATAATTTCTACTGATTTTCTTTCTCTTTGACTGTAACTTGTATTCATCCATCAAGTTTTTAGGTATCACAAAGCAGCTTCTGGCTAAGTTCGTGATTCCCACATCACTGCATTATGAATGTCTTCAGGCTTCCTCATCCATTCTGTACTGTTAGAATTAGGTTTTCATAACCCTCACTTTTATGACTAATTAAAGATATATCTAGCAAATCAGGAACAAGATAGCATTTGTCTCTCTCCCTTTCTTTCTCTCAGTTTTCCCTTTTTCCCCCTCTTCTTTCCTTTCTTATTATCCAATCTCCCACAAGGAAGTTGATTTTCCCTTTGTAGGAAGGTTAAGCTTTCCTGGATTCATTAGTGTTCCTTAAAAAGCCCAAGCTTCACAAGACTCTTGATATTCCAGGAGAATTAGATCTCTAGTCATCTGTCTAGCTAATTAATCTGAGAGAATAATAGAATAATATTAACCTGTAATAAGTGCTCTAAAGAAAAAAAAGAAAGAAGGAATACTAGAATTTATCGTTCACAAGAAAGTCAAATGGTTACAGCCTGGGAATAAGCTCCTTCCTTAAGCCTCCAAGGTTCCAGGAAGACTGGAGGGGCCTAACCTTGCAGGTGTTTACATTTCAAGGTTCTTGGAAACCTCAATATGTCCTAAAAGACCAGACACTTGGGGCTATCTGCTTTTAAAGCAATTTTTATTGTACACTAAAGGTCTGGATTAAGGAGGATATATTTTCAGGAACTGTCGGGCATGGCTGCCCCTTGATAAGCAGAAAAAATCGTATTTTCCTCATCTCTCACCTAACATGGTGTCCAACTACTCAGGTAAGACGATTAGCTTGGCTCCAGATTCTGTAGATTAATGTGGTTTCCCATTTCGTGGTGGTGAAAGCCAAAGTATCAACCATAAATCTTTTCCACTAAAATTAGAGATATATTGGAAAGTTACCAAGATTTTAGGGTAGCCAGATGCAATCCACAGTTAACTGTAGACAGAACAATCTCTGCTTCTGTCATCTTAGCTATAGAACCACTGCACTCTTTTTTTTTTTTTTTTTTTTTTCTGTAAGTGCTGAGAAGATTTTAGATTTGGGTAGAGAAGAGAATCAGGGACTATGGCTCTACTTTCATTTAACAAGCAGATGTGGCTCCCAAGCCTTGTTATTCCAACAGCTTTGCTTTAGTTTGGCTGTAAAGATACTGGAAGCCTAAAGGGCTGCAAATAAAAATGCCCATCAACCTGAAATCAATCATTAAGAGATCATCCTATGCAGTTCATTTGTTCCTCCCATCACTAGTAAATGGAACTTGGGATATTAAAGTCACCCATTGGTAGAACTTTAAACTGTAAAAGGAAACTGCTACCAACTGTGGCAGCGTCAAACTATGTATGGGGTCAATAATGTCTGTCAAAATAAAAGTTATGACAGCAATCCCATAACAGATGGGGAAGTCAAGTGATGAGTTTGATACCGTCAGGTGTGAGCTATCAAGTTGAAAGTATAAAGAGGTAGTGTCTTAAATGTAATTAGAATCTGATAAGAAAAGGATTCACATTGTTAGCTCAAGATTACTAAAGATTAGCTCAAGATTACTCAGGTCACTAAAAGTAATTTTTCAAATCATAGTTAGGAATATAAGAGAGGAAATAAATGTAGCGCTCTAAAAGTTAATAATTCACTCTTTACATAGCAGGTTAGTCAGGACACACAAACATTAAGACCCCTATGCAAGATCAGACCCTGCTTCTTTAAATGGGAGATTTTAGTTAAGTCAAATCACATTCTGTGTCTCACTTTAATAATCTGTAAAAGGATATATTAGGACTTTTCCCTTACAAACCTAACTTGGAGATGACCTTGAAGATGAAATGAGAGTATGTGAGTGAAAGTTTTTCGTGTGTGAAATACCATAAAGTTGAGCTATTTTGGCGTTATATTTTTTTATTATTTATGTTAATATTATTACTGCTAGTATACTGTATAATTATTGACACATTATCCTCTAAAGTATGATGAGTTAGGAAGATTCTGTTCCCCTTTAATTAAGAGTTTACTAGAGTCCTTTTCAGTAGAAAAGAGAGGAAAATTAATCATGAAATATTCAATTAAGCCATCAGAGAGACTTTGGCCTGCAATTAAAAATATTGATATTTGGTCAATTGCTGCCACTGAAAGCAGAAAAAAAGAAGAGAAGAAAAAGGAGAAGAAATTTATCCACAAATACAGTCATCAGGCTAAGATCGAACTCTGTAATTGAATGGAAGGTACTACAGGCCTGAGCCCTATGATAAACTTGCAGTTGAGCTTAAAAGATGACATATAAATAATTACCTTCAAACTTATAAGAAAACTATATTTTCAAATGGAAAAAATGAACTGATTGAATCAGCCTCAGTTGTAGAACATATTAAAATGTATTGTAGTCTTTCATACTTACAGGGCACATTCATGAAAATCTTGAAGCAGAGTAACATTTTAAGAATGGAAACATGATATCACTTTTTAAAGCTAACATTTGCAAAGTGAAGCACAGAGTTCCAGATGGTGAGCCGTGGTCCAACAAAAGACCACAAGAGAAATTGAAATAGAGCAGTTTATTACTCACAGGTCCTGGAGGAAGTACATAGCACACCTCAGGGGGTCACACAGCGAGGTCAAGGCAGGGAAGAGAGTGGGCAGAGAGAGACAGGACCTGGGGCACATTCCTTTATTAGGTTCACAAGTGAAGTGCATTGGGGTTCCTGGGGTAAGGCTGCGTCGGTCAATTCAAATCAAAAAGAATGTGGTTTTGGTAATCTCGTGAGGGTCTTATCTAAGTGGTATATAAGGAGAAGGCCCTGGGAAGTGGGGAAGGCTATTTATTACAAGGGCTGTTGGGAAAGTCATTTAAGAAACGTACATCTCTTGTGCCTCTGTGGGCTGTTTCCTAGGGTTTGGGCTTGCATGAGGGGGCTTGTGTCAGTTTAAGGTCCTCACAGTCCGCTTGATCAAACGAAGTGGATGCCAAAGCAGCAGTACCATGGAGTAATTTAGCTGAACTCTAGACAAAACAAAACCCGGGTTCAAACTTGATGACATGAACAATTGGCTAATGGATTAGCAAAGATTTCATAAAGCAAAAGGATTTCTACAATAATTGATGTTAAAGTCAAATATGCTTTCTGATGAAGGAAAATTTAAAACTTGCTATATAACTTGCTAACAGGCAGGAATTTAACAATACTGTTGGAGACTTCTCCAGTGAGGTAGGATAACAATGGTGAGGCAGGATAGCTCTTGGGACAAAAATACAACTGGCATGTTTTTTCATGAGACACCGCTTAGCCTGCCAAGAGAGCATGTTAACACAAAATGCTGAAGACATATGTATGATCTAAGCTAACACTGCATCCAGAGAGCAATCTGGTAATTTTTTGACTCCTGGATACCTACAAAGTGCTTCCAGAAAGCACTGAGTGCCTATGGTCTTGGTTGGCAATTACGTGAACCAAAATGCTATACTGTTCCACCAGGACCTGCCACTAACAATTGAAGTGACAGTGCAGAAGCAAAAGTATGTAAATCATTAACAGTGATAATCAAACAGATTATCCAGATGGATATTAAGGCAAGTACAATGATGTGTGCTGCAAGGGGTATATGTAAGTAATATCTCTACTCCTCCCTCTGTGTTGCTATAAACAACTTCTCTAAAAAATAAAGTCTAAATTTGAAAAATACATATTGAGTTGTTTCTCACTGGAATTGACTCAGTGATCCAGTGTAGAATATTTGTGATGCAAGACGAGCCCAAGGCACTTCAAACAATGTTTCCCTAAATATGATTTATTTCAACTGATTTTGTTATAAATATTATTTTGTCAGTATTTACATGTGTCCTTTTCTAACAAGTATTTAGAGAGCTGGTTAAATATAAACTGTATGACTAAGCAACTGCTTTGACACCAACATTCTGGTGTATGCTGCAGATGGTGTTCAGGCTAAACCAATATTTTAATAACTTATAATAAGTAAATTGCCTGAAACGCATGTACAAACAGAAGTGTCACATTTCTGAGATCCAAAAACTAAGACTAAGTGCTCATTAAACTATTCACTGAAACTCTTCAATATTTATATCCATATTGTTAAAGCTCCAGGTCCAGAACAATTGTTGGAAAACCAAAGAAGTTTCATAATATGATTTGGCAATGGAGGGAAGCCTCTTGTACTGTTGGTGGGAATGTAAATTGATACAGCCACTATGGAGAACAGTATGGAGGTTCCTTAAAAAACTAAAAATAGAATTACCATATGACCCAGCAGTCCCACTACTGGGCGTATACCCAGAGAAAACCATAATTCAAAACGACACACGTGGGCTTCCCTGGTGGTGCAGTGGTTGAGAATCTCCCTGCCAGTGCAGGGGACACGGGTTCGAGCCCTGGTCTGGGAAGATCCCACATGCCGCGGAGCAACTAGGCCCGTGAGCCACAACTGCTGAGCCTGCGCTTCTGGAGCCTGTGCTCTGCAACGAGAGGCCACGACAGTGAGAGGCCTGCACACCGCAATGAAGAGTGGCCCCCGCTCGCCGCAACTAGAGAAAGCCCTCGCACAGAAACAAAGACCCAACACAGCCAAAAAAAAAAAAAAATTAAATTAAAAAAAAAAGACACATGCACCCCAATGTTCATTGCAGCACTATTTACAATAGCCAGGTCATGGAAGCAACCTAAATGCCCATTGACAGACGAATGGATAAAGAAGTTGTGGTACATATATACAATGGAATGTTACTCAGCCATAGAAAGGAACAAAATTGGGTCATTTGTAGAGACGTGGATGGATCTAGAGACTGTCATACAGAGTGAAGTAAGCCAGAAAGAGAAAAACAAATATCGTATATTAATGCATATATGTGGAAACTAGAAAAAAAGTACAGAGGAACCTGTTTGCAAGGCAGAAATAGAGACACAGATGTAGAGAACAAACATATGGACACCAAGGGGGGAAAGAGGGGGGAGGTGGTGGTGGTGGGATGAATTGGGCAATTGGGATTGACATACATACACTAATATGTATAAAATAGATAACAGCTTGCTGTATAAAAAAAAGTAAAATAAAATCCAAAAAAAATAATTTGGCAACAGCCATAATTAATAGGCAAGCTGCTTTTTTATTGTCTACTCCTTAAAAAATATCAGTTTTTATAGAATGTAAAAATGGGAATACAAAGGTCATCCAAACAGCATCTTGAATGATGAGAAGGTCAAAGAAGCACAGTCCTCAATCTTTAATATTTCAAATATAAAGCATTTAGGGAATTTGAACATTTGACTTCAGATGTTCTCTGTTCATGACAACGTTATAAGTGAGGGAGGAAAGTGGAAGCACAATAATGTGTTATCCTGACAAAGATTGTAACTACAGTGGAAAAGGGAACATTTTCTATGCCAGTTTATCCTGGATCTTTAAAAAATGTTCAGATAGAGCACAAACGAAAATTAGAACGCCAAATATTTTATTCAAAGTAAATTGTAGTTAATATGTCAGACAAAAACAAATACCTTCGTATGCATGGACAGCATTTTTCAACTTCTTATTTTGAACTAATTTTAGATTTATAGAAGAGTCACAAAAATGCAGAGCTTTCCTGTATACCCATCATCCAGCTTCTCCTTATGGCAGCTTTTTACATAACAATAGAATCTTTATCATAACTGAAGAATTAATTTTGGTACAATAATATTAATTAAAGGGTAGAAGTTTTTGGATTTTACCAGCTTGTCCACATTACAGTTTGTTGTAATTTCCTCCTAGCTAACTTTTTTTTTTTAAACATCTTTATTGGAGTATAATTGCTTTACAGTGGTGTGTTAGTTTCTGCCTTATTACAAAGTGAATCAGCTATACGTATACATATATCACCCTATCTCCTCCCTCTTGCATCTCCCTCCCACCCTCCCTATCCTACCCCTCAAGGTGGTCACAAAGCACCGAGCTGAACTCCCTGTGCAAGGCAGCTGCTTCCCACTAGCTGTCTATTTTACATTTGGTAGTGTATATATGTGCATACCACTCTCTCACTTCGTCCCAGCTTACCCTTCCCCCTCCCTGTGTCCTCAAGTCCACACTTTACATCTGCGTCTTTATGCATTATTGGGAAGGATACCAGAGAGGTGATATACTCTTCTCATTGTTTTAAATTAGGGGGTATAATGATGTCAACATTCATTACTGGTAGTATTAACCATGACTACTTGGATCTTCCAGCATTCTCTGATTGTCAAGTTACTATTTTTCCCTTTGTGATTACTAAATGTTTTGAGGTCGATCTTTTGAGATTATGCCAATATCCTGTATCTGCTCAAAATCTCGCCCACTAATCTAGTATTCATAGTAGTGCTCTAATGTATTTTTCTGTATCCGTCATTCCTTTTACGTTTAATCATTGGAATCCATCTATAAGGAAAAGTTATTATCCCCCAGTTATTTGTCTTCAGCACTGATTTAAATTGGTATAGATTTATGGATATTTATTTTATTTTTAGATTATCCAATACTGTTGTTACTTATTTTGTGGCTCAAGCCATTCCAGCTTTGGGCATTGGGAACTATTCTTTTTCTTTTTTTCCAGTTTTATTGAGATGTAATTAACATATGATATCTGTGCCCTTTCAGTATACCTTTACCAACCCACTCACCACACACCCCAACACAAACTTATTTATTTCATAGCATCTTCTGTCAGTACAAGAGGCTCCAGGCTCATCTTGTACTTCCCTTGTTCTAGTTCTGGATCTTTTTTTTTTTTTAATTGCAGTGTGATATTTAGAAACTGAGGCTTGGGAGCTAGAGTGCTCGTTGCTAATGTAGTGTCACTGCTTCTTACCTTTCTTGTGAATAGAGCTAGGAAATACATGTATATGTACTAACTCATACATACATGCACACACACACACCTCTGTTTGTTTGTACGTATATTTTAATAATATATTCAGGAGTCTGTATTGATACCTCTACCTCACATTCAACATCCCAGTGTTCATTCTACCTTTTGCCCTTTTCCTTATTTGTAACTTCCTTTTCCTACAGTGAGAAATCTGTTAGATTTCTTATAGAAATCTTATTTATACTGTATTTACTTATATTTTCCAACCTATTTTAAAAATAAAGTAGTTTCAAAAATTCCTCAACCAGGGCTTCCCTGGTGGCGCAGTGGTTGAGAGTCCGCCTGCCGATGCAGGGGACGCGGGTTCGTGCCCCGGTCCAGGAGGATCCCACATGCCAGGAGCGGCTGGGCCCGTGAGCCATGACCGCTGAGCCTGCATGGCCAGAGCCTGTGCTCTGCAACTGGAAAGGCCACAGTGGTAAGAGGCCCGCATACCACACACACACACACACACACACACACACACACAAAAAAAATTCCTCAACCATGCCTGTTTGAAACAGATTTGCCAACTAGAATACAGAGTTTCTGTGCAGTTCATTTTGTCTTTTCCTTTACAATATCCAATCGAAACATTATTTTCCCATTATAGAGGTTAGCTTCTTTCTTTCCCATACTCTTCAGTTTAGTTTTTTGGTTTTTTGGGGTTTTTTTTTGCGGTACACAGGCCTGTCACTGTTGTGGCCTCTCCCGTTGTGGAGCACAGGCTCCGGACGTGCAGACTCAGCGGCCATAGCTCATGGGCCTAGCAGCTCCACGGCATGTGGGATCTTCCTGGACCAGGGCGTGAACCCGTGTCCCCTGCATCAGCAGGCAGACTCTCAACCACTGTGCCACCAGGGAAGCCCTAGTTTTTGATTTATTGGAAAACCGTTTGAATCATTTGTCACAGTTAATGTTCCATTTTCTCCCCCACATCCTATTGATATTTTAAAATTTAAAAGAGAGTAAATCTCATTTTTTGTGGTGCATTTTTCTGTCAGTGTTGACAAATGCAGAGAGTCATGTAGTCAATGAGCACAGTTTTGTGCAGAGGGGTGTATTGACTCTCAAGTCCCCTGTGCTACCTTTCTGTGCATGACTCCTATCCTCCCAGTCCTTGGCAATCACTGATTTGTTCATTTCCTGAGCTCTGCCCTTCCTAGAGTGTCATAGAAATGGAATCACATGACATGAATCTTTAGATAACCTTTCAGTTAGAGAAATGCATTGAGGATTCATGTGCATGTCATTGCATGTCTCAACTGCTGCTCCCTTTTTGTTGTTCAAGTATCATTTCCTTGTATAACATGCCATGGTTTGTATACCAGTTGAGGGACATTTGAGTTGTTCCCAGTTTGGGAAAATTATGAAGAAAGTTGCTATTCTGTTTAGTCATATTTGAATCTTTACACTCTTTAAATATTTATTTGTGTTGTGATGGTAAAACTGCACTCTAAAAGTCTTTTTATTTAAATGAAAGAGAAAATTTCTAAGGAGGTTCTTTCACTTATTTTATTAATACATGGTTGTGAACTGGCTTCAGAGCTACTCTAATCAAAGTTTGCAGACAAACTTTCTGTGTCACTTTAACATCTTTTATGTCAAGATAATTTAAGAAGCAACCAAGGTTTGACCTTCTGTGGTTGTAAATATTTTAATTTTCTCAAGAAATATTGACCATGTTTTAAAAGATTATTGAAAATAATATTTATAATGATTTTATTATCTCTAACACTAAAGTTAGTTTTTAATTATGTAGCTACTGCATAAAAGTCCAAATTCTTTGTACAGTTCCATATTCGTATTTAAAGTAGTTCAGATTCCTTGCGTATATTTTGAATTAAATATTTCTGAAAGTTAAATTACTTTATAAAACCTATTTCATTCCAATTCCCCAAACTATTTTGGGAACAGGAAAGATAAGCTTTGTCTTCAAAAACTTAGTCACTATCTATCCTTTTCCTCCTAAAATGCATTTGAGAAAATAAAAAAGATTTTTAAAAAGCTGGTTACTGTTTCACAATGGAGCTGTCTAATAACTTTAAAAATTACACTGATTGAATGGTTACAAGACCAAGAACTAAGGAAAGATCATTTTAATAATCCTTCCTTTATCTAGACACACTGGTGCCTTTTATTCCATAAATGAAATTTTACATTCATTAACATTGTAATAAGTAAAATAAATGCCTTTGTGGAAACTAACATTTCTCAGCTTCAGTTAAACTTCAGCATTACTTCTTTGTTAAGGACGTTCACAGAAAAGATAAATCAAATTTTTTACCAACTTCATAGTTCTTCGTATTGCTCTCATTCATTTTTATGTGGTAAAAATTTTATTAAATTTATGTGTTTTTTGGCATTTTCACTTTTAAAATGGGTAGATCTATTATAAGTTTTGGTTCTAGTTAATGTTATTTAAAAATGATTAATTATAGTGTGTTTATTTGTTAGATATAAACAAAAATAAGTAAAAGTTTTCAGATGATACCAAATGACCCATAGATTCTTTTAATTTTGTATAAAGTGAAATAATAGCACATTATCTAATGGAGACTTACTGAACACTGGAGAATTTCTAATTTATGTCATTTTCAAAATTAGGCAAATTATTTAAAGATCTATTACTGTTGAATTGTCTTTGAGTGTTGGGGGTAATACTACATGAATTCTATAAGTGTCCCAAAGATTTATAATACAATCATCTAAATTCTTATAAATGATAAAGTTAGATATATTAAGCACAGTTTAGCCTAGGAATTTCCCCTTAAATATATGTATTTACATATACATAGATGTATTGGCTTGGCCAAAAAGTTCGTTCAGGTTTTTCTGTAAGATGTTATGGAAAAACCCAAACGAACTTTTTGGCAAACTCAATATATAAATATTTCAGTTCAGCTAAAGTTAAACAATGCTCAAAACCCCTATAATCTAAGAAATACAGTATATGTCTGTTTTTGAATAACTGACACCAAGTAATGGGGATAAAGATAATTCCCCATTGACAAGAGATTAAAATAATCCATTTACTCTAAAACGCTATTAAATCATGAGTTCATATCATAATTATGAGTTCAGTCATAATGGAAAACTCACTTTACATTCAGCCAAGCTATCTCTCAGTGTTTTTCTTTTTAAATATATTATTGTCAGTATTTAAACCAAACACGAATATTATTGGTATTCTTAAGATATTTAGTCTGTAATAATCTCCCCACATAATTTATTATTGTGAATAATGAGTTTCAGAAATTATAATCAGCAGTCAGATGCTGACATACCTGGGTGGTGTGCTTAATTAATTTCATGGGATGCTCTGTGTGAATAACAAAAGTAACTCTACTTGATTGGAAACACTATCAAATTTTGTAGTGTTCACATTACTCTTTTCTTTATCTAATAATAGAGAAAAATGAAGATAGAAGATTAATTCTGCCACCTAAAAATAGTATTTTTATGTTAAATGGCTCTAAATATTGTAAGATAAGCTAATAGAAATGATTTCCCTAATTTTTATAAACTCACTTGATGTTCTTCTAAAAATGTCATATATTGAGAATAAGTAATGTAAAGAACATGCATAACAATTTCCTTTATACTCTAGTTTCAGAGTTTTGTTTTTTGCTATTCTTTTCTGCCTCTTTAATTGCACTGGTAGGTGGTCTTTGTCATTTCAATTGCTTTCATATAAAAAATACCAAATTACAGTTGTCCAATTGTTATAATTATAGAGTATTTGTGAAAGACCCTTGTCGGCAGCATCTTGGATCTTCTGTTCTTAGCCCAAATGATTTACAACTTAGAATGTCTCATTCTCGTCATCTTAAAAACTTTTTGCCAAATTTCTTAATAACTGACTGAAATGGTCTAAAAGTTATGTGTTCTTTCTCTGCTGAGCTCTTTCAGCTTCATTATTAATTTAAAAACTATGTTATGTCTAATAACATTAAAAACGTCTTGAGAATACTAAAAAATCTGATTGTAGATTCTTATAATAGGTAAGAAAAACATACATTTTGGAACGAAGATTATAGTCTTAAGTTTTATTTTTTTAATTTCCTGAGCTTCACAGAGTGAGCAAAGATGACTTTTATTTTTTTACACTATCATATAGTCCCCAAATTCAGTGATTATATGTTCCTATATTGGAAATTTTTACTGTATGGCTAGCGTCTTTCCTAAATAAGAGCATAACATGGCATCCTTAACCTTTAAAAATCAACAAAAATCTTACTCCTCAGTTCAGTCAATCATTTGCTTTCATTACTGATTTACAGTTCTTTGTAATTTGATTTTCAATTGTAGGTTTCTGATATTTTGATGCAATTCCAGTGTTCGTGACTTTTCTGTAACTTCTGTTGCCAACACACTAAAATCCATGAGCGTCCCCCTTCCGCCTTGGAGCGGTAGAGAAAGGTACTTATTGTCCTTGTTTAAGAAGTCGGTCTTCAGTAGAGAGGCAGCCATAGTGGCAGCCTCTGAGCAGTCATGCAGAATACGTAAAGATTTCCTTTAGGATCAGAATAAAACTTAGGATATGAATGATATTCATTTCAATATCTGAAATTACATAATGTTACTCTCCTTTTAATTAAAAAAATCTTCATTTTTAAAATTAAAAAAAAAATTTATGTTGAAGGAGGAAACTTATTGGCACAGCTATTTTTTTTCCTTGTTAAATTAACAGGATGAAGCACTGATTTTTAAATGGTAGAAGCTTGTCTCTCCCAAACTAGTTTCATTGTAGGATTAGAGGTATGTGACATCACGTTAGAGAGGTTTTGGGGGACAAAGGAGGATGGGCAGGTAGTACTGAGTGAAAGCCTTTCGCTGGCTTGGAATATGAATCTTTTTTTGTGGCTCACAAAATATACACCTTTTACTAGTTCACTTTGATTCTACTTTAAATCCTGCAAGCTCACTTCAGTCCCAGTGTCTATTGAACAAGCAGTAACAATGTCACAGTTTCAAGACATGTCTCAAAGCTGGAAACTTGCTGAATTTCAAAACGAACTCATCATCTAGATCTGTCGAATTCCTCCAACTTGGTCTATTTTTCTTTATCCTTTTGCTTTATTTTCTCTCATCTCTTCTTCACTGAGTTTCTTGGGGGCAAGTATGAATTCCATCTATAATATACATCTTCTAAAGAGCTGAAAAGCCCAACTCTCAGTGATGCACTTGTGCATGTATGGATAGTTTTCCCATTTGGAAGGTGATGTATGATATTCATAACTATAGGCTATATTAATAAATTGTACAGGAATGTAACTTTCTTATTTTAAAAAATGAGTCTTTAGCCCACAAATGTAGCAAAGACTTAGTATCAGTCAACTAAGTGACTTGATCCTTTTTCCTGAGATTACATCTATATTTTCAGATTAAAAAAATAAAGGCATTAGGGGAAGGGACATTAAGACCAGGACCTGGCATCTGCTGAGACTTACATAGTTTCATCCCCCCTTTGATCTGGGTCCAGTCAGGTTATTGTTTTCTTCCCTCCAGATGCAGTCTTTTTTACGTCCCTTGTCTTCCACTTTTCTCTTTTACTTTCTGTCTCTCCTCCCTCTTCCTCTCCCCCATTTTGTGTGCCACATTACAACTTAAGTTCATAGGAATGAAAATGATTGAAGCAGAACTACCTTAAACAACATGAATGTACTTCACAAACATAATAGTGAACAAAGGAAGCCAGACACAACAGACTGTATACTGTATGATTCCAATTATACAATTTTCCAAAATAGTCAAAAGTAACTTATGGTGTCAGAAGTCAAAATGGCAGTTAACTTGAGGAGAGGTTATTAACAGAAGAGAAAATGAGGGGTGCTTCTGAGATAATGGTCCCTGCTTGATTTGGATTCTGGTCACCTTGGTTTGTTTATTTTTTGAAATTCATTTAAATCTACAGATGCATATTGACAATTCATACATACACATATATATACACAAGTCAAACTATCAAAATTATTTATATCTTCTAACTAGCAGTTGGTGATTTTCATCAGAGGACTAAGTCCTCAACATTTTCTACAAAGCATTTAAATCCACAGGGTAGGAGTGGGGAGGCAGGCATCTTACCCTGTATTCCAGTCAGCAATCCAGGGCTTGTTTGCTACCTAAGCAATTCACTCTTGCTACATTTAGGCAGATTTACTAATACGTGAAACCTTGTATTCGCTGCTCTTACCATCTCTAATCTTCACCTCTAATATCTGTTTTTCTTAATTTTCTCTTATCTAGTGTTGCTTAACATCAGACACATGAGTTGAGAATGAACAAATTTCATCACATGGTGTTATGAATCTGCCTTTTTACATTCTCCATTCCACGTCCTTTTCCTTTTTTGTTTCAGTGTTCCAAGTGAAAGTATAAAATCATAATATAGATCCTTACAAGATTCCAAATTTAAAACATATCCAGCAACAGTAGTGTACCTAATCTGGCATTCATTATATTTCCTGATATCTGACAAGTCTTCTCAATTTTTTTTAGGTTTTGGTGGTAATGACAGAAGGAAACTTGTCAGTAACAACCCAGTAAAAAATAGAATAATTCTCAATTTAATTTATGAGCAGTCAGGACCACGTTTGGGCTATATATTATTCGCTGGGGAAATTGAAGAAGACGTTGTCTCAAAGGGCATTGTTAACAAGGCTATCCGATTTTTAACTCTTTAATTAAGAAATCAGAATGGTCTTTTCATATTGGTTTCCTCATAAAAGGAGTTGAAAGCCCTCTTTTTAATTATCAGGGAATTATGTGGCAAATCTCTTTTCTCAGTAAGTTTTGGAGGAATTCACCGGAGGCTCAGGTTTTCTTTGGCAGAAGATTTAATAATGAATTCAATTTCTTCAAGAGATAACAGACTAGACAAATTTTCGATTCCTTCTTCTGGTCAGCTCAGTAAGGTGTATTTGTCATCCAAATGTTCAAATTTATCAGCAAACTTTTTGCCAGCATTTGCTTATATCTCCTGCCACTGGGCTCACTCTTCTGAGGAATCACCCCATCTCCACACTACTTTCTGTAGTGCTCTCTATACTTAGCTGCTTTGGGCAACTGTTTTTGTATTACTGTTATTATTATTATTATTATTTATTTATTTTATTTTGTTTTTTTATTTTTTTTGCGGTACGTGGGCCTCTCACTGTTGTGGCCTCTCCCGTTGCGGAGCACAGGCTCCGGACGCGCAGGCTCAGCGACCATGGCTCACGGGCCCAGCCACTCCGCGGCATGTGGGATCTTCCCGGACCGGGGCATGAACCCGTGTCCCCTGCATCGGCAGGCAGACTCTCAACCACTGCGCCACCAGGGAAGCCCTACTATTATTTTTTAAATATGTTTTGTCTTCTCTGAGGTTAACTGAAAATGGGTTTGCCATTTGTTTGTCATTTCACTTTTGCACAACATGCAAGATAAGAAGGATATTTCTGTCTCTAACCACTCTGTTCATGACAAAGGTTTTCCCTGTTTGTTTTGGCAATAAAATTAAGGAAAAAATGTTTCCTTACCCAAATCTCTTCAGTGTTTTTTCTTTAAAATAGTGCCCACACTTACCACAAATTCAGGTTATTTGTGAAAGTACCATTTCCCAGATTCAAGAATTTGCCTTGAACAAAGAAGTAAATATGTGTGAGAGACAGTATTAAATTTTGGGGAAACAAGAATGAGAGTAGGAAATAGCAGTAATAAAACAACAAACCTGAGAGTATTGAAAGTATGAGCTGGAGTATATTTTGAAATGGGAGAAAGAAAAAGAAAGTTAATGTGGCAAAGTTTTTGCTCAGAATGGCTATGGCAGTGGATTTAATGCTTCATAAGGTGCTTCTTCAGTCAACTCAGGAATTTAAGATGACTGTAGACCAGTTTCCCAAGTGAAGTAAATCCCTTTACAAGAAAATTTCTATTCTTTTAAAATAGACTGTTTATCCTAGATATAATAATATCTGATTACTTGGAGCTAGTATGCCTTCAGCTCTTTTTCCCTGTCTTTCTGTGCCATTTTGATGATTCTCCCATTGTTTCCTTATCACCTCTGTTTCTTCCCAATTTCCAGGACAGAAGCTCTCATTTATTTTATTTTACTTTTTTTTAAATTGAAGCATAGTTAATTTATAATGTTGTGTTAGTTTCTGGTGTACAGCAAAGTGATTCAGATTATATGTATATATATTCATATTGTTTTCCGCTGTAGTTTATGACAAGGTATCGAATATAGTTCCCTGTACTATGCAGCAGGACCTGGTAGTTTATCTTTTTTATATGTAGTAGTTTGTAGCTGCTAATCCCAAACTCCTAATTTATCCCTCCTCCTCTTTTCCCTTTGGTAACCGTAAGTTTGTTTTCTGTGTTTGTGCCTCTTTTTCTGTTTTGTAAATAAGAAATTCTCATTTATACTTCAGTTGAACTCTGAAGTATAAATGAGAATTTCTTATTTACAAAACATAAAATTATGTTACATGTCATTGTACTATTCATATTTTTGCTATATTTCTAAGAAAAAAATCATGAAAAGCTTAGTATCCTGTGAATAAATCACAAGTATCACTGACAGGCGAGTGATTTATTTTGGGCTTTGAGCCCTGTTTTGCTATTTAGAATATAACACCAAGAAGACTGTCATTTATGTGAATGCTGGCACTGGTTTTACCTACAAGGTAGAGTGCTCATCAAGTAGAAGTGATTATTTTGGGGTGGCAAAAATACGCCTCTGAAAAGATACATCAGCAAAGTACAATTACAGTGCCAGCAGTTTTCATGCTCTGTACTAAGTACTGGATTGCTTTGTTATGCTGTATTTCCCTCCTGATGGTGTGGACATTGATGGGATAAAGCTTGTTGTTTTAAAACACTACCAACATAAATTTTGTAAATTTTTCTAAAATGAGATTTAACATGAAATCTGTTACACTGTCTAGCACGATTACTATATTTACCAAATATAGTAATATGGTAAGATATTACTTATAATATGGTAAGATTTACCAAATGTACTCATTCATCAACAAAAGAGAAATATTGACTTCATTTCAAACCGAAAGGTTTATGTTTTATTTATTCAATTAAACTCTCATTCTTTTTTCTTTTCTCTGGAAAAAGAACAAGCCTAGAGGCATAAAAGAGGAAGCTAAGATTATAAATTCCAAAATATAATTCAAAGTACAAATTCTCAATACCATATTCACATCAGAAAATATGATTTCTCTGAAGTGTGCTGTCAAAATGCAAACTTCAGTAGCTAGGTATTCCTTATATCTGCTTTGGATGTTATTTCAGGACATTCAGAATAATCCCTTCTTATCTTTGGAACTAAAATAGAAGCTCTTACATTTTTCCTTTTCTATACAAAGAAATGTTAAGGAAAGGTTATATTTTGAACATGTTTTAAATAAAAATATTTTTAAAAGAAAACCTAATGAAATTCACTCATTTATGTATTTATAACTGTCATCACAATGAAAAGACAGTAGTTAATTTTATCCTTGTGCATCTATGAATATATATTCTGATAAAAATCCATTTTTGAAGAAAATAGACATGGATGGGGCCCATATTGGACTTTTATAATTATTTCTACCTACAAATAATTAGGCAGATTATTTAAGATTCCTCACGGTTCCAAAAAGGAGTTGCACATAAAAGTTACTACTGGTGATTAACTTGATGTCTGGCAAAATCTCACATTATTGCTATCTCATCTACTTCCTATAATACTCTGACAAAGGACAATGTGAAAACCTAAGATAGCATTATAAACTAGGACTTAAAGGAAATGATACAATCGTACTAGAAGAGTTTTCCTAATTTCAATGCCAGTCAATTGTGTTAAATAAATAAATGGAAGAGCCCTTTATCTCTGTGAAAATTGAGGTTTATACTAAGCAGAAAACTTGTCTCATTTCCTCTGCCTTGTAGTGTATACTTAAATGACTGATTGTTCTTTTATGCATCAAATTAGTTATCCTTCCCATTAGAAACTCTCATCCTCCATATCTTTTTATAAGACATTTTTTAAAAAAAGAAGTTTTAGGTTTACAACAAGAAATAAGTACAGAGATTTCCATATCCTCCCTGCCGCCACACACGCATAGCCTCCCCCATTAACATTAGTCACTCATGTTATTTTATAATATTTTATTTACCAAGGATAAACCTACATTGACATATCATGATCACCCAAAGTTCGTAGTTTACCTTATGGGTCACTCTTGGTGTTGTACACTCCATGCATTTGTACAAATATATTATCACATATATACGTCATTATGATATACAGATTATTTTCTCTGCTCTGAAAATCGTCTGTGCTTTGCCTATTCATCTTCCCTTCCCCCTTTCCCTCACAACCACTGATCTTTCCGTTGTTGCCATAGTTTTGCCTTCTTCAGAATGTCATGTGGTTGAAGTCATAAGGTATTTAGCCTTTTCAGATTAGCTTCTTTCATCTGGTAATATGCATTTAAGCTTTTTCTATGTCTTTTCATGGCTTAATAGCTTATTTATTTTCAGTGCTAAATAATATTCCATTGTCTGGATGTAACACAGTCCATCCATTTACCCACTGAAGCACATCCTTTTTTATTATTATTATTATTAAAGTATAGCATATGTATAATACAACCCTCCACCCCCCAAAAAATACAGCTCCATGAATTTTTACAAAATGGGCTTATCCACATAACCAAAACACAGATAAAAAATTGTAACATTAGGAAAACTGACTGTTCCCTTGTAAGAATACCTTCTGGTGACCGTTCTGATCATCACCCTCCCTCAAAAGTAAACCACTGTTCTGATTTCTAACAATATAGATCAGTTTCCTCTATTTTTTAACTTTATAGAAATGGAATCATACAGTATATATTAATTTGTACATCTTTCACTCAACAAGGTATTTGTGAGATTTACCATTGTTATTGCATATAATTGTAGTTTGTTCATTCTCAGTGTTGGATATAGTATTCCATTATGAATCTATCACAGTTTATCCATCCTGCCATTGACAGAGATTTGGGTTGTTTCCAGTTTTGGCTATTATCTTCAGGTCTGTATATTTCAGAGATCATAACTAAAAGTTCTGTTAAGTAGATACTGAAGAGTAAAAGTGCTGGGTTACAGGGAATGTATACGTTCAATTTCGTCGATAGTGTGTACTTCCATAGTAATCGTACCAGTTTACGCTTCCAGTGGCAGTGTATGAAAGTTCCAGTAGTGCAGGTTACTAATATTTTTTTTTATTGAAGTATAGTTGATTTACAATGTTCTGTTAATTTCTGCTGTACAGCAAAGTGATCCAGTTATAATATATATATATTCTTTAAAAAATTATTTTCCTTTATGGTTTATCACCGGATATTGAGTATAGTTCCCTGTGCTGTACAGTGGGACCTTGTTGTTTATCCATTCTATATATAATGGTTTGCATATGTTAACCCCAAACTCCCAGTCCATCCGTCTCCCACACCCCCCTTCCTCTATGGCAACCACAAGTCTTCTTTTTATCTGTGAGTCTGTTTCTGTTTCATACATAGGTTCATTTGTGTCATAGTTTAGATTCCACATGTACGTGGTATCATATCATATTTATCTTTCTCTTTCTGACTTACTTCACTTATGATAATCTTTAGGTTCGTCCATGTTGCTGCAAACGGCATTATTTTGCTCTTTTTTGTGGCTGAGTAGTAGTATTCCATTGTATATATGTACCACGTCTTCTTTATCCATTCATCTGTTGATGGACATTTAGGTTGTTTCCATGTCTTGGTTATTGTGAATAGTGCTGCTATGAGCATAGGGGTGCCTGTATCTGTTTTAGTTGTAGTTTTGTCTGAATATATGCCCAAGAGTGGGATTACTAGATTATATGGCAACTCCATTTTTAGATTTTTGAGGAACCTCCATACTGTTTTCCATAGTACCCACTGAAGCACATCTTGATTGCTTCCAAGTTTTGGCAATTATGAACAAAGCTACTATAAACATCCATGTGCAGGTTTTTGTGTGGGCACACGTTTTCAGTTCTTTGGGTTATATACCAAGGAGAATGATTGCTGGATCATATGGTAAGATTATGTTTAGTTTTGTAAGAAACCACTAAACTGTCTTCCAAAGTGGCTGTACCATTTAGCACTAGCAGTGAATGAGAGTTCCTAAAACCCCACATCTTTGCCATCATTTGGTGTTGTCAGCGTTGCAGATTTTGGCCATTCTAATAGGTGTGTAGTGGTATTTCATTGTTCTCTCCATTTATTCAAAGACTAAAATTCTTATAAACGAATAGGGTAGAGATTAGATGTTTGGGCTGGTAGTGATGCATTTTTTTATCTTGACAGGTGAAATGCTCACTAAGAAGTAATACCAGAGGGAGTGGAATGATGGAGAGAACTGGTAGTTGAGCAATTTGGGGACAACAATTAACACATTTGGTGCACTGCAAATGAATAGCATAATATTTAAGAATATTTGTTTATTTAGAAATCAAAAAGGCCTGAACTATGGTTGATTTTCTTTTACTTTTTAATTATATTGAAGTATAGTTGATTTACAATGTTGTGTTAATTACTGCTGTACAGCAAAGTGACTCAGTTATACATATATACACATTCTTTTCCATTATGGCTTATCACAGGATATTGAGTATAATTCCCTGAGGTATACAGTAGGACCTTGTTATTTATTCATTCTATATATAATAGTTTGCATCTGCTGATCCCAACCTCCCAATCCTTCCCTCCCCCGCTCCCTCTTTCCCTTGACCACCATAAGTCTTCTCTATACCTGTGAGTCTGTTTCTGTTTTGTAGGTGGGTTTACTTGTGTTGTATTTTGAATTCCACATATAAGTGATATCATATGGTTATTTGTCTTTCTGACATACTTCGCTTAGTATGATAATCTCTAGGTTAACTATTTTCAAATTGTTTTGTATTTGGTCAAGTTATTTAATCTTTATATGCCTCAGCTTCCTTATTTTTAAATCACAGTAATTAAATTCTTTCTCATGTGGTTGTTGCTTAGAAGAGGTACACAAAACATTTAGTCCAGTGTCATGTACGTGCTGAACATTCACTACACTGTGGCTTTTTTATTTACTTTTTTATTCTGTTTCAATCCAAGTACTTTAAATGTTACCAGTCACCGACATGTGGGCTATGAGCTGGGCATATTCATGTTGTTATGAGCTGAACAATCCAAGAAAGGAGTTCTACCAGGGCCCATGTAGATAGAAATAGACTTGAAGGATATGCAAGTTCGTGCTATATAAAATCCTGAATGTGGGGAGATACCCCCTATTTTGAGGAAACACTTTTCTAATGGAACCTATAGAAATACTACCAAAAAAGGTACAGGAAAATTCACACAGGATGTGTACATCTCTGATAATGTATTGAAAGAACAAGGGAAAAAGAACAAGGATGGCAGTATTCTCAAGGATGTAGGGATACATTAACTCTCAAAATCTCAGCCCAAAACCATCAGAACAGAACAGGAAGAAAATAAATATTAAAAAAACTAAAAAAAAGAAAAACTGAGTTGAAAAGCTTCAATGAGAGATAAGGAAATATAAAAATAAAATAGCAAAATATAAACCCACAAAATAATGTTGATACTAAGGACAATTAAAATTGTGAGGTGAAAGAAAAACCATAGAAATTCCTCTGAAAGCAAAATCATGAAAAGATAAAAGTCGTAAGGGAGGAGATGACAAATTCTATTAATTTATGCTTTCTTTAAACATATATTGAGTGTCTATTTCAGGAATGAAAGCACATCCATAAACAAATTTGTCACAAATAACCTTCATCCTGAAGTACTTTTATTAAAGTGGGAGAAACAGATAATAAACTATCCATAATAAATACCTCATATGGAATATAAAAAGAGCTTAGAAAGTAACATTAGAGCAAATTCCATTAAATCTAAAAAGAGAGGTAGCATATGACTATCTAAGCGAAGAATTTTCAAACATAGGATATAACAAATAAAAAGACCTTGAGTTGGGAATATTTCTGATATGTTTAAAGAAAAGCACGATGCTTGTATCTAGTTTGAGAGGAGGAAGGAAAGAGTAAAAGAGCTGTGGTTGTTTTAAGACCTTGAAGGCCATTGCAAGGACTTTAACTTTCACTCTGTGTGACTGGAGTTTATGTGAAAGTTTAAGAAAGAGGAATGAAATGAAAGGCATCTGGCTGTTGTGGCAAAAATAGGTTAGAGAGGTAAGATGATGTAAAGGTGGAAGCAGTATTATAGGAAAGAGATGCTGATGGTTAGACCAGTGCAGTAGCTTTGGGAGAATGTGAGTGGTCAGAATCCAGAAATCGTTTTAAGTAAAACCAATACAATTACTTGACAAAATGTGCATGAAAAGTGAAAGGGAGAGAAATAAGAGTCAAACCACTGTCAACTGATATGGAGAAGATACTGTGTGGAACAATTTGAAGGGGAGGATTGGTTCAGTTTTGGCCTTATTGATTTGTGGAAACTTTAAGACATCCTAGTAGAGGTATGGAGCTGGATATACAAGGTTTTAGCTCATATTTGGCTGTAGACATATATTTGTGCATCAAGAGTAAATAGGTGATATAAACCATGAGGCTAGATGACATCATCTAGGAGTGAGTATAGATAGAAAATAAAGGTCCATATAAGGAAGCTGGATAGCAAAGATGACTGGCAAAAAGTGATGAATTAGGGGTTGACAGTTTTATTTTTTTCCAGCATTTAAAAAATATCGTTCTAGCTTCTAGCTTCCATTGTGTCTAGTGAGATGTCAGTAGTAATTTGGGTCATTTGAATCATTTTTCACTGCATGTGATGTGTTATTTTTCTCTCATTTTCAATATTTTCAATTCATTTTGGTTTTCAGTGGTTGACTGTCATGTGCTTAGGTTTGGTTCCTTTTTATTAATTCTCTTTGGTATTCACTGAGGTTTTGAACTTATAATTTTATGTCTTTCACTAAATTTTGGAATCTTTTGAGTGTGCTTTTCATTTAAAAAATTATTATTTGGTTCTTTTTAAAGAGTTTATATTTCTCTGCTGAAATTTTCTCTTTTTAAAATTTAAGCATTTTTTTCTTAATGTCCTTGAGCATAGTTATAATAGTTCTTATCTAGTAATTTTTTTGTATGTTAAATCATTTTGGAAGGTATTCTCAAACATTTCAAAAGATATGCTATATAAAGTCTGGATTCTAAAAATTATCTTTTTAAATTGGTATGCAGCTAATCTGGCTAAAATCAAACTGTTACAGCTCTGTTTTCAGTGTCTGGTAAGGCAAATTTCAAATTGGTGATTTTTATCTTAGCCAGGGTACTTGGAGTCTGCCCTGTTCACCCCTGGTTCAAAGGTTAGTTAAACATTTGGATAGAGTTCCTTTCTGGAAATTTTCACCTTATTCTCCAGTGTATGTGTTTGGCCCTGTTTTTTCAAGTACAAGAGTTTAGGGTTTAACTATGTTATGTGGCCACACTAGGGTCTGCCATTATGATAAAATCTATAGAAACAGGAAACTCATACTGCCATTCACAGCCCCAAGTGTTGACTCCTTTCCAGTATCTGTTTGCTTTGTTTATTCTCCATGGACTCCGTTGCCTTTTGCTCTTATTTTTTAGCATGTAGATTTGTCATATGTTAGAAGTTTGGATTGATCAGAATTATTTGGCCACACTGAACGTAAATGTTTAATTATTTTCCTTTCAAATCTTGTTTTTAACTGTGAAATGAAAGCCTCATGCCCCTAATGAGGGCATTAAGGCCTTATCAGAAATCTTGTCAATGACACAGTATACACTGCAGTTTTTATTAATAACACTTGGTGATAAAAGAAAAAAAGATTTGGCCTTCCAATGCAACATACCCCTCATTATCCATTTCATTATTGACTTATTCATTCAACATATTTACATTTATAAGCCACACATTTATCTATGTACTTAGGATAAAACTGTTAAAAAATATAACATCTGTCCTTATGGAGTTTATGTTGTAGGAGAATGACAGAAACATAAAACAGTAGGCAATAAGTAAGAAAATTGTCTAGCATGGTAGAAAGTGAAAAATGCCATGTAAAATAGGGGGGCCTAGAAACAAAAATGTGAGAAATAGTGGTACTTCAGAGTTGGTAGTTGTAAGTAAGGTGCTACTTCATTGAGAAGTGGGGTTTTGAGGACAATCATAAAGGAGACAAGTGAATTGCTACCCAAGTGGATATCTGGCTTCCAAGAAGGGGCCATGCTGTTTGTAAGAGAGGCCTCTAGAACCTGCAAGGAGCTCAGTGTATCTGGAACAGGAGGCGAGTAGCAGGAATTGAAGACAAAGACGTAACAGGGTGAGAAATTACGTAGGGCCTGTTTGCACACTGTACGGAAATTAGTTTTCAGAATGAATGAAAAGAGGACCCATTAGAAGGGTTCAAGCCTTGGGCTGACATTATCTTAGACAAATGATCAGACTGGCTGCTATCTTAAAAATAGACTGTAGAAAGGAACTTAGTGTGAGGTTATTAAAGTAATCCAAGGTATCCACGTTGGGGAGTCATACCAGGCTCCTACACGGTAGAAGTGGGAAGAAAGTCCAAACTATGGGTATATTTTAAAAGTAGACATGAAAGGATTTCATGATGGATCAATATGTGTGGGGTGTAAGAAAAGTAGAGGGGTCAAGATGACTCCAAAATTATCGGCCTAAGCAGCTAAGGTTATTAAAATAAGGAAACTTATTAAGGGATGTGACGATGGAGTAGGTGTGAGGGGGGGTGATCAAGAGTTCAGTTTTTTTGGTTTTTTTTTTTTTTTTTTTTTTTTGCGGTACGCGGGCCTCTCACTGTTGTGGCCTCTCCCGCCACGGAGCACAGGCTCCAGACACGCAGGCTCAGCGGACATGGCTCACGGGCCCAGCCGCTCCACAGCATGTGGGATCCTCCTGGACCGGGGCACGAACCCGCGTCTCCTGCATCGGCAGGCGGACTCTCAACCACTGCGCCACCAGGGAAGCCCAAGAGTTCAGTTTTGACCAGGCTGAGTTTGAGAGGTCTTATTCGGCATCAAAGTGGAGAGGCTGAATAGTAGTAGATATGTGAATCTGGACTACAAATCTAGATATATGAATCATACAATGGTGTGAACTAGAGATATAAATTTGAGAGGTATGTACAAATATACAGTATTCCAAGCCATGAGAGTGGATGTCAAGGGAGTGAGTGTAGTCACAGTCTAGAGGAGACCCCCTGCGCTCTGGAGCTCTCCATTAACTCATGGCATCTTCAAGTTTTCTCTGCATAAATCTGTGACTCTGTCAGACTAAACATGAAAAATCACTGATTTGCGTAAGATCCTCATTTTACTTATGAACAAACTGAAAGACAGAAGGGTAAGTTTATCAAATGATTTATCCAGTGTTAAAACTAATTGGTGCTAGAGCCAAGACTAAATGCCCCAGTTATCTGAGTAATAATTAAAAGACTATTTGTAAAACAAGAGGGAATAAGGCTGCAAGTGTTTCTTCAAAGACGCAAAGAATAGATGTCTCTGTTTATTAAATAATTAATTATAGAGTCCTGTACTCAAACTAATTATGCACAGACTTTGAAAGCCTTGCTAAAAGACACTTACATATAACTCAGTCTTAAGAAAATTCAAAACTATCCAATTTAGGGCGTGTGGAGTGTCTTGTGTGTATTCAATGTCTTTCATCACACTTCCTTTACCATTTCTTATCAGTAACAGAATAAAAGAGAAAATAAAATTATATTGTAATTTCAGAGAAAATCATATACACAAAGGAATAGTCAGTGATGGTCTATTTGAATCTTATAGGAATATTTGCTGAATTTCTGGTAGACCCTCATGCTTGAAGTCCTGAATTCTCCTTTTATATATTAGATGAAAACATTCTGCTATAAAATACTTTATTTTTGAATACAAAGATAAAACTATCCAGATAAAATAATATTTTACAATTATTTGGAAACTTTTATATTAAAGAATATTTTCCTAACTTTGTAAACAACATAATTTCACATACTGATGGATTTCAGCTGCTATTAGGACACTTGGCATTACTGCCAGGCAGTAATTCTCAGACTGTAAAAAAAAAAAAAAAAAAAAAAAAAGGTAATACCACATCCTATTTAGTGAACTGGGATCCTAAATACATGGAGCATATTTACTTTTAACCCTCAAGCAGTATGTACCCAATAAAATGTAAGCAATAATGTTACTTTCAGGAGTAGATATCTGTGTCTAGAATAGTGAGTTTGAAAGTAGAAATGGACATTTTTCATTCTCAATTGGATGACTGTGTCATACTTTCTAAGTGCAAGACAGGTTTTGTCTGCTCTCCTTATTCATTCAATGTGCTTCAAGTTATGGAGTTTCAAGATCAACATTAAGCTACTAAGGAAGTAATGCAGCAATGGATGACCAAATAGCCATGGTGAATGGTTGAATGGAATCATCCCCACTCATTTCACTAAGATTCTACTGGGAATTGTTATGACATCTCTCATCTACCAATATTTTCCATAATTTCAGCAATGAATTCTTCAGTATTGTTTGATTTTATTAGTGTTCCTGCATTAGATATATCAATTGGTGGGAACAAAGACAAGTTTAAATGATATACCCAAGGTAGAAAAGGAGAACATTTACTTACTGTCTCCGATCTGCCTTCTTGAAGCTTACAGATTCCTCTACCCAGGGTCCATACCTGTGGTTGGAAATACAAGGTCACTACATTTATTCTCTGCCCCACTAATCAACCTGAGTATTAAGTTATTGTATCTTTATTTAAGTTTGATCTATAATATATTTATCCTTCATGAGAACCCATTCTTTCAACATGTTCTCATTGTTTCACTCCACCTTTCCTAAGGTATCATTTCTATTCTGATTTTTTAATATGGTTCATTACATATGTATCCAAGTTTTTATGCAGCTGGCCCCTTTTTGGTTATCAGGTTTCACACTAAATTGCAAAGAAAGGGATTGGAGAAAAACAGGGATTGTTTGTTAACACTAGTGTTCTGAGGGGTCTGTATAGCATTAGGTAATTTTTAACAATTTAGTCATTTTTTGTTTTACATAGCACTTGATCAGTGCCCAGTTTTAAAAAGCCAAGAATAATGTTTCTTCTACACTTCCAAGTGTGATTCGTAGACAGTAGGTGCTGTCAACCAAAGTGGGATTGAAGTACATGACATGACTAAGCTTCCTCCTTGAATACTTCTCACACAGTCCTTCTAGGATGAAAATATTATTTTCCAGATTAAATAAGTGAAGATAATAAAATATAAATAATTTGCTTTCCTTTTAAAAAGTATATAACGTAGGTAATATAAAGAAACAATGGAGTCTGGGTCTTTAACTCATATTTTGCCCTTTGCCCTTATTCCTTTTTTTTTTTTAATGATGTTGCCACTTGCTTTTTTCGCCATAGATTATTCTGAATGTTTTCATTTAATCCTATCATTTATATTGTGAACGTGTTTTTGAAACTTAGCATCGTGTGTGTGTGTGTGTGTGTGTGTGTGAGAGAGAGATAGACAATAGATTGGTCTCGTGTACCTTTAATTTTTGTTAGTTTCTTTAATATTAATAAAAATTTAGATATCTCTTAGTTAAAAATCCTCATAATGAGTTAAGTGGATGAAATTACTTGTCCAGGGTTATTTTACTAAGATATTTACTGGCATATACAAAAGTTTCTTCTTTGTATTCTACTGTATGTTTCCCTATGATGAGTTCATTTTTGAATATTAGAGTGATAAACTTAAATTACTCTGTGTTTGAAATCTACAAGAAGAATGTGAATAAAAACAAATTTATTTTCTGTTCAAAAAAATAAGAGCAAATTCAGAATGGGAAAAGAAAATGTGGGAGAGAGCTAAAGTATAAGAAAAATCAGCAGATCATAGTCATCTGAATGACAGAAAAATATGTTAAAAGTATAAAGTAGATAAAGCTTTTACATTTACTTTTAGAGAAACTTTCAGTTTGTTATTTCTAACTTCTCTGAATTTCTCTGGGATTTTATTTTGCCACTATCATAACATTCATATATTTTTAGTGTAGAGTTATATATGTTTATTAAATTCCCTTAGCTGACCAAATTGCCTTCAAGTCAACTTGTATATTAAGTGGCTCACCACGTTATACAGCTGTTCTTTGTATAAAGTAGGAATTCAATATTGCCTGACATAGTTGTTAATAAATATTTTAGAAAACGAATGAGGGAATAAGTGAGTGAATTTACCCATAGGCTAATAGTTCCTGCCAAGTGTCGTTAGAGGTAAGTGGTTAATACTGCTGACGGAGGCCATTACTGATTTATGATTGCCAACCTCAGCTGGGGCCCCAGAGACACTGGGTGATTCTGTGTAAATTTCTACCACTCCCTTCAAATTCACTATCCAATTTACCAACCCTGTGTTACGTAGTGAATATTAAAGTCAGTAAACCGGAACTTCCTTAACTTTCTTACTTTCTCCCCATAGTCACAGTTCCAAGATACTGTATTTTATTGTGTGTGTGCATATACTTCAGTTTAGTTATTGTGTTGTTAATAGACAATTGCCCATTGTCCTTATGTTCATATCTCACATAGGTATAACACAGTTGTAGTATGGACATTCTTATATCTTCCCCAGTGTTCTTGGGCAAGAGTTTAACTAGGTCATACACCTAGCAGTTGGATTTCTGGGTCAGGGGATATGCACAACTTCAACTTTATGAAATAATGCCAAATTGTTTTCCAAAATAGTTGAAGCAATTTGCATTCCCGCCAATGGAATGTGAATGTTCAAATTACTGTTTGTCTTTGCCAATACTTGATGGTGTCTCTAATAATTTGTGAATTTTACCAATCTGGTGTTGTGGAAATTACCTTATCTGCTTTAAGTATACAGTCCCCTGATTGTTAATGAAGGGCGACATTTAAAAAAAAATCCTACCTATTGAGAATTCTGATTTCATCCTTTGTGGAGAGACTGTCCATAATTTCCTTGTGTCTTTTATTGCTATGCAGACATTCTTTATATAATCTTGATACTTAGCCTCTGTCAGTTTTAAATGTTGTAAATATATTTTTCCAATTTGTCTTTTGTGTATTCATTTACTTTAGGGTGCTTTTGATGAATAACATTCTTTATTTTAATGTAGTTCAGTGTTTAGTAATTATTTTCCATTATCAAATTATCTATAACTTGTCAGATGATGCCCTGCATTAATTTATGCAGCTATAAATTACTCTTGATATTGGATAAGGCAATTAATTCCCACTTTTACACTTAATGGCAATTAATGTAATTTAGTGGCAGATATTAATTCCACTTTGTCCGTTTAATCACAAAATTTTCTTCTTATTCTGAATTAAAATTATTCCTTTTCCACTTGTATTTCTATTATTAATCCCCTTTAAGTTCCTTAGATTCCTAAAATTAAACTACCATAAACATGACATATCTTTCTATATTTTGTTTGCTGATATTTTGTTCCAGAGTTTTTCATCTATTGTGCCAATGAGATTGAGCACCAGGTTTTGTCAAGGTTATGCTGGCTTCATAAAATGGGTTTCTTTCTCTCTCTCCCTTTCTCTCTCTCTCGCTCTCACTTTCCTATTACCTGAAAAAAAAAAAGAGGTTAGTTTATTTCTTAAATACGTAGAAGAATTCAACAGGGAAATATCTGAGGCAAGTGTTTTCTTGGTAGGAAAGTCTCGGTTTTAAAAATAATTTTTAGGTTTAGGTTTCTTTATAATTATCTTTTTTTTTTTTTTTTTTTTTGGCGGTACACGGGCCTCTCACTGTTGTGGCCTCTCCCGTTGCGGAGCACAGGCTCCGGACGCGCAGGCTCAGTGGCCATGGCTCATGGGCCCAGCTGCTCTGCGACATGTGGGATCTTCCCGGACCGGGGCACGAACCCGTGTCCCCTGCATCGGCAGGCGAACTCTCAACCACTGCGCCACCAGGGAAGCCCCTATAATTATCTTTTTGATCTTTTTCATTTATTCTATGTAAGTTTGAATGCATTTTATTTTACTAGAGATTTATCTATATGTTCAAATAGATGACATAGTTATTTAAAATGGACTCATAAAATTTTTAATGTCTAGAGTCAAAAACAGTATCTATTTTTTTTATTCCTTATGTGGTTTATTCTTTCCTTTTCATTGTTCAGGCCTAATAACAGCTTATGAATTTTATTAATTTATTCAAAGAATCATCTTACAGCTCTGTTGATCCTGTTGTATATTTGTTTTCTATTTCCTGAATTTCTACTCTTATCTGTATTGTTTCTTTACTTCCACCTTCTTTAGCTTTAGTTTGTTATTTTTTCCTAATTTCATGAGAAGGTTGCTTAACCAATTTATTATTAGCCTTTCTTATTTTATAATATGTAGATTTTAAGCAGCAAGACCTGAAGCCCATGTTTTCTTTGCAAGAAAGTTGGTTTTTGTTTTTGTTTTTCAACCATAGGTTTTAGTTTCTTTACAGTACAACATCTTTTAGGCTATGTATTCCCATCTATGTATACTTTGGCTATATCCATCATATTTTGAGATATCTTACTTTTTTATTGGATGAAAATTTCTGAATTTTATAGTGCTTTACAGTTTTCAAAAGTTTCACACACATGATTTCATATAATTCCATAAATCCCTTTTTTTCCCTCCCCCTATGTTGTCCCTCCCCCCATTTCCTCTCTCCATTGGTAACCACTAACTTGTTCTCTATATCTGTGAGTCTGTTTCTTTTTTGTTTTATTCACTAGCTGTATTTTTTAGATTCCACATATAAGTGATAGCATACAGTATTTATTTTTTTCTGTATGGTGTATTTCACTTAGCATAATGCCCTTCAAGTCCATCCATGTTGCTGCAAATGACAGATTTCATTCTTATTCATGGCTGAGTAGTATTCCATTGTGTGTGTGTGTGTGTGTGTGTGTGTGTGTGTGTGTACCACTTCTTTATCCATTCATCTGTTGATGGACACTTAGGTTGCTTCCATACCTTTGGGCAGTTGTAAATAGTGCTTCTATGAACATTGGGGTGCAGGTATCTTTTTGCATTAGTGTTTTTTAATTTTTTTTTTTTAATATATACCCAGGAGTGGAATTGCTGGGTCACATGTTAGTTCTGTTTTTAGTATTTTGAGAAACCTCCATACAGTTCCATAGTGGCTGCACCAATTTACATTCCTGCCAACAGTGTACGAAGGTTCCCTTCTCTCCACATCCTTGCCAACATCTGTATTTGTGTTCTTTTTGATGGTAGCCATTCTGACCGGTATGAGGTGATATTTCATTATGGTTTTGATATGCATTTCCCTGATGATTAGTGATGTTGAGCATCTTTTCATGTGCCTGTTGACCATCTGCTTTTCCTCTTTAGAAAAATGTATATTCAGTTCTTCTGCCCATTTTTTAAAATATCTTTTTCATCATTTTAAATTTCAAATTATTTTTTTAAGTTCCAATGGGATTTCTCTATGATATGTAGGTTGTTTAGAAGGTTAATACTTACTTTCCCCGAATTTGGAGATTTTATTATTATCTTCTGGTTTCTGATTTCTAGGTTACTTATAAAATGTGTAGAGGATATACTGTGTATTACATTTACAGTTTGGTGAGATTTATTTTATCTCACATCATGTTCTATTATAGTAAATTGTCCAGTATCACTTGAACAAGAAGTGTACTCTGCTGTTAGACGTGGTATTTTCTATATGGTTATTATGTCAAATTATTTTTCAAGTCTTCTATAAACTTGTTGATTGTTGCTGACTTATTTTCTTAGTTACTAAATTCTATTAAAAAAAAAACCTCTCCTATGATAGTGGAATTTTAAATTTCTCCTGTTATATCAATTTTTGCTTTCTTTATTATTAAGTGTAAAATCTAGTATTATTTTAGTTCCTTAATAGTGTAACATTTAGTTACTGTTAAATATTCCACATTGGGGCTTCCCTGGTGGCGCAGTGGTTGAGAGTCCGCCTGCCGATGCAGGGGACACGGGTTCGTGCCCCGATCCCGGAAGATCCCACATGCCGCGGAGCGGCTGGGCCCGCGAGCCATGGCCGCGGAGCCTGTGTGTCCGGAGCCTGTGCTCCGCAACGGGAGAGGCCACAGCAGTGAGAGGCCCGCGTACAGCAAAAAAAAAAAAAAAAAAAAAATTCCACATTGTCTCAGTAGTACTTCTTTTTTTTGTTGTTGTTGTTGTTGTTGTTGTTGTACGCGGGCCTCTCACTGCTGTGGCCTCTCCCGTTGCGGAGCACAGGCTCCGGACACACCGGCTCCGCGGCCATGGCTCGCGGGCCCAGCCACTCCGCGGCATGTGGGATCTTCCGGGATCGGGGCACGAACCCGTGTCCCCTGCATCGGCAGGCGGACTCTCAACCACTGTGCCACCAGGGAAGCCCAGTACTTCTTAAAGTCTACTTTGCTTGACATTTGTATAGCTAAAACAAGTTTGTTTTTGAGAGTGTTTAGTTATATATCATTTTTCTTTCAGACATTTTGTGTCATTATATTTATGATGTGTCTTTTGTAAGCAGTGTATTTTTAAAACCAATCTGGTAGTTGACATATATGTTAAGTAGTAAATCATATATCTGAATTAAATCTACCATTTTACTTTTTTTTTCTAATTTTATAACCTATTTTATGTTCCTTTTCTCCATCTTCTTATCCTTTACTAGATTAATATTTTTTATTTTTACTTTTTCATTTTCCCATTTATTCATTATACATCCTTTTACTCTGGTTTTTGTGGTTACCCTAGAGATCACTGCATTTACCCTTGATTTATTAGATTATGAACGAAATTAACTCTTAACTTTTCACAGTGTAAGGATTTTTCACAGTATTTCAACTTTAATTAACCTCTCCCACCATATTTTTAATTGATGTTATATGTCTAATATTAGATATATTTTAAAGTCCCTGAGATATTTTTATTGTTTTACAAAGTCAGTATTCACATACCCACATATTTTTACTTTTTGTTGATAATCATTTCTTACTGCATATCTTTGGTTGTGCCTAAAGAATACTTTCTAGGATTATCTGTAAGGTATGTCTACTATTCATGACAATGTAATTTTGTCTTTATCTAAAAATGTCTTTATTTTGCATGGATATAAGAAGGATATTTTTAGCAACAATATAATTTTAGGTATGGTATTTCATTTCAAACAATAGTTTTTTGTCTTCTCCACTGTTTCTTTTGAAAAGACAAATATTAATCTTATTGCTGTTCCTTTAAGGGAGTTATGTTGTACAGCTGACCCTTGAACAACATGAGTTTGAATTGTATGAGTCCACTTAAACATGGGTGTTTTTCGACAAGTACATACTATAGTAATACATGATTCACGGTTGGTTGAATTTGAGATGCAGAACTGTTAATAGGAGGCCCAACTGTAAATTATCTGTGGATTTTTGACTGCACAGTGGGTCAGTACCCCTAACCCTCATATTGTTCAAAGGTCAACTATATTTCTATTTTGTTTTCCTCATTGTTTCTCATATTTCCTTCTTGGATCTTCAGCAGATTTATTATGATGTATTAAATATGGTATTATTTATATTTATCCTGTTTGGCCTTCCCAGTCCTTCTTATATATTTAGCTTGATGGAAAAGTCAATCAAGTCAATCCACTTTTATCAATTTGGAAAAGTCTAGCCTATTATCTCTTCAAATATTTATTTTGTTCATTCCCTCTCTCTTTCTTCAAGACCTCTTCTTACACATATGGTACCATTATCACTCCAATATATTTGTTATTTTAATCTTTTTTCTCTCTATCTGTTTCAGTGTGAGTATTTTCTTAAATCTTGCTATGGATTAAATATTTGTATTCCCCAAAATTTACATGTTGAAGCCCCACTCTCCACTGTGATGATACTTGAAGGTGGAGGGTTTGGGAAATAATGAGGTCATGAGGATGGAGCCCTCATGAATGGCATGATCTCTCTCTCTCTCTGTCATGGAAGGATACAGCAGGAGGGTGGTCATCTGTAAACCAAGAAGAGGTCTCCCACCAGGAACTGAATCTGTCACTATCTTGATCTTGGAATTCTTAGCCTCCAGAACTGTGAGAAATAAGGTTTGTTGTTTAAGTCACCCAGTATATGATATTTTTGTTATAGCAGACCAAACTCACTAATATAGGACTAATTTTCCAGTTTATTAATTTTTTCTTCAATCATGTCTGGTCAGCTATTAACCAAATCTACTGAATTTTCCCTTTTATTATTGCATAGGAAAATCATACAGTAATTATCTGTTTTTTTCCCTTCCTCCCTTCCTTCCTTTCTATTTTTTTTTAACATTTTACGGTTAGCTACTAATATTCTTAACACATAGTTTATTTCATGAAAACTAGTCATAGTTATTTTAAAGTGTTTATTTGATAATTCTAAAGTATTTTTCTCTTGTTAATCTGTTTCTTTTATCTCTTTTCTCTTGGTTATTCCTCATCTAAAATAAAATTTTAAAAAAATTTAAGGAATTCATAGAGAATTCACTCTTAGTTTTGGATAGCAGTTGATATAGGAGTATACCTTCTCCCCTAAGTGGAACCAAGGGTTGAGATGATTTGAAGTTCAGCTTGAATCTCTATTTTCAGTCTATCTTACTCTTATGGTGAGAACTGTCTGGTATTCCAACCTAGGAATTTTTCCAGGGACTATCTTCCTTGGGTAATTGAAGTCAAATATTTGTTCTGCATTTTTTAATGAGATTTCTGTTCTCAATCCACCATCAACCCTGTTGGAATTGGCAAATACCTCAAGGGAAAAAGCTGTGCTAGATGTTTGGATCACCTCTTTATAATTCCCTTCTCTTCAAGTCTTTGCTGTCCTGAAAGCTACATAATGCTTCAACTAGTCAAGTTTAGCTATTGCTTAAATATTTTAGCCATCTTTTAAACATTACTCTTTGTTTTTTGGGAGAATACTTCTGCAACAAGAAAGACATCCATATATATCCTGGGTGTCTCCAGTGTTATTCTCTACCCTCTGCTAAATCTGAGCTTTGTCTCCTGGTACCCACTCTCCACCAGTGCATGGCAATTAATATTGCTTTTACCTGTTACTGCAAATGTAATCAAGCTGAAAGACACTTTAAGTAACAATCTATTTTTCACATTTTTGCTTAATTTTTGGCTTAAAAAATGTTTCTTATATCTTGGTTCATTGATGAATTTAACATTTTGCATTATATATATTTTTTCTAGTCTTTTTAAAAGTTCCCTGCACCCCACTCAAAGGATCGTCAAGTTATACTTGGCATATAGTTGCAAACAGTGGAGATTTTAAGTATGGTAATTATTTTATAAATAGTATATTTTAAAAATAAATGATTACTTTGAAATATTAAAATAATAGCTACAATAGAGAAAAAATTTAACTATATTATTCAAAGAATTTCTACTCATGGGAGATATTTCTGGGCTTAGATCAGGAAGTGACTTGTATAGAAACATGGAATTATAAAAGTGGTAAAGTGATCTGCCAATTCCAGACTTATGTGCCCCATCTACTAGTATGAAGTTTTAATTTTAATAATTCACTTTCTTAATGTTATATTTGGTTTTGTTTCAAGTATGTGGTCATCATTTTAGTATTGCTACCTATCAGTGTTTTCTTTTTTATGTTTTACTTCTTTAAGTATTTATTTTTATTCTGCCTCTAAATATTCCAGTATGTGAAGATTGTATGGATCTAATTCTTCTCTTTTTATTTCTCCTGGGTTTCATTCTTGCTGAAGTATTTTTCTTTAACTTTTACACTATTCAATTGTTCTCTCAGTCATTTGATTTTTTTGTCAATTGTAGTATTTTACGGTCTAGTTTGATTTATCTTCCTCCAGTGAGGATATGAAATTGCTTCAGGCAGATAACTCATGCCACTAACATCCAAGAACCCTTTAAATTAAATTTTAGCCCCACTTGTTTTCATAGTACCCACTGTGAATATCGGCAGCTGAGCCTTGTGAAGGCAGGCCTTTAATCATGAATTCTCAAGTGAGATTTCTACACCCTTTCATAAGTATAAGGAAAAAGAAAAAAACGAATTTGTTATTTTTCATTGAAAATTTTCTGATATAAGGTAATAAAGTGACTTTTATGACATACTGAAATTGTAAATTAGAGAGAGATAGGCAAAATTGTGTGAAACAAAGTTAAATGCCTTAAAGACCACATAATGATTATATACTAGGACTTTTCTATTTTTAGTATCTTGCTGTGAAAATGCTTATATGTACATGAGAAACACTTCATTGTTTATGGAACCAATAAAAATTCAGATTTCAGATACATGTTATACTTTGCTCTATAGTGTCCATTCCTAGCAGAGATTCAAGGTACCAGGAAATAGACACCTCTGTTCAAACTTACTGTTTTTGAAATTCTTTAAACATAAACATAGAGAGAGAGAGGTGTACCTAAGTGTAAATTTGTATATATGAAACATACAGAAATATGGATAAATTTGCTGGAGGAAAGAGAACGTACTTGAGGAGGAGATGAAGAAGTATTAAATTGATTTTAAATGTGAAAATTTATAAATGCAACAAAAATTGATGAACATTTAATTAACAAATCTTTCTAATTTAGAATGTCATTTTGGTTAGTTTTCATTGATGTTTGCATTATCGAGGCTGTAATGTCCTTAAATTTAATTATGTCAAATGTGATGAACTGCCTCCATATATAGGAAAAACAAATTTTATAATAATAGCAAACTCATGTAATATTCATCAAATTCACTGTAGAAGTATTGTTTTTATTTTTCTAACAGCTTTTTCCCCTTAACTAGCAAAATATAATCATTCAGTAATATAGAAATCTGTCAAGAAACCCAACAGGTTGCTTCAAAGTAAAAATCCTGGACAGCAAAGATAGAATCGGGGTCAGCATATACTCACTGAAAATAGTTTTCTGTAACAAGGGTTTTAATTCCCAGGCAATTGTTACATAAGCTTTGGCAATTCACCCACTGGCTGCAGGTCTCCCCTTCCTTGTTTAGTAAAAACAGACATCAGTAGAGACTTGAAGAATATCACTGAATAGCAAAATGCTACTATTTCTTGCTTGTAAAAAGTGTTGTACTGCAAATAGATAACTTCTTATAATTGCATGCCTGATAAGTTGAAAAAAAATAGAAAACATACAGACGTAGAGAAAGGACTTGAGGACGGGAAGGGGGCAGGGTAAGCTGGGACGAAGTGAGAGAGTAGCGTTGACATATATACACTATCAAATGTAAAATAGATAGCTAAGGGGAAGCAGCCACATAGCACAGGGAGATCAGCTCAGTGCTTTGTGACCACCTAGAGGGGTGGGATAGGGAGGGTGGGAGGGAGATGCAAGAGGGAAGAGATATGGGGATATATGTATACATATAGCTGATTTACTTTGTTTTACGGCAGAAACTAACACAACACTGTAAAGCAATTATACTCCAATAAAGATGTTAAAAAAAAAGAAAAGAAAAAGAAAACTAACAAATTTATTTATTTCAGCAACTGCTTGAGAAAGGCTAGGATAAATTAAAATATTTAGGGTATAAACTTTTTTTTCACTTTCACTAAGTGTTAAAGTGAAAGATTTAAGGAAATATATAGACTCTTATTTACTCTGAGTAATCAGATTATAGATAGCTATATATATTTATTACTTTCTGCCAGGAAAGTTATACTATTTTCATGATAAAAATCAAAGAAAATATTTTTTCTTACCTGAGTTAAGGATGAATTTTCAATGTGAAAACTTGGCTCAGCTCTTTAAAGATAAACTAGCTGCTAAAAATATGCTTCTTTCCATGCATACTATGTAAGAAGGTAGAGAGAGCTTAAAGAATAAAAGTAGAAACTGAACTTTCAACATGTTTGTATGCTAAATGTTTCCCAAAAATTTGTGAGAAAGAGAAGATGATAGTTATATTTAATTAAAGCACTACTAGAATTTTGTCTCTTATTGGAATACTTCTGTTTTTTGAGAATTTAATTATATATTAAAATATGTATACTTCACATCAATTATTTTTAGGGAATATTAAATGTAGAGTAAAATTAGAGCTTATTTTTATTTGCCAACATAGAAAAGTATTTTACTTATTGATGTTTTAAAAACCTCAAAGTGTTATGTATGATTTTACTCTCTACAGAAGTAAAATTCCATTTAAAAAATTAATGATCATTATTTATGACATAATTATGTTGTTGCAAAACACACTGGACAATATCAGTTTTATCTTGAAGTTGTACAAGAACACTGTTAATAAATACCCACTAATACCTGATGCAAAAAGAATTGTTAGGATAGGTAGTTGTAACACGCTGTAAACACAGAGTATGATTTACATGAGTATGCAATATCATAAATTAGCAGCAAATGTCATTAACATTTAAGTTTTTGAGATAGTGACAATAAATGGCAACTGTAGTAGAATGTATATGAAGTTGTAATTTCAAATGAATATAAAGAGCAATGTTTAGTTATATAAACTACTATAAGAAAAAACAGACATTGAAATTTAAAATGTATTAGCAATTAAATCACCCCCATTGAAGGAAATCACCAAAAAAAAAAAAAAAGCTATAATATGTAACAAATTGAATTAAATACCTCAGAAAACATTTGGGGATATGAAAACACTTCAAGAAACTCAAATACTAACAATAAATGTAGATTTTGAAAAGTAAGAATAAATGTAACAAGATTGATCAAATTTAGGAAAGAAAGAAAGATAAGCCATCTTGGAAAATAAGACTAAGAGGTAAATTAAAGGAGAATAAAATTGATAATAATGCAGGAAAATAACCAAGAGAATGAATAAAAAATAAATAAGTAATGATATTTGTCTTTCTCTGGCTGAATTACTTCACTTAGTATAATAAACTCCAGGTCCATCCATATTGCTGCAAATGGCATTATTTCATTTTTTAATGGCTGAGTAATATTCCATTGTATATAGGTACCGTGTCTTCTTTATTCCCCTTTGATGGGCATTTATGTTGCTTCCATGTCTTGACTATTGTAAACAGCAGTGCAACGAACACTGGGGTGCATATATCCTTTCAAACCATGTTTTTCTCCAGATATATGCCCAAGCTTGGGATTGCTGGGTCATATGGTAGCTCTGTTTTTAGTTATTTAAGAAACCTCCATACTGTTCTCTATAGTGGCTGCACCAATTTACATCCCCACGAAAAGTGTAGGAGGGTTCCCTTTTCTCCACACCTCTCTAGCATTTATTGTTTGTAGACTTTCTGATGATTCTGACTGGTGTGAAGTGATATCTCATTGTAGTTTTGATTTTCATTTTTCTAATAATTTTCTAATAATTTCTAATAATTTCCCTTTTCTAATAATTAGTGATGTTGAAAATCTTTTCATGTGCCTCTTGGCCATCTGTATGGCCAAGGTATAAGTGAGTAATAACAAAGACCTGTGTAATTTGGCAGGGCAGAGCAAATTAAAAATAGCAGGGATTATGTTTCTGCCTTGGATAGATGTCACACAAAACCAAGCATCTTCACCAGTAAATAATAGGACCACTATAATGGTGCACTGCTTTAAGCATTGTATAATTAATGTATTTCTTAGCTGGAGACTATTGGGATATTTATTCATATCATATTCAATTTACATGATAACTTGTTTAGAGGTAAGATTTTTAAAAATATCTTCCCATCTAAAAACAATGCATATTTTTTCTACTTTTCTGACTCTCTGTAGTATGTATGATTTATTTACTTAATATACAAAGAAATGCACATATTTAATGTGTAAAATTTGATGAGTCTGGATATATGCAAGCACTTGATTCTATCAGTACTGTCAAGGTAATAGGCATATCCAATACCTACCAAAGTTTTTTCATGTCCCTTTGTTTTTTGTTCTGTTTTCCTCTCTGTTTTTTGTTTATATGTTAGAAGACTTTAATATTGTTAAACTGTCCATATTCCCCAAAGCAATCTAAAGTTTCAATACTATTTCCATCAAGATCCCATTGACATTTTTTATAGAAATATCAAAAACTATCCTAAAACTTATGTGGAACCACAAAAGACCCAGAATAGCCATAGATCTTGAGAAAGAAGATCAAAGATGGAGGCATTATATGTCCTGATTTCAAAACATGTTATAAAGTTACAGTAACTAAAACAGCATTGTACTGGCATGACGACAGATATACACACTAAGGGAGTCCAGAAATAAACCTACACATATATAATCAAGTGATCTTTGATAAGGGTGCCAAGAATATACAATGGGGAAAGAATAGTCTCTTCAGCAAATGGTTTTTGGAAAACTGGACATCCACATGCAAAAAAGAAAGAAAGAAATTGGATCCTTACCTTACATCATACACAAATATCAACTCAAAATGGGTTAAAAACTTATGTGTAAGACCTGAAACTATAAAACCCCTAGAAGAAAAATAAGAGAAAAGCTTCTTGACAATGATTTCTTAGCTATGACACCAAAAGCACAGGCAACAGAAGCAAAAATAGAGAAGTGGGACTACATCAAACTAAAAAGCTTCTGCACAGTAAAGGAAACAATTGACAAGTGACCTACGGAATGGGAGAAAATATTTGCAAACTATTTATTTATCTGATAAGGGGTTAATATCCAAAATATATTTTAAAAAACTCCTACAATTCAATAGCAAAGAACAAAGCAAGTAACCAAATTAAAACAAAGGATTTGAACAGTCCTCAAAAAAAGAGTTATTTAGTGGTATAAAGTTTCAGTTATGCTAGATTAATAAATTCTAGAGATCTGTTGTACAACTTATTGCCTATAGCTAACAGTAAGGTACTGTGTACTTCAAAACATTTTAAGGGAATAGATCTTATGTTAAGTGTTCTTACCACAACAAGAAAAGAGACAAGATACGAGGAAACTTTGGAAGGTTTTGGAACTCTGTAGTGTTTAGAATTTTTTTTTTTTTTTTTTTTTTTTTTTTTTTTTTGCGGTATGCGGGCCTCTCACTGTTGTGGCCTCTCCCGTTGCGGAGCACAGGCTCCGGACACGCAGGCTCAGTGGCCATGGCTCACGGGCCCAGCTGCTCCGCGACACATGGGATCCTCCCAGACCGGGGCACGAACCCATATCCCCTGCATCGGCAGGCGGACTCTCAACCACTGCACCACCAGGGAGGCCCTAGAATTTTTGTTATATGATATTCTTGTCTTGACCTTGATTTATTAGAAATGCTTCTGGTGTTTCTTCACAGAAAAAGATATTGGCCTTTGGGCTAAGTATTTACAAATACTTTATTTTATTTTTATTTTTGTAAATATTTATTTTTTTTGGCTACGGTGGGTCTTAGTTGAGGCTTGCAGGATCTTCTTCCTTGTGGTGTGTGGGATCTTTTAGTTGGGGCATGTGGGATCTAGTTCCCTGACCAGGGATCTAACCTGGGCCCCCTGCACTGGGAACATGACATCTTAACCACTGGACCACCAGGGAAATCCCTGTATTTTTTTTTATTGGAGTATAATTGCTCTACAATGGAGTTAGTTTCTGCTTTATAACAAAGAGAATCAGATATATATATATATATATATATATATATATATATATATCCCCATATCTCCTCCTTCTTGTGTCTCCCTCCCACCATCCCTATCCCATCCCTCTACGGGGTCACAAAGCACCAAGCTGATCTCCCTGTGCTATGCAGCTGCTTCCCACTAGCTATCTATTCTACATTTGGTATTATATATAAGTCCATGCCACTCTCTAACTTCGTCCCAGCTTACCCTTCTGCTTCCCCATGTCCTCAAGCCCATTCTCTACGTCTGTGTCTTTATACCTGCCCCTAGGTTCTTCAGAACCATTTTTTGTTTTTGTTTTTTTTTTAGATTCCATATATATGTGTTAGCATACAGTATTTGTTTTTCTGACTTACTTCACTCTGTATGACAAACTCTGGGTCCATCCACCTCACTACAAATAACTCAGTTTTGTCTCATTTTATGGCTGAGTAATATTCCATTGTATATATGGGCCACATTTTCTTTATCCATTCATCTCTCAGTGGACACTTAAGGTGATTCCATGTCTTGGCTATTGTAAACAGAGCTGCAGTGACTATTGTGGTACATGACTCTTTTTGAATTATGATTTTCTCAGGGTATATGCCCAGTAGTGGGATTGCTGGGTCGTAGGGTAGTTCTATTATTAGTTTTTTGAGGAACTTCCATACTGTTCTCCATAGTGGCTGTATCAATTTACATTCCCACCAACAGTGCAAGAGGGTTCCCTTTTTGCCACACCCTTTTCAGCATTTATTGTTTGTAGATTTTTTGATGATGGCCATTCTGACTGGGGTGAGGTGATACCTCATTGTAGTTTTGATTTGCATTTCTTTAATGATTAGTGATGTTGAGCATCCTTTCATGTGTTTGTTGGCAATCTGTATATCTTCTTTGGAGAAATGTCTATTATGGTCTTCTACCCATTTTTGGATTGGGTTGTTTGTTTTTTTGATATTGAGCTGCATGAGCTGCTTGTAAATTTTGGAGACTAATCCTTTTTCAGTTGCTTCATTTGCAAATGTTTTATCCCATTCTGAGGGTTGTCTTTTGGTCTTGTTTATGGTTTCCTTTGCTGTGCAAAAGCTTTTAAGGTTCATTAGGTCCCATTTGCTTATTTTTGTTTTTACTTCCATTTCTCTAGGAGGTGGGTCAAAAAGGATCTTGCTGTGATTTATGTCATAGAGTGTTCTGCCGATGTTTTCCTCTAAGAGTTTGATAGTGTCTTGCTTTACATTTAGGTCTTTAATCCATTTTGAGCTTATTTTTGTGTATGGTGTTAGGGAGTGATCTAATCTCATACTTTTACATGTCCCTGTCCAGTTTTCCCAGCACCACTTATTGAAGAGACTGTCCTTTCTCCACTGTACATTCCTGCCTCCTTTATCAAAGATAAGGTGACCATATGTCCGTGGGTTTATCTCTGGGCTTTCTATCCTGTTCCATTGATCTATCTTTCTGTTTTTGTGCCAGTACCATACTGTGTTGATTACTGTAGCTTTGTAGTATAGTCTGAAGTCAGGGAGCCTGATTCCTCCAGCTCTGTTATTCTCTCTCAAGATTGCTTGGCTTTTTGGGGTCTTTTTTGTTTCCATAAAATTTGTGAAATTTTTTGTTCTAGTTCTGTGAAAAATGCCATTGGTAGTTTGATAGGGATTGCATTGAATCTGTAGATTGCTTTGGGTAGTATAGTCATTTTCACAATGTTGATTCTACAAATCCAAGAACATGGTATATCTCTCCATCTGTTTGTATCATGTTTAATTTCTTTCATCAGTGTCTTATAGTTTTCTGCATACAGGTCTTCTGTCTCCTTACGTAGGTTTATACCTAGGTATTTTATTCTTTTTGTTGCAGTATTAAATGGGAGTGTTTCCTTAATTTCTCTTTCAGATTTTTCATCATTAGTGTACAGGAATGCCAGAGATTTCTGTGCATTAATTTTGTATCCTGCTACTTTACCAAATTCATTGATTAGCTCTAGTAGTTTTCTGGTAGCATCTTTAGGATTCTTTATGTATAGTATCATGTCATCTGCAAACAGTGGCAGCTTTACTTCTTTTCCAATTTGGATTCTTTATTTCTTTTTCTTCTCTGATTGCTGTGGCTAAAACTTCCAAAACTATGTTGAATAATAGTGGTGAGAGTGGGCAACCTTGTGTTGTTCTTGATCTTACAGGAAATCGTTTCAGTTTTTCACTATTGAGAATGATGTTGGCTGTGGGTTTTCCATATATGACCTTTATTATGTTGAGGTAAGTTCCCTGTGTACCTAGTTTCTGGAGGGTTTTTATCATAAATGGATGTTGAATTTTGTTGAAAACTTTTTCTGCATCTGTTGAGATCATATGTTTTTTTTCCTTCAATTTGTTAATATGGTGTATTACATTGTTTGATTTGCATATATTGAAGAATCCTTGCATTCCTGGGATAAACCTCACTTGATCATGGTGTATGATCCTTTTAATGTGCTGTTCAATTCTGTTTGCTAGTATTTTGTTGAGGATTTTTGCATCTATGTTCATCAGTGATATTGGCCTGAAGTTTTGTTTTTTTTGTGGCATCTTTGTCTGGTTTTGGTTTCAGGGTGATGGTGGCCTCATGGAATGAGTTTGGGAGTGTTCCTCCCTCTACTGTGTTTTGGAAGAGTTTGAGAAGGATAGGTGTTACATCTTCTCTAAATGATTGATAAAATTCGCCTGTGAAGCCATCTGGTCCTGGGCTTTTGTTTGTTGGAAGATCTTTAATCACAGTCTCAATTTCAGTGCTTGTGATTGGTCTCTTTATATTTTGTTTCTTCCTGGTTCAGTCTTGGAAAGTTTTGCTTTTCTAAGAATTTGTCCATTTCTTCCAGGTTGTCCATTTTATTGGCATAGAGTTGCTTTTAGTAATCACTCATGATCCTTTGTATTTCTGCAGTGTCAGTTGTTACTTCTCTTTTTTCCTTTCTAGTTCTATTGATTTGAGTCTTCTCCCTTTTTTTCTTGATGAGTCTGGCTAATGGTTTATCAATTTTGTTTATGTTCTCAAAGAACCAGCTTTTAGTTTTATTTATCTTTGACATTTTTTCCTTCATTTCTTTTGAATTTATTTCTGATCTCTTTATGATTTCTTTCCTTCTGCTAACTTTGGGAGGGTTTTGTTCTTTTTTCTCTAATTGCTTTAGGTGTAAGGCTAGGTTGTTTATTTGAGATGTTTCTTGTTTCTTGAGGTAGGATTGTATTACTATAAACTTCCCTCTTAGAAGTGCTTTTGCTTCATACAATAGATTTTGGGTTGTCGTGTTTTCATTGTCATTTGTTTCTAGGTATTTTTTGATTTCCTCTTTGATTTCTTCAGTGATCTCTTGCTTATGTAGTTGTTTAGCATACATGTGTTTGTGTTTTTTACACATTTTTTTGCCTGTAGTTGCTATCTAGTCTCATAGTGTTGTGGTTGGAAAAGATACTTGATACGATTTCAATTTTGTTAAATTTACCAAGGCTTGATTTGTGACCCAAGGTATGATCTGTACTGGAGAATGTTCCATGAGCACTTGAGAAAAAAAGTGTATCCTGTTGTTTTTTGATGGAATGTCCTATAAATATGAATTAAGTCCATCTTGTTTAATGTATCATTTAACGTTTTTGTTTCCTTATTTATTTTCATTTTGGATGTTCTGTCCATTGGCGAAAGTGGGGTGTTAAAGTCCCCTAGTATGATTGTGTTACTGTCGATTTCCCCTTCTTTGGCTGCTAGCATTTGCCTTACCTATTGAGGTGCTCCTCTGTTGGGTGCATACATATTTACAATTGTTATATTTTCTTGTTGGATTGATCCCTTGATCATTACTTAGTGTCCTTCTTTGTCTTTTGTAATAGTCTTTATTTTAAAGTCTATTTTGTCTGATATGAGAATTGCTACTCCAGCTTTCTTTTGATTTCCATTTGCATGGAATATGTTTTTCTATTCTCTCAGTTTCAGTCTGTATGTGTCCTAGGTCTGAAGTGGGTCTCTTGTAGACAGCATATATATGGGTCTTGTTTTTGTATTCATTCAGCCAGTCTTTGTCTTTTGGTTGGAGCATTTAATCCATTTACATTTATGGTAATTATTGATATGTACCTATTATCATTTTCTTAATTGTTTTGGGTTTGTCATTTTAGGTATTTTCCTTCTTTGTGTTTCTTGCCTAGAGAAATTCCTTTAGCATTAGTTGTAAAGGTGGTTTGGTGGTGCTGAATTCTTTTAGCTTTTGCTTGTTTGTAAAGGTTTTAATTTCTCCACTGATTGTGAATGAGATCCTTGCTGTGTAGACTAATCTTAGTTTTAGGTTTTTTGCATTTCATCACTTTAAATATGTCCTGTCACTCCCTTCTGGCTTGCAGAGTTTCTGCTGTAAGATCAGCTCTTAACCTTATGGGGATTCCCTTGTATGTTAATTGCAGGTTTTCCCTTGCTGCTTTTAATATTTTTTCTTTGTGTTTAATTTTCGATAGTTTGGTTAATATGTGTCATGGTGTGTTTCTCCTTGATTTATCCTGTATGGGACTCTCTGTGCTTTCTGGACTTGATTAACTATTTCTTTTCCCATATTAGGGAAGTTGTCAACTATAATCTGTTCAAATATTTTCTCAGTCCCTTTCTTTTTCTCTTCTTCTGGGACCCCTATAATTCGAATATTGGTGTGTTTAATATTGTCCCAGAGGTCTCCGAGAGTGTCTTCAATTCTTTCCATTCTTTTTTCTTTTTTCTTTTTTCTTCTCTGCAGTAGTTATTTCTATTATTTTATGTTCCAGGTCACTTACGTGTTCTTCTGCCTCAGTTTTTCTGCTATTGGTTTCTTCTAGAGAATTTTTAATTTCATTTATTGTGTTGTTCATCATTGTTTGTTTGCTCTTTATGTCTTCTAGGTCATTCTTAAACGTTTCTTGTATTTTCTCTATTCTATTTCCAAGTTTTTGGATCATCTTTACTGTCATTACTCTGAATTCTTTTTCAAGTAGACTGTGTATTTCCTCTTCATTTGTTTGGTGGGTTTTTACCTTGCTCCTTCATCTGCTGTGTGTTTCTCTGTCTTCTCATTTTGCTTCACTTACTGTGTTTGGGGTCTCCTTTTCACAGGCAGCACATTCATAGTTTCCGTTGTTTTTGGTGTCTGCCCCCATTGGCAAAGGTTGGTTCAGTGGATTGTGTAGGTTTCCTGGTTGAGGGGACTGTTGACTCTGTTCTGTTGGGTAAGGCTAGAACTTGTCTTTCTGGTGGGCAGGACTGTGTCCAGTGTTGTGTTTTGGGGTGTCTGTGACCTTATTATGATTTTAGGCAACCTCTCTGCTCATGGGTACGGTTGTGTTCCTGTCTTGCTTGTTGTGTAGCTATGGTGTCCAACAATGTAGCTTGCTGGTCATTGAGTGGAGCTGGGTCTTAGTGTTGAGTTGGAGATCTCTGGGACTGCTTTCACCGTTTGATTTTACATGGAGCTGGGAGGTGTCTAGTGGACCAGTGTCCTGATCTCGGCTCTCTCACCTCAGAGGCACAGGCCTGATTCCCAGCTGGAGCACCAAGACTGTGTCAGCAACACGGTTCAGAAGAAACGGGAGGGATAAAAGAAAGAAAGAAAAAATAAAATAAAAAATTTTTTAAATTAAAAAAATAAAATAATAAAATAAAGAAAGAAGAGAGCAAGCAAGCCAAACAACAAATCCACCAATGATAACAAGTGCTAAAAACTATACTAAAAAAAAAACAAAAAAAGGACATACAGAACCCTAGGACAAATGGTAGGAGCAAAGCTATACAGAGAAAATCACACAAAGAAGCATACACGTACACACTCATAAAAAAAGGAAAAAATATATATTTATACATTAAAGCAAGAAAAGGAGGAAGAGAGCAACCAAATCAATAAACAAATCTACCAATGATAATAAACTCCAAATACTAAACTAAGGTAAACATAAAACCAGAAACAAATTTGACACAGAAAGCAAACCCCAAGTCTACAGTTGCTCCCAAAGTTCACCGCCTCAATTTTGGGATGATTCATTTTCTATTCAGGTATTCCACAGATGCAGGGTACATCAAGTTGACTGTGGAGATTTAATCCGCTGCTCCTGAGGCTGCTGGGAAAAATTTCCCTTTCTCTTCTTTGTTCTCACAGCTCCCGGGTCTCAGCTTTGGATTTGGCCCCGCTCTGCATGTAGGTCACCTGAGGGTGTCTGTTCTTCCCTTAGACAGGACGCGGTTAAAGGAGCAGCTGATTCGGGGGCTCTGACTCACTCAGGCCGGGCGAGGGAGGGGTATGCAGTGCAGGGCGAGCCTGCGACTGCAGAGGCCAGAATGACATTGTAACAGCCTGAGGCACGCGGTGTGTTCTCCTGGGGAATTTGTCCCTGGATCACGGGACCCTGGCAGTGGCGGGCTGCACAGGCTCCTGGGAGGGGAGGTGTGGATAATGACCTGTGGTTGCACACAGGCTTCTTGGTAGCTGCAGCAGCAGCCTTAGCGTTTCACGCCTGTCTCTGGGGTCTGTGCTCATAGCCGCGGCTCGTGTCCATCTCTGGAGCTCATTTAGGCAGTGCTCTGCATCCCCTCTCCTCATGCACCCCTGAACAATGGTCTCTTGCCTCTTAGGCAGGTCTAGACTTTTTCCCAGACTCCCTCCTGGCTAGCTGTGGTGCACTAGCCCCCTTCAGGCCTTGTTCACACAGCCAACCCCAGTCCTTCCCTGGGATCTGACCTCTGAAGCCTGAGCCTCAGCTCCCAGCCCCCACACACCCCGGCAGGTGAGCAGACAAGCCTCTCAGGCTGGTGAGTTCTGGTGGGCACCGATCTTCTGTGCAGGAATCTCTACACTTTGCCCTCCGCACCCCTGTTGCTGTGCTCTCCTCCATGGCTCCGAAGCTTCCCCCCGCCACTCCCCATCCCGCCCGCCAAGGGGCTTCCTAGTGTATGGAAACCTTTCCTCCTTCACGGCTCCCTCCCACTGGTGCAGGTCTCGTCCCTATTCTTTTGTCTCTGTTTATTCTTCTTTCTTTTGCCCTACCCAGGTACGTGGGGCGTTTCTTGCCTTTTGGGAGGTCTGAGGTCTTCTGCCAGCGTTCAGTAGGTGTTCTGTAGGAGCTGTTCCACATGTAGATGTATTTCTGATGTATTTGTGGGGAGGAAGATGATCTCCACGTCTTGCTTCTCTGCCATCTTGAAGGTCTCCCCACTGTATTGTATTTTTAATTTTCCTTTTGTGCAAGGACCAAGAGGGTTCTCACAAATATAATGTACTCTTTGCGATAGAAATTGGGAGAGACCAGCAGCATAGACTTAAGGTAGGCCTGTGACCTGCACTGTCTGCTTACCATGGTTGTAGCAGAAATCAGAGATAGGTTAGAGGACGTAACATGAGGTACATAAAGCATCTGGTACTGTGCTTTGTTTGCCATGCTCAGAACTTCTCATATTTCACATTAAACCTACTCTGTCCCTAACTCTTAAGATGATGGTTGGAACTCATCTCTTAAAAACTTGTTATCTAGGAGACTGTGAGGAGTAGGCTAAGATCTTTTCCTTTACAGCTGCTTCTGGGAATATAATTGATATTCATCATCTCCCTCTTCTACTACTACCCATTCTATGTTTCCCTCACCCTCAGCTAACACTTCAGCTTATCTGTTGAGGTGACCCAAACTTTCATTTCTAAGCAGGGTAAGCCTTTGGTTTCCCTGCCCTTTACCAGGTTGCAGTTGAAACTTCACTCTTATCCCCAAATGTGAAATCAATAAGAGATGACTTAGTGAACCTTCCAAGTTTCAGACTTATTCGACTTTCCCCATATATCATCAAATATCAATCTTTATGATACCTAGTTTGATACCCCAAATAGCATAGATTTCCTTTGATGGTTTATTGGCATGAGAGGTCCAAATTGAATAAGTGGCAGTTATATGGATGTTCATAATCTGAATTTCAGGTTCATCAGAATCCTTTACTTGTAATCTGGTTAAGGTGCCACAGTCTGGAAAACAGGATCTTTAAGCCAAAATATCCTCTAGTTGTAAGGACAGGAGACACAAAACCTATAATTGAGTCAGTGGAATGATGGTAGCAGAGTTCAACCTATTTCTACCCCTCAGTTTCTATATCCATATTTCTAGCTGTTTGCAACTCAGCAATCTACATTGACCATTGTTTTATCTTAAAGGACAAAGCCCTCAAATTAAATGCCAGTCCCGTGCTGGCATCTTACTTGGTCCGTTAATAACCCATTCCAATATTTTATGAAGCTGACTGTTTTAAGGCAATGCGGGATATGATACAGCCAATGGTTCTGAATATCCTACATCCTTTATGTAAAATCTTAGACACAAAAATGTTAGATACCAAATTCCATGCTTATAAATCAGGCATTCTGAACACCAGTGGATAGTGATGCTGCGTGAAGCACTGTGAGTAGGAAAGGCTGTAATTTGTGTCTGTAATTAGTGTTACTTCCATGAAAGACAAATGGCTTTGCTCCCCAGGGTTGAAGAGGTCCAATATATTCTTCTTGACATCAAATAGCTATGTGGTCTCCATCTGTGATAGTATTATAGCAAGGACTCAGATCTGCTCTCCGCTGATGGAGGATCAGACATTCAGTAGAGGCAGACGCTACCTCAGCTTCAAAAAAGAGAAAGTGCATACTTTTGGTCTCAAGCTTGGCCCCAGTTGTTGGCACCATGGCTGCTCTCTTCTTTATTCCATTAGGGTGGCTGAGGGCAGAATTTCTTTGACATTCTTTTATCAACTCATCCTGTCCACTTGGTTTCTTAGTGTCTCCCCTACACTCTCTCATGAGTATTGACATGAGGCAAAGTTTCATACACAGTGCACACTCATATGAGTCCACATATGCATCTATTTTTCATACTTCTTGGTCTTTAATTTTCCTAATTCCTATCTTTCAGGCCCTTGATCAACTAGCCATGGTACCCTGTATATCCTTATTTCAGGACAGTATTCCTCCACAGAAAGTATACATGCAAGAGTACTGCTGTCTTTGGCCTGGGCACTTTTCTCTCATCATTCACTATTAGAGCCCTCTTGAGTGGGACCTTAGCAGGACAGTAGTCAGTTTTTGGCTTACACTAACATATCATATTGAACTATTTCTAAACCAATCCTAAGATTTTTCTCATTTATCGGCTGGTCACGGGGAAACATTTATAAGGCTTCAGTGGTAGTTGAGGGAGATAACTCAGTGCAGCAGAGGCAGATGAAGTATAGGCAAGGGCTATACTTAACACTTGGATTAAAGCCACTTAGTCATGATGTACTATTCTATTTCTTTATTGCTGGATGCAATTAGCTAACATATTATGTTTTATTATTAATTTATTTATTTTTGGCTGTGTTGGGTCGTCTTTGCTGCACATGTGCTTTAGTTGCAGTGAGCAGGGGCTACTCTTCGTTGCGGTGTGTGGGCTTCTCATTACGGTGGCTTCTCTTGTTGCGGAGCATGGGCTCTAGGCACGCAGGCTTCAGTAGTTGTGTCTCGCAAGCTCTAGAGAGCAGGCTCAGTAGTTGTGGCACATGGGCTTAGTTGCTCTGCAGCATGTGGGATCTTCCCAGGCCAGGGCTCGAACCCGTGTCCCCTGCATTGGCAGGCGGGTTCTCAACCACTGCGCCACCAGGGAAGTCCTGAGCTAACATATTATTGAATAATTTTACCCTGTAGAATTATTTTTCTGTCAAGTTTTTGTCTACTTTTGTTATCAGGATAATGCAACTTCATACAGTGAATTAAGGAGTGTTCTGTTATCTTTTATATTCTGAAGAGTTTGTGTAGAATTATTACTATTCTTTTTTTTTCCTTAAATATTTGGCAGCAGTTATATGGCCTCAAGTTTTCTTTGTTGGAAAGGTTTTAACTGCAAATTCAGCTTCTTTAAAAGATAAAGGGTGGTTTAGCCTCTTCATTTCTTCTTAGTGAGCTATAGCAGTTTTATCAAGTAATTTGACCGTTTCTTCCGTTTATTGTCCTGGAATTGTACCATACCCTTAACTTTTAGGTCTGTGTTGATGTTCTCTTTCCTGATACTTGTTATTTGTGCTTTCTATTTTTTTCATAGTCAGGTTTATTATCAATGTTGTTGATATTTTCAAACACATAGGTTTTGTTTTATTTATTTTCTCTATTGTTTTTCAGTTGTCAATTTTATTATTCTCTTCCTTACACTTGCTTTTAGATTTATTTTTCTTTAAAATTTTTTTTGAGTGGTAGATTATTGATAGATCTTAATTCTTCTCTCATACAAGTATTTAATGATACAAATATTCCTGTAAACACTGCTTTAGATGCATTCCCCAAATTTTAATATGTATTTAGTTCTTATTAAACTAAAATATTTTCCAATTTTCTTTTTGTTCCTCCTTGATTCATTCATTATTTAGAAGTGTTTTGTTTAATTTCCAAAATATTGTGGGTAGTTTTTAGCTAACCTCTTTTTGTTAATTTTGCATTTAATTCCATTATTATCTCCAGAACATACATTGATTAATTCCAATTCATTTTTAAATGTGTGGTTTGTTATATGGAGCAGAATATGGTCTATCTTAGTGAATGTTCCATGTGCCCTTGATGTAAATGTATACTCTGTTGCTCTTGGGGTCTATAAATGTCAGTTAGATCAAGCTGGCTGATAGTGATTTTCAGGTCTTCTGTATCATTATTGTTTTTCTAGACCTCTGATGTTAAGTTATATACATTTAGCATTGTTATGGATTTTTGGCTGATTGATATCTCTATCATTACCTACTATTCTCCTTTATCCTAGGGGATCTTTCTGTGCTGCAATCCATTTAATCTGATGTTAATATAACTATTCCTACTTTCTCTTGATTACTGTTGGTTTAATATATACTTTTCCACTTCTTTACCTTTAATGTCTTTATATTTGAAATGTGTGTTGTGGGATCTATATGTGTGTGTGTTTGTATGTGTGTGTGTGATCAAATAGACAAATGTAGTTACGTTTAACTTTTTTATTTCTTGATTTTTATCTGATGATTTCTGTATTTTAATAGTTTTTTTAGTCTATAGCATCTATTGTAATTATAGATGTTGTTGGATTAAAATCTACCATCTTGCTAGATGTTTTCTATTTGTTCCATCAAGTCATTATTGGATTTTTCCCCGTTTCTCTGTGATCTTTTTAATGAACTAATTTTAGCACTTCATTTTAACTCCTATAATCTTTTTACTTAATATTTCTTAGAGGTTTTTAGTGGTTTCCTTAGTATTTACTTCTTTATGAATGAGTCTACCTTCAAATAATATTATAGCGTCACTTCATTATAGTTTAAGCAGTTTACAGTATACTCTCAATCCTTCCCTTACAACTTTTGTGATACTCTTGTTACACATTTTAGTTGTACTTGTGCTATAAATATACACTAAAGCATGACTATTTTACTTAAGAGAGTCAATTATCTTTACATGCATTGAAAATTAAGAAAAAAAGGAAATTTGTGGTTATCTCCACTTATTTCAATTCTAGCACTCTTTATTCCTTTATACAGGTCCAGATTTCTATCCTATTTCTAACTGCCTAAAAGAACTTTCACTAATATTTTCTATAGTCCAAGTCTGCTGGTGAAAAATTCCTTCCATTATCATTTGTAAATGAAAAAATCTGCTGTAATCTTTCTCTTTATTTGCCTGTATGTAATGCATTTTGTTTCTGTGACTGTCTCAAAGATTTTCTCTTTCACTTGGGTTGTGAGCAGTTTATATATGATATGCCTAGATATGCTGAGGTTATTTGTTGTTTTGTTTAGTTTGTTTTTTAAATCCTGTTTGGAGTTATCTGAGTTTCTTGGTTCTGTGAGGTTCCTATTATTAATTTTGTAAAAGTTATCATCTGTTATTTCTTCAAATATTTATTTTGCCCTTTCTCTCTCCTTCTGAGATTTCAGTTACATATATTAGACTGTTATGAGTCCACTGACATCATTCTTTTTTCTGTTGCTGGTATTTTTTTATTTCTAGCATTTCCATTTGATTATTTCTTATCATTTTCATCTCTCTGTTAAAATTACCTATCTGACCTTGAAAAGTCTACCTTTTCCACCAGAGGTCTTAACATATAAATCATAGTTATTTTAAAATCTTGCAATGCAGGTGGAATTTCTACAGAGTCATCTCTAATTGCTTTCATATTTCTATAATAAATATTGCTCAGGGTCTGATATATATATGTGTGTGTGTGTGTGTGTGTGTGTGTATGTATATGCATATATATGTATATATATTTGCATTCTTAGAGAAAAATTAAAATGCATGCTCAAAATTAGTGTTGATTACTAATGGTTTCAACAAAATTAAAACAGCATATAAATATTATAATCACGAAGCAGTTAGGTATGAATAAAATCTCAGTCCTAACACTCTTTGATTTATGTAAAGGAAAGACAAATTATACGTGGAATTAATGAGGTGGCCACTGTATATCTACTTAATCTGATTTTAAATTGACAATAGTGTCATCTGTCAACTTTGGGAGAAAATAATAAAACATGCCAGCAAGGAGAATTGGTCTAAAATTTATTTATATAATTTTTGCCTTCTGGTTATGGGTTATAAGTAAAAAAAATTAACTATAAAATATGAAAAGTCAAATATGTTTGATTTGATTATGAGCCTTGATTTAAACCATTTTTCTAGGGATGAATGCACCACACATTTTACATTTTTCTGACTTGACTGGGGAAAATAAAATTGCTTCCAAAGTTGGAATCAGACTTCCTTCTGAAGGATACTACACTCATGGCAATTCTTTATCTATATTACCAGAGAAACACCCTGGCAGAGAGTATGTTTGCAATTCCATTTTTATCACTCAAAATACTAAACGTTATCTTTAAATATGCAGCCTTAAGCTTGAAAGACTATGTTTTATCTTTTACACAAAGCATGAAAGATTAGGATGAAACTTTTTATTCTATAGCGTACTTCCTATCTAGTATATATGACCAGTGAAATTTGAAAGTGGTAGCACGTTAGTAATGTTCTGTTTTGAACTTTAAAATTAAATCTTCAGGTAATTTTTTCATTTTTCTTAAAGGTCATCTAGCAATATCCAGGGAGCTTAATACTCCAGAGCCAATTATTTGATTCTCATATAGTACTTTGCAGTTGACCGTTAAGTATACCACTTATCGTTTCTAGTTCTGATCTTTTTCTCTGGGAGAAAGAAATAAATTTTATTACGGTAATTAAGTCTTTGCTAAGCATCTCTGGAAGGTAAGTCTTTATAAAACATGTACATTTTGGCCTTTATATTAAATTCCTATAATCACTGATTTTTATTACTGTTAACTTTAATGGATTAAAATTAAATGTAGGCAAGAAAACATTAATACTGTCATTTCAAAATATGATTTGCCAAGTTATGTGGAGTGTCCTCCCCTATTAAGTCACAATCCCTTCAATGAACATGGAAAATTCTATTTTTACTACTGACGAAGCTCTAAATGTGAATGAGGACATTGCACTTACATACTATTAACAGTCTAAATATGAATGAGGTTGCTTGAATATCACCTCAAATTTCATTGTCTTGTCTGACAAGAGATTTTGAGTAAGGTTAATAAAATTAGAACATATGACAACTTGATCATCTTAGTATAAATTTTGTAACTAAGAGCATAATAGGGCCTGGAAAATTTCCTGAGATGCTAAAAGATAAGGTAACTGAGAAAAGTATCCCAGAGTAAAAAGAATTCTATGAGTCGAGGGCAAATGTATGAGTTTTTCCTGCTTCAAAAATTTTACAGCATTATCCCTGTTTCTAAATCCTGAACACTGGTCCTTTCAGCATAATTAGTAATTATCATCATAACAATAATACTAGTTACGACTAGCACTTATTATCATATTTGGTATACACATCTTACTGACATGACCCCTTATCCCTCCCCAACATTTCTGAAAGACAAGAATTTCAATTTTGAAACTATTTTGTAGATAAGAAATAGAAGCCCGGAGATTTTAAAATTGGAATAGAGGTATTGGGGATAAGTATGCCCTCTAGCTTAAACAATTAAAATCCACTTCTGCACCATATTAAATTCATCATCATTTTCCCTGTTTTACAAACTAGCAATTTTGAAGGAGTCATTGACATTTATTCACCTCATTTCTTATTTGTACTGTTACCAAAATACTGTTATTTCTTCCTTTGAAACATCTGTTAAATGTGTCCTTTTCTATTTAATTCCATCACACTAATTCATATACCAATCTCAGAACACCATAATAGTCTCTCTTTGCCTCTAGCTTCAAATTCGTACCCCTGCCAACTAAATCCTTCTAAACTGTCACATTCATCAGATGCCCCCCATGATTGAATATCAACAAAGTCTCCAAGATTCCTGATATAGTTTATGCCTTCATTATTGTGTCTCACACAAACTAATGAAATTATTCTCATGATCTCCAGGTTTTTTTTGTTTTTTGTTTTTTGTTTTTTTGTGGTACGCGGGCCTCTCACCATTGCGACCTCTCCCGTTGCAGAGCACAGGCTCTGGACGCGCAGGCTCAGCAGCCATGGCTCACGGGCCCAGCCGCTCCGCGGCACGTGGGATCCTCCTGGACCGGGGCATGAACCCGTGTCCCCTGCATCAGTAGGTGGACTCTCAACCACTGCACCACCAGGGAAGCCCCATGATCTCCAGTTTTGCTCCCTTTTACTGTACAAGTCACCCTGTCTCCATAGTAACTTTATTGAAAGGCAAATTTGACCATGTTTTTCCCTTATACCAATGATTCAGTAACTTCCAAACATTAAAGGTTAAATCCAGACTGTTCTGCATGGTGAAGAAGTCCTGGATATTGTGTTGGCCCTTTCACAATTGTTCATTTTTTTTTCTCAAAAGTCATTTGCCGTCTTCTAACATTGTATATTGATGATGACCTCTGTGCATTTTCTTATGGTGACTTCTTAACCAAGAATATTTTACACCACCCTTTTCCCACTTGCACTTCCTGCACATTCCCATCTCCTTTCCCTTGTACACACCTCATTTTTCAGGGCTCAAGTTAAGGCATATCTACTAAATGAAGCCTTTCCCCATGACGCAGATTGGATTGACTATTTTTTTTTTTTTTGTCTTAAGGCAAAATTCATTGAACATTAAGTTAACCATTTTAATTGTACAATTCAGTGGCGTTCAATACATTCACAATGTTATGTATTCATCATTTATACCAACTTCAAGGGTGTTTTCATTATCCCCTAAAAAAGCCATTAAACTTGAGCAATTTGTGTCATATGGAGAATCTGTTGCCAAACCCAAGGTCATGGAGATTTACTCTTATGTTCTCTTCTAAGAATTTTGTAGTTTTACCTGTTACATGTAGATCTATGACACATTTTAAATAATTTCGGGATATGGTGTGAGATAGGGATCCAACTTCATTCTTCTGTGTGTGTATATTCAGTTGTCCCATCACCATTTGTTAAAGAGACTATTTTTTCTTTCTCATTGAATGGTTTTGGCACCATTGTTTACTTGGACATAGATGTATGGGTTTATTTCTGGACTCTCAATTCTGTTCCATTGGTCTATATGTCTCTTCTATGCTAATAACACATTCTTCTGATCACTGTAGCTTTTAGTAAATTTTGAAATCTGGAAGTGTGAGTCCTCTCACTTTTTCTTCTTTTTCAAGATAGTTTTGTTTAAGAAACTCTCTGTAATTCCATATAAATTTGAGGACCAGCTTTTCCATCTCTGAAAAAAAAAAGACTTAAAATTTTAATAGAGATTTATATCACTGAATCTGTGAATATATTTGAGTACTGTTGCCATCTTAACTCTTCCATTCCATGAACACTGTTGTCTTTATTTGTGAAGGTCTTCAATTTCTTTTGGCAATGTTTTGTAGTTTTTCGTGTATGAACCTTCACTAGGCTGGATAAATTTACTCCTAGGTATTTCATTCGTTTAGATGTTATTGTGAATCAAGTTGTTTTATTAATTTCTTTTTTTGGATTGTTCATTGCTAGTGTACAGAAATATAACTGATATTTATGTATGGATCATGTGTCTTGCACTTTGCTGAGTTTGCTTATTAGCTGTGATAGTATTTTTTATAGATTCCTAGGTTTTTAAAAATAACAGATTATGCTATCTGCAAACAGTTTTACTTTCTACTTTGGATGCATTTTATTTCTTTTTCTTGTCTAATGGTCTGGCTGGCTAGAACTACCAATAAAATCATGAATAGAAGTGGTGAAAGAGGGCATCCTTAAATTTTTTCTGATTTTAGTGAGGCTTTCAGTTTTTCAATGTTGAGTGATATTATACATGAACTTTTCTTAAATGCCCTTAATGAGGTTGAGGAAGTTCCCTTCTATGCCTAATTTGTTTAGTGTTTTTATTATAAATGCATATTTTCAAATGATTTTTCTGCATCAACTGGGATAATTATTTTAATGCCTAATTTTTTTGTGTCAAATGGACTGGCCTAAGCCATTCCCAGGTAGCTGATAAACATTATGTCTGGGTATGTCTGTCAGAGTGTCTCTGAAAGAGATTAGTATTTGAACCAGTGGACTGAGGAATATTGCCCTCAACAAGGTGGGTGAGCATTATCCAATCTGTTGAAGTCCTGAATAGAACAAAAAGGAGGAGGAAGGATGAATTCACACTCTCTGTTTGAGCTGAGACATCCAACTTCTCCTGCCCTCAGACATTGGCCCTCCTGATTCTTGGGCCTTCAGACTCAGACTGGGACTTACACTATCAGCTCCCCCTACTCCCCAATTCTCAGGCCTTCACACTCAGAATGAATTGTATCCCTACCTTTCCTGGCTTTCCAGCTTTCAGATGGCAGATCATGAGACTTCTCAATCTTCATAACCATGTGAGCCAATTCCTATAATAAATTTTCTTTTATATACATCAATATATATCCTATTGGTTCTGTTTCTTTGGAAGACTCTAAGATAATCATGTTTTATTGGTTTTCTTTTTTCCTTTTTTTCTGTTAATGCAGTGTATTACAATGATTGACTTTTCTATGTTGAACCACCCTTGCATTTCTGGGATATTTCTAGCAAATCTCACCTACCATGATATATAATCATTTAAATATGCTGCTAGATTTTGGTTTGTTAACATTTTGTTGATGATTTTTGTAATTATATTTATCAGTGATATTTGTCTGTAGTTTTCTTGAGATAGGTTTGTCTGGCATTGATTTCTAGTTTTATTCCATTGTGGTCAGAGAAATACTTTATATGATTTCTATGTTTAAATTTATTGAGGATTGTTTTGTGGTCTAACATGGACTACCTGAGAACATTGACGTCTCCAACTATTATTATAGAACTATTTCTTCCTTTAAGTCTGATAATTTTTACTTAATATGTTTTGTAACTCTCTTATTTGGTGCATATATGTATAAGTATTGTCCTCTTGATGAATTGACTCTTTTATCAATATACAGCATCCTTATGTGTATGTTGTAAGAGTTTTGACTTAAAATCTGTTTTGTCTAATATTAGTGTGCCCACACAGTCCTCTTTTGATTATTATTTGCATGGAATAGCTTATTCCATCTTTTCATATTCAGCCTGTCAAGCTGTCTGTCAACCCGTGTTTGGATTTAAGTATCTTGTAGATAGAGACATTTAGTTGGATTGTTTTCTTTTTTAAAAAAATCCATTCTGCTGATATTTGCCTTTTATTTTTTTTATTTTTTTATTTTTTTGCTGTACGCGGGCCTCTCACTGCTGTGGCCTCTCCCGTTGCGGAGCACAGGCTCCGGACACACAGGCCCCGCGGCCATGGCTCGCGGGCCCAGCCGCTCCGCGGCATGTGGGATCCTCCGGGATCGGGGTACGAACCCGTGTCCCCTGCATCGGCAGGCGGACTCTCAACCACTGCGCCACCAGGGAGGCCCTGATATTTGCCTTTTAATAAGAGAGTTTCATTTATTTATATTTAAAGTAATTAATAATAAAAAACAACTTATGCCATTTTGCTATTTTTTTCTATATCTTTTTTGTTTTTCAGTTCCTCGGTTCTGGTCTTCTAACGTCTTTAATTTTAACTTTTTGTAGTGTACCATTTCAATTACTTTCTTATTTTATTTTACATATTTTTAAGCTATTTTCCTTGTGGTTACCTTGGGGACTATATTTGACCTCTTAAACTTAAAACAATCTATTTTGAGTTAATACCTCTTTAGCTTCATAGTGTACAGAAACCTTGCTTCTATATAGCTCCTTTCCTCCCCCTTCATGTTGCCAAAATTATTATACTGTATGCATGGTGTGTCCCTTAACATAGATTTGTAAATATTGTTTTGTGTGTTCGTCCTTTAAATCACATGGCAAAAAAGGAGTTACAAACCAAAAATGCACTAATACTGGCTTTTACTGGTGTTATTTATTTCTTCATTTGCCTTCAAGTTACTATCTAGTGTCCTTTTACTTGTTCCTGAAGACTTTTCTTTAACAGTTCTTATAAAGCAGGTCTACTGGAAACAAAGTCACTCAGCTTTTGTTTACCTGGGAATGCCTTAATTTTTTCTTTAAGTCTGGAGGGTAATTATTCTAGATATCGATTTCTTGGTTGACAGTTTTTTTCTTTCTGCACTTCAAAAATGTCCCTCACTGCCTTCTAGCCTTGGTTTCTGCGAAAAATTGTCTGTTAATCTCTTTAACAACCAATTATAGGTGATTTGTCACATTGTTTTGCTGATTTCAGGATTGTCCTTTTGCAACTTTTTTTCTGTAAACACCTGTACTTTATTGTGGGCAGTCTCTGAAATCTGTTTTTTCAGCTTGTGGTCAGCTAGTGTCTTGACAGAGATTTCCTTTAACAGTTGGAGTCCAAACAAGACAGAAAACAAAAGAAAGAGGAGAAAAAGAAAGAAATGAGAAAAAATTCTCTCAGTATTTGCAAATTAGCTCTGAGATGGGGCACTCCTTCAGTGCTTAGGAAGGCCATGTAAAACTCTGCCTTAGTCTCACTGCTTTCCCTGAGACTAATTTCACTCAGAGTTGAAAGATTAAGTATAGCTCAGTTCTCTCAGAGCATGCTTCCTGCTCTGGGCATAGGCATGGATTTTTAAACTTCTTGGTATACATGGTGCCTTCAGTATTCTAATTTCCCAAAGACACACTCTCTCAAGCTTGTCCTCTGAGACATTTGGCATGTTTGTTTTCCTCAACTGTACACTTTTGCTCAGGGTTGCATTGGTTCATTCATTTGCCTCACAGTGTTCTTGAGGAGTGTCCCTTATGTGGCCCCACTTCCATCCTGAGAAAGTTCCAAGGTAGGTAAAACAGTGTAGTTCCTAGGCAGTTACAAACAAATGCATTTTTGTCTACAGCCAGAGACCAGGGACCTACACTGGGAACATGGGCTACCCCTACTTTAAGACTGTCACAAAGCTAGGGTGGAGGGTGGGACTAGAGCAAGTAAAAATGCTATAAAGCTTGCCAACAATTTTTAAATGGTCTTTTTCTTGATTTAGCATTTATTTGCTTTGTTGCCATAAACCTTTGACTATTTTTCAGACTTCAGACAAAGTTGGTTCTGACAGTTTTTGCTCAATTTTTTTAGTGTATCTGTTGAGCTACCTACTTAACCATTTTCACTGATGTCTACCTGGGTTGGCCACTTTTGATTGTGTCCCAACTTTTTCCCAAAATCATTTATCATTTTAACTTAAACATATTCTTAATTTCTTTACACGTCAGTATTCCAATAGTGGCCAATAACTTTCTTAAGTGTAGGATCTGTCCTGAATCTAACAAAATGGCATATTGTGAGTGCTCATGGATGTTTAGCAAATGAACTAACAAGTGTGACATATAATTGACTATAGCAAACAAAAACGCTCTATACATTTTATCATATGTAAATTTATCATTTAATCAGGTTATAACTATTGAAAATATTATCACACTCAAAGAGTTTGAAATCAGATAAATTTGGTGAATAAAGAAATTCTATCATGGATCATGAAGTCTAGTAAGGTTTAGTTCATATATCAAATTGCTGATACAGGTAAAAATATGCCTCTGAATTTGGATTATAGCTCCAGTCATTAAGCCACGCTCTCTATAAAGGTTAGTATGTTTTACTCCTAAAACATCAGTAACACTCTTTCAAAAATTCAAAGAATTAAAATTGAACAATACATTTTGTAAATATAATCTTATAATTTGATCAGTGTTGAGATTGCAGTTATTTTTCTTGAAAACATTAATTTGTTTTAAATGTTGAGATTTAACTTTCCCAATTATAATAGATTTACTAGCAGCATCCATTTTTAAAATTTAGTTCCTTTTTCTTAAGTGAGTTTTATTTAAAAACAGATGCTGCTAGAAAACATTTTGTTTTTCAGGATCCAGATTTTTTAAGGCCTAGCAAAATTATTTTACAAAAATAGTCACACTTGTTTTGTTCAGTCTCAAATCAAATCACATGTTTATTTGCAAGACATTATAGCAACAGTAACAAATCAAACATATTTTCTTTTCCTCAGGATATATTTATTTTATATGGTTTCATATATTTACATTTATATAATATTTATACATTAAATCATCTCTACAAAGTTTCTTTTGTTATTTATTTTGAACTCTACATAAATAGTACATTATTTAACTTCAGATTTCATATAGACCTTGCAGAATTACCCAAAACCATTAACAAAATAAATCTATCAAAATTTGGGATGATATGAAGTCAGACTTCAGCTATTGATGGCTGATCCAAATCTGATTCACAGTTGTTCCTAGATTGTGTCTCATTAATAGTTCCAACTCAAAGCCTAAAGTGTTAAATAGATCATTACCCTCTTGGTACAGCCTGAATTCTGTTCTGCTCACTTCCCACAGCCCAGCACTGTGAGATTGCTGAGCACTACTTAGGCTCTCAGCCTCTTAGTGGCTGCTTTGAATTGACTTATGACCTTCAGAGAGAGCTCTCTTTGTAAATCTGTTCTCCATATTGCCTTTTTCTCTTAAATCTTGTCCTTCTAGCCCTAGGTGACTTGATATCCCAGAAATTCAATTTCTATCTCCTCAGTCCTAAGAGACTGCAGAATCTTTGGTTAGCAGACACTTTTCTGAGCTTTTCAGTCACTCATTCTATGCTGTTTACAAATCAAAATACTGTTGCATATGAGCCTTACTTCTGAGTATATTCTTTCTTTCTAGAAGTTTGGCTCTTTAAAGCCTGCCAACCTTGGTAGCTCTCTAATGCTTTCAAACAGAATTTTTGTTTTGTTATATTCAGGTTAGCTGCTTCTTGTTGGAGGGAAGTGTTGTTTGTAAAAGATACACCATCATATACAAGGAAATTTTTGTTTTGTTTTCCTTCTTGAATGTTTATGCCAAACCTATTGTAATCTTCCATTCAGAAATCGTTTTAAAAATTTTGGGGGTATAGAATTAGAGTAATATGTGTGTGTGTACATGTTAATTCTGGAGTGTAATAAACATACAGTAAAAATGTTTCCTATGACAGCACTGAGCAACAACAAAACTTCTTTTAATTAAAAATATATTTATAAGTTTACAACTAATCACTGTTTCTAGCAGTGAGTTTCCTCTTTTTGTTTATTTCTTCTATTAAACCAGTTGTTTTCATAGTCAGTTTAGAACCAAAACAGTTCAGATATAAATTTGTTTGATTTTCCTTTATATAGAATTCAAATTACCTCCTTCTTACTAATTAGGCATATAACTTAAAGTTTGAATGTGGCTTACTAGTAAGTTAATGACCATACCTATGACATAGTTTATGTACCATAAAATTCTTTCTGCTCTTTTTGATGAGCATCTATCTCAGAGTAACCATCTGATGAGGAAAGCAAATTACTTGTTCTCTTTAAATATCAATTTTTCCAGTGTCTCTCATAACGTGAATGCTTCTAATTCACAGTGTTGGGTGTACTTCTAGAATTTAAAAACTGATAATATTTATTATATATTGTGCATTAATGTGTTCATTATATATAATATGTTTATTATATGTGTAATAATACTGTCTTAGCAAGACTTTATTATTTCAAACTCTAGTAACACCAGTTGAAATCTGTTGTATTTTAGGCAAATTAATTGACTTCTGTGGACCTTAAAATCAGAATAGCACCTTAGTATAAGTTATGGTGAAGGTTAAATAAGTAAATATGCATAAAGTATATACAAATTTCTTAGAAGAAAATCTGGTACACAGTAAGCACAGATACCTGTTAGTTATCATCATTATCATTAGCATAGTATTATACAGGGTTTTTGATGCAAATCATGTAGACTTAATTGGATAATTCAAAAATATTTAAAAGATAATCTTAGCTGCACACAATTTTTAACCTACAGGCCAAATGTAGAACTGGTCCCCATGTAAGATAGGATTCCAAAGTAGTAAAATTATTGACATTGTTGTCACCATCATAATTATATCCTAGATTCAAGAAGCATTTTAGTTATATCTTGAAGTACATCTAAAACTAAATGGATACACATGCTTATTGCAGGGTGGAGAAGACCAGGAAAGCATATTGTTTTACATATTGTTCAGTGTTGACTAAATGTAATATTTAATTTCTCTAGGTAAGAAGCAGGCCTAGATAATTGGATAAAACAGATAATATGTAATAGCAAATATATAACAATTGTCAAATAATGTCCAATACTGTAATCTAGGTCTTTATTATTGTACTTTGTGAGGTGATATTACCAGCATGATCTTTGATCTTTTTCCTGTTTTTTTCTTCCTCAAGTAACAAGAAACTCATCAACATCCATAGCTGACTACCACTAACAAATCTCTCTTCTTGTTCCTATTTACAGAAATTCTTAAACATTAATCATAGCTAGAACTTAACAGACTATAGAATAATAAGCTATGATAGTCTGTAGATTTTTAATAATTCAAAAATTATTTGAACTATTAAAAGAGATACTTCATAGTGTAACTCTGTAGCATTGCTTCAATACATTTTTTCCTAAATATGATAGTGATTTCTCCTTGACTATGGTGCGGTCATGCCTTTTTAGCTCTCTGTGCTACACAGTAGGTCCTTGTTGGTTATCTATTTTAGACATGGTAGTGTGTATATTTTAATCCCAAACTCCTAATTTATCCCTCCCCCCTTTTCCTCTTTAGTAACCGTAAGTTTGTTTTCTGTGTTTGCGAATCTGTTCTGTTTTGTATATAAGTTCATTTGTATAATTTTTTTTTAGATTCCACATAAAAGCAATATTATATGATATTTGTCTTTCTCTGTCTTACTTCATTTAGTGTGTGATAATCTCTAGGTCCATCCATGTTGCTGCAAATGGCATTATTTTCCTCTTTTTATGGCTGAGTAATATTCCAATGTATATACTATATATATATATATACACACACACCACATCTTCCTTATCTATTTATCTGTTGATGGACATTTAAGTTGCTTCCGTGTCTTGGCTATTGTAAATAGTGCTGCAATGAACATTGGGGTGCATGTATCTATTTGAATTATGTTTTTCTCTGGACATATGCCCAGGAGTGGGATTGCAGGATCATATGGTAGCTCTATTTTTAGACAAACAATCTTAAAGGGTTGATGGATCAACATGTCCATCCTCTGATTTTCTTTACTTCATATTTTGCCATATTTGCCCTATCACATTTTCTTAATGAGGTTATAGTCTCTGTCAAATTAATATAAATTGCTTAATTAATTCCCCTCATATCATTAAAAACAATGAACTTCATTAATGCCACTGAGACTGAAAATAAATACGACATTAGAAAATCAAAACTCTTGTGAATCTCACTGTAGCAATTGTTGGAATAAAATAGTCCAAGTAAATAATACTGGCCTACTTTGTGTAAAGTCTTCAATGTGTCTGTCCTTTCATAGTTGATAGGCATTTGTGTTATTTCATGTTTTTAGCTATTATGATTAAAGTTTCTATAGCAGTATAGTACAGACTATTGTACAGACATGTAATTTTATTTCTCTAGGAAAAATACCTAGGAGTGAGATTGGGGATCATATGGAAAGTGAATGTTTAAGTGTATATGACAGTAACAAACTGTTTCATAAAGTCGCTAACTCGTTTTGGACTACCACCAAACATGTAGGAGAATTCCAATCGGTACACCTTCTTGCCAACACTTGGGATTTTTGGACTTTGAAAATTTAGCCATTGGTCATTTTAATGGATGTGTAATGGTATCTCTTTGGAATTTCAATTTGTCTTTCCCTGAGAAGTAATTATGTTGAATGTGTATTTCATTTGTTCATTTCCTATCCATATATCTTTCTTGGTGAAGTATCTGTTCCAATTTTCTGTTGGGTTTTGTTGAACTTCTTAGGAATGTTAAGAGCTTCCTGAAGTCTGGTGCTAATTTGACCCATCCACCTAGGAGAGATACATCTATGGTTTTTCTAATTTGTCTGGTGAGAATGAGACCTTTCACAACTTTGTATGAGTTCCAGGGATTGTTCAGCCTACTACTTTCTTGTGTCATTTTTTTACCTGGCCTCAGATAAATTCCTTTCATTCATGTGTAGATTTTTAATACCTAAAGGACTTTTATGTGTACAGAAAAATTTACAGTTTATAGTTTGGCTAATGCTCACTTTGTTAAGTTCATAAAATATTGTCTTCATTATTTAATTATAAATTTTACAACTAATAAACTTGTCAATAAATCTCATTAATCAAAAATTCTTAAACATTGATTTAAAGCATAATTAAATCTCTCAGAAATCATGATTATTGTATAATTAAACTCTTCTAAGTATTTAAAATACCAGATTAAAAAATAAATTACAAAAGTGTGATTAAAGTTATTATATCTGCTACTGTCATTGTACACTGTTTTATTTCTTTATTATCCCTGTAGTCATTTAAATCTTACTGACATATAGGAGTACTTAATGATTATATATTCAGGCTGAAGAAATAAGAACATTTGATTATGGATTCTGAGTTGGCAAGGCCAGAGTGATTTTTCACTTTATGCCCATGGTAGGAAAAAAAGGATTGCTTGAGTCTTCAATATTAATTTGAATTTATGGTTTGTTAGACTATTCTTACTTAAATAACCAAGCAATGTCCATCTTTTGTAATGTCACTAAAACTTTTCAAGCCTGTGGCATTTACTCCAGTCTACTTCCTTCCCAACCTTACCAAGTCATATACATGATATTTGACCCCAGTTTAATATTTATATCATTATTACTCTTTGTATCACAGGGCTCATCAAGAGGTTTTATCTCCCAGAAAGTGAGAGGCTGATTTTGTTTATTTCATCTCCATCTAGGTACACTTGGATAAGTTCTTTATGTGCTATATTCCACATACCTGAACACAGGTTTATTTCCTATACTCCTCCATCCCACCCAACAGGTTGGTTTATTCACAGTTCCACATCTCTCTTTACCCAGCTAGGAGAAAATGTATTTATACTGTATAAGTGATGTATAATTAATAAAAGAAACCAAACACCTGCATATTGTAACATATATTTATATATATATATGCATATATGTACATAATTATAGCTTAATTCTGTCTTCATATGGTTAAACTTTATATCAAAACTCTTTTTGGTACTTTTTATGTTTACTTTCATGATTTGATTATCAAACTATTCTCACAGCTTTTTGTACTCTCAACTACTTTGAATAAAGTATAATTATTTTCAGTATTTGATGTCAAATTATAACAGTTTGAACACGGGGATGCCCTATTGGTAGACCCTTTGTCCTTCCAAAATTATTTTAGATATTTAAAAAAAATTTTTTGGCACTAAGTACATATGCTGGATGTACATCTCTTTTTCTTGCATCACAACATGTAATGAGCTACTCTCCAAGTAATGGACATTTCTTTTAGAAGAAAATATTATTTCAAACCAAATCTTGATGATAGAGATATATAATAGTTTTATTTCATTTAGTAAGTATTTATTTAGCATATATTACACAGGGTTGTTTTATGCAAGACACAACCAAATAAGATCCTTTTCTCTTCATTTCATATTAAATTTAGCTCAAGTGGAATTATCTTATAATTTATTTTTATTACTATTGCTGTTGCTGCATTTATAATTAATAAATTTATCATAGTACTATGTTTATTTCCACTTATAGTGCATAATATATAAAGGATTTAGGGTTATTACGTGATCTTAATATTTGAATACTTTCATATTTCAAGAACGAAATATGTATTTTAGGGCTGAAGGTCATAATTTCAATTTGTTATTTTTTGTTAACTATGACTTTACGCAAAAGAAAAATGTATTATCACTAATGTGTAAGCAATTACTTAGCTTGCCATGGCATGTTGCTTCAGATTTTAGGGAATCTCTGAAATAGCTCAAAGAATTAGAAACTATTGATATGCATTCTGGTGCAGCAACTTGGCACGTTGATAGATTAGTATTCCCAACAAAACACCACTGTAATCACAAGGGTCAACGTACAGATCTTCTTTTTTATCGTGCTTTATATCTTCTGCCTTGTTAAATCAGTAATTTAATATGGAACCCTTATCTTCAGAGAGCGAAGCTCATCACCTTGCCAATTTTTTGGTCTACCTATGCCTACATAGCAAGTAATAAAATAGAAAGAAAGATACAAAAAAAAACCACAAACAAAATTGCACAAAGAGGCTATCAGAGATTTCTTTTTCTTTGTATTATTCCATATGTATTTATTTGTCTTGAGTTTTGTTGGGGAGAAGGAGATGGGAGGAGATTGGCCATTGCCTTGCTCCAAACTCTAAAATAGAAAACATTTGCTAATTGAGAGCAGTGTTTCTAGTAATCTAGTAAGAAGTATAGAAAAATAGTATTAAAAAAGTCTTCTTTTGCTTCATCGTAGATAGTGGTAACTCAGCTATTTGCATTTAAACTATATAAATATCCCAACATTTCTCATAAAAGGAAATCAGAAATGAAATCCTCACAATTGGTCAGATTTACTGTGATGGCAAACAGGTTATAAATGAAAGTTAGTCATACATTGCTTAATTCCATTCTTAGAACACATAACATAATTAATATTTTTGACTCTTTAACAGGATCAGATTTGGGGGTATTAAGATATTCTTGCTGAGACTGATTTGAGTAGCATGTGTGGCCAGATATACTGGGAACAGGCAAACCTGTACTGTGGTCCATCATTATTTTCCACTAACTAGAATGTCATTTTAATCTCCCAGTGACTTAGTTTCCTTATTTATAAAAGGTGGTTGATGAATTAGGTAATATTTAATATTCTTTCATATTTGATCATTCTGTTTTTAAGTTTTCAAAGAACTTCTGGTGAAAGTAGGTCTGAAAGAGAAGAAAATGGAGAGGCTGATTTAGGATGGTGAGATGATATTCCAGCCACATGTCAAAAAAAAAAAAGTAGTCCTCAGTTTAAACTTGTCAATTCTATATTTTATTTTTTCTGCAATATGTAAGAAAATTGCACACTAAATGTATGTCAGGCCACAAAATATTCATCAATAAAGTAGAAGAAGAGGAAAATGTACATGTAATCAGTGTAGCTACCCAGATGAGATCTTGTTACTGTTAAGAATTATATTGCTCCTGTATTTTCCCTCTAATTATGCCTTTAATCATCCCAAGCCCAGATATATTTTTCTTCTTAAAGTATTCAAGCTCTAATTCCATGTCAAGTAAATAGTCCTTGAAACCTAATATTCCAAATATTTAATTCCAAGTATTTCTCACCCACCTATTTCCATAATTAATTCCATCGATTAATCTATTAAATACAAGGTCTTCAAATTTTGGACATCCCTCACACTTATGATTCTATTACTGGGGAGTATTTTATTATCAAATTTGGCCTCAATCCATTGACAGTAATCTTACTTGCTTACATCCAGACATTACATATTAACACTTAAACCAACATATGTGATGGAGTAGAATACTGTGTGGTTGGAGTGTGTCGATGTTGGAGGGTAGTTTAGGATTCTCAACTTTCATTAGCATGAGAAAGGGAAATCCTGAAAACAGCTAGAACTGAAATGGCACCTGGTGGACCCAATGCATATGTGATCCAGATAAAATCTTCTTGAGCCCCCCCCCCCCGCAACCAGTTTCATGGCCTATGAAAATCCAGGTCTTCTCTGAAGATTTTTGCTAATTTCATCAGCACTTTCATTCTCCTGGCCTCCCCTGCTTCTCAGGCGGTGACTTAAATTGTCGCGTTTTTTCTGTTCCATGCTGAGGCTTACATGAATTTTAGTTGCTGTTTTTGTTCTCTCAATCAAAAAATATTCACATAAAGCAATCATTTATTTAGTAGATGTACTTAATATTTGGCGGAGTTTTGCGTGGAATCATACCATGCATCACAAAGGCTAAGCCATCTTTATGAAACCCACAGTTGTTGGTTCCTTGCTTCTTTTCTCTTCACAGCGTCCTTCTGTTATGCAGAGCTGTTCAATTCTTAACTGACTATACATCCTTATTTGCAGGTCCACGTAATTGAGGTACACAGCAGGAAAAAATTATCCACAAGCACCACTCTCTTCCCTAGTGTAGTCCCTAGTGTGCAATACACTAGGGAAGAGAGTGATGCTTGTGGATAATTTTCTTCTTTCAGAGACAGTATGTAAAAGGGATTTATTATCATACAGAGCTGGATCCAAACCTAATTATACTGAGGGGAGAGAGGCTGTAGTTATGGACATTTGTGTATGATTTTTAGGAGCCAATCCAAGTAGAAATCCTTAGCGAGACCAATGTCAAAGAGGCTATTTCTAACTCCTGGTAATTACCGTACACTACAATGACTGAATGATTATACATTGTCTTAGTTTCCTAGCAGTTAGGCTTCCTATAAGCATGTTAACGGAGATTAAGACATTGGCATTGGATTCCATCATAAGATCTCAGAGAAACAGAACACATTAAGCTATAATCAAAAATTGATCAGTTACTCTAATCACAGTCTTAAGTATTCTTTATCCTAAAGGTGGATACTTAACTGCCTCTTGTCACTGTAGTGTGTGGTGTGCAGAAGGGATTCGCTTCTTTCTTTCTTTCTCTGTTCCGTCCTCAGGATACAGAATGACTGATGTGTCTGTGTTTCAGAAGGGGTCTTTCTCAGTTTGTGAGATTTTATACCCAATTCCCAATCTTTCTTGTAAGCATTCTGTCATGGCCCTTAGGAAAGAGGTAGCAATTGGATAGAGATTTACCCTGAATCTAGGACTGCCAGAGAAACTAAACTGTAATTCCAAGCTGTACTTGAAAGTTGAAAAAAATTGGTAAAAGTTGGTCTGCTTTGTTCTCTCCAGTGTTTGGTGACTTCCCTCTCCATTTATTGCTGCCAAAGATGAAAGTTACATGTTACATCTTTTCTGAAAGGAACTTGTCATATTTTGGATTTTTAGTAATTAGGTGGTCACTTTGCCTAAGATCTCTGATTGGTTTAACATTTTTGTTTTTGGATTATCTTAATTATTCTCACCTTTAGTGTTGGAGTGACATTTCCCTGCATATTTCTGTATTCTAATGGAAGCAGCAGTTTTAAGGCATGCTTTTTTAAACAGTAATCTCAGTTTGCAAATTACAAATTTATCAATAGTAGGATATTTTACTAAAACATTCAAGATAATACAATATTTTAATATAAAATAAGGTGATCTCATGATAATGAATAACTGATATTCCAATATCATAAGAAAATAAAATTTTATAGGAATATTAATTACATGAGAACATTAAAGATGACTCCTTCTGAATGAAATTCTCACATGTACTAAGTACAATATGGATGAAACTTGAAGACATTATGCTAAGCAAAATAAACCAGAAACAAAAGGAAAAATACTGTGTGATTCCACTTGCATGAGGTACTTATCATAGTGAAATTCATGGGGACAAAAAATAGAAAAACCTCCCCTGGCAGTTGCCAGGGGAGAGTTATTGTTTAATGGGGACAGAGTTTCAATTAGGGAAGATGAAAAAATTATGGAAATGGATGGTGGTGCTGGCTACACAACAGTGTAAGTTATATAATGCCACTGAATTGTACAGTAAAAATGATTAAAACACTAAATTTTATGTTTTGTATATTTGACCGTAATAAAAAAAGACAAAAATGTTATTTTCAAGTATGTATTAAACCCATTGACAAGTTGTTTTTTCTAAAGCTGAGATTAGGAAAATACAGGAGGAAATGAGAGTATCTTATTTTGCCGGAAAGTAATAAAGCGCTCAAGAAAAAGGAAGATGCAGTGTCAAAAAGACATAGAAGCCAGGCTAAAAACATTCCCAATGGCCACAATTGGAACAATTTGAGCGACAGAGTAGATAACAGCATTGGATTATAACCCAAATAATAAAATAAATATGCATGAATCCATACCGATATAAGTAAATGATTGAATAAAGGCATCAAATGGGAGGAAAGGGACAACACCTCTTTGCAAAATTAATAAATGTAGAAAGAATAAAATAGAAAAACAACATTAGTAACCACCACAGTAATAATTGCTGCAGGCAAGATCCACAGATTATGCTAATACTAGAGGGTGAAAGTTTAAGGAGAAAATATTTCCACAGTTTCAAAGGATATTTCTCAATATATTTTTTGATTACAGGTGGAAAAATAACATTATATTGGAGAAACATGTTTGATGATGTAGAGTTTGTATTTTTTCCCTTTGTGATACATATGGATAGATGTCACGTTCCCCTTGATGTCATGACTGAGAAGGGCACATCACCCCTGTAGTGTTCTCCCCCCAAATTCATGATGTCAACTGTCTCATGAAAAAGAAAAACCCTCAAAACCCCACAAATTGATGGAATCTACAAAATGCTAAACCAGTAGTTTTAAAATTTGTTAGGATCTAGAATGACAAGACTGAGGATCTGTCATGGTTTGGAGGATGAACAGATCGATGACAGTTGAATTCAGTGTGGATACTGAATTGTATCTCAGAATAGAAAAAGGATATTAGTGAAAACATGGTGAAATATGAATAAATTCTGTAGTTTAGTTAATAACTAATTTCTTAGTTTCAGTAATTGTGCCATAGATATATAAGATGTTAAAATTAGGGCACACTATAGCCCGTTTTTGCAACTGTTCTGTTAGCTTAAAATTATTTCAAAGTAAAAGGTTTTTAAAATATAAAAATATCACCCATTTATTAGGACAGGACTTTGGGAGCAATCATTTCTCTCTTTTTTGGGGGGGGTTGTTTTCGATATTTGAAAGTAACTAAAGAGTATTTATTCACTTGGGTGTATATTCATCCATTAATTTATTTAAGGATATTCTAATATTTAATTTCCACTGACTTACTTAGGTTTTACAACCTAAATAAATATAATAATAATATATAAAAAATATATAAAATATATATAAAAATATATATAAATATAAATATAAAATAAAAATTATATAAAAATATAATAAATAAATATAAAATATTAGTCATTTTTAGGATTTTTAATTAGCATTTTAATGTAATATTTAACACAGTTTCTCATTTTGCAGTCTTAAATGCTATCATATATGAAATGCAATATACATTTTCTCCTTTCAATAAGGACTACCTGGAAAATTCACGTTAACATTGCTCTGTTAAAGTCTAATTCTTGTGTAAACTGCTGTTGGTGAGTAATTTAATTGTTAATAACTTACTAAAGATTTATGAAGCTGATTGTTAAATTGTCATATTTTACCTTATTGTTCACAGAATGCTCAGAAACTAAAAAGACAGTATCTGAAGAACAGTAGGACAATCTAAAAGGAATACTTTCTGTGCTCTCCTGTCTAGTGTTTAGTTACAACCATTTCTTTTTTTTTAATTATTTATTTATTTATTTATTTATGGGTGTGTTGGGTCTTCGTTGCTGCGCGTGGGCTTTCTCTAGTTGCGGCGAGCAGGGGCTGCTCTTCGTTGCAGTGCGCGGGCTTCTCATTGCGGTGGCTTCTTTTGTTGCGGAGCACAGGCTCTAGGCGCGTGGGCTTCAGTACTTGTGGCACACAGGCTCAGTAGTTGTGGCTTGCAGGCTCTAGAGCTCAGGCTCAGTAGTTGTGGCACACGGGCTTAGTTGCTCCGTGGCATGTGGGATCTTCCTGGACCAGGGCTCGAACCCGTGTCCCCTGCATTGGCAGGTGGATTCTTAACCACTGTGCCACCAGGGAAGCCCTACAACCATTTCTAAAATGAAAGAATATTTTCTAATTGTGAACTCAAAATCTACAATGAGAATATTAAAAGCAAAATGCTACCATTTATTCTCTAACCAAACAAAAACAGATCTAATGCAGACATAACATCTTCTTTCCATTCAAATCATTTCAAATCATTCCAGTCTTCTTCAAGGAAGCTTTCAGTCACTAATCTATCAAAGCATGAATTGTGTGCAAAACACCAAAATAAATAAATATATAAAAACACTTCTTTGGGAATATGGAACCATCTGTTTATATTGCATACTCTTAGTTGCTACAAGAGTTGATTTCTGACTTGAAAGATTCATTCCCAAGGGCTGTAAGGCTATATCACTTTGCTCGACAAAGCAGTAGAAAATCTGACAGTTGTCAGAAAGGATTTCTATGAGCTTCCTAAAAATAAAAGGAAGCAGCAAACTCTTTTGATCTTTGTCCAGGTGATCTCAGCTCTAGAAAGTGCCCGTAGAGTGATTAGAAATGATCATTTCATTTTGAAAGATACTGCTAATTGATACTGAAATGATAATAATTTAGTCTCCAGAGTTAGCCTTGAATCAAAAACGTAGATGACTTTTAAATCTGGGACTGTCAGTGGAGATTATTCTACATTCATTTTTCGCTCTACACTGGTTTCTAATTCTGTGGTCTTTGTACCTTAGAGTGCTACCCCTGCAACTCTTTATTCCTCATGTGTACCTTTGTGTGGAAATTTGACTTGTGCTCCCCTTCGTTCCTCCCTTCTTTCCATCCTTCTTCTACTCCTTCCTTCTGAGAAATATCTATAGTGTTTACTATGCACTGGGCTCTAGGCTAGAAGATCAGTACACCACTGTGAATAAACTAGTCACAGGTTTTCATCATACACAGATTGTGTAGCTTACTGTCTAGCAGATAAGAAAGACTGTAAACAACAAGTATGACACACATCGCTTGTATTCTACAGTGCATCCCTTTAGCTAACCTCTGATCTTAGCCTTAGGTAATATCAGTTGTGCTAGACAGTTCTGGTGAGACCAGACTTACCTGGTGCTGACACTGTCCTAGTTCAAACACTGAGCATCTTATCACGTTTCTTTCCCAGTGCCTTCTCCAATACCACTGTAACTATATTGGCAGCTGTGCACATGCTGACAGGAAGGTTTGGGGAGTTGAGCCCCTGTAGGCAATCCTCAGCCAGTAGAAGGAAGCAGCAGATGGATAAATGCTCCAGCCTTTCATCTATTAGGAAGTCATTTCTGGGAGCCATTTTGAAAAATTCTCAAGGGTTGTTAGTAGAATTGAGCTTCTGTAGTTCACTAGTGTGAAATATACAATGCACCCTGATAGAGAACTTTTTTTATTCCATAAATCATTCACTTTGTTCCATAATATCTCTATTCTGGGTTCAATCCTCCCCTCCCCCCAAAAAAATATCTGCACCCAAGTCCTTATCTCAAGTTCTCCTTTTGGAGGATCAAAAATTTAAAAACTATACATTCATTGAATAAATATATAACTATAAATCAGATTAGTTTTGATGACTAATGAAAAATACGTTATGACAGAGAAATATTGGTGGATTTTTCAGTGGAGTGGGAAGGTTTGTGAGGAGTTAATTCTGTAGGCCTGGAATTGGCCTGAGCAGCTTTACTGAAATATCTATAGGGCACTGGACCCTGCTTAAGGTATGAAATGCACTGGTTAATACAGTGGAACCTGTGATGAGTTTTGGGATGATTTGTTTCAGCTAGCTAGTGGTGTTTATTGAGATCAGTGAGGTTGATAATTTGTACTTTTGAGATTCCTGGAGGGCTCTGCCACGGCACTCTTTACATAACAAGAAATAGGCCTATGTTATTAGCAAGGTATAAGGATCTCCAGCTGAGACTCCATTTCAGGCTTCTAGGTGTTATGAGCCCACCTTGGTGGTTTCTGATCAGAGAGATAAAGAATATAGTCTATTATGGCTATTATAAAGCAAGAAAAATTAAAGCTTGAGTCTGTGATGCAACCATTGATCAAGATGCATATTATTTTAATGCTGTTGCTGTATTATATCTTTTTTCTAAAATAAATAATAAATTAGTGAGCATAGACATTTTGGGTCCCATAAGTCTTTTCTAGCAATCAAATCCTGCCTAACTCTCAGTGTTATACAGGAGTAAATCACATTTATCAATGGGGAAGCTACATTATTTTTTGTTGTTACTGCTATTAAGAGCAAATTTTTCAATGTATTAACATTCAAAACAAATCACTGTAATTTTCCATACTAACAAATTTAAAGAGGTAAACCTTATGATTATCTCAATAGAAAAGGCATTTGGCAAAATTCAGTATTCATTCCTGAGAAAAACTTTCAGCAACCTAGGAGTTGAAGGAAACTTTCAACCTGATGAAGAGCATCTTTGTAAAACCTACCACTGACATTATACTTAATGTTGAAAGATTTTGATTAAGAACAAGACCAGGATATCCACTCTTACTACTTATATTTAATATTGTAGTAGAGATATAACCAGTGCAATAAAGCAAGGGAAAAACACATCCAGATTGTTAAGGAATAAATAAAATTCTTATTTGACATGATATGATGACAATCTTCTGTGTAGAAAATTTAACGGAAACTAAAATAACATGCTAGAACTATTAATGGGTTTAGTACGGTTTTAGGATGCAAATAATTGACAAAAATTTACTGTTTTCATATACTTACAATGAATAATCAGAAACTTAAAGTAATAAAAGCAATTTATAATAGCATAAAATGTGAAATAAGAATAAATATGACAAAAGATATGTCAGATTTGTACACTAAAATTTGCAAAACATTGTTGAAAGTTATTTAAAAATTTCTCAGTAAATGGAGAGATACACTTTGTTTATGGGTTGAATATCAATATATTTAAGACATAAATTTTCTACAAATTGAATTGTAGACTAATGCAATCCCAAAGTCCAAACACGTTTTTTTTTCCTGTAGAAATTATCAAGGTGATTATAAAATTCAACTAGAAATTCAAAGGACCTAGGTTAATGAAAAAAACTGATAAACAATGTTAAATACAGCCAACTTTCAAGATTTATTATGAAGTTACAGTTATCAAGAAAGTGTGGAATTAGAGTCTAGGTAGATAAACTGATTAATAGAATGAGAAAGAAAATCCAGGATTAGACTTATGTGTACACTGACAACTGATTTTAGGCAAATGTGCAAAGTATTCTTAAGAGAGAATGAATAGTCTTTTCAGCAGATGTTTGTGAGACTGCGAGATATCTGTGCTTGTAAAGAGGTGTACACAAATGTTCTTAGCAACTTTGTAATAGCCATAAAAAAGAAACAACCTAACTGTTAATAAGTGAATGGATAAAAAAATTGTGGTATATTCATATAATTGAATATTGCTCAGTGATAAAAACATATACTATAATACATATGTGAATTAATCTCATATTTATTATGCTGAGTAAAAGAAATCAGGCACAAGAGAGTACATAATAATTCCATTTACATAAAACTAAGCTCTTGTGACAAAAAGTATTTATTCTTTACATATAAGTCCATAATATACTGCTATTATTTTGTTTTAGAATGTCAGTTATCTTTTAAAGCTATTAAAATAAGTAAAAATATTTTATCTTTATTTTTAGCATTTCCAGAGCTCTGTATTTCTTTGTCTAAATCCAGAGTTCTATTTGGTATCATATTTTTGTTTCCTATAAAGCTTCTTTAATATTTCTTTTAGTACAAGTCTGCAGGCAGTATATCTTTTCTCGGTTTTCATTTGTTTGAAAAATCTGTATTTCCCTTTGTTTCTAAAAGCTATTTTCTCTGGGTATAATATCTAGGTTAAATTTTTTTTTACAACTTTATTGGAGTATAATTGCTTCACAATGGTGTATTAGTTTCTGCTGTATAACAAAGTGAATCAGTTATACATATACATATATTCCCATATCTCCTCCCTCTTGCATCTCCCTCCCACCCTCCCTATCCCACCCCTCTAGGTGGTCACAAAGCACCGAACTGATCTCCCTGTGCTATGCGGCTGCTTCCCACTAGCTATCTACCTTATGTTTGGTAGTGTATATATGTCCATGCCTCTCTCTCACTTTGTCACAGCTTACCCTTTCCCCTCCCCATATCCTCAAGTCCATTCTCAAGTAGGTCTGTGTCTTTATTCCTGTTTTACCCCTAGGTTCTTCATGACATTTTTTTTCTTAAATTCCATATATATGTGTTAGCATACGGTATTTGTCTTTCTCTTTCTGACTTACTTCACTCTGTATGACAGACTCTAGGTCTATCCACCTCATTACAAATAGCTCAATTTCGTTTCTTTTTCTGGCTGAGTAATATTCCATTGTATATATGTGCCACATCTTCTTTATCCATTCATCAGATGATGGACACTTAGGTTGTTTCCATCTCCGGGCTATTGTAAATAGAGCTGCAGTGAACATTTTGGTACATGTCTCTTTTTGAATTATGGTTTTCTCAGGGTATATGCCCAGTAGTGGGATTGCTGGGTCATATGGTAGTTCTATTTGTAGTTTTTTAAGGAACCTCCATACTGTTCTCCATAGTGGCTGTACCAGTTCACATTTTCCACCAGCAGTGCAAGAGTGTTCCCTTTTCTCCACACCCTCTCCAGCATTTATTGTTTGTAGATTTTTTGATGATGGCCGTTCTGACTGGTGTGAGATGATATCTCATTGTAGTTTTGATTTGCATTTCTCTAATGAGTAAAGATGTTGAGCATCCTTTCATGTGTTTGTTGGCAGTCTGTATATCTTCTGTGGAGAAATGTCTATTTAGGTCTTCTGCCCATTTTTGGATTGGGTTGTTTGTTTTTTTGCTGTTGAGCTGCATGAGCTGCTTATAAAGTTTGGAGATTAATCCTTTGTCAGTTGCTTCATTTGCAAATATTTTCTCCCATTCTGAGGGTTGTCTTTTGGTCTTGTTTATGGTTTCCTTTGCTGTGCAAAAGCTTTTAAGTTTCATTAGGTCCCATTTGTTTATTTTTGTTTTTATTTCCATTTCTCTAGGAGGTGGGTCAAAAAGGATCTTGCTGTGATTTATGTCATAGAGTGTTCTGCCTATGTTTTCCTCTAAGAGTTTGATAGTTTCTGGCCTTACATTTAGGTCTTTAATGCATTTTGAGCTTATTTTTGTGTATGGTGTTAGGGAGTGATCTAATCTCATACTTTTACATGTCCCTGTCCAGTTTTCCCAGCACCACTTATTGAAGAGGCTGTCCTTTCTCCACTGTACATTCCTGCCTCCTTTATCAAAGATAAGGTGACCATATGTGCGTGGGTTTATCTCTGGGCTTTCTATCCTGTTCCATTGATCTATCTTTCTGTTTTTGTGCCAGTTCTAGGTTAAATTTTTAAATTTTCTCTTTTCTTTCATACTTGAAGGATGACACTCCAATGTCTTCTGGCTTAATTGTCTCTAATGATAATCTTTTGTATTTTATAACTTTTTGCCTCTAGATAATGTACATTATTTTCTTTAATTGCTTTTAAAATTTCCTTTTTATGTTGGGTTTTCATAAGTGTCTTTGATGTACCTGGATGTTTGTATTTGAATTCGTGTTAATGCATGTGTGTGTATGTTGGTTTTTATATTGTTTTGGATTAATTCTGCTTATATATTGTTTAATTTTTTAAAGTGTTCTTTGGAAAATTTCTTGACATTTTCTTTAAAAACGTACTGTCCCTTATTCTTTTTCTTCTGCAATTCTAATTACATTTTAAACAGTGTATTTTTCTTAATACCTTGTTCTATTGACTCTGTCTGTTGCAAAAGTTTTTTCCTTCTTCTTGCTCTTATTTTGATGATGTGTTTTTTTTTTTTTTAGTGAATTCTAGAAAAACTAGGTAGCATTCACATGGAATACTGAATCAGTCAAATAGGAGCTGACTTCTGTTTAGGTTTGGTAATTACTGTGGTTGCTTTCAGGGCAACAAAGCCTCAATTTCTCTTAATCATTCCTTGTATGTAGGAGAAATAAAAGGATGTTTCACAGCCCTTATTACCAACCTAAGACTGGTTGTCTAAACCTGAGAAATCTATAGAAGTGCATAGAAGTTTTGGCCAACATTATTGTCCATTTCATACAAAACAAATTCTCATCAAAGTTAATAGTGTTTACTTCATAGACTCTTCTCAAATATCTAATCATAATGATTCATACATTTACTTGCCAGCTACTGCACTGAACCAGAGAGGATGGATTTATCTGTATAAGTGGTATAGAAGAGCTAGGTATTAAGTGTGTACCCTGACAAATAATATCAACAGGGAGTAAAAAATACACAGTGTTTGTGTACCTCTGCAAGTGAAAATGGGGTGAAGTGAAAATAATTTATCAAGGTAAGAGTTTAACATGGAACATCATTTAACAAAACTAAACAACTACGTAAGCTTCTTGTATGGGTCTTAACATTAGAATGAAGTAATTATTTTCCAAACGGCACTGAAGTTGCAAAAACATATTCAAGATTACATATATTCTGTATGGACCTGAATGAATTTGTATCCTTAAATTTGTCTATTTGAGGATATCATTTACTACTTCAAGGTACATAATACCAATTGATGTGCTTTTTTAGGTTTTAGTATTTTCCTGTTACTGTGGAGTCACTCTACTTGATCATCAGGGAATTTAAAATTATGCCTTAAATGCAACTTTTATTGTTGGTCATTCTACTCTATAGGAAAACCAAAAACTAAAAACTAAAACCAAACCAAAACAAAAAACTTTTCACTTTGTTTATCCATTCACCAGTGGATGGGTATTTAGATTATTTTTAGTTTTACGCTACTATGAATAAACTTCAACAGATATTTTTATACAAGTTGTTTTGTGGGGATATGTGTTCGTTTCTCTTTGGGTATGTACTCAAAAGTGAAATTTCTGTATCTCAGGGTAATTGTATATTTAATTTTAGAAGAAACTTGCAGTTATCCAAAAGTGGCTGCACCACTTTAAATACCTACCCACAATTCATGAAAGTTCCAGTCACCCTACATCTTAACCAGTATATTTAGTTCTAATTTTAGTCATTGCAGTGGGTACAAATATTTCATTGTAGTTTTAATTAGCATTTTTCTGATGTATAATAATGTTGGCACTTTTTTGCATGTTTAGTTGATGTATATCTTCTTTTGAAAGCTTATGTTCATATTTTTGTGTATTTTTATTATGTTTGTCTTTTGGAATTTTAAAAAATTTATTGTATTTTTAATCTGAAATATGTATGTTTATATTCTAATATATCAATTTTTTAAAAATAGGCTTTTTAATAGAAATCTTTTTAAAACTGAAGTACAGTTGAACTACAGTGTTTCAGGTGTACAGCAAAGTGAAATAGACTATTTTTTAGAACAATTTTAGATTTACAGAAATGTTAAGATAGTACAGATAGTTGCCATGTAACCTACACCCAGTATCTCCTATGATTAACATCTTACATTAGTATGGTACATTTTGTATAATAATGAATTAATATTGATACATTATTATTAACTAAAATCCATCATTTATTTAGATTCCCTTAGCTTTTATGTAATGTCCTTTTTCTGTTCCAAGATTGCATACAGGATACCACGTTACATTTAGTTGTCCTGTCTTCTTAGGCTCTTCTTGGTTGTGACAATTTTTCATACTTCCCTAGTTTTTGATGGTCTTGACAGTGTTGAGGAGTACTGGTTAGGTATTTTGTGAGATGCTCCTCTATTGGATTTAAAAAAATTCTTTTCTTATAATTAGACTGTGGTTACTTCTGTGGTTACACAGAAGTAAAATACCATTTTCCTTAGTATATGAAAGGTAAATACTAACAACATGATTTATCATGTTGACCTTGATCACCTGGCTGAGGTAGTGTTTGTCAGGCTTCTCCACTGTAAAATTACTGTGGTTTTTTTTTTTCCACCTTTCCCGCTGTAATCAAATTGTTCCAGCATTGGCATTTAGGAACCCTTTCAGTTGGACACTTTCTCTGTGGCTTATGGGATATGTTGTAATGCTTTTTACTTGCTTGTTAATTTTTGTTTTGTTTCTGTTCTTCTTAGAACTTCCTTACTTTCTGCTCCAGGATCATCTAGTATATTTCTCCAAAGAGTCTTGGAGGTTTTACTGGAGAATGTTATTTGAAAATACGATCTGGGTACCACTTTGTTTGTTACTACTGGGGTGTGATTTCATTTAGGTCATCTCACCTGACAGTGCAGGGACATATGTGTGGATACCAACCAGTATATAGGCACACCCTTATAAATACTTCTATATGTAATCATCTGTATCTATATGAAGTGAAGTATGAGTAAGTACATACTGATGTCTCCAACTCATCTGGTACCACATAGATCAGTTGCATGTCATCCCCTTGCTTATCTATAAACTCCAATGTCAAAATGAAAAGAACTGGCTCCCACAATCCACCACCTATTTATTTAATTTAATTCCAGTATATGTATATAGTATCACAGTTATTAACCCATATCCACATGCCCTATGGAAATATTTTATAAACTAGAATACATACAACTCCTTTTGTCTTTAATCTTTCAGATTATTCATTCATTCATTTTCAAATTGGTTTATGTTGGCACCACTTCACCCTAATTTAAGTGAAGGTGTTTCATACATTTTTAATACTGTTAAAGTCTCATCATTGTATGGATTCCTTACTAGGGTCTCCCAACCTCCAAAATGATTTTTTAAATTTTGCATAAATTCAAGTTTACTTGTTGTGTTTTAAAGTTTATGGGTTTTGACAAGTGCATAATGGCATGTAGCCACCATTACACTATTGTACAGAATAGTTTCACCATGCTAAAATTCCTCTCTGCTTCACTTATACAACCTCACAACTCACCCCAACCCCAGCTCCTGGCAACCACTGATCTCTTTTGTCTCTGTATACTTGCCTTTTCCAGAATGTCACATAATTGGAAGAGTATGGTATGTAGACTTTTCAGACTGGATTTTTTTTTAACTTAGCAATATGCATTAAAGTTCCTCCAGATCTTTCATGGATTGATAGGTTGTTTATATTTTATTGCTAAATAATATCCCATTATATGGATTTCTACAATTAGGTTATCCATTTATCTATTGAAGGACATCTTGTTTCTAGTTTTAAAGAAATTATGACTAAAGCTGCTATGAATACTTGCATGCAGGTTTTTGTATGGACATAAATTTTCAAACCAGTTGGATAAATAAATACCTAGGAATGTGATTTTTGGATTGCACAGTGAGATTATGTTTAGCTTTGTAAGAAACTGCTAAACTGTCCTCCAGAGTGGCTGTATCTTCTCACCAGAAGTGAATGAGAGTTTGTATTGGTCTGAATTCTCATCAGCATGTGGTTTTGTCAAGTTTTATTATTTTAGCCATTGTTGTTGTTGTTTAATTAGTGTTGTTATTTTAGCAATTCTAATTGGTGAGTAGTGGTTTCTAATTTTTTAAATATATGTATTTCCTAATAATAAATGAGGTGGAACATCAGATATGCAAATATTTTCTCCAAGTTGTGGCTTGTTGTTCTCTTGGCAGTGTCTGTTATGGACATCCATTTGTTCTAACACTATTTGTTGAAGAGATTACTCTTTCTCCACGGAATTGCCTCTGCTGCTTCTTTGTCAAAAATCTGTTGTCTCTATTTCTGTGGGTCTATTTTTGGGCTCTCTCTTCTGTTCTATTGTTCTATATGTCTACTCTTTCACAATACCACACTGTCTTGTTTACTGTAGCTTTATAGTGAATCTTGAGTTTGTCATGCCAGTTCTATTGATCCACACGGATATTCTTTCACTAATATCACACTGTCTTAATTACAGTATCCTTCTAATAATTCTTGAAATCAGGTAATGTGAGTCTTCCAACTTTGTTCTTCTTCTTCGGTATCATGTTAGCTATTCTTCATCTTTTAGCTTTCCATATAAACTTTAGAATCTATTATCAATATTTTAAAATTTCCTCACTGGGATTTAGATTGGAATTGAATTGAATCCATATGTTAAACTTGGAAGAATTGACATCTTAATTATAATGAGTCTTCCAGTCCATGAACTCTGTCCTCATTCATCGTTAGTTTTTCTTGAGGGTCTTTTTTTAGATGTATATGTTATTTAGAAGTATCCTGCTTAAATTCTAAATATATAAGGATTATCCTGCTTTATTTCCATTATTTACCTCTAGTTTATTTAGTTGATATCTATCATTTTAAATATGTTAAAATTTGTGTTTTGACCCAGAGTGTGCATATTTTGGCCAACAGTTCATTGTTCTTGAGAAGAATGTGTATTCTGCTGTTGTTGGATAGAGTATTCCATAAATGTCAATTAGATCAAGTTATTTAACACTAGGCAAGCAACTTAACTTTCCAGAATTCACATTTTTTCTTTTAAATTCTGTAAAAGGCTTTGTAGTTTGAAAGTTTAGCAAATCTGTTTTGTATTTAGTGGCCTATAATATATGTTTCTGCTACATGGTGGTAGAAGAGAGATGGGATAGGATTAAAAAAATAGAACATGTTCATTTCAATATACTGCATCTTGATAATTTTAATTATAATATGCAGCATGGGGACACACACACACACACACACACACACACACAAGCAAATGGAAAAAACAGTAACAACAGCAAGATCTGTTTCATGACCTAGGTGGAGAGAAAAGTTAAAGGAACCCCAGTCCTATGTAGGTGATATAGCCATACTTAGTAGAAAATTACAGAGAGTCCTCATCATTCCCTAGAAAGTTAAAGATTAGCAGTTCAGGGTAAGTCAGAATCCTCTAATGTTAAAAAGGTTAGCCTAAGAAAGGTTCTTGGGCATCACAGAAAATTTCTTTAAAGCAAAAGAATATAATTGGAAATCATCTGAAGACCCTATCGGTCTTTTCGTAATCACACAATTGAAGTTATCCTAAGAATCTACCAACATTTCTTGAGCTATTATAAATTCCCTTTCATAAATTTCCCTCCTATTATAATGTTCATTTGAATATATATTAAATTGTTGAATACCAGTCTCTCATTTCTGCTCTGAATGTCATTTGAAAAATCCTTAAGTATCCAAAGGTCAGTAATGTTAAAATGAATATTTTCAACTGAGAGTGTCTCTATTTGTGGCAGACACTTAAAAGGAGGCTGCATAATTTTCAGACTTTACTCCATTTAAATGCACTTTCTCTTTCTGTATTCTATTCTGTCTCAAAGCCATACAAAGTCATTTTCCATTTTTAGCACTTCTATTTACTCTTGAAAATTACCTTTTAATGCTCCTTAGTTTTCAACTAATGTAAACTTACTGTATTCTGAAATGAACAAATAATGAAGGTTGCTTATACTTGGAACTCTTTTTGGTATATATTGTTAAAAATCATATATAATCTTAATAGAATCAAAGAAATTCAACTCCACTAGAACCATATTGTGTTATGTGTCTTAGTTTTCTTGTTTTAGCTTGGAACACACAGAAATGAGGTTGCAAAAGACGACATGAAGTCTTTCAAGACCTCTCATTCCTTTCACATAGCACTTAGCATTGATTCATAATATCTTAGATCTGATCGGGGCATAAGACAAACTGTAATCTCAATAAATATGCTTGTTTTTACAATAGAGACACTAATGTTCATTGATATAAAGTACATTTTCAGGAGTTAGCCAACTATTCATAGCAGAGCCTAGGCTTCAGTCAAATTTCTTTTCTTTTTCCCATATCAGTACATAGTTTTCCATTTTGTTAGGTCTGGGCTTGTTTATTTGATTTTACCTTTTGGGCAGTGGGGATGCATGTCCTGCCTTTCCTTGAAAGTACAGCATTTAACTCTGCCACAGATAGTAAGAGATTAATAAGTAGCTATTGTGGTTGTGGCCTTTTATCACTTTAATTTACCCTTAAGACATTCCTGTGAGTTATGAAAAGCTGTTACAGTTTTCAAAATTTATAGATAATCACATTGTTACACAAAGGTTTTTAGGACTAATATCAAAGTTTTTGTGGAATCGGGTCCAAAATTCAGTTCATTGACTTCTAATAATCATGCATTTTCCATGGAAACACAATGTCTTGTCAAATAATATTGATTTTTTTTCTCTTTTACTTTGGAAATGTCCACCATATTGGTAACTAGGAAAGGGAATAGCCACATCCCCAGACTACAGTACTATAATAGGAAAAGGGAAAAAAAAAAGATCTAGAAAGTAAAAGTAGAGTATTTGGAATGTCAAAAATAATAGCTATCAGGGGCTTCCCTGGTGGCGCAGTGGTTGAGAGTCCGCCTGCTGGTGCAGGGGACATGGGTTCGTGCCCCGGTCTGGGAAGATCCCACATGCTTCGGAGCGGCTGGGCCCGTGAGCCATGGCCGCTGAGCCTGCGCATCCAGAGCCTGTGCTCCACAGTGGGAGAGGCCACAACAGTGAGAGGCCCACATACCACACACACAAAAAAATAATAATAATAGCTATCATTCATATAGGAATTATGAAGTTGTTTAGCATGTTGCAGTTTTTTAGGAAATCTAAATTAAGTTATCAAAAAATAAGAATTAACTGTCTTTTTTATCCTCTCTGTTAATGCATTGATCTTTTAACATTTATTAAGCCTCTTACTCAGAATTCTTTTCATGTGAGATTAAATATTTTCCTGACATATAGCTCCTAAATCTAATTGCCTGCTTTTCTCCATGAAATACCTTACTATTACAAAAGGTAACCTGATAAAAAATAGTAAAGAATGGTGACCTGGCACATTTAGAAGAACCAAAAATATAATATTTCTTTTAGATTTAAAACATAGTTTTAAACTATAATGTAGTATCAGCAGCAAGTGTAGCAGAAGTGGCATTAGTGAGCATAGTTCCAGAAGTAGTAGTTTATATAGTGAGAATATTGGAACAAATGCCTAGAAGCCTGTGTCCTACTCTGCTCTCAATAATTGTTACTGTACTCTTGGCTAGGTCTTTTATAAAATTTTTAGTTCTTTTTGTGTTGTTTCCTTTTTTCTTGTATGAGATGACTGACTCGGCCTCTACATGCCTTTCCTACTGTAATATGCTGAATCTACCATCTAAACATCTGCATTCTGGCTAGAGGTGTTATCTAATTCAGTTCTTTACAAATAGAGGGTTAATAAGCTTTAACAGGGAAGCTGGGATATATGACAGAAATGTGATCTAGACTGTTATCTCCCCCATCGATGGCACTGAACTAAAGAAGAGACAATAAGCCAACGAAAGCATATTGGAAAAACATTGAGTTGTGTGAACTTGAAATTTATATAGAAGACAAAGCATTTCCAACAGAAACACTTTGGATTTGTGAAGACATTCGATTATAGGAATTTAACAAATGTTTAATGAATGAAAGGAGAAAAGTGAGTGTTAATTTGAAACAATGAATATAATTCGATTCTGAAGGTTGGGTTAAATGAATTTCCTTGGGCTATGAAAAAGAATCTGAATCCAGGAAATCAGAGGTCCATTTCAAATTTAACTCACATTTAGTTGGTAGGCCTTTTACTGCCTCAAGTCACTTTCTTCCGGAAGCTATTTTTCAAAAATGAAAGATGAAGAGAGCCATTCTGAATGTGGAGTGAACTTAGGCCTGGAATCATGGAAAATAAAAGAATATTATAAAATGGATTACCTATAGCCATGTGACTCGTCGTATCTGGGGGGAGGAGAGTGTACAACAGATGCCTAGTTTAACATGTGAAATACAAAATATATAGAAACAGCTCCTTATGACAGCACAATTCAGCAGAACACACAAGTATATGTGAAGTGCCAAAGAAGCAACTCTATAGAACGGTAACTGAGTCTAGGAAAGTTAAGGGAAATTAGATCAAATATATTTCTTCTTAGGTAATTTTGAAACTCAATTGTCTTTATTTTTCATTTTCATCAGGTTTTTGCTATAAATCTTAATGTCATAAGTATTGATGACAATATCATTTGAACTACTGGTTTTTTTAATTGTTTTTTTTTTTAGATAACAGGTTTTTCAAGCTAAAGTTGTCAAAAATGAGATATCAGCAACAGGTAGTCAAAGAACATGAATATAACCATGACAGAGAATTTCTAAAAACTATTTATGCATTTACTTGACTTCGTGAGTTGCATGTATATTAAAACCTAAAATACATGCTGGAAAACGATGATTACTTAGAATTTATAATGTGAGCATATACATTTTCGGAGAACTCAGTGATTGCAGTTGCAGAATGATGAATGTATAGAGTGTGTACTTTTGTTCACAAGTGAAAAAATATTTTTTGTGAGAAGGATACAAATAGTCTCCACTTGTGAAAATAGACAAATTTGTTTTAAAAATATTATATTCTCCATTTGTTCCTTTCTTGCTTGCTTTCTCCGAAGGTTATTTAAGAAAAAAACACATATGGAATAAAAATCTGGAGTATCAGTCAGGGATTTTAGTTGTAAAGAGCATATTCAAAGTATATTGCATAACTCAAAGAATATCTAGGTGAGCTGAAAACAAACTTGGAGTCCTCACAGTTGGAAACAGTGGCACAAAACAGAGACAGCTGAAGGAAAGGCTGCTGCCCTCAGTGGGCACAGGCTCAGCAGACAGTGAGCAGTGAATAAAAACGTCATACCAGCACCTCTGATATGTCCACTTCTGGAAGCTGGATTTGCCATGGGGCCTGATTTCTTGTCACTAACTTATGATTGAAATTGGTGCCAGATGCTACATGATTTATCCGTGCCCTCACTGTACTGAATTATAAGACTTTGAAAAGTGAAGGGGACATACTAGCATGTTCAAAGGCAAATACCTACTCCACTGGCAACAGCAGGCCATTTGGTAATGTCCTTGCCTTAAAATGGGACAAGTTGGGCTTCCCTGGTGGCGCAGTGGTTGAGAGTCCACCTGCCGATGCAGGGGACACGGGTTCGTGCCCCGGTCTGGGAGGATCCCACATGCCATGGAGCGGCTGGGCCTGTGAGCCATGGCCGCTGAGCCTGTGCGTCCAGAGCCTGTGCTCCCCAACGGGAGAGGCCACAGCAGTGAGAGGCCCGCATACTGCAAAAAAAAAAAAGAGGAACAAGTTAATGTTATGCAAGTTAGTGATTCACACATCTTTATGATGTGCAAGCTGTAAGCTTGTTGAGCTATCATGTCCAAGATCCTGCAGTTGGAGAGAGGGTTGGAACTGAGGCTGCTGTTGCTAGGTAGGTAAAAATATGTTGGGGAACACTCCCAGTTTCTAATTCTGCACATAAAGAGCTTGGAAGTCACCACTCCATGCTAACAATAAGTAAAAAGCTAAACAGACTAAAAACTTAATAACTTTTTGGATCCCCAAGGGAGGTGAGAGCACAGGGAAAACCACTGCCCCCAAGATTGGAGAAACAGACAGATGAATACAGGGAGTCACAAGGGGAAACTGCCATGGGAATCAGCTATGGGGTAGGAAAACCTAAAGTGGAGTTGATGACTTTCTGGAGGCTTAGTGCAGGCAACTCTGAGAGCTAAAAATTCCAGAGGGACCCAGTCATCGGAAGGTACCCACAGTGTTGTAAGATTTACCTCCAGGAGTTTGACCAGATTCCCACAGTTAATATCAGAGAAAAACCCTTCATGTAGGGGGAGGAGGAAAGGAACCATTTTGTAATAAATCAGAACACATTGTTCTTCTTAACAAGATGGGCCCTCAGGAAAAGCTAATTAGTAACCAGAGCCTAACATGCTGGCATATTATCAGAGCCTAACTGACCTTGGGGAAGAGAAATACCCAACCTCAGTCAGCTCTAACCATCCTGTCCCACCTAAGAGGAGAGAAAATAACTGAGAAACACTTGTGAAGTTAACAGTCCAGAGCTGTGGGTTCACTAAAATATTGAGGCCTAATTATAATACTGTATGAACTTTTCCCCCTCTATACACACCTCACCACCATGTTAATAAAAGCTTATTTATAGACGTTCCTTTTATCTGGTACATCATGACCAGCTATCAAGAGTAAGTTACAGGGCATACCCAAAGACAAAAAAAAAAAAAAAAAAGAAAAAAAAATGAAGGCAGAGCAAGCATCAGAACCAGATATGACTAGGATGTTGGAATTATCAGCCCAAGAATTTAAAATAACTAGAATTTATATGCTAAGAGCTATAACGGATAAAATAGAAAACTTATAAGAAGAGATGGACAATGTAAGCGCAGAGATGGAAATCCTAAGAACCCAAAAGAAATGCTAAAGGTAAAAAACACTTGGGGTTATTAGTAGACTGGACCCAGCTGAGGAAAGACTCTCTGAGCTAGAGGGTATAATAATAGAATCCTGAAAAATGAAAAAGCAGAGAGAACAAAGACTGGAAAAAATGGAATAGAATATCTAAGAACTGTATCTTACAACTACAAAGGTGTAACATTTGTGTAATAAGTATACCAGAAGGAGGAGAAAAAGAAAAAAAAAGGAAATATTTGAAACAATAATGACTGAGAATTTCCCCAAATTAATGTTAGACACCAAACCACAGATCTAGGAAGTTCAGAGAAACCAAGCAGGATTAATGCCAGAAAAGCATCACATAGGAATACCATTTTCAAACTACAGAAAATCAGAGATAAAGAAAAAAATCTTGAAAGAAGCTATGGGGTGGAGGGGGGGGGGAAGAATGTATCTATATAGGAACAAAGGTAAGAATTGCATCTGACTTCTCCTCAGAAACCATCCAACATGAAGATAATAGAATGAAATATTTAAAGTGCGGCGAGGAAAAAAAACCCACTAACAGTATTCTGTACCCTGAAAAATTATTCTTCAAGGATGAAGGAGAAATTTAAGACTTTCCTGGACAAACAAAAACTGAGGGAATTTATTGTCAGACTTGCCTTGCAAGAAATGTTGAAATAGTTCTTTAGAAAGAAGGAAAATAATACAGGACAGAAATACAGATCTACATAAAGAATGGAAGAACATGGAAGGAAGAATAAATAAAGTAAAAACTTTTATTATTTTTATTCTTAATTGATCTAACAGATAATAGTTTCTTCAAAAATAATAGCAACAGTGTATTCAATTATGTATGTTTATTTATATACTTGGGGATATTTATATATCTATGTACCTATCCTTATGTATATGTTATATAAATGTAAAGAATGAAAGCATTGGTAACAGGGATGGGAGGAAGAAATTAGGATAATTCTGTTATTCTAAAGCACTCACACTGCCTGTGAAATGATCAGGTGTTACTTGAAAGTGGGCTTGGATTAGTTGTAAGTGAATATTGCAAACTCTAGGACAACCACCAAAATAAGTAAAAAAAAAAAAAAAGTAATTAGTACAACTGATATGTTAAGAAGGAGAGAAAATGGAACCATAAAATTCTCAGTTAAATCCACAAAAGTCAGAAAAATGTGGAAGACAAGAGTAGGAAGAAAGAACAAGGGCAACAAATAGAAAAAAAGTTACAAATACAGTAGATGTTAATCCAGCTACATCAATAGTCACTTTGAATGTCACTGTCTGATGTGCCAATTAAATGACAGAGATTTTGAGAGTGGATTAAAAATGTGACCCAAATATATGTTGTCCATGAGAAATGCACTTTAAATAAAAAGGTCCATATAGATTAAAAGTAAATGCATGGAGAAAATTTTACTGTGTTAATACTAATCAAAAGAAAGCAGGAGTAGCTGTATTAATTCCAAGCAGCCAACTTCAAAGCAAGGAAAGTTATCAGAGGTGAAGAAGGCATTTCATAATGTTAAAGGAGTCAATTCTCCATGAAGACGTAACAATTCTTAATGTGTATGCACCTAACAACATTGTGTCAAACTATGTAAGGCAAAAACTGGTACATCTGCAGGGAGGAATAAATGAAACCACTATCACAGTTAAAGATTTCAACACACCTCTCTCAGAAATGGACAGATCCAGCAATAAGGACATAGGTGAACTCAATGACACCATCAATAAATTGGATATTATTAACATCAGTAGACTATTTAACCTAACAGTAGGAGTATACACATTCTTCTCAAGCTCACATGAATATTCACCAATATAGACCACATTCTGGGCCATAAAACACACCTTAACAAAATTTCAATATTAGAAATGATATAGTGTCTGCTCTCAGATCACAATGGAATTAAACTGTAAATCAATAATAGAAAACTGCAGGATCCCCAAGTAGGTGGAGAGTAAACAACACACTTCTAAATAACAAATGGGTCAAAGAAGAAATCTCAAGAGAAATAAAAAATATTTTTAACTAAATGAGGGCAAACACTACTTGAAGAATTGGTAGAATGCAGCAAAACCAGGGCTTAGAAAGAAATTTATAGCATTGAATGCATATTAAAAACAGAGAGCTCTTTAATCAATCATCTAAGTTTCCACCTTAGTAAACTATAAACATTAGGGCAAACTAAATACAAAGTGAGCAGAAATTGAAAAGAATAAGAATTAGAGCAGAAATAAATGAAATTGAAAATTTCAAATTAATTGAAATTAATAGAGAAAATCAATAAAACCAAGAGCTGTTTCTTTGAAAAGATCAATAATACCAGTAAGCCTCTAGCCAGGCTAAGAAAAAAGAAAAAAAGGAAAAAAAGAGAAAGGACCAAAGTTCTAATATCAGTAATTAAAGCAAAAACATCACTATAGATCCCATGGAAATTAAGAGGATTCTAAAGGAACACTATGGACAACTGTATGCTCACTAGTTTGATAACCTAGCTGAAATGGAGCAATTCCTTGAAAGACACAATCCTCCAGACACAAAAAAGATCAGTGGTTGTTGGGGGAGAAGGGAAAAGAGAAGAATCTGCAAAGCCCAGAGGATTATTTGGACAATGAAAATGCTCTGTATTATGTTATAATGATGGATATATGTGATCATATATTTGTCCAAATCCGTAGAATGCACACCACCAAGAGGGAGACCTAAGGTACATATGCTATGGAGTTTGAATGGTTATAATGTGTCAGTGTAAGTTCATTCTTGGTAATAAATATACCATATACCGTTTTGGTGAGTGGTATTGATAATTGTGGCAGCTACACGTGAGGGTGCAAAGTGTACGCTGGAAATCTCTCAAGTTTTTTGTAAATCTAAAACTGGTGTACAAAAGTTTTTAATTAATTGGCTAATTACCTAATTAATTTGTTGAACACACACACACACAGAAATCTGTAGGGATGTGAACTTAAGAAAAATTAAGACTATCTCACATCTAGTCACGCAAACCTCATTCTTCATTGTATGTACTTATCACACCATTAATTCTTTGGTTAGGAACAAATAAGATAAAATACTAAGAAAATGTGATTCAGTCTTTTTTCTCCTGCTTTTTATATGGATAACTTATTATATTTTAGCAAATAATAGTACTTTATAATAATTTACTATGTGCTAGGCACTGTTTTACATATTTTATACCTAATAACTCAATCATCACAAATTATGAAATATTTACTGAAATCTTTGATGCTGTTTTATAGATAGGGGAAATAAAGTATTGAGAGTTGAAGTAAATTTCCCAAGACAACACAGCTAGTAAGCGGAGGAACTGAGCTTGAACCTATGCAGGCTGGGTATAGAGTCTGTTCCTCAGTGCTGTTCTATTTTGCCTAAATTCAACCCTACAGTAGGATTCAGGAATGCAAAGGGAAGGCAGTTGGGAGCTTCTGAATTTAGAAATGGCTATACTGTCAACAGTGTTTAATGATTAAAGCAACTATAAATCCATGCTTGCCTGGGACTATCCTGGCTTTTTAAGTCCCCCTTTTATTCTCAAAATTCCCTTGTTTGAGAAATAAATAACAAGTTCATGTTATAAAAAATGTATTTGTGCTATTAGAATACAGGCTTACATTTCAGAGTTAACAATAAACAGAATATGAAGTATTGAAATTAAGGCTACCACAGACCCTCTTATTCTTTGGAGGTTAGCTATTATACTTGCACATAAAATCAAAGTTTGATAAATATATGAAATACTTGGGAGCGCCCATACAGGTAGAGATTATTCATTGATATTATTGATGGAATTGCTGCATGCTAAATTTTTCTTCCATATATTTACACAATAGGGAAAGAGTTCACTGACCTACTTTCCTGTTTTTAGTTTAGTGATGAATTTTAGTGAATGGAAGTTGTGGTTTTTAATCTTACCTTACATTGGATAAATTATGAGAGATACACAAAACTAGAATATAGATGAAGCTTCCAGTTTGTTTTAGGAAAAATATATTGTATGAATTTAAAATACTTTAAAATTTACCATCGTTATTCTCCAAAATTCCAAACTGTATGGCCCTTTAAGGTATGACTAGAAAACTTCCAAAACCCTTTGTGAAAGGAAACATTATGACATTACATAAGTAGATTATAGCTGCAATAAGTTTATTATTTTATCAACTGAACAACCTAGTCTAACCTCCTCTCCCCCCACAAAACTTAGAAAAACCTTTGGAGAGTAATTTATAGATCATGAATTAAATAATAAATCCTTCTCATTTATGTAACATGGTGATTATAATAAATTATATATTTATAATTTGACCCATCAGTGTATTTAGGTACCTCTATAAGAGATCAACAAACATTTAATATAAAATATTTTAAACCTATTTATATAAAACCAGTAAGCTACTGAAATAAAAGAGCACACATAGAAATAAAGAACAAGTTTTTCATAAAGGAACAATAACACACTTTAGACAAGTTTACTCTAAAAAATAAAGCATGAATGTATATAACTTGCATTGGGTAATTGGTGCCATCACTCAGGGCTGGCTGACAATAAGTTTATATATGTATTTCATAAATCTCATGTTGTTTTTCATTTTTCAATCTCCATTTTCTCCTTTGAGTGATGGAGTTTGTGTTTGTTATATAAGATTATGAGTGATGTTAATGAGAGCACCTGTCAGAAACACGGAAAGCATCAACCTTGTCATTACTAGGGCATAGGTTAAAGTTGCTTCTTAGCAAAATACGAGGAGAATCAGAAGATGTGATTTGGTATTCTGAAGTAGAATATTAGCTGCTTAAATGCATTTTACAGTTTTCAATTTTCAATAGTATTTTGTTGAAATATTGTCGACAGAAAATTCTCATTTATTTAGGCTTCTCTAGTTCATAGACACTTTAACTCTAAACATTTTGTTTCTTCATAAAGATATTTCATTTGTATTTTATATACAAAAGGGTAAGGGTTTTCTTCTTAGATAAATGAATAATTGATGTGAACATTTCAAAAAACATCAGCTTTGGGCCTCCCTGGTGGCGCAGTGGTTGAGAGTCCGCCTGCCGATGCAGGGGACACGGGTTCGTGCCCCGATCCTGGAGGATCCCACATGCCGCGGAGCGGCTGGGCCTGCGAGCCATGGCCGCGGAGCCTGTGTGTCCGGAGCCTGTGCTCCGCAACGGGAGAGGCCACAGCAGTGAGAGGCCCGCGTACAGCAAAAAAAAAAAAAAAAACATCAGCTTTCTATATTTTCGTTTGATGAAAGCCTCCTTTTCAAGATAAAACAAATAGTAACTGTGGCCACTTTAAGCAATATTCCTATGTTAATGCGTGCAGTGTGTTTCCCATTCAAAGCCTGAAAGTGCCTCAATCAATCTTACTTATCACCTGGTTATTGAAAACAGAGCATGATTTCTTCCACCTTTCTGCTTTACTTTGCAATGCTACTACAGTCAGACCAGATCAGGAGTAGAAAGAGTATATAAGTAAGTGGAAAACAGGGATTGCAAATACAAGAATGAGCAGGGTTTGAAACTAATCAAGAACCTTGGCAGCTGGTCCTATGCACCCCAAAGGAACAAGAATTAGCTAGTATGTATGAGTAGCATTCCTGGGATTGGATTGGGATGGTGCTTGCTTTTAGGGTGGCAGGGATGGGAAGCCCAGAGCATAAGAGTGGTTAAATAAGAATTCATAGACATGGCAACACTTTCTCAGACGTGGATTTTAACACCTTGGTGAAGACTCAGGGTATGGGACAAGTTCACTGCTGAAGTGTCTCTTAGAAACCCGGGGAAAAGAATTGTCTACACTGAGCGAAGTGGAAATGCTTGAGTTTGCTTGGCACACAGTACAAGGAGCAGTCAAAATGGCTCGGAAAAGTGATTTTGCAGGTAGGAATATATTATTATGTGAGACCAGACCACCCACCAGAGGATTATATTCTGCAAAAAGCCCAGAGGACACATCCATTCACCAAAGCCATCAGGAACACATTGGTGAAAGGGATGCTGGCACTATTCTGTTCAATGGTGGCTTTCTTCTGTAGGCCAGAACTGATGGTAGGACAGTGATCACAGAGCTTGATATTATAGCAGTAGAGAAGCTGGGACCCCAAAGCAATAGAGAAGAGGTGGGAGTTTTTAACCTCCAGAAGCCAGGGGACCAAAATTGCTGTAGTGATTTGCATGTCAGAAAGATAAGCAAGGGCCTTGATCCATAGGGAGTTAAGGAGAAGGTTAATAGAACACAGTGTCTCTGAAAACAAATCAGGGAATTCCCTTTTCCATTCCTTGGGAGTATATTTATTCTGTTGCAATATAAGTCTTTTCAAGATTATATATATATATATATATATAATCTTATATATACAAACATGTCGGTGTTCTCTACCAAACTGAGAGAAGCCTAAGGTGTAAAGCAAAATCACCATAGTCCATTCTTCTCTTTGTTGTTCAGCGTGTGTTACTTCACCATTTGTGAGCACCCCAATTTATTCATTAATTCATTTATTCATTGACTCAGTTGATGTTTCTTGAAGGTCTGTTAGCATGCTAGATTTACTGGAGATAACAACAGGGAACAAAGCAGAATTTCTGCCCACTTGGCTCTTTCGTTCTGTGAAAAAGAGGAACAGTAGAGAAATTATTGTGTAAAGTATTAGGTTGCTTTGGAGAAAAATAAAGCTGTGTTAGTGGGATGAGGTGCCAAGAGTTGATAGTGGGGTAAAACTTTATTGTACTCTTTTCTCTCTCCCCACTAAACTATAGAATAATTTTCACCCTAGGCTGCAGAAATTTTAAAAAATTTATAAGAGATAGTAGTAGTCACAATTTGTATTAATTATGGAATAGAAGACCCCGTCATTGTTTGGTAGAGGAAGCATTTGAAGAAATCAGATAAAAGAAGTTACTTCTCTGTGGACCAGCACTGGGTCCTCTGTGTATATACTACCCTAAAGTCCTTGCACCAATATCTTGCACCCTTTTAGCTAAATTATAAGGCTTGTAAGAAAAGAATTGATTTAAACTTCTGTTTGATCTTTGTAATAAATGTGTTCTGAGCATCCAGCTGAAAACAATGATTTCTCCAAAGATGTAGATTTGAATATTCATAGACACACAAAAAAGTCAACTAGACATTCGAGTTCTAGTCTCAGGTTTTGATTTCCATGAAGTGTTTAAACACTGACAGAGTAAATTACTGTCATCAGCAGTAAAAGCTGATGCCACAGCCCTTTTTGCTCTCACTGTAGCAAGGCAGTGATGGCTGCCACTTTAGTGATAATAAGCTAATAATCTCACACGCTGTTAAATTCTATCACACTAATAGCCTAATTTAGTCAAAGCCAATGCCACACTGATCTTACTGGGGTTTCCAGTTCAGAGAAGATAGAAATTGTCTCCAAAATAGAGATAATCAGTGACCCTTCTGTCTCTCTCCTCTCTCTCTCATTCTCTCTCTCTCTTTTCAACACCAGAGAACATGTAATGCTTTCCCCTTGCTATTTGAAAGGTAGTTATCCTGCCCCCTAACAAATACCTCTGTCTTCACTGGCATTTGCTGCTGCTCTGAAGAAGGGATTTGGCAGCAATTTGAAAAATGACAGTGGCGTTATTAGGAAGACCAGATGTTCCATGGCATGTTTTGTCATTCTGCCTTTTCCCAATAGCTGGGTAGGAACACTAATGTGACAGCAAGCTACCTAACCTTATGTGACCTGGGATTAATTAGCTTGCCGGGGCCTTGTGGAATTATCTGTAACATGAGCCAGATAGAAAAGAAACGACAAAACCATGCTGATGATATAAGTTACAGAACATTCAGTTTTGACAGAAGTTTCATTTTGACAGATACATTTCAAACTGTAATTTCATTGTTACTTAGAAAAACAAGATTTTAATCTTGAAAAAGTGCTTATATATTGCAATTAGATTAGGGGTTTTGTTAATGATATGAGAGATAAATAACATGTTGGTAAGTGTTGCTCTTAAATCACTGGTCAAGTGACCATATAACAATGATGAGTAAGTTAAAGTTGCTTGAAAGTCATATTTCCAGTTGGATCAAATGCACTCTGCAGCAGCCATCTGCAGTCAAATCTATGCTAGGTGTAGGTGATGGGAAAGTAAAAGAAAATGCCTCAGTGAAAAGGGTCCTTTAACTAGATGCCGATAATTGTGACCAGATTGCTTGTGCTCTAGTCTAACATCAGTGTAATTCTCAGTCATGTATTTATTCAAAAATGATAAGGCACCGAGACCAAAAGGTAAAATTGAGTGCTCAGCATAAGAAATGTGGCTGTGTTTAAATAGCTTTGGACTTAAAGAACTCTGATTAGGGGCAAGAATAAGACTACTGTTGAGTAAGTAATGGAAAAGCAAAAGTATGGCTTTCATGTTCTTTTTGGCTGGCCCCGTACTGAGAGAGCAGATTTTCAGCCAGTATCTCTACTGTCATCCTAGTGATGGGTGCTTTGGGCTCCATCTCTCTGGTTATCTCCAGATGCTTGGCTCCAAAGAGGGTATTTATGGCATCAATAACTAGGGCAAGGATAAACAGGATAAATAAAACTCTATCACCAGAATCAGTACATTGGAGACAACAAACCAGAACATGGAACAACATTCCTCCAACTTGTAAACCATTCATCTTCATCTGATTGCTTTTGTCTCATACATATTAAACACACCTGAAATTCCAGTGAGTATTTGACTATGAGGTCAGCCGGAAATTATCGATTGGATTGTCAGTGTTGTGTGAGCTACAATTGTTGTTGTTTTCTCTCTCTGAAAAAAGGTCTAGAAAATATCAGTTATGCACAGATCCTTTACACCTGTTTTGATTTTGGTAGTTTGCTCTGAGTAATTAAAATCTTGGAAAACATTTCTTCACGGTACCATGTAATGGGGAAACGATTTTAGCAGGCTTCCCTATTTCTGAGAGTTAAATTGACCCTAAAGCATTTTTGCAAGGAATCATAATACCAAATATTCAGAAGGAACCAAAATACAGACAATGAAACAAAGAGATGCTGGCATATATTTATTTCTTCTGAAGCCTAAAATTAACGATAAGTAGCGTAATGCTACACAAAAACAATATGGAAATATTCCACGGATTGCAGCCGTGTTCAACACCCACTTCTTCTTGCCTAAACAAGTACATCATTCTGGCAGTGCTTTTCTCTTCCCTGCATATTTTATTTTTCCTTCTCTACTGGCTCATTACCATCAGCAGACTTTTCTATTTCAAAACCGTTTGACCTGACCTTTGCCTCAAGTTTCTGCCCATTCCTCTGTTGCCCTTTAGAGCAAAACTCACTGAGAGTATTATCCATAGTTGCTGATTACAGTGCCTCTCCAAGTTCCCTTTAACCCACTCTAATCAGGTTTTACCCTAGCATGACCCTCGACCCTCTAGCTCTTTTGTCAAAGTAGCCAGTCACCTCCATGTTATTAAATTCAGTATCAATTCTCAGTCATAATCTTAATTAATGAGGAGTTTTTGGCATATTCAGGAGCTGTTCCTGGGTGTCAAGAGACCACTGCTCTACTACCATTGTGCTTGCTGTGTTCTCTGTTCTTTATCCTTTATTAAAACTCATAAGTGTGGCACTTTGTGAAGGCTACTGTGCCTTATGAGCTTGATTATCTACCAGAATCCAAGATCCCTGCTACTACCTGATTATTTGTAGATATTAAAAGTTGGTGTCATGTATAGGATTGACTTTCAGACCTACATCTAAGTATGGTGCGGGCACTTTGAAGTAAGGCAAAGGAGAGAAAAAGAAGATGTGAGGAGATTTTAATCCCAGGGCAGTTGCTGACCCACTCTCAGTGTGAAGCAACCAAACCTCTGTGGCAGGGGTTTGTTTGCTAGTTTGTTTGTTATTTATGAATGAGAAGTTTTGACTCCTGTGGAAGGCAAATTGAGAGGAAAAGAGTGAGAAGGACTATTACTTAGTTGCTTACACTAAAGTAAGTAAAATTGCTAAAAACATAAGAGAAAGTAAAGAGTCAGTCATCTTAGGTAAAACAAAAGTAAAAAGAAAAAAGGGTGTTTCTGTACACCAAAAGTTCTGCTGGGTGTTTGGAAAACACAGTGTTCAGTTATGATTCTGTTCATGTGTGGGCATTAGTCACTACACCATACTCCCAGGCACAGAATGTAGTAGAGAGGTAACCATGGAAGCTTATGAGTAGAGTGCAAAGGAGTGTGACAGTTCCCTTAAAAATACTAGCAAATGCCTGATGAATCTTCGCTATCTCAGATTCTTTAGTTAAATGAACAGGAGACTAATAATTTCTCGGTAGATGTAATTAAACAAAACTAACCCATTGGGAAGGAGTGAAGGTATGAATAGATCACGTGTATGCCAAAAAAGGTTACTGTTTGACTTTCTTACATTCTTTTAACGATGGAATATTCCCGAAACCCTTGAGATGTAGTATGTACAAGCAAGCTAAGACTGGTTTTACGAAGACAACCAACGAGCCAATGAAAATGATGTCTCTGTTCCAAATAACTATTCATCTTGTGATAAAGGCAGTTCCTTTTGCTTGGGCCCCCTTATTTCAATGTCAGGGTCGGAGAGTGATAGATAGAAAATGATCCAACACTGACCACATCTGCCATGCATTTGCTTTAATAATGAGAAAAAGGGTTGAGCTATTCACAAGAAAAAAATTGATGACCAGAAAAATAAGTGTGAGAACAAGAACAACAGGAAGAATGGTTTACTTGAGTCAACTGTTCAGGTGATAGATAAAGAATAAGATAAAAATCAGAATGAGGATATTGACAGCGCTGCTCTCAAATACTGTTGATACATAATTACCAGCTCAAGGATGGTAAAGTACCCTGGCTTAGGTGGCTGTATCAATTCAAAGTACTGTAAATCCCCTACTTATCCTAAAGTGGATACATCTAAATCTAATGATGTTTAAGAGGAATTGAAAAAGGATCATTCGTAGTACCAAAAAGAAACTTTTTGTTAACAGCTTTATTGAGATTCCTATGCTCAATTAATTCAAACCCCTTTGTAATTAATAGTAAGCAGTATCAAATTTCAGGATTAATGCCTTAATTCCGCTCTATTTTGTATTGTATTAATAAACTCCCCACCATCAATCTTTCATTTAGTTATATACTTTTACATCCCTTTGATTTTAGAATTTTAAAAATATTTTTGCCTTAAATAAATCTTTTATGGATTTACTATATGGCAGGTTTTATTTTCTCTCTTAACCCACTCTGATAGTCTCTTCCTTTAAGATGATTTTACTATACCTACATTTTATATCCTACCATGAAAATGTCTTTCCAGATTTTCAGCTGTGTAATTCATTATAAATATCTCTTCCAAACTCCAAAATATCTCTTCCAAACTCCAAACTTTTTTTCAGTTTCATTATTCTTCCATCCTTCTGAACATAACCAGGAAATTAGCATGCTCTGTCTACCTACAGAAAAACATATATATTCTTTTTCTGACTGTCTAGAGTTCAACCATTTTAAAGTCTAAAGTTATTTTACATTAAATACCATTTACCAATGGTTTCTGTTTTCTTTTTTTAATTGCAATTCTCAATCATCTTTAAGACAAGAAAGATTCTTTTAAATTTTAATCTATTGCATCTCAGTATTCAGATTCAATAAAGAAAAAATCTTAGAAACCAACAAATTTATATCTTAAATATTGGCTGTGTCTGGCTTCCTGATTTTGTGTCCTAAGTGACATTTAAGATACAAATCAACAAAGCTTTCCTTTTTAATGTATATGTGGAAGACAACTTTTCATCACATTTTTGAAAGTTAGAGGATTCATTAGTAGACAGACCTGAGCTACACTGATGATATTACTGATGATTATATTATTTATATTTTGAGGGGTTTTTTTTCTCCTTTGTTGGCTTCTGTTGGTAGGCCCTCAAGCACAGAGATCCTGTCTTCAGATGTATCCAGACTACTAACAAGCTCATTGAAGGCATTCTTTATTTCTGTGTGTTTTAACTCCAGCATTTTTCTTTCCCCCTTAGGATTTCCAACTCTCTACTTAAATTGTTCTTACAAAAGTAGGCGCATTTGTTCTTGCATGCTGCCTACTCTATCCATTAGAGCCCTTAGCATATTAATCATAGTTGTTTTAAATTCCTCATCTGATCATTCCAACATTCCTGCCATTCCTGGTTCTGATGCTTGCTCTGTCTATTCAAATTATGGGGGGGTTTTTTGCCTTTCGGTATACCTTGTAATTTTTTTTTCAATAGCTGGATATAATGTGCCTGGTGAAAGGAACAGCTGTAAATGGGCCTTTAGTATTGTGCTGGTGAGGTATAGGGGGCAAGGGACCTATGATTAGGTCTCAGAATCTTTTAGTCATTTAGTCTTTTAGTTAGCCTATGCATCTCGACTGCGAACTTAACAAATATTTCTCTGTTTTTACCCTCCCCTCTCAGGTGGGGCAGGATGGCTAGAGTGGGCTGTAGTCAGGTATTTCCCTTCTCCTACATGGAAAATAAGAGCTGCCTGGAGTTGGGTATTTCCCCTCCCTCAGGTCAGCTGGCTTTGATAATATCCCAACAGCTTAGGCTCTGGTTAATTAGTTGCCCTTGAGGGCAGGCCTTGCGGCCCTGTACTCTGGTTATTGTTTTCCTTTTCTTCCTTTTTTACTCCTTTCCTTTTGTTTTAATGTTCTACCATAGTTTTTATTATTGTGGAAATTTCCAAACATTCACTAAAGTAGAAGGAATAGTATAATGAGCCCCAATGTACCGAGCAATCATCTTCAGTAATTAGCAGTATTTGCCAATTTCAAAATGGTTCCTTTGCCCCTCCCCTGCTGGAAATGTGAGGGAGTTTTTCTCCATCTATTGTCGGAACCTTATTGAGTTCCTGGAGGTATTTTTTGTGAGGACCTTTCTGTGACTGGTTCTCTCTGGAATTTTTAACTCCCAGAATTGTCTGCACAGAGCCCCCAGCAATTCGTCAGGTTTTCCTATCCTGGCCGGAGGTGGTGATTTCTGCAGGTCTCTGCTCAGGTAAGCTATGACTCTCTGTATTCACCAGTCTCTCTCCATTGTTGGGGGGCAGCAGTTTGCCTGTGTCCTCTGCTCTCTTACAGACCCAAAAAAGGTTATTGATTTTTCAGTGTTTTTTTTTTTTTTTTTTTGTCATTAGGACAGAGTGAGGACTTTCAAACTCCTTACTTGCAGAAATGAAGCTAGAACATTTTTAAATTAATAGACTGTTTTGGAATACTTCGGGATTTACAGAAAAATTAAGCAGAAACTACAGTGTTTCTATATACCCTCTTCCCCCACATATGGTTTCCCCTATTTGGTTTCCCCTGTTGTTCACATCTTGCATTCATTTGACACATTTGTTAAAATTGGTGAATCATTATTAACATGTTATCGTTTCCTAAAGTTTACATTAGGGTTCACTCTTTGTGTGTTATAGTTATGTAAGTTTAGACAAATGCAGAATATTATGTCTATACCATTACAGTATTTTATAGAATCGTTTCACTGCCTTAAAACTCTCTGTGCTCCAGCTGTTCATCTCTTATGCCCTGCCCACCCCGATCCCCAGCAACCACTGATTTTTTTTTTTTTTTTACTATATTCATAGATTTGTCTTTTGCAGAATGTCATTTACTTGGAATCATACAGTATGTAATCTTTTCAGATGGGCTTATCTTGCTTAGTATTAAGCATTTAGGGTTCCTTCATTTTTTTGTTGTTGTTTTTGTTCTTATTTTTTTTCATGGTTTGATACCTCATTTATTTTCATTGCTGAATAATATTCCATTTGCTGGTTATACCACAGTTTTAAAATCCATTTACCTATTTAAGGACATTTTGGTCACTTCCAATTTTTTACAATTATGAGTAAAGCTGTATAACATTCTTGTGCTGGTTTCTGTGCAAATATAAATTTTCAGCTCATTTGGGTAAATATTTAAAAGTGCAATTGGTGCATCATATGATAAGATATGTTTAGATTTGAGATAAACTGCCAAACTGTCTTCCACGTTGAAGTGGCTGTACAATGTTGCATTCCTGCCAGTAATGAATGAGAGTTCCTGTTGCTCCACATTCTAGTCAGCATTTGTTGTTGTCGGTATTTTGGGTTTTAGTCATTATAAATGTGCAGTGATATCTCATTGTTGTTTTAATTTGCAGTTACCTGATGACATATGATGTTGAGCAGCTTCTTATATGCTTTATTCGCCATGTGTATTATTTCTTTCTCTTTGTTTTGTGTACCTTTTATGTACTTTCTCTTCTTACTGCATTTGGGAGGGCTTCCAGGACAAGTTTAATAGTAGAGAAATTGCCTTGTTCTTGATGTTAGAGGGAAAGTATCTAGTTTCTCACTTTAAGTATGATATTGGCTACGAGGCTCATTGCAGTTTTTTTTTTTTTAATCAAGTTGAGGAAGTTGCCTTTTGTGTTGTTTTCTTTTTTCATAGTGGGTATTAGATTTTTTTCAAATAACTTTTCAGCATCTATTAATATGATCATATGATTTTTCTTATTTAACCTGTTGATGGGATGGATTACATACCTGGAATAAATCCCACTTGTTTATGGTATATAATTATCTATTGAATTTTTGAATTATTGATTGAATTTTATTTATTAACATTTTGTTGGAGGTTTTTGCCTCTGTTTTCATGAAGAATATTGGTTTATAGGTTTTTTTTGTCATGTTATTTTTTTTGTCATGTCTAGTTTTCGTATTTGGGTAATCATGGCTTCATAGAATGAGTTAGGAAGTGATTTCCCTGCTATTTTTTTGGAACAAATCATAGAGAACTAGTGTTATCTTTCCTCAAATATTTGGTAGAACTCACTAGTGAAATCCTCAGGAACTGGTTCTTTCTGTTATTGACTTATTTTTTTAGTAACTAAAAACCTATTCAGGTTATCTTTATCTCCTTGTGTGAGTTTCTTTAGATTATGCCTTTAATGGAATGTTTTATTTCATCTACATTATCAAATTAGTGGGCATACAGTTGTTTATAATATTCCCTTATTAACCTTTTAATGGCCATGAGATCAGTAGTGATGGGCACTCTCTAACTTCTGATATTTGTAATTTGTGCCTTCTCTTGTAGTTTTTTTCCTTTGGTAGCCTGACTAGAGGCTTATAAATTTTATTGTTACAGGGGGCTGAAAAAATAGTGATTCATGTTTTGCTTTGGCAACTAAAACTATCAGCTGGGTTAAAGTAGATGCAGAACATATACCTAGTGAATTTACTTTGGGAGAAGAAGTTTTGAGACAGACTGTTACTACTGAAAGTCATTTGTTATTAATTTCATATTATTAATGACTACAATAAGCTTAATTCAGAAAAGGTGTGTAACTGTTTGCAATCAGGGTGTCATTGGAAGAAACAAAATAGATATTCTGGAACTTTCAGCATGGAGTGTTGTGACTATTTCTTTTATAAAAACATAATAGATAAGGTTGAAAAGTGAAATGAGTAACATTATGGCCACTCAACATATCTTCTTGGGACAGAGAAAACATTAAAGGAGACATGTTTATAAAATTCATTGCTAGGATATCTGAATGGATTAATGTAGTTACCAGGGAGTATTTTCATTTGGACATCCCAATTCAAATTTTCTATAAACTAGTCAAACCCAACAGACCCAAGAAAAATTGAACCGACCGTCTGAGGTACAACAATCCAGATGACGTCACATCAGTAGTTAAAAATAAATGTTATTTTTGTAAGCCACTGAGAATTTGTGGTTGGTTTTGCTGCAGAAAAGAAGTTGTGTAGACTAGGATGGGAGAAAGGAAAGCATTAGAACTATTATCTCTCTACAAATATTTTAACTTCCCAATATTTTATGTGTTTTATGTAGCTCTTATTCAAAAAATGCTTTAATGCTTGTGGCATCTGGTCCTTATAATAATGATGAATTAGACCAATTGTATAGTGTCTGTCCTTGAAGTTTTACAGTCTAGAAAACTGAGGTTTGTAGAGATAATTTTCTACCTTGGAAAGATGAAGAAAGAACTTAAGTCTTTTGCTATTATTGCTAGTATATTTCATCACGCAAACTTGTTTGAAAATTTATTAGGCATCTACTGTGTGAATTTTACCTAGTTCGTACTTATATTAGTCATTTAAATGCCAAGGCAATAAATCAAAAAAAAAAAAAACACTCTTCAAAGAGATACAGGCATTATTAGCATATTCTTTGTTTTGAGAAGGCAGTAAACCATTCAGGAACCAGGCTCTCTGTGGTCATAAAAAGCACATAGATCATCTTGATTCTTACAAGCCAGCTGCATCTGGCTTCCCAAATTGTGTCATAAGTGACATTTAAGACATAAAGTACTAGCATTTCCATCTGCAAAAAATTGGCAATTGTTTTGTAAAATATATTATTTAATTTTGGCTGCATTGGGTCTTCATTGCTGCGCATGAGCTTTCTCTAGTTGCGGCGAGCGTGGGCTACTCTTCCTTGCAGTGCATGGGCTTCTTATTGCTGTGGCTTCTCTTGTTGCGGAGCACGGACTTCAGTAGTTGCAGCACGTGGGCTCAGTAGTTGTGGCTCGCAGGCTCTAGAGCACAGGTTCAGTAGTTGTGGCACACGGGCTTAGTTGCTCCATGGCATGTGGGATCTTCCCGGACCAGGGCTTGAACCTGTGTCCCGTGCATTGGCAGGTGGATTCTTAACCACTGCACCACCAGGGAAGTCCTTAATTGGCAAATAGATGGACATAATTTTCATTTTTCTTGCCCAAATCAATTTTTGTTCACTTTTGTTAAAATGGTACTAATCTGTATAAAGGCCAATCTTAAATTGTATTCGTCTCTGTGCATGGTCACTTTTCTTCTGACTAAGAAATGGAAATGAATAGCCTTTGTATTCTGTATTGATGTCTTCAGAGATTGTCATTATATACAACAAATGTAGTATGTGTATATCAGTTAGACAAAAATAAAAACATAGTTGTTGACCTCAGAGTTCTTAAATTATAGAATGCTATTTAGTAAAAGTTTGATATATGGACAGCTACTTTTTTTGTGTGGTACGCGGGCCTCTCACTGTTGTGGCCTCTTCCGTTGTGGAGCACAGGCTCCGGACTCGCAGGCTCAGTGGCTATGGCTCACGGGCCCAGCTGCTCCGTGGCATGTGGTATCCTCCCGGACCCGGGCACGAACCCACGTCCCCTGCATCAGCAGGCGGACTCTTAACCACTGCGCCACCAGGGAAGCCTGACAGCTACTATTATTAATAAAACTTTTAAAGGAAATTATAAAATTCACTAATTCTATGAAAAGGAAATAATTTTTCCACTGTTTTATATTCATGAAATTTAATTTCATCATTAACCAAAAAGTTCCAAGCTGTCAATGAAGAAACGTCTTCAGCCTAATTAATGTCAAATTTTGGAAATGTGTAGTCTGTACTGTGAATACTGATATTTCTGGTTAAGAGTAACAAAATTCAGACTTGGTAAGAATGTAAGAGGCAATGTATTACCTATTTGTCTCATAAAATGTATATCCTTAGTCGAAACTTGTACATAAATCTTCAGAGCTGCCCCATTGCTATTTAAATCCATTTACAAATTACTTTATCATTGCTCCACTCTAAGAGGAGGTGGTTTGTCTATCATTCTGTATTCCAAAACGTAATGAGGATGGTTGGAGAGTCCTTGGAGAGTTGACTTAATGCAATCTCAGGAATGATCATGCTTTCACCAGCAGGGTTAGACATCTGTATAGATAGATATTCATGTCAATAACTTTATTCCAAATTGTGCTTGTATAAACAGGTTTTCACATTGAAGGTTAATATTATTTTTTGAACTATAAAATGTATACACAACTCTGCTGAATAATGTTTTTCTTGGCTACTCCAGAGTTCTTCAGGGTTTTTCTAAACCACTATGATCTCCAAATCCTGCTCGCATATTGGCTTTTGCTATTTGGTCCATATTTTTATATTTGATTCTAAAAAAAAAAAAAAGTCCTATTGTACCTAAGATTTAGGAATGACTAATTTTTCTCTTATATTTTATTTTTACTAAATTCAAAACTCCTATATTGAGCTAGGAACTGTGCTCAGCTCTGATGACTAGGCCAGTAAGGCCCAGTAAGAGTTTCCCTTGGGAGTGGAGAAAGGAAGAGAAAGAGAGAGCAGTCATGAAAGCAAGTAATTAATTGTTTATTGTAGTAATGGTGTTACAGAGTTAGGTAACATTTGCTTTATGTGGAAAAGGATGGTGCCACTAACTCTATGTAAGAAAGTATATTTATGTGCTACCAATAACCATCTGATTGTCCCATATAAAGCTGTAATCTATAAATCTATGTAACACCTCCTAACTTTCATTGCAAGTTAAATTATTTCCTATTTTCTTTCTTCAAGCATTAAACAATTCTAGCTATATCATTTGATTTTTTAAGCAATTTTACTAAGAAGAGTACAGTATACATTATTTAATAAATGGGTTAACAACTATTTTAGTCATTTTGGCTTGAGCCAAGAATCTGAAATCACCTAACTTTAGCTATTTTGAAAATTCTGAGTTACAGATGAATTAGAAACCACCACATATGCAACCACAGTTTCCATTAAGAGCCAAAGAGCCTTAAATTATTTTTTCTTACATTGTTTTTTGTTGTTTTTGTTATTCAGTCTTCTTAATATCTTTTAAAAAAATCAGCCTGGTTCCTACTTTTTGGACTTTTTGAGCTATTAAAAATCTTATTTTATGAGGTGTAATGTATGCATAGTGAGTTGCACAGATTTTAGGTGTACAGTTTGGTCAGTTTTGACAATGGATTCACTCAATGAAATCCACATAACTTAAAAAAAATAGAACATTGCCATTTCTCAAGAAAGTTTCCTCATGCCCTTTTCCAGTTAATTCTTTCCTACCCCAAGAAGCAATCTAATCTGATTGCTATCACCATGGGTTAGTATTTATTTATTTATTTATTGACTTACCTAAAACTTCACATAAAGGGAATCATAGGGTGTATACTGTTTTGTAATTGGATTTTTTCTCAACTTAATGTTTTTATATTTATCCATGTATTTGCATATATCACTAGTTTGCAATTTTTTTTTTTTTTTTTTTTTTGCGGTATGCGGGCCTCTCACTGTTGTGGCCTCCCCCGTTGCGGAGCACAGGCTCCGGACGCGCAGGCTCCGGACGCACAGGCTCAGCGGCCATGGCTCACGGGCCCAGCCGCTCCGCGGCATATGGGATCCTCCCAGACCGGGGCATGAACCCGTATCCCCTGCATCGGCAGGCGGACTCTCAACCACTTGCGCCACCAGGGAGGCCCCTAGTTTGCAATTTTTGATGAATTTTTTAAAAATTATATGACTATCACAAAGTTTTTCCATTGTCCTGTTCATGGACACTTGGACTGTTTCCAGTTCTCACTATTATGAACTAGCTTTGTATAAATACTACTACACAAGGCTTTTTGGAGACATATATTTTCATTTTACTGGAGTAAAATTGATGAGTCATAGGGTAAAGGTACTTATCACATTCTAAGACACTACCTAACAGTTTTCCAAAGTAATTGCAAATCTTACATTCCCCAAAACCGTATATGAGACTTCAGTTCCTCCACAGCCTCTGTAACATTTGGTGTTGTCAGTCTTTTTCATCTTAGCCACTATAATGATTGTGTAGTGTTAACTCTTGTTAATTTGCATTTCCCCAATGACTAATAATGTTGAGCAAATTTTGTGCTTATTGATCATCTATATATATATATATATATATGTTCATCTATATGTTCATTTGTGAAGCTTCTGTTAAGGCTTTACCCATGTTATATTAGATTATTTATTTTTATTACTGAGTTTGAAGAGATCTTGTATACTCTGGAATTAAGTTCCTATTTAATATATATTGATATTATGAATATTTTCTCCCTATTGTGATATGACTATTTATTTACTTAATGCTGGATTTTGACGTCCAGTAATTTTTAATTTTGATAAAGTAAAATTAATCAGTTTCTTTTGAAACTTTTTTTTTCCCCTGTGGCATTTCTACGGAATCTTTATCCCAAATTTGCAAGGCTAATTTCTGCTTTTTTAAATAGGAGTTTTCTAGTTATGGTTTATATTTAGCACTATGATTCATTTCAAATTACCTTTTGTGTATGGTATGAAGTAGAGGTCAGAGCTTTTGTTTTCTTTTTTAGTTTTTAAACTAGATATGTAATTGTCTCAGTACCATTTACTAAGGGATTATTCTTTCCTTAGTGAATTGCTTTGGCAATTTCATTTAAGATTAACTGTTTATGTGTTGGTATATGGCTTGACACTTGTTGAATGTTAATCTGTTTGTCTATTCTTTCTCTAAAACCACGGTATCTTTATTACGATAGCTATAAATCAAGTATGGAAGTTAGATCCTTTTAGATCTCCAATTTTGTTCTTATTTTCAAGATCACTTGATTCTTGTAGGTTATTTGGATTTCCAAAAAATTTTTAGCAACATGTTTTCAAAATCTATTCAGAGACCTACTAAGAGAGTTTTGAATCTATCAAGTATTGACAAGCAAGAGTCCAAAGTCAAATTTGACCACAGTTTTTGTAAGTTTTTATCAGAACAAGACTATGCTCATTCATTGACATAACTGGTTTTATGCTACAACATGCTATGGTATGTTGAATAATTGTGACAGAACCGGTATGGCTTGTAAAGCCTAAAGTATTTATTATTCCTCTTTAGAATAAAAAAGTTATTGACCTTTTTTCTACATTAATTTGGAAAGAATATATATATATATCTTAAATATTGTGTTGAAGTCCAAGAATATTTTGTTTTTTTATTGGGTTAAACACTCATTAATTTCTTTCTTTAAAGTTTGTTTTCAGTGTACAATTCTTGAATGACTTTTGCTAAATTTAACCATATATGTATATATAATTTGTTTTTGATTCTATAACATGAGTGTTAAATTTTATTTTCCAGTTATTCATATCTCATATTTAGAAGTTCAAATTAATTTTATACTTTAACTGTGTATTTGTGATATTGCTAAATTCACTTATTAGAGCTAGGTTTTCTGTTTGTGGGCTTTCTTTTTTTTAGCCTTCTTAAAATTTCTGAGTACATAATTAAGTCATCTAAAAATAAAGGTACTTTTACTTCTTTCCTTTCAATCTATGCATCTTTTATTTCTTATACTTACTTCATTGTGTTCCCTATGGCCTTCCGTACAATATTGAATCACCCTGGTAAAACTAGAACAAACACCTTGTCTCCTTCCTGATCATGGGAGAAGGTGGTCCATATTTTACCATTAAGTATGATATTAGCTGTAGGACTTTTTATTTTAATTTTGGTTTTTAGATTTAATTTATCAGGCTGAAAAAATACACTGCTATTCCTACTTAGAAGTTTTATCATGAATGGATGTTGAATTTTCTCAAATGTCTTCTCTGTATCTTTTGCAGTTATCATATAATGTTCTTCCTTTTATGTTAAGTAAGTTAGTTATATAGGATGATTTTTTAAAGACAACTCTGACTTACTCTGGGTTTAATTTGTTTTTCATCTAGCTTCTTAGTGTCAAAGTTCATATCATTGATTTTATGTCTTTTTCCTTCTCTATTATTGCATGTAATACTATAAATCTAAACACTGATTAGCTGTAAGACAAATTTTAAAAAAGTTGTGTTTTCATCATTTAATTAAAATATTTTCTTAGTTTTGTTGAGACGTCCTCTTTGACTCATGATCTACTAGATGTGTATTGTATAATCTTCAAGCATGTGTAGGTTCTCTGGATGTATCATACTTACTGATTTATAATTTAATACTATCGTAGTTCAAAAACATATACTGTACAAATTCCATCCTTACAACATTTTTGTAACTTGTTTTATGGCCCAGCATATGGTTTATGTCATTGAATGTTTCATTACATTTGAGGAGAATGTGTTTCTGCCAGTATTGGGTGTGACGTTATATAAATATCAATTAAGTTGAATTGTTTGGCAGAGTTGTTCAAATCTTCTATACACTGAATGATTTTTTTTTTTGCCTAATTCCTCTATCAACTATTGAAAGAGGGATATTAAAGAGTCCCACTACTAATTTATGAAGAGTTTTTTTGAAGAGGGATTGTTAGATTTATCATATATTTACTCCTCCAGGCATTCTCCATTAGAGTCCTCAGAATCAGTTTTCTCTATGGAATTATTTTTCAGTCTAAAAAATTATTTTAACATTATGTCCTAGCATTTCATAATATTTGATGGAATGTCAGAAAGGTTGCATAAAGGAAAATAAGACAGACATAAATGATAGTATTTCCCATAAAAAGTCAGGCCGTTTCATTTGCCAAGTCATAGTGTAGGATTGGGGGATAGAAGACCACTGCCTGATGGTGTATGAGGCTCAGATCACCTGGTAGCTTTCTCCTTTCCCCTGCCGTACACCCTCCGACTTCTTCAGGCCCCCTGCTGCTCCTTGGCAACAAGTGACTCTCACTATTGTTTCAACTCCAGGAGAGACAGTCATCTCCTTTGTTAAATTTTCAGCTGATTTCTTCTTACCAGCATATAGGGCTGTTTCTTTGTCCTCTCACTTCTCTGTTAAAGACTAAGTCCACCACTGAGCTCATCTAATAGGGGCTGGTCACTTTTTTGGATTTTAGATCATTAGGTTTGCATTCCACTATAAGCTTTCTAATGGCTTAAAATAACTATGATTTTGAGTATTATTTGTCTTGTACTCATTTGGGATTTAAGTGGCATTCTCTAGTGATTTTTTTTTTTTTTTTTTACCAGCCTGGTCCTATCTCAAAATGGCATTTTGAGTATAAGGTCTTAAATTAGCTTTGCTTATCTATCAATTAGAATATTTATGAAAATATAGGAAAAAATGAAATCTGTGCTTGAAACTACAGTGAAAATCAATGGATCAGTACTTCTGCTAACAGCCACTGTGGGGGTGACTGATTACTTCCTGAGGATTATAGTTTTCTCGAGTAAATTGTTGGAAGTGAGAGAAGAAATAGGAGCAGGCTATGTAAAATGTAAACTGCAAATTATATGTTTATGTTTTAGAAACTCATAAAATATGAAACTCAATAAAAATATAACTCAGTAGAAACTCATAAAAATATATTATAGACAAGAAGAATTGGGCTACATCATATAAACAAGCACTCCTGCTTTAGGAGTGAAGATGAGAATGAATCAGCATGTTGGAAGTCACTGAACGGACAATCCTTATACCTTGTGAAATAGTATTAATCTAATTATCATCATGATATGCACATAAGAAAAAAATCTTTAAAAAAGATCAACAAGCACATAAAACAAAGAACGTGGGTCTACAACTGCATGACCAATGGAAAGGTATGTCGCTCTGAAAATAGGGAGCCAGGTCTACATTGCAAAAGTAATTTGCAACAATGAATCAAAGATAACTTAGAAAATGAATTTAAGTTCATAATAAAACACAGGTAAATGAATTCATGAAATTCAAGCAGAATCTCACGAAGAGTGAACAGAGAGATCAGAAGAAAAAATATAACATAAAAGGAAATTAAATAAAGCAAAATTTAAAAAATAGAGTTAAAATGACCATTAAAATCTTTATTGGGAACAGTTTGAAGCAAAATTTTAGCTTTAAAAAGTCAAATCACATAGATGTTGACCATTGAAAAGAAAGAGAGTGAGAAAATAAAATGGTTGACATGGAGGTAATAAAATGAAGATTCACTTTCAGGATGAGTGTTTTCTCAGTGATAGAAGATAAAACTGGAACAGACAAAAAAGAATGTAAACCATAATTTAAGAAATAATTTGATCAATTGAAATACTTGCATCTAAGATTTTTGATTATTTTAAAGTTTTTATAATGAAGTCATACTTTTAGAAAAATTTTAAAAATACAGAAAAAGAAGTAAGAATTATTCTTTCTCATCATGAAGAAATAATCTGGCTTTCAAGTACCAAAGTTTACAAAATTGTCATCATACCAAACTTAAAGTATTTCATTTTTAAATAAAAATTATTGTAAAATTACAAGCTCCATAATGAAGACACTGTTTTGCTCACTTTTCAGAACCTAAAACAGTAACATTTATATAGTAGATGTTCTGTACATTTGTGATATTCACAAAACAGTGATAAATATTCACTGTTTACAGTATTGTCCTATATACAATAAAGAAGTAAACAACATCTATAGTCACACTGCAGCAATAATCGATATAATGTTTGATGTATATATCTTCCCAGACTTTTTAATTTTAAAACTGTGTGTGTATATTTTAAATGAGATATTGTATATACACTAAAATGCGTATTGAATATGGTTTCAATACATTCTTCAATCCTTTCTTAGTAAGCACAATTTTTCAGAGATTCTTAAAGCCTAGGCTAATTTTCAGAGAAGATATGTCCCTCTCCTAACTGTGGTAGAGGCAGGGCCAAAGAATTGGAGGAGCTGAGCAGAGACCATTGAATGGGTTTATCCATCTTTTTCTGATTTTGTACAGGCTTTAAAAAGGCCTCTAATGTTTTATTAAGGTCAAGCTGAAATTTTTTTCTAAAGGAAAACATAAATGTGAGGGTATTACAGCAACTGTGAGGTATATATAAATAACTTATTTCCATTAAAATTTTACTTTCTATTTAGCACATCAGATATAGAAGAGAAATTTATTTTCTTAGCTAACAATATTTACGTTGCGTATCTCAGAGAATTGTGTAAGAATATGGTAAAATGCCTTATTTGAGAATACATTAAAGTTTAATTCATTTTAAATAATGAGTATGTCTTCAAAGAAAGGATCTTTTAAAAGATCCTCCATAGAAAATGGCTTATGCAGCTGTATCAGAAACAGACCTATTTTAATGCTCTCCTAGTGAAATGATCTGTGCAGCAGGCATAAAATGTGCTATACTAAATACTGTTTATGCTAAAGAATGATTCTTGAGCTCCAGATCCACACAATATCTAAAACAGCCGATGATAACACTGTGACTGATTGGATCTGAACTGAATTATAGTTTTATGATTCAGTGCATTGCGCATTTCTGACAGGTGTGTTACAAACTGCATTGCAATCTGAGGCTGGGAGAGAGATTAAATTCTTGATTTACCTATCTGCAATTTATAGTCATAGGATTCATATCTTAACTATCCTTAAATAAAAATAGCCATAGCGATGGTACTAAAAAGTGTTTCCTACTTAAGTGTAAATCAGAGGAGACAGTAAAATGAAGTGGTAATCACTTCAAGTCTTTTTTCAACTTACCTTACCCTGAGAGAGAATGTGTGAAGATGAAATACATAAAATACTGGAATGTTTTTATATGTAGTTTATCTAAAAGTGTAATTATTTCATCGTATGTGGCTAAATAAACTCTAATTCATGCAGTGAAATATAATCAACATCTGTGTATATCAGGATACCTACATCTCTATAATAGAATATTGAGTGAAAGTATCAAGTTGGAAAAGTATCACATTTCATTAATACAAATTCTTAGAACACACAGAACAATACATACTATTTTTATGAATAAACAAATTAGAGTAAAAGTATACAGTACTTGCATGAGAATTATCAGCACCAATTTCAAGACTATTTATATTGAGTTGGGAAAGAAGGATTTGACCTTTGTCAATAAAACGTAAAGATGAGAGACAAGTCCTCAAGGTACTCAGGGAAGTTGTGGAGAAAGAGGTACTATATTGATATTTCACATTTAAATCTAGTAACAGTAGAGAGTAACATGTATCTTCCATTTGTCAGCAAAGAATGATTTTTAGTGCTATTTTTGAGTATATGTACAATCCAAATTTTTTTCAAAAGGTACAGCAGGGCAGAGAATACTTTATCTAAATAATGTCGGTACCAGAGAAATGGACTTCATTTTGTTTTTCATAAGGTATTATCCAGAGCAATTCTCTTATGTATTTTCAGCCTGTATTTGCAGCATTATATTTTCGATAGAAATATTCCTATAGACCCACACTTTTGTGGCCAGATGATCTTGTCATTTACAAAAAAAATACTACAATAGTTAATGTTTATTTGAAATTATTATTATCAGCATGTTAGCAGTACTTTCAGAAAGTACTGAAAAAAAAAGTGATTGAACTCAATAGCACTTGCCCTGATTTTTTTTTGTTGTTGTTGATTTACAATGTTGTGTTAGTTTCAGGTGTACAGCATAGTGATTCATATATATATATTATTTTTAGATTCTTTCCATTGTAGGTTATTACAAGATATTGAGTGTAGTTCCCTGTGCTATACAGTAAGTCCTTGTTGTTTATCTACTTTATATATAGTAGTGTGTTTATTTTAATCCCAAACTCCTAATTTATCCCTCTCCCCACCTTTCCCCTTCGGTAATCATAAGTTTTTTTCCTCTGTCTGTGAGGCTATTTCTGTTTTGTAAGTAAGTTCATTTGTATCATTTTTTTAAGATTCCGCATATAAGCGATATCATATGATATTTGTCTTTCTCTGTCTTTCTCTTTCTCTCTCTTTCTCTAACTTCACTTAGTATGATAATCTGTAGGTCCACTTGCCCTGACTTTTAAAGCCAGTATCTTCTCTGAGGCAGTATCTCTATTCCTCAAAAGGCAAGCAGATAAATCTCAGGTTAGGAAAAGCTAAAAAGCTCTTTCCTACATTATCATTGCCATTATTTCTTGGTGGGGGACGTGGCGGGGGGAGTGAGTTGTGCATATTCTTAAAATAAAACATGCAAAGATATCTGTTGTTAAATATGATGCGCATATACCTTACCAGGAGATAAAAATAAAAGTTCATCTATACAAAATACTTGTTCATTTACATGTCGCATGTCTGAAATTTCACCATTAAACATATTTTTCATTTGGGTTAAATATTGTATTTTCCAAGACTCTTCTTAAAATAGAATTGATTTACTCTGTTACCCAGGCTCCCCCAACATAGTAACATATTAGTAATTAATGAAAATGATCATGAATTAACTCATTTTTAATCTAGTATATTGAGCAGGTGCTTGATTAATGGGTGAATAGGTTGATACATTTTGTAAAAAAACTAGTGTCTTGTAGATATGCCATGGTGATAGTGACAGAACAGATATTGTTATACTGATAAGAAAAAAGGCTCGTACAGAAATAAGTGTCTATCAAAAGACACAATTTATACCCAAGCTTTGTTTTTACAAACAAGGTAAGTACTTAGAGGATGTTCCTTGTTTTTCATATAACTCACACACTTGTGAGCACACATACACACATGCTTGTGTGTGTGTGTGTATATTCTTTTTGACTTTTCTTAAAATCATCAAAAATTTTCCTACTTAAGTGTATGAAATGTAGGACAGTGAAATTCAATGGGGGATCTACCATTGTATATATTTATCAGTAAGACATATAGAGTGTGTTTTTACATCAGAACTCTATGTTAACTTTAAGTCACTATAAAATTATTAATCAACAATAAGGAAAATGACTTTAAAAAGATGGGACTTATGTACAGACTATTCTCATGTTAGTTCTTGCATGAACATTTCCAATATTGATTTTCAATGATTCTTTTTGAGGAACTGTCTCTTTTTTGTTTTTTAGTACCTGTATTTTACATCTACCTTTCTTTTCTTTTCCAGTTTTCTTAATTATAGCCTATGTGTGCATGTGTGTGTGTATGTGTGAGTGTATGTGAGTATCCTATTGTATCTCTCCCACCACCCCTAAAATGCAAACTCCATGTTAGAAATATCTTCATTTATTTTCCTTTGCTGCAGCCACAGGGCCTAAAAATATTCTTGGTATATGGGAGGCACTAAAAATATATATATATTGAATAAATAAAAAGTGAATACAAATGGCTTATCCGCATTTGCACTCCATACATATCTCAAATGTACCCTGATTGACTTGCAAGATAAGAAATGTATGATTTATATAGATTAAACATGTGTCTAACTTTTATCTCTTTAGAAAGAAAATATTTACAGGAAAGCCAGTATAATATATATTATACTGGGAAATAATACAGTTTGACTAAACTGTATTACAAGATATATATTTTTAATCAATCTAAAACATCAGGTAAAAACCCCCTGTAATTTTAGAAATTTTTCTTAACATTAGTACATTTACATCATTGAACATGTATATTGAGGCCTCTTGAACACACAGACACACACAAAAAAACAACTAGGTGATTTAGCCATTCTCAAAAGAAGTTTGTGTGTGAATATAAATAAAATCAGGGTTGTTGCAGGTTTATGCTTCACATTATGAAGTAGGAATCTTGTCACTTATGGCATACAGTACAGAGCATTTTGTAGAAAAATTAATATGAAAAGGTTTACTTAAAATCAACACTCAAAAATTGAGACCCTTTAGGACAGACAGATAATGATGTGAAAGCAGTTTTAAGACATAATATTTAAGGTTTTCAAAGTCTGTCCATCACTGCTGATGATAAAATTGTAGGCAATTTCAATCTTTCCTCCAAAAAACTAAAGTCAGCATCTCACTGGAATATCTTTTTAAAAAATAAATTAGGCAGTACTCTGTAATCCTTATTCCTGTGTTTAAGAATCATATGAAAGGGTGCTGATAAGAAGAAACCTTGTACCAGGAGGCTGACGAAACAAAATCAGTAAGCTCTATATTAATCCCAAAAGGAAAACAACCCTATGAAGTGACACAGTATTGCTGACTCAAGGAATCCTTCCCCTTTCAGAACTGTCCTTAATTTCCTAAATATGATCATAAGTTAGTGGTTGGCTAACAGTAACAAAAGAATTCTAGGTTATGTAGCATATTCAGAAGCACATAGATAATGTTTGCAAAATTTTTCCATAAAGTTGTGATGTCACATTTATAAGTTTTATTCACACTCAGCATTTTTTTAATATGTAATAGAATGCATTTATCACCATCTAAGACAGCTATCATTGAATCTATGAAGGATGGTGAGCATGGTTGTACATGGCTCCCCCTTCCTCCAAGGCTCAATCTCTACCCAGCAATAACAAAAAATGAGTATGTTCTCTAGCAATTCCCCAGGCCCCAAGCTGGGATCAAATCCATCCTATTTATCTCATTAGGGTTATTTTTTGGTTAACTGTCTAGTTATCCTAATACATATCCTCTAAGTTTAGATAAGAGACAAAAATAACTCATTAAGATACTGAATGTATCATCTCTGTAGTGCAAACTTCTAAATGTAGCATATATGAAGTCCTGTCACATCTCTACTCGTTTAACTTACCCAACAACTCTGTGATGTACATGTTGTAAAAAGTGAAGATCAGAAAGGTTAAGCCACCTGCTGAAAGTCACACAGCTTGTAAAGGCTAAAGCCAAAATTCAAAACTAGGTTGTTCCACTCAAAATCTCACATTGTTAACCAAATGTTATATTACAAGTTCTGTTTTGGTAGTTAGGAATTATTTTTTTTTAGCAGAATATATAATCTAGTAGGCTTAAAGAGAAGATGAATTGTTTTTCTTTTTACTGATAGTTTTATTAATTTTAAGAATAATTATACGTTGGCTGTTTGAGGGGTTTTATATATAATCAGTAAGGGGTTCATATCAATTAAAATGTCCCTGGAAGACTTCAAACAAAAAGTATGAACCTACAAGAACCAAAGAAAATGGGAAGATGAGGCTAACCACATGATTTAAGTTGATGGAGACATATCATTAATGGAACAAGAAAACTGAATCCAGGGTCAAAAATAAGGAAATTCAAGAAACAATCAATTTCAAAAAAGTACACACAAGAGTCTTCAAAACTTATGACATCAGGCACTTCTACAAGGGAAGTCGAGAATAGCTGACAGAGGATACTTTTTATAAATTCTAATTCACATTTAAATGTGGGTGTGTATGCACGCACACGAGAGAGATAGAGGGGGGGAGAGATACCTGAATACAGCCAATTTATGGAATACAAATAAGGTCACATGTGATTGGTAAATAGAAGAATGATATCACTAGAAGATGGACTGTATTTTGATTTATTGGGGAATTTTCCCAGCATTTGATTATTTTGTGCCAGTAAGCACCAGCAGTTGAATGCAATGTTGCAGCGTCAGCCGAAAGCACCAGGCCACAAAAGTAGCTCACATACATGATAAATGTCCACTCCATGTTCCTCTTTTTTGACCCAGTGCTATTGGGTGACCTTCTTTAACTTTCCCAGAACTCAACACCTTCAACTCTTCCTTACATCCCCTTCTATTGAGCTATCTTTATTTTATTTTATTTTTTTAAGAAGAACATATACTTATTATAGTGCTCCATTTATTGATGATCTGCTGTGTCTTTAACTGTACTAGTATTTTTCCTTAGGAATTGTTGTTAGTATTCTGGCTATAAGTTTCATTACTACTGAGTATACTGTTCCTAATCCTATTTTTTCCATAGCTGTTTAATTTAGCGGCATGTGAAAATTTTTAGTAACAAATATATTACTTTATACATGTGATAAAATGTTGAAACTGCTGTGGACAGATTTTCAAGATAAATGTATTCTTTTTAAAAAGAAGTATAATTGTATGCATAGTGTGATTTCTTTTTTGTACAAAAGAGAAAATGAAACTGTATATAGATTTGCTTTTGTATCACAGAATATGTTTAAGAGACTTGCAGGTTGATAGCACAACAGCAGCTACCTAGGTCTGCATCTCCCAATATTTCCACCTAAAACAAACTAGAGCAAGAAGGAGAAAAGAAAAAAAAGTATGCACCAAAACCATGCCTTCATTGCAAGTTGAAAATAGAGAATGCTCAAACTTTAAAATTAAATAAAATGTGGGAAAGGTAAGTGCAGAAGTCAATAGATTCCAGTGTACACTATACCCTCCTGCAAAGGCTTTGTGTTGAAAAGAGTAGGCAGAAAGAAAGAAAGAGTGAGAAAGAGAGAGGGGAGTTGGGGGGGAGAGGAGAGGAGAGGAGAGGAGAGAGGGAGAAGTGCTGGAAAGAGAAAAGAGAAGAGCTAGCCTTAGGCCTGAAGTTATTCTAAAACTACTGCCATTAAGAGTAGGACAGTTGTGAAAATACTTTCTAAAATAAAGTATCCTGAATTTTCACAGCATGACTTACAAAGAAAACTTAAAGTTCTGACTGTTTGAAGTGGCTGTCTTTGAGACACATAGCATCTGAGAAAGAAAAAAGAATAAAAGGAAAAAAAGAGGTACCCCTTGGGGAAAAATAATGGAATGTAACTAATATTTTAAACTATAATCCCAGATATCTTTTTAAAAATAAGTTAAGACTTGAATCCACAAATTGAAAGGGCAAACAGGAGAAAATTAACTGAGGATGATTAGCTCTTAGAAGTACCCTAATAAAACTATTAAACTTTGAAGATATTAAAAAATATTCAAGTTCTTTAGACAAAAAGATCAAATAAGTTACAAGGCAAAAAGAATTAGAACAATGTTCAGTTATTTAAAAGCAACATTCAGAGCAAGGCCACAATAGAGGAGGACATGCAAAAAATCAATAAAAGAAAGTGTGAACCAAGGATTTTGTATCAAGTTAAGCATTCCTTAAATATAAAGGTGATAGAAAATGTTTTAAGCATATATGAATTTAGGGAATTCTCTACTAGTGAGACCTCCTTAGGAAAACTAGAATGAGCTTCATTAAAACATGAGAAGGCAGGGGAAAATTCAGCAACAGGACTGATACTGAGCATTTTAATATATGCAATTTAAATTTAATGCTAAAACAATAGTGGATATGAGGGGGAACTACTAATGTACAAATTCTATATGTAGTGACAAAGTACATTTTTTTAAATGGGAGGAAAAAAGTTAAAAAGGAAATTTGAATGAGATCATTGGTTTTCTTTTTTTATTGACATGTAACATTGTATTAGTTTAAAGTATACCTATTGATACTATTATAGACAATACATAGGGAATAAAAGATAGCTTGAAAGCTGACAAACCATGTAGTAAAATTTTATGAAAAGTAGGAATTAAGGGCATAAAAACGCTATAAGTACAGAGGTAATAACTGGAACAAAAATACTTTCCAAAATATGTTTTTACTTAAGATCACATCATATAGAGAAAGAAGCATAAAATTATAACATAAACCATATCATTGTAAAATGTTATGACAGAAAGGAGACCAAACATATTTGGTACAACAATAAATGTGAATGGACTTAGTTTACCTTTTTAAAGAAAAAAGACATTTAATTTGCTCACAAAACAAGACTCAGTCATGTTATATTCAAAAGGCAGATCTAAACAAAGTGACTTATAGAGGCATATTTTTAAGGGAAGGCCAAAGGTATAACAGCCACATAGAAACAGTAAGAAAGTAGGGGTATTATCAAACCTAGTATAATTTAAGTGCACAAGAATTAAAGGTGAAAAGGGACCTTTTTCATGCTAAAAGCAGAATTGACAAAAATGTTAATAAACATGGGGGGGTAGAGAAGAAAATAACTGACCTAAGTAACTACCTTCTTCTGATTATCGACTAAAGATTAAAGAAAAAAATGAACTCTACATATGTATTTTAATTTAGATATTTAATTTTCACAGCAGTATAGTTCAAAAATTCTGATACTATGCATATTTGAAGATTGAGCAAGTTAATAACTATATTGATGATAAAAGTCAAAGTTCTCATTTTTAGAGAATATGGTTACATGTAAAGAAAGGGGTAAACTAGAATAAACCCTGAGGTGTTGGTTTGGAATGGGTAATATCAGTAAGAGTTCATTGTTATTTCCTAGGTCTGGAATGACCTGGGAGCAATGACACCTTAAGAGAAATGAGCACTCCAGTCTCTTTGATAGGAGTTTCCAGATCCATTCTCAAATAAAGCTAAAAGCTCCTTAAAGAAATGGTTGATTAGAAGGAAACTGCAAGATGAGTCTGGAGAATCTTGTGCAAGAAAGTAGGGGGTGCTAGAAATAAAAAGGGGCATTTCAAACAGACAAAACATTATGTTTGTGAGATTCATGTATGTTGGTACATAAAGTTATACTTTATTCATTCTCACTGCTGCATCATTTCCTGATGTTTGAAATATCAAAATGTTTTTATGTATTCCCTTATTTTTGGACACGGGTCCAGTTTCAGTCTATTTAGAATTGTGCTGTTATAAGTGATTTTGTACATATCTTTTGATAACTGTGTACACATCTATGTTGGGTATAAATCTAGGAGGACTGCTAGGTCATAGGGCATATATATGTTAAGCTTTGATAGATAATACCGACAGTTTTCTGAAGTGGTTATTGCGGTTTACTTTCCCACAAGCAGTGTGTGAGTTCCGTTTGCTCTGTGTTCTCTTCAAACCACACAATTTTCTTCCTTTTTGTGTTAGCCATTCTGATTTTTAAAGAAGTCAGTAAAAAAAGATAGATTATCACAAAGAAATGACAGTTAATTGACAGCAGACTTCACAGCAGTTACTCTGGAAACAGGAAAACAGTAGAAATGATACGTCTTCCAAGAAATCTCCAAGCTTCTGCCCTTGTCTTCTTGTAGTCTGTCATCAGCACAACAAATTGAATGATTTTTATCAAAACGTTAAGTCAGATCATGTAATTCCTCACCTCAAAACTATCCATTAGCTTTGCATCTCACTCTAAATAAAAAAACAAAGTTTTAATATAGTACAGTGAGACCTTAATGAATTGGTCCTCTCTTAGGCTTTTTTCCACCTGCTTTTGGCCCCAACTGCCTAGACTTTCTTTGCCTTCATTGATCACACACCAAGCATGCTCCCAACTCACGTTCTTTGCACAGGCTGTTCCTTGGCCTGGAAAACTCTTCCCCCAAATGTCCACCTGGCTTCCTTGTAAACTGCTTAAACAGCCAACGTCCTACCACTCCCTATCTTCTTTCCTGAATTATTTTACTCCTTAGAATTTATCCCCATCTAACATAATATATGCATAATTTTTATCGGTTTTTTAATCCACTGTTGTATAAGCACAGCTGAAAATAACTATCATATAAGAAAATCTTGAATAAATTGATAAATTAATATAATATTGAAAGTCAGTTTTTAAACTTACAGTTAACTCCTTTGAAGAAAAATTGTCTTATTTCCTCTACTACTTTAAGTATATCTCTTTCACTTTGTCAAATTTTTAATATTATGTGCTGAGTTGTGCTTTTTCTTTGTATTTACACTACTTTGAATTCATATTGATTCCTGATATTGTTGTTTGATAAGTTTCACAAATTAAAAAAAATCTTCAGCTTGTATTTCTTAAGACATTCATTCTTTCACTTTCTCTCTTCTGGAACTATTAAGTACATGCATTCTGGATCTTCCATATCCCATATATTTCTTTCATACTTTTCTATAATTTTTATCTTTATATTTTCTTTGTATTTCTACCTGTGTATTTTCTGATTATCAGTTTTCAGATTCCCTAATCCTCTCTCCTGTTACGTCTTGAACACCTAATTGTAGTTACAGTGTTTTTAATTTCGAGGAATTGTTTCTTTCCTTTTTTTATACATGGGTTTTAATTCTCTGGTTTAATTCTCCGTATTTTTATCTATTTTATTAAAATTGTTAGTTGTAACTTAAGTCCATTTTTGAAAATTCTAGCATCTTGATCACTTGTGGGTTTACTGCTTTGTCTGTGTTCTTCTTGATTTTTGTCATTTGGTCTTATTTCCTTTTATTTATGATATATTTTATTGAATGCAGTGTACATGAATGATGGCAAAGGCTCTAGATGCTGTTTTGTTTCTCCCACTAGATTTCATTTTCTTCCTATAGGCAGATGGAATGTAGGCACATCATGTTATTCTAGCTCAGATTTGTCTATTTTTCCCCCTTTTACTCCATTTACCTGTTTTCAGGGTCTCAACTAAAAGCCTAAGCTTTAACCATAGCCCCTCATTCTTGTCAGGCTTGGAATGTCAATTTTTTGTCTTCCAGCACTGTGAATTCTCTAGAAACTAATTAGTGTTATAGCCTTTAGTATCTGTTTTTAACATTCTTAACATCTCACCCCATGCATGTATTGTTTAGGAGTTGGTAAATATCTCAAGATGAAATGATATGCAGAATTTGGGTTTCATTTAATTTGATTTCCCTCAGTGATGCTCCTTAAGTCTTGGCTGTCTTTGCTTTTCTCTGATAAATTTAAATACCTTTTAGTCCCTACCAGGCGTATTAATCTAATACAAGCTACACCATTCTAGCTAAATTCTAGCTAAATGTAAAAATTTCTCTAGAAATACACATACATTTTACATTAAAATCTGCAGCTGTTCAAAAGGTGAGCAAGTGGTGCTGATTGAGGTCTGAGAAATGAGAAAATAAATTTCTTCTTCCATTTTCAGAGCAGTAAGTAGTAGTGATAGACTAACACCTCTCTTTCTCTGTGAGTCATGCTTTTAATTTTAATATTTTAGAGAATATACTGATACTCAGTAATTATCATGACAACTGAAAGTTTTCGTGTTACACCACAGTAGCTTACAGAAATAAGCATATAATTAAAAAATATATATGGATATATGGATATATATCAATAGATAGATAAATTTTTATTGTGAAAGCAATAGAATTCTCCTAAAAACAAAACAAAAATGCAAACAACAAATAATAATTCTCTGCAGTAAGTAAAAGAAAACAGGAAGCAAGACTGGCTACATAATTTGTCTGTCATCATTTGACCCAGTGCAAAATGGAAACGCAGGACCCTTTTTTATTTTTATTTTTATTTTTTTATTTTTTTATTTTTTTTTTGCGGTATGCGGGCCTCTCACTGTTGTGGCCTCCCCCGTTGCGGAGCACAGGCTCCGGACGCGCAGGCTCCCGACGCGCAGGCTCAGCGGCCATGGCTCACAGGCCCAGCCGCTCCGCGGCATATGGGATCCTCCCAGACCGGGGCACGAACCCGTATCCCCTGCATCGGCAGGCGGACTCCCAACCACTTGCGCCACCAGGGAGGCCCAGGACCCTTTTTTAAAAATTAAGAAATTCAAGACACCAATAGCAGAACATTAAGTAGATTCTTAAGAATAACAAGTCTTCCTTCTTTATTTCTAAAGTTTATAAATAGGCTAGAGTAAAAGCAACTCTAAAAGTTCCCCTCATTGTAAAGTTCTAAGTAATTTCTCTAATGAGTTGGATGATGCCCAAAATAATATGTATGCAGTAATATATAATCCACTGTGGAAAAAGTGTGCATAATGAGAATGTATGTAAGAAGTATTATTTTTTAAAAGGATATATGTGGGCTGTATAGGAAAATAACTTACACCTTTCTCATCAAAGAAAAAAATGCAAAAACATACACTTTATATATTAACTATAATGTATATCTTCTTGAGAGCTGCCTTTTTTTAAATGCTTGAATCCATTGTTTTTATTCTACTCTGTTATTCTGAGCCCAAATGTCCACAAACATTATAACTTCCTTTTCATACCATGATACTTTTTCTTGGTAAAATCTAATTTACATGTATAATCAGACAATGGAGTCTTACAATGCTTCCAATTGGAAACAGATTTTGCAAAAATAAGTTTCAACCATTTCTTAATAATAAACAGTAGTTGATGACATAAAAAGTTTCTCATACATCATGCTCTTTCATGCTTTTGAAATGGCTTGTCCTGTTCCCCTGACCTGGAATGCTTTTATCATCCTGATTTAACTGGCAAACCTTTGGTTTTATTTCAGGACTCAGTTTAGACAGAAAGTGTTGTTGGAACTTGCTGGCTGAGTTCTGACTGATTTCCTGTGCTCCCATAGCACGTTATACAGACTTAGAGCATAGATGGGCCACGAGATATGGAATATCATGTATTGTCAGTCTGGCTGCTTTTTACGGAAGTGCCTTACTTTATTAATCTTTGTTATCCCAGCATGTAGTAGTTATTCAATAAATAACTGACCAAACAGAAGTGAACTAAACTAATTGTGTTTATAATTATACTCCTCAAATGTTTCTCGAGCACCTAACATTTTTCAGACAATGGACAAATACCAGTGAGCAAGCCAGATTTGATCACTGCCCTTACGGAACTCAAAATACCAAAAAGAAAGATTAAAAATGAAAGAGAAATAATACTGTGATCATAGCTCTGAGGAGCGTATAGAGTGTTATGGGCATGTAACATGACCTTAGGACACCAAAATTACTTAGCATAAAATTAAGTTACTAAACTGATGTATTCAGCATTTTCATTACAAATTATTAGATAGATTATGCAGACAACTTATCTTGTTAAGTCTGTTTTCCCTTTGTTCTTACATAATGATGTCATTCCCCCATTTCCTAATTTCAAACTTTTTGATTATCTTTGTATTCATATGAACCCCAAGGCAAAGAGATACAGAACTGCATATTTTAAAGCATAACTTAACTATCTAGGCTTTACACGTTCCCATTCCAACTAACATCCCCTTATTAACACTCCTCGGCCTCCCTTTTATGATCCTAGCCCACCCCTTCCATTTATAGGCACCAAATCAGCATGGAATTAATATTACCTCCTTTCAAACAGAAAGAAAAAATAGTTAGATTTCTATGAAAATCTTAAGATATACCTGTGTAGTTGTCAGAAATCTATGACAACTTTTTATATTGCTAAGACATGCCTTCCCATTATAAATGTTTATTACATTTATTTGTTTATTTGTTTATTTGTTCTTTGATAATATTAAAATATATATTTATTTTTTCTTTGATAATATTAAAATATATACTAATACATAGGTGTGAGAAATATGAAATCCTAGGTCAAATAAATAGTGCAACATTATATATTAGTGTTAAAGCTCCTGTTTTAGGATATAGGTAAAATTATAATGACAGTACATCAAAAACTTTTCTTCACTTAGAAGCTTTGTTATGGAACATTGTTGTTCTAAAGTTGTATGAGGTAGTATCATGTAAAATTACAAGTGAAATGGAGTCCAAGATCATCTAGTCAGTCTGATGATCTTCATATGTGCTTAGATATATCTTCACCTATATAATATTTTCATACATATGACTGAATTATTATTTGCTCTTCAAATCTGGCTTTTCTTATATACAGACTGTGTCTTAGTTTATATCACTAGTGCATAATTTATATTAAAATATCATATACTCTGTCGCTGTGTTCATTTGTAAAATGAGCATTCTTGATTTTGGCTACCAATGACTAAAAGCTATGTATGATTTTAAAGAGTGAATAGGGTCTTGGAGTACATACTACATGAGAAATAATGCTTTTGCTTCCCTGTACCTGCTATTCATTGTTGTATTATATTTCTCATGCATGGGTTTCTTTCCATGAGTGATTTTAATAATTTAATCTGTTATTTTGGAGAAATTGCTGTTCAGGAAACTGGAAAATTAACTTCTGTTTTAAAGCCATTTGCTGGAGATCTAGGGGAAAAGTTTCCCATCTTCAGGCAGAAAATCTTTAGAAACATTCTGTGCATTTTTAGTCTATAAGTACAAATCTGTTAACTAGTTATAAATTAGAGAAGCAGAATTAATTCCTCCAAAAACAAGGAAGAAAATTCTTAGCCTTAGATAAGATAGCCCATATATGGGATTGTCTACCATCTGTGGAACTTATGCTACTTATAAGTGTTGGAATAGTTAACTAATCAGAGTTCTGGTCTTCAGAGAAACTTGGGTGAGATAACCTTAAATTTCTCAAACTATAATAAATTTATTTTAAATGTGAGCTTTGGGGTTGGTAATTTTTCAGTGGTTACCATGATCAACTATTCCTTGCTTTTTGCTGGCTTTCTTGAAAGACTGATACCTCAGAAGTACAATTTTGTCTCTCCGACCCATTGGGGGAGATAGAAAACTACTGCATGTACATACCCTGGCCTTTGATCCTAGAAAACTTAGGAATAAATTAGTTTAGAAAAATGATTGTATTCTAGACGAGCTAAGAGTCTTCTTTCCTAAGAGCAGAGGAATAATATAGCAACTTAATTTTGAATACATTATTTCTAAAGCCTACATGGCCAAGGGTATTACATGACACATCTGTGTTTAAGGTTTAAATTTCTTTGCAAAAGTCTTCTTTTTTTAAAAGATACGTTTATTTATCAAAAACAAAACTTGTGAACAGGCATTTAAAATGTTTAACATTGGACTGATACAATAGTAAAATTAACCTGTGAAATTTTGAAGATAGAAAGGTCTAATTTAGTCTAAATAAGATCTGAAACACCTTTATGAAACTTACTTTGCACAATCATTGTGGTTTTAAAGAAGTTATGTGTATATTACTATGACTCAAACTGCAGGGACAATTTTAAATACTTAAAAAAAATAAAGTACATTCTAAACTGTGCTATCAAATATAGTAGCCACTATCCACATGTGACTTTAAATTTTAACTGGCTAAAATGAGATACCATTTAAAATTTAGTTCCTCTGTCTAATTAGCCACATGTCAAGTGCTCAAAAGCCACATGTGGCTAGCTACTACCATATTGGACAATGTAAAATTATAGAATATTACCAACATAATGGAAAGTTCTATTGGACAGGGCTGGTCTAATAACTTATGTAAGCAACCACCATAATAAAGTTAACCACATAAATCTTGAAAACCTTCTGTAAATATGAAGTTTTTGTTGTTGTAAGTTTGCTTCTAATCCAGGGAATATTTCAGATAACACAAAATACAAATCAGATTTGAACTCTGCATACACAATTTGAAATTTAATCTTGCCTAGGTTATAAATTTACTTTTCTATATTAACTCTATTACCAGTAGTTTGTTAAATTATTTGCGAAAGTGAATGGTGAAGCCCAAGACTAATTTAGATGAATTAATCTGAAGTTAAAAATCTGGAAGGTTTTTTTGGCTTGAATTATCTACTTTTTAAGACCATTGTAGACATAGCCTAAACATATAAAGATATGCATAGAAATACTGTAGTTTTATTAAACTAAAGGCAACTAATAGCAAATTATTTATTTGGAGAATAGAGTAAAAATTAAATCTTTTATCTTTATAAAACTAATTATACTATACTTCACTAAAATACTCTAAAAGTTGAATTTAATTTTCAAAAGATATATCATATGAAAATATGTATCTGTTGTACCAATTGATCACATAAAACCATCTTAAACTATCTCAAAAGTCACAAAAATAACAAGACTTATCAGCTTTCACACAAATTATATCATTTGACCTACTTATTACTTTCTATTGAATTTCTTCTTTGCCTTGTTAAAAATCAGAAGTTAATTAATGTCAGTTATTTAAGACACAGCCGTGGGCCACAATCAAATGGCCATAACTAAAGGTTGAACTCTCACAAGGAAAAACTTTGCTCTTCGAACAGTAACAAGGAACACTCTAAAACGAATGTGACTGAGGACTGTTCAACAGGTTGAAAGCTGAAAGATGGCATTGTAACTGATAAAATTGTTTCTTAAACACAAATAATCAAAAACAATGAAATTATACAATATTTCCTATGGCTGAAACATTCAAGAACTTTTAAATAAAGTGCTTAAGTTAAAAATAAAATCCTAGTAAACAACAAGGATTTACTGTGTAGCACAGGTAATATCTTGTGATAACCTATAATGGAAAAGAATCTGAAAAAGAATATATATATGTATAACTGAATCACTTTGCTCTACACTAGAATCTAACATAACACTGTAAATCAACTTTACTTCAATTAAAAAAACAAAATCCTGGGAGGGGGTAAGCTGGAAGTCTTCATGGAGGAAGTGGGATTCAGTGTGAGGATTTAGATATGATAGTAGGTAGGGGAGGCTGGGCTGGAGAGCCGATGGGGATGGTGGGGAGGAGCAGTGCATTGCACCCTGAGTATAAAAAAAATAAAATTCTATTAATGAGCAAAATGGAATTATTTTTTAATTCCCCAATAATGCTGCCAATAACCTTTAAGATCACTTTTTTTCTAATTGAATTTCTGATAAAATTTTTTTCATTTAAACTTTGTAAGATTTAAACGTGTATGCATTTCAGTTAATAGAATTAATCATAAAAACAGTAAACATTAAAATCTTTATGTAGATGTTTCAGAAACCAAAAAAAAAAAAAGTTAGCGTTGAAATCTGGTCAGATTCTTTATGTTCATAGTGATATGTTCTCAAATTTAAATTACTTCAATGGAATCAAAAAGTCTCCTAATATGATTTTCTATGTTGACTCCTGATATTTCATGATAAAATTTATCAGAAGTTAATTAAAAGAATTCTCTTCTTATCAGAAGTAAATCAAAAGAGCATAGGTCTCATCTCTGGAAAGCTTACGTCAAACAATATGATGTTAATCCTATGAATCCCCTACTGATGGATGTATAAGAAAGCCAGCGTGGATGTTTTGGTTATATGTCAACCATACCACCCTTCTCAATCAGTGTAGCTTAACCTAAGCTCTGTACTGCCGATTCACTTGACATGTTGAGTGTCTACTACCTGCAAGTTCCTATGCTCGGTATTATGAGTTGCCTATCCAACTATGGTTCTCTACATCACTACCTATATCTGTATCACTGACACTCATTTTCATCTGTCATTAAGAGCTAAAAGTGCTATTCTCGTTCTACATTAAAACAGCAATGAAAACGATCTTTAGGCGTTTACTACCATTCCCTTATTCAGAGGTTCTTATTGGAATACTGTCCATCACTTTATTCATGAGATGAAACATTACACATCTTCCTAATGCAATTCTGCCTCCCTTGTTGGCCAAAAAAGAACGTAGGCTATTTCTGTAGGTGTGAATGCAGAACTACAATGCCACTACAACAGGCTAATTTTTTTTTTTTTTTTTTTTGCGGTATGTAGGCCTCTCACTGTTGTGGCCTCTCCCATTGCAGAGCACAGGCTCCGGACGCACAGGCTCAGTGGCCATGGCTCACGGGCCCAGCCGCTCTGCGGCATGTGGGATCTTCCTGGACCGGGGCACAAACCTATGTCCCCTGCATCGGCAGGCGGACTCTCAACCACTGCGCCACCAGGGAAGCCCAACAGGCTAATTTTGGAATTAATAACTTGAGAAACTTAGAGGATGGTACAGTAGTGTTAAAAAAAAAAAAAAAGATGACTGACGTTCAAGTACTTCAGTCAGCTAAGCCAGTACCTCTTGGCTCTGACTGTCGAAGGAGTCCTTGCTGGAGGCAGCTGTGATTTGGATGTGGACTTCCTGTGGTCATATCTAAGACTGCGAATACAGCTATTGATAGCAGTCACACACAATTCCCAGTCATATCCAGTTTCTGAAAGATCACAAGTCTCGTAGATGTCTTGGAGACACTCTCAGAGCGCATTAATCTTACTGGTGTTCAGGGTGCACATGCCACACCCCAGGTTGCTGTCGGCTTTACTTTTTATCAGGACTTCCTCTGTGAACAGGTTGCAAATAAGGTATCTGGCTGATAGCTCTGGGCAAGACTTCTGTTTTACTATATTCAGAACTGATTTTGGCATCCGTATACTTCTACATGGATTTCCAAAATATTCCAGTGTTTCATAAGAGACCATTGAATTATCAATGGAAGCTTCTTTAATTCCTTCAGGGAGAGCTCTGCTGTTCTGCTGAGAATTCCCATTTTTTCTTGTTTCTGAGACAGCTGCTTGCTGAGACAACTGGGAATTACTTTCACTACCATCACCCTTTACCTGCTATTCATCATCATCTTACATTTCCCCAGCTTATTTAGAAACAGCACAGTAATTTTCAGTCTTAAAAAACATCATTTGTTCTGTCATTATTTCTTCTGAAATCTCTTTCTTCCAGGTTTACTTTTTATCTTAATATAAACCATGCATAATATTTTCTACCACAGTCTACCAGTAGTAAACTTTTTCATTCATTCTTTTGTCTGGAAATATTTCTTTTTATCCTTATCTTGAATGATACCTTAGTGGCATATGAATAACTGTTAATTTTTATAGATGAGCCAATGAAAAATGTTTTTCAGTGTCTGTCCTCTGTTGTAAATATGTATCCTGCCATTGGCATAAATTTTTGTAATGTCATTTTTATAATGCCTTTTCTCTCTTTTTTAAGAAACCTCTTTGCTTTGATTTTCTACACTTTATATACATATGAGGAGATACATATGTGTGGACACGTATATAGATAGATATAGAAAGGGGTATAGACAGTCATCTATATCGGTCTATCAATAGAGGGAATAACTCATTGTGCTTCCTTAACCAGTCTCTGTTATAACTACTCAACTCTGCCATTATATCAATAACATAAAAGCAGCCATAAATAATATATAACTAACTAAGTCTGTGTTCCAATAAAACTTCACTTATAAAAACAGCCAGTGGGCTGGATTTTGGTGCCCCTGATTGGATCACAGATTATTATTCTGATTACATAGAGAGAATTCAGGAATGTCCATGGTACTCTGTGAAATGTCTATAAAAACCTATAAATACTATAAATATACAAGATTTTTTGTAAATGTGTATAAGTCTGAATATATACAAATATGTGTGTGTGAGAAGGGGGAGAGAGCGTGTGCCTGTGGATGTGGGTGAGAGTATGTTTGATGTGAGAGTATGTGCGTACACCTGTAATTTTTTCTCTGGGGAACATCTACATCTTTCTTCAAATGTTTGAAAGATCCAAGGCTCTAAAAACATTAATAAAATCACAGAAATATCCCTGATTTAGAATTTAGAATAGAAATTCTGAAACCCTACAATTCCCTGACACCATTTTCTCTTAACACGTACCCGTTCCAGCATAAAAATAATTCATTGCACTTTAAATAACTTGAGCATGATATTCTGGGTCCTTTTTCACCTTAATGTGAGCATGGGCCTGGAAGGGAGAGCAGGTAGGAGATACGTGAGAGGGAGTTTGATAAAGCATGATGCTAACATTCTTTTTTGGATGATTCTAAAACTGCCATGATATTTAAAGAACTTAAGGTCAACTTACTGAACTCCCTCAACTTACTTCCTTTCTCACTAATTTCAACTGCTAATTTTAACCTCCTATCAGCAAAACTGTTCAACTCCTGATGCAGAAACCAAACCACCATCTGCACGCACTCTATTATTTCCATCACTAATTGTTGGCTCCAAAAATATAAAAATAGTGCAGCTACAGCTTTACCTTCTGAATGGAATACAGGCTTTTCTTTTTTCTTCCTTTGTTTTTTGATCAGCTGGGCTAAGATAGATCTACTAGTAAATGCAGGTGTTCATTTTGGGCTTTTAGCCAAAGTTTCTGCTTAAGGTGGCTGAATTGGAGTAGGTCATCACTGGCAGGTGTTTTTTTGCTTTAACTTGCTTACATAATGAAGGTAAATTATAATACGGTGTAATGTTCTCATAATTTCTTTCTGAGCCTCTGTAATAATTTAGTTCTCTTTTCTATGTATTCTTAGTTAACCATTAACAGTCATAAGCAGTACCTTATGATTGTGTCTATTTATGAATCTAGTTGGAACTCTTAAACTAACATTTGAGTGCAATATAACAATAGCTATCAATAAGTTTAAAATCCACCTTGTTGAACAGTCTGACAGTCAAAAATGAGTTACATATATAATTTGAATATTATTTGTTGGAAAAAATGAAATTAAGATATTCTGAGGTTAGATTTCAGTATCATATTTTAGAGTTTTATAACAATTAAAGCATATTGTTTATACATAATAGGCCTCAAAAATATTCTTCTCACAAATTAAAAAAAAAATAGAATAGACCTAAATTTGGAATTCTTGCTCATCTAATTTTACCCAGTATACTTCTGGAATAATTTAAGCCAGGTTGTTCGGATACTTTTTATTTTGTATGTATATAAATATATAACAAGTATATCTATATAAATATCTGTATAAATACGTAGATAAATATATATGTATATATATGTGTGTGCATATGTGTGTGTGTGTGTATGGCAATAACTAAATGCAACCAGAGTGAAGAAATTACAAATAATTACCAGCTGGGGATGATGATGTAGTTTTATTTTCAAGGGAAGAAGAATAAAAATTTGGCTTGGTTCTGATTCAATCTGGGTTCCATGATCAGTAAAAATTGTGCATTAATCTAAGGCTTGAATGTATAGAATTCCAGACATAGTACTAAGTGTGACACAGAGTACATTGTGAAATAAAATATGGCAGCTTTAAAAGTCCAGTTTTATTAACAACATTTTGTTTTTTATAACATTTCATGGGAAGAAGGCCTGCTCAGTCAAAGGGTTGAAGACATTATTAGTCACAGGACAGTTTGTAACTAAAGAGGAAAGATGCTTATAAAAACTGTATAATAACTTTTAGATCATTTTCATATGAATAATGAAGAGGGTATAAATTGCAACTAAGTTTTCTGTAGGAAAAAAGTTATGAACCTTTAAGCATCTGTGTAGATTTCTATTTGGAAGGTAAAGCATTGACTAAAGCTATTAATCCTTGTTAAGTGTCTTGCATTTCAGATTAACGCCAAATATGTTATATTTTTCAGTGTGTTGATATCACCCAGTAAAGATGATCTCATCATTAGCTTTAAATTTATAAGTCCCAACAGAAGCATACTACATTTATGTTTTCCCCTTATAGCTGCATATATTTTTGTAGATTTTGGAAAGTGAGGAAGGTAGTGTCCAAGAGCTGTAAAAAAGGAAGCAGGAAGTGCCTGTCACTATTTAAATACATTTGAAAACATTTCCTGTTAGTTAACCATAAAGGAATTTAGATTAAGGATATCCATGAGTCTATAAGTCAGACAAAGACAAATATGGTACGATTTTATTTACATGTGGAATCTAACAAAACAAAACAAATTAACAAACATAACAAAACAGAAACAGGGTCTAGATGTAGAGCACAACATCTGGTTGCTAGAGGGGAGAGGTTGGGGGGAGGAAAGAAATAGGTGAGGAAGATTAAGAGGCACAAACTTCCAGTTATAAAATAAATGAGCCACAGGTATAAAATCTACAGTGTGGGGAATATAGTCAATAACTATGTAACACCTTTGATGGTGACAGATGGTAACTAGACATACAGTGGTGATTGTTTTGAAATATATAGAAATATCAAATCACTGTGCTGTGTAACAGGAGCTAACATAGTGTTATAAGTCAATTATATGTCAAAACCAAACAGACTCACAGAAAAAGAGATCAGATTTGTGGCTCCCAGATGTGGGGGAATGGGGAGAGGGAGAACTGGATGTGATAGTCAAAAAGTACAAACTTCCAGCTCTAAGATAAGTACTAGGGATGTAATGTACAACATGATAAGTATAATTAACACTGCTTATGTTATATATATAAAAATAGTTAAGAATCCTCATCACAAGGAAAAAATATTTTCATTCTTTAATTTTGTGTCTATATATATGAGATGATGGATGTTCACTAAACATATTGTAATCATTTCATGATGTGTGCAATTCAAATCATTATGCTGTATGCCTTAAGCTTATCCAGTACTGTATGTCAGTTATATCTCAATAAAACTGGAAGAAAAAAAATTTTTTTAATGAAACAAAAGAAAAGGAAGAAAGGAAGGAAAGAGTGGGTCTTGCAAGGAAGGCCATAAGGGATTGGAAGGCTTGAAATCAGCTGAACTCTTCAACTTAACCACAGCCATTCTTGTTCTTTCATCTACTTCTTAATTCATCTTGACTGATGTTTATTACTTATGCAACACTAGATTCTCTTTCAGAAGTGAAGATTAATAGGTGAATAGAGAAGGCAAAAATCTCTACTATTTTGGAGCTTATATTCTAGTGGAAGAATCCAAACAAATAAAGACGTAATACAGTACACGCATAATATGTCACATGGTCATGAGTGTTGTAGGGAAAATATAAAGCAAAGAAGGAAGTTAAGTAGTGTATGTATGCAGGGAGGGCCGGGGAAGATGAGAGAGGAGCTATGCAGGTCTTAGTGCAAAGGCAGTGAGGAATGATCCGGGAATGTGGGTTTCTTTGTAATGACCTAGAGGAACAGGAATAAGGAGCATACTAATATTAGACCAGTGGGGTGGTCTAGAGACTAATAATCATTTTCAAGACACTAGGATCACTTTGGAGGAACACTTGCTTCTCTTTTTATTCTCTCAACTTTTCCCCGTGACTTGTGTGAGCTAATTTTTTTCCTTCTGTTCAACTCTGCTTTAGTAGAATTTTCATGTTAATTCTTGGCCAGCACAGGCCCCATTGTACTACTTATCGGGTGTGCTGCTTTCAGTTTCTGACCCTTTTATATGACATACTGCTGTAAAGACTGTAGAAAGGTTTGAGATTTTACTGTACTTTCAAGCTACCGATTTCACCTGCCACAATTTACTATCAATTTTGTAAGAGCGCTGCTGGCAAACCTGCCTTACCTGTTCCCCAGAAGGAGATAGTGTCTTTAATAACCTGGCATCTGCCTTCTGCCCTGGAAGGAGATACTACCTTCCTCTTCCAAGGACCTTTGCTATACAAACTTCCTTGAAAACATAGTTCAGAACAAAAGCTGGTCAGTGGTTCTTTATAAGATGTGTCGAATCACAAAAGACCAGTGGAGGATTGTCTCCCAACAGCTTTATCATTGCTCTCTCTCCAACTTAACAAGTGCCAAGATTTCTTGCTACTATTAAGATTTGCAACCCTGACTCACTTCTCACCTAGCCAGAATGTCTTAATTCCTGAGTCGGCCTCCCTAACTCTATGGATCTTCCAAATCTAATATTCCATGTATGTTATTCTTATAATAAAATTTAATTCAAATTGTATTAAAGTATAAAATGATCTGCGTCTTAGAAAAATTGAAGTAGCTGAAGTTTAATTTTAATATCCTAAACTTCTCATGTAATCCTTCTTGATAATATCTGTTTTATTGTCTATTTTCTTGCCTTTAGGAAGGGATGTGAAAAATAATTTATTCTGTGGTGTTATGGTGTTAATAATTAACAGATTGAATTAATTAACCAATCAAGGACATTTGTGTTTTAACAAGTATCTAGTCAAAACTAAAGGAATTATCATTATTTGTATAAGTAGTAAAGATGAATAGAAAACTTGTTTTGAATCAGAAAGAGCCTTTTGTGACGTACCTATGGGTCTCTAATTCAGAAAAGGACTCCATCCTGTGAGTATAGTATGTAGCCTTAGCTGCATGAAGCAGACCCAAGTGTATCAGATTTGCTTTATCCAGAGCAGCAGTGCTCTTTTCTTTTACATATGGGTCCCCACCAAAGATTTCATGGAATTAATAGCTTTTCAGCTAAAGAAAGGAAAACATCATGAACAACAACAAAACATCTTAAGGTCACTGGTCTAATTTATTTGTGATTTGAAGCTGACCATACCTTGAGTTCTTTCCTCTTCTCTCCTGTTATCTGTTAAACATCATTAATTGAGGAGGCAGTTATTTGGAACAGATAATTTCTACCTATGTTTCCAGTGTTAGCCACAAGAAGTGAGTTTTTAAATCCAAATCTACCTCAGTAAAATCTGGAAAAAGTACATTACTTCATGATGATTTAGTGATTCTGTATTCTAGAGAACAAATATTTGATAAATAGGGTGGGTAAATGCATTTTTAAATATTCAGATTATCTGAGGAGCATTTCATTTTACTTAAGGGGCATTTACTGCTAATTTCTACATAGAAGACACAGTATCTCTGTATTATGTTTAGTGTGACAGAATTCAGTGTCCGTGAGTACTGGAAACTTGTGACAATCTAAGAATGACTTTTGAGTTGTAGAAGAGAGTCAAGTATCATGGGCATAATTGGTGGGAATTTGCATTATGACTTTCCACAAAAATTGGAACTTCTTTCTATGACTGTATTCCCTGATAACCCAGTTTCTTCAACTCAGCAGGACTTCTTTCTGTCTTAGCGACTCAGTCATTAAAACTGCATGACAGAAAGAAACTTGATTATAATATCCAGTAGAGAAGGAATTAATATTCCTTCATAGATATACAAATAGATAAATATAGTCTTTTTCTGAGCTTCCCTGGTGGCGCAGTGGTTGAGAGTCCGCCTGCCGATGCAGGGGACGCGGGTTCGTGCCCCGGTCTGGGAAGATCCCACTTGCCGCGGAGCGGCTGGGCCCGTGAGCCATGGCCGCTGAGCCTGCGCGTCCGGAGCCTGTGCTCCGCAACGGGAGAGGCCACAACAGTGAGAGGCCCGCGTACCGCAAAAAAAAAAAAAAAAATTAACAGACCTTTTTTCCCACCAAGTAATTGTGTTGTTAAAGTTCAAAGCCAATTTTATTTTGGTTACTATTCTTAAGGAGAAATGACTTTTAACAACCACTTAAACAGTGTCAATGTTTTTGATGTTTGTAAAAATTCAGGCTAAAGTATTCACAGTCTACAGTAAATTCTTCTCAGTCAGGCTCACACCACTGTCCCTCACCTTCAGGGCATATTTGCCTTTAGTCTGAATGATCATTTGCTAAATACATTGTGATAATCTGTCTACTTTGGTTGACAGCATTGAATCCTGTCTAGGCCTAGCTGCATCCCTCTAGGAGTTTCCTAAATAAATCACTGTCACTTCTTTTATTGCCTGTTAAACCTAGGAAATCAATATGCTTATCCCTGTGTGTGGGCTTACAGAAAGATTTCTCATAAAAACTGTCAAATAAGTACTGTTTGATAACTGAACTAGTTCCAATTTCAAGCATGTGAAGTCGCCATTCTGGAACACACTGAAAGCAAAATGTTAAAACAAATTTAATCTAGAGATTTAAAAGCACCATATATATTTGTAGAAATTCTCTTATGGTAAGGCCTATCTGCCCTAAAAAGTAAATAACATTCTATCTTTTGCTCATTGAGTTTTCTGACAACTTGTCCTGCACGTCTCTACAGTTGCTCCTCAAACCTTTGTAGCAAATTTTTTAATTTGCTTATTACTTGCTTATCTTTTTATTTTTGTGTTTATTTCATCTTTATTATACAGTATTGAAAGAATCAACTTTGTAATTCCTGAATCAATTTTGGCAATTTTGATCTTTATCTAACTTGTATATTTTATGTCCATACTTTCAAATTTACTAGTATAAAGTTTATATATGAAAATATGTTAATTGTTAAAATACCTTCTCAATTTACATAATAGTTTATTTGGGTTTATTATTTTTTATCAATTTGCCAAAGATTAAATCATTTAACTTTTTTACAGTTAGTATACTTGATTGAATTTTAATGGTTTATTGATATGTTTTTGTTTTTATTTTCTAAATTTTGAACTGAAGGACCATGAATCTCAAAACTGTGAAATGCAGCCAGATTTAGAAGGTGATTTATAACTTTAAATTCATATATTGGAAAAAAGGAAATACTGGAAACAAATGAATCAAATATTTACTTCGTAGGGAAAAAAAACAACTAAACCCAAAAAGTAAAATTTAAAAAATTAAATATATGGATGGCAATTAATGACATTGAAAACAAAAGTGCAAAGAATGGACCTGTCAATTAAAAAGTCCATTTCACAAAATTACTAAAAATATTGATGAGAAAAATGGCAAAAAAATCAAGAGTTTAAAAGATGTAATTAGTATCAAAACGCCACATAGACTTAAAAAATTGTAAGAAAATATTATGAATAACTTTATGCAAATAACTGTAAAAAGTATGCCATTGTAAAATTTCTCAAAAAATACATCTTATCAAAACTGAATCAAGAAAATTTGAAATCTAATATCACTACAACTATCAAAGAAATGTTATCTAAAATTCCATATCCTCTCTCAAAGGAAACTCTGGACTAAGACAGTTATACTGAATAAATAATGAAAAAATAGCACCAAACTTATGTGGGCCATTACAGAGAATAATGTTTTGATGAAGCTAGCATAAACTTGATACCTAAGAATCATTCAACCCTCTCAAGATATAAATACTCCCCCAATTATTCTGTATAGTCAACGTAATCACAATCAGTGTTCCAAACTTTACTGTATATTTTATGTAGAACTTGACAAATGATTTTAAGTTTATATGAAATTTCACAGACCAAGAATAAACATTTGGGAAATAGAAGATAATGAAGGATTTGCTTTACTGCATATTAAAATTTTAATAAAAATCCAGTCATTAGTAACACGAGTTTTTGGTCCAGAAAAAGAGAAATAGACTGGTGGAATTCAAAAGAGAGTTCAGAAACAGGCACAGAACTTGATTTAGGAAAAATTGGCATTACAAAGCATTGGGAAAGAGTGGTCCTTTTCAGTAAATTTTGCTACATCAATTGGATTACCTTATGGAAGAAAATGAAACTTGATGTCTACCTTATATCAATACAGCATTAAATTACAATGTATTATAGATCAATATGTAAAATGTAAAATTATTAAATTTCAGAAGTTAATTTAGGAGAATATCTTTATGGTCTTTCAGTAGGCAAATATTTATTAGATAGGACGTTAAAAAAAATAAGCACTGAACATGATGGTAAAAACTGATAAACTGATCTGTGTGCAAGAGATGTGTTCCAAACGATTCATAAGTGCATTGTGGTTATTAATCTAAAATTAGAAACAACCCCAATTCCCCTTAACAGTAGGATGGATAAATAGTTTTATTTATAGAATCATTCAACACTGTAAAGATGTAAATGAAGTATGACAGATCATTAAAAATCAAGAAACTGTAGTATGCCTGAAAGTAACACAATGTTGTAAGTCAGCTATACTTCATTAAAAAAAAAATCAAGAAACTGAAGCTACATGCAACAACACAAATGAATCTCACAAGCATGTTTGAAAGAAAGAAGCCAGGACCAAAAGTATACAGCTCAAATGACTTCATTTATATGAAATAAAATGTGAAACTAAACAGTGATGCATAGGGATTTTAAAGCTATAAGTAAATGCAAAGAAATAATTGTTATAAATGTCACAATAGTAGTAACATTAAATAGGAAGATCATGATTGAAAGTTTGAGAGGAACTATGATGTGCTAGACATATTCTATTTCTTGACTTAATTGCCTTGGTTAACCACATGTTTACTTTGTGTTATATCATTAAGCTGTAAAATTCTGTGTTCTTGTATTTATTATATCCAACACATAATGGGTTAAAAGAGAGAGGAGGAACAGTGAGAAGAGAGAGAGGACAGAAGAGGAGGAGGGGAGAGGCACTGTGTTCTACTAGTGTAATATGATGGTATTCCCGCATAACTCTCCCAAAATATATGTGATATATTAATTTTGGTGTATTTAAATTTGAGTTTCCAGGTCCTACCTTAACCGTAGTTTATCTTTAGCACTATTCAGAAAACTCCAAAATCAGGCTTATTAATGTTATCTTTCAATAACTTACATACTTAAAGAGCGAACTACAAAACTGATAGTTTAGGCTGGCTAATAGCATTTTTTCGTTTCATAGATATCCATATTCTCTTGTTGTTTCCCAAGAGAGTCTTGAAGATATGAATTAAAATATGTGACCGAGAAGCACTGTGTAATCTTTTTAAGCATAATTTTAAAAACATAAAAATTCTTCTCTCTCTAATCTGTCCCTGTCTCTGGACACAAATGAACAAATGAATCTGATGACTAATTGGTACTATTTTAAGTCATATTTTTTTTACATTTTTAATTGAAGTAAAGCTGATGTACAATATTATATGTTACAGATGTACAGTATGATTCACAATTTTTAAAGGTTATATTCCATTTATAGTTATTATAAAACATTGGCTGTATTCCGTGTTGTAAAATATATCCTTGTAGTTTATTTGAACATAATATTTTGTACCTCTTAATCTCCTATCTCTATATTGCCCCTACCCCCTTCACTCTCCTCACTGGTAACCACTAGTTTGTTTTCTATATCTGTCAGTCTACTTCTTTTTTGTTATGCTCACTAGTTTTTTGTATTTTTTAGATTGCACATATAAACGCTATCATACATTATTTGTCTTTCTCAGTCTCACTTATTTCACTTAGTATAATGCCCTCCAAGTCCATTCATGTTGTTGCTAATGGCAAAATTTCATTCATTTTTTTTGGCTGAGTAATATTCCATTGTATGTATATCCCACATCTTCTTTATCCATTCATCTCCTGATGGACACACAGGTTGCTTCCATCTCTTGGTAATTGTAAATAATGTTGCTGTGGTCATTGGGGGGCATGTATCTTTTTGAATAAGTGTTTTTGTGTTTTTCCACTATGTACCCAGGAGTGGAATTGCTGGGTCATATGGTAGTTTTATTTTTGTTTTTTTTGAGGAACCTCCATACTGTTTTCCTCAGTGGCTGCACCAATTTACATCCCTCCCAATAGTGTACAAGGGTTCCCTTTGCTCAACATCCTTGCCAACATTTGTTATTTATGTTCATTTTGGTGATAGCCATTCTGACAGGTGTGAGGTGATATCTCATTATGGTTTTGATTTGCATTTCTCTGCTGATTAGTGATCTTGAGCATCTTTTCATGTTCTTGTTGGCCATGTGCATTTCCTCTTTGGAAAAATGTCTGTTTAGTTCTTGTGCCTATTTTTTAATTGGGTTGTTTGTTTTTTTGATGTTGAGTTGTATGAGCTATTTAAATATGTTGGATATTAATCCCTTATCAGTCATATCATTTGCAAATATTTTTTCCCGTTCGGTAGGTTGTCTTTTCATTTTGTCAATAGTTTACTTTGCTGTGCAAAAGTATTTGAGCTTAATTAGGTCACATTTATTTATTTTTGCTTTTATTTGCTTTAGGAGGCAAATCCAAAACAACACTGTTGTGGTTTATGTCAAAGAATATTCTGCCTGTGTCTTCCTCTAGGAGTTTTATGATATTGGTATTACACATAGGTCTTTAATCCATTTTGAGTTTATTTTTGTATATGGTGTTAGAGAATTTCTAATTTTATTCTTTTACATGTAGGTGTCCAGTTTTCCCTGCACCACTTATTAAAGATACTGTCTTTCTCTATTGTATATTCTTGCCTCCTTTGTCGTAGATTAATTGACCAAAGTATGTGGGTTTATTTCTGGCCTCTCTATTCTGTTCCATTGATTGATGTGTCTGTTTTTGTGCAAGTACCATACTGTTTTGATTACTGTAGCTTTGTAGTCGTCTGAAGCCAGGGAGTGTGATTCCTCCAGCTCTGTTCTCTTCTCAAAATTGTTTCGGTCATGTGGGGTCTTTTTGTGTTTCCACACGAATTTTAAAATTATTTTAGGTTTGTGAAAAATGTCATTGGTATTTTGATAAGGATTCCATTGAATCTGTAGATTGCCTTGGGTAGTATGGTCATTTTAACTATATTAATTAATCCAATCCAAGGACACAGTATATCTTTCCATCTGTTTGTGTCATCTTCAATTTCTTTCATTAGCATCTGATAGTTTTCCAAGTACAGGTCTTTTACCTCCTTAGGTAGGTGTATTCCTAAGTATTTTATTCTTTTTATGTGATGGTAAATGGGATTGTTCCCTTAATGTCTCTTTCTGATCTTTTGTTTTTAGTGTATAGAAATGCAACAGATTTCTGTATATTAATTTTGAACAGACCAATTACCAGTCATGACATTGAAACAGTAATTTAAAAACTCCCAACAAATGAAAGGAGTGGATGGCTTCACAGGTGAATTCTATGAAACATTTAGAGAAGAGTTTATACCTATCCTTTTCATACTATTCCAAAAAATTGCAGAGGAAGGAATACTTCCAAACTCATCTATGTGGCCACCATCAACCTGATACCAGAACAGACAATGATATCACAAAAAAAGAAAATTACAGGCCAATAAGACTGATGGACATAGATGCAAAAATCCTCAACAAAATATTAGCAAACCAAATCCAACAATACATTAAAAGGATCATACGCCCTGATCAAGTGGGATTTATCCCAGGGATGCAAAGATTGTTTAGTATCTGCAAATTAATCAATGTGATACCCCATATTAACAAATTGAAGAATAAAAATCATATGACCATCTCAATAGATGCAGAAAAAGCTTTTGACAAAATTCAACATCCATCCATGTTAAAAACTGTCCAGAAAGTTGGCATAGAGGGAACCTAACTCAACATAATAAAGGCCGTATATGACAAACTCACACCTAACATCATACTCACTGGTGAAAAGCTAAAAGTATTACCTCTAAGATCAGGAACAAGACAAGGATGTCCACTCTTTTTTATTCAACATAGTATTGGAAGTCCTAGCCATATCAGTAAGACAAGAAAAAGAAATAAAAGGAATATAAATTGGAAAGGAAGAAGTAAAACTGTCACTGTTTGTAAATGACATGATACTATACATAGAAAATTCTAAGGAAGCCACCACAAAACTACTAAAGCTCGCGAATGAATTTGGTTAAGTTGCAGGGTATAAGATTAATTAAGTCATAATATTTTCATTCATGGTACCATTATATTATTGATTCAAAAATAGTTATATGAAATTTGATAGCTCAATAACTATTTGATAATATCTAATTCCATTGATTTTTAAACCTGTTTTAGATTAAAAGTCTTCCCTTGAAGGAAATAACACTCAAATAGAAGCTCATTTTATAGTAAAATGGATTATAAAAAGTAATGCTGTCCTCATTTTCATTTTGGAGGGCATGGGTAGTAGTCACAAACTCAGCCTTGCCTTCCGTGATTTGGAGGAGTACAGTTTGAAAGTAATTCCATTAGTGTATTCTATATGTTAGTAGACATATAGAATTTCCCAACACTGAACTAAAGATTCAATATAGTCTTAGAATCAGTATAGATAATAATTCACTTGGAAATAAAAATTATAGTTGTGGGTGATACAGTCAGTTTTCTGATGGTGGCAAATGGTTTATTTCAGTTTTGTATGCTTTGGATTTGTCAGATGAGCCTCAGAGCTTTTCAACTGTTTTTAAGAACTAACGTCAAATTAGCAGCTTCATTCAAAACTAAAAAAAGTGACTTTTTCAACTGGAAAAGCTGAACTAATTACAATTTAATGACAGGAGAAAAGATCTTCACTAGGAGGTGAAGTCTAATAGTCACTTACTTGATTTAGGTGCATCCAAAGCAAGCAAAACATACTAATTTGTATTCCATTCTCATGAATCCTGGCAGCACAAAGCAAATTCTGGCAAAGAGTTTCTAAGATCATAAAAATCTTGCATTTCATTGAAAACTATTTTTGTTTGGATTTTTAAAAGCTGGCTTTGCTTTTATTATTTATGTTTTCTTTATGCATTTGAGTGTCACAAACTGTTTTGTACTAAAGAAAGTTTGGTCAGCATTCTTGGCAGGCTCCAGATCTAGATTTAAAGACTCTTTACTATGCTACTATTTCCACTCTCCCAGTCCTATTTTCTCACCCAGTTGAAAGCAGTACTTTATCCAGCACCATTGAAAAGGTTATGAAATATGAACAATATGAAATCTAACTATAATTTTATTTTAAACTAGCACTTTATAACACATTTAAAGATGCTAAAAATATTTCTCATGTTCTTTCTATGTGCTGATCCTGATCATGGTAGTATGTCTTTTTGAATAATATATTGAAAATAATTTGACAAAAACAAGGAAGCCCTTTGATGTTTTGTGTGTTTATACTGATTGAAGGGTAAATAGGCTCCATTTTTTTCTCCTGTTTTGTTCATTTTTTTCAATTGTCTTATTTTCTTCTACTAGTCACTATATTTTCAAACGTACAATAATCTGTTTAACTAGTCACAAATACTCAGATTGACTTTATCATGATGTTTCATTCTTTGAGTGTATATGATCATTTGTTTTAATAACCCATTACTTGATAGAGTAACGGTACCATTTGTACAACAGACATGTTCCTGTACCCCAAGTATTCTAGTTTCATATACATACTTATTTCACTATTGCATAAGAATCATTAAAAATTTTTCAAGCTTGAAAAATAATAATAGCCATGTAATTTACTTTTTCCACTTTATAGTGTACTAAAAAACAAGTTTGCCACTTTCCGTATAAGATAATTAATAATATCTTTGCAAACTTTACCTGCTCTTAAAGCTCAAACATTGTAGAAATGATTCCTCAACATATTGAAAGTATTATAAATATAATGGTATATTTATTCCAAAGAAAATTATCTTCTTTTTCTTATATTTTCTGGTGTAGTTATTTTAAACCACATCACTAATATCATATTCTGAAATTCCAAAGGTATGAGGTTCTGCATCTAAAGATGAGATTTCATAATGGGAGTAACCTTTAAAACAAATTACTAGAAAGATCAGCAAACAAAAAGCTGCAGTTAAATTGTATAACACTGTGGGACTGTGGCATCAAATGAAGATAAGCCAATAAACAAGAATCCTCCACTTAGAATTACATTCACTCAGCAGATGATTGTACTAGAGATGTAGATATTAAGGTCTGTGGATGCTAATTTATGGCCTTTAAAAAATGTACTTAAATGCATGCATCACAATTTTTTGTATAGAGAGAATTATGTGGAGCAACATAAAAAGGAAACAATCTTGTTTCATTTATTATTTTTTTCTTTGGAAAGCTTGCAGAGAATAAAATACCTTTTTAATAGAATTCTTCTGCAGATTGAGGCAGTTACCATCTGTGGAATGAAGTTTAAGCTTTGTTTCACCTACATAAATTCTTTTTACTTTTCTTTTATCTGTTTCAGTCTGCTTCTCTGACATGTATGGGCCAGCAAAAAGGCTCCCTGTTGGCTAATTTAACACCTGCAGATTGGGCTCATTATAAGCATAAAATCTGAATAACTGAGATGTTTAAAATTCCTTATGCGGTTTGGAAGATTCTGCCAGCTCTAAAATGTCTGTGGCAGGCGGGAACTCACTGAATGAATTTTGAATGGAACAAGTGCAATAGGTGATTGTCCCCATGTGATGATTCTAAGAGGTTATGCTCCCTGATACTTTACTGCTCTATTTCTGGAATTGAGGACATTTCACATATAAAGGATTCCTCTGTTACTCAGCTTTAACCTCCCTATCTCAATGCATATTCATTACACAATCTTCATGGGCCCTTAGGAAAGTCTGGGTAGATGGGAGTTCACAAGGTATAATCAGAAATAAAATGAACTCAATATTCTGGGAAGTTGGTTATCTAATAGGTGTCATAAAATACATATGCTAAACCACCATTAAAAAGTTATATGTAAGCAGGTACGTCTTAATATAGTACAAGTGCCTAAGCATACGCAAGTTACTGGGATATACAAAGTGAAATAGAATTAAATACGATTTCTCAGAGAAATCATCTCTTTAGCCTAGAGTTTGAAGAAAGTGATGAGTGCAGATTTGTGAGGGCGAGTTGGCTACCTTCCAGTCAGCATCGATTTAATGAGGTAAAAATCCTCATTAAATGGCCTCATAGCATCATTTATTTTGCCTTTTTAAAAATCACTTATCATATTTGAGTTCTTTATTTTGTTTATTAAATTATTAAGCTGTAATCTCCATGAAGACAGAGACCGTAATGTTTTTGTTCATAATTGTATTCCCAGAAATTAACATTACCTCTATCAAAGTAGCTAACCATAGGCATTTGTTTACTTAATTAACAGACAGAGATGGAAAACAAGTAAGTTATAAACAGGGTTCAGTGTATTAGTAGAAAATAGCCCTTCACATTGCAGATATATTGTTGTTTTCTCCTAAATTTGGACTCAAAAATGAAACAGTTTTCTCCAATTTAGGTATAGTGATGCCTCCTTTTCCCTGAAGAATTTGAGGTAGACTTGCTTATAGGCTCTTTGTGTTGGTACAAATTGTTGTCATATAAGTGAACTCAAAGAAACATCAATGAGCACATAGCTAAGATTTTTTTTTTTAAAGACTTGATGGCACATCTACTTTAATTAATTAATTTATTTTTGCTGTGTTGGGTCTTTGTTTCTGTGCGAGGGCTTTCTCTAGTTGTGGCAAGCGGGGACCACTCTTCATTGCGGTGCGCGGGCCTCTCACTATCGCGGCCTCTCCTGTTGCGGAGCACAGGCTCCAGACGCGCAGGCTCAGCAATTGTGGCTCACGGGCCCAGTTGCTCCGTGGCATGTGGGATCTTCCCAGACCAGGGCTCGAACCCATGTGCCCTGCATTAGCAGGCAGATTCTCAACCACTGCGCCACCAGGGAAGCCCCTACATAGCTAAGATTTAAAATAAATCAATCAGCAATTATTTTGCTAGCACCTGTTATTCCCAGTGAACCACCAAGAACATACAAAAAGTCCAGTTATAACAGATAAACCCTGCAAACAAATTGGGTTTCAAAAAAGCAGGTGACCAGCAAAAGCAAGCAAGACTGCTTGCATGACTGCTTGAGTCATCTTTTCTAACAAAGAATAGAGAAAATAATATTCATACTATTTCTAAAAACTTAAACTATTGGTGTCAGATTCAGATCCAAATCTTCAATAAATGAGAAGTGTTAATAGAATATATTTTTGCCTTTTTAAGATTTGTGTGTTACTACACTGGTTAATAGAGAGTCAATTCTTTTGCTTCCTGGGACTAAGGATTTTACATTCAATGTGATATAGCAGAGGTGAGCACAGGGTCATCTCTAGACACGAATGGTCACTTGGGTACTTGTGGAAGTGCTGACATTTGAACTAAATCTTAGGAAGGAGTAAGAGTTAGAGTCAGGTGTGGGTGAGTCATCCAGATAAAAGAAATATTACGAGTAAAAATATGTGTAAGCCGGGCATTGACATGATTAGGTTTGAATTATAGATGGTTTCCTTTGACAGCAATAGAGAAGATTAAAGGGGGAGGGAGAGATATTAGGGTGAATTTTTATAAAGTGAATATACCTTTGTAAACGGCACTGATATCAAGAAATGGAATGTTGTCCACACCTCAGAACTACCTGTCATGTTACCTTCCAAACACTACCCTGTGACAGGAAAACCACAGTCTGACTTCTAAAACATTTGTCCTTTTAGCATCTGTATAAATGGAATAACACATAATGTACTTTTTATCTTTGTCATTTTTCATTCCACGTTAAATTTATGGAATTTGGCCATAGAGTTGCATGATTTAGGTATTTCTCCTCATTGCTGTAGAGTTGTGTGACTATAACACCATTTATTTATCCATTCTATAGTTGATACATATTCAGTTAGTTTCTAGGATTTTGACTATTTCAAATAGTCCTACTGCCATGAACATTCAAGTCCATATTTCTGAGTGAACTTTTGTGTATATGTCTTTTAGGTATAAACCTAGGAGTAGAATTCCTGGAGTGTGGGAAATGTGTGTGTACAATTTTAGTGGAGGTTGCAAAACAGATTTTCAAAGGAGTTATACCAATGTACACTTCCTCCAGCAAAGTAAGAGAGTTACATTCTTGAAAACTTAATATTATTGTCATTGTCATTATTTATCTTCACCATTCTGGTAGATGTATGGTGGGATATCATGGTGTTTTAAGTTTCATTTACCACATGATCAGAAAAATTTGTCAGATTTTCTATTGTGTATTTCTGTATAGTCTCTCTACATCCTGTTTATTAGTATTTTTTTAGAAATGTTATTGGGAATACATCACTCATTTGACTTTTCACTCTCTTAATAGTTTACCATATAAACAAAAGTTCTTATTTTTACTATAATTCTTTAACGGGTGAAACTTTTTGCATCCAGTACTTAATCAATCTTGGTCTTCTCTAGTATCACAGATAGCTAAATTTTTCTCTGCAAATCGTATTTCATGTATATATGAAATATATTTGAAATATATTCTGACACCACTCTGAGTTCACTGTATCATCTTAATGTGCCTTGGCCCACAGTTTAGAACTACAGGATATTGAGATTTTATGTTTTTGTTTTCTTTTTTCCTGTCAGCTTTAGTGTTATTTTTGAGGATCTTGCCCAATTCAACCCAACTATCAAATTTATTAGCAAATATATTGATAATTATTTCATATTTTCTCCTCTTTAAATCTGTCATGATTTTTCCATATTCAATCACGATGGTTATAATTTGTGTTATTTTTCCTCTCCTATTATTTTTCTTGAAAAAATTTTCTAGGGGTTAGCAGTATATTATTTAAAAAACAGGCTTTTGGCTTAGTTGAAATTTCCTATTATATATTCGTTTTAAGTTTAATTTTTAATTAAAATACACAGCCTTTTAAAATTAGGACACAAATTTTAAACTTATAATTGCCTTAAGAAATAATAAATAAGTTTATTCACTCTTGTATTTCTTTCAATATATTTTTATTTCTGAAATATGTTTTTTATTAACGCTTTTCTGATTACTAGCATCTCATTTCTAAGAATTTCATTTTAAAATAGTAAATTATAAGTTTTATCTGCTTTATGAATATGTGTCTAAGCCATACTTTCATTGTGTGTAAGGATCTTATTCTCTTTATTCCTTTTTTTCTTACAAATTTACATGGCATTTGACCTCAGTATTTTCAGTTGCTCATTTTTCTGTGAAATTATATGTCCTAAAACATTAAAAATGAGACAGAGTTCAGGATAATTTTTCTAAGTTAACAAAGTGTAGGAATAAAGATATTTATAATAGCATTTTTTGATATCTCTGGACTGATAATTGTAGACCCTTTTTACCTTTTCATCATGCTAATTTGTCTTCCTCTCTTTCGTTCTCTCTCTGTCTCTGTGTATGCTTTTCTCTTTATTTCTATCTCTGTGTCTGTCTCTTGTCCTACATCAGTCTTGTTACAGGTTGTTGTTACAATTGTGTTGATTGGTTAAAAAAACAAACTTTGGCGTTGTTAATTTACTGTTTGTTTTCTATGCCATTGATTTTTTTTCTTAGTTATTTTCCTTCTTCTACATCCTTTGCATTTAATTTGTTTGTTCTTTTCTAGCTTCGTAAGATGAACATTTAGATAACTGATTTTAGGCCTTTACTCCTTTCTATGATAAGAACTTAAAGCTATATATTTCTCTCTGAGCATAATTTTAGTTGTCTTCTACAAATATTGATATAATATGTTTTATGATTTATTTAAAATATTTTCTAATTTCACCTATGATATCTTTTTTATCCATGTGTTATTAAAAAGAGAGTTGTTTATATTTCCAAATATAAGCTTTGTTAGGTATCTGATTTTCTTGATTCCTCATTTCCTCCTGTTGTGGCTAGAGAACATAGTCTGTAAGTGTTCTCTCTTTTGAAATTTTATGACACTTGTTTTATGCATGGCTCAGTGTCTATATTGGTAACTCAGTAAATTGGTGCACTTGAGAAGAATTTATATCTGTAGGTATTGGATGTAGGGTCTATAAACATCATTTGGGATAAGGTAATTGATAGTAATATTCAGATCTTCCGTATCTCCATTGATACACTCTGTCAACCACTGTTGGTCTGTCAGTTACTGAGAGTAGTGTTAAAGATTACAGTTATGGTTATGGATTTGCTCTGTAGTTTTGCCAGACCATTCTTCATGTATTTTGCTGTCCCATTATTTCCATGATTGGGGGAATGCATATTTATACACATTATGTTTTCCTGATATATTGAGCCTGTAATCATTATGAAATGTCACTTTTGACCTCTGGTAATATTCCTTGTCTTGATATCTATTTGCTCCTATATTTAGATAATTACTTTAGTCACTCCATCTTTATTATAATTCAATACATAATTTTCCTTTCTTTAATTTCAATGTTTTTGTGTCTTTAACATATATCTTTAGTAAATGCATATACTTGAGTTTAGATCTTCCATCTAGTCTGAAAATCTCAGTCTTTTAACTGTTTTATTGACTTATAATTATTTAAATTGTTGATTTTTGATTTTTGATTTATATTAATGGACTACATTTTTAAAGCAGTTTTTAACTTTACAGAAAAACTAGGTGAAAGTACAGAGAGTTCCCGTATACTCCCTCACTTCTCCAGACATGCTATTTCCTCTGTTATTAGTGTCTAGTATTAATGTGGTACATTTGTTACAATTGATGAGCCAATATTGTTACATTATTGTTAACTAAAGTCTTTATACTAGGGTTCACTCTTTGTGTTGTACATTCTATAAGTTTTGATGAATGTATAACTACATGTATCCACTGCTACAGTATTACACAGAATAGTTTCACTAAAAGTGCCCTCTTCTCTATTTATTCCTCCATCCCTCCCGCCAAGCCCCTGGCAACCACTGATCTTTTAACTGTCTTTCTCATTAGGTTTGTTCTTGTTTTCATTATGTTTCCATTGTTTTGTCTTCTTGAGAATGTCATATAATTGGAATCCTACTGTGTGCATCCTGTTCAGATTGGATTCTTTCACTTAGCATATGTATTTAATGTTTTCCCATGTCTTTTCATGGCTTGAAGCTCATTCCTTTTTAGCACTGGACAATGTTCCATTACCTGAATGTATCCATTCACCTAATGTTTATCCATTCACCTAATGAAGGACATCTTGGTCGCTTCAAATTTTGGCAATTATGAATAAATCTATAGACTTGAAGTGCAAGTGTTTATGTAAACATAAGTTTTCAGCTTATGTTTTTAATTTATGGTAAATACCATAAATTGCAACTGTTGGGTTGTATGTTTAGTTTTGTAGGAAACTGTCAAGCTGTATTCCAAAGTGGAGGACTTCCAACATTCATAATGAATATGAATTCCTGTTGTTCCACATCCTCACCAGCATTTGGTGTTTTGGATATTAGCCATTCCAAAAGGAAGGAGTATGTGGTTTTTTTGTTTTCATTTGCAATTCTCTGGAAACATCTGATGTTGAGCATTTTATCATGTGCCTATTTGCCATCTCTATATCTTTTTTGGTGAGTCTATTCAGATATTTTACCCGTATTTTAGTTAGGTCGTTTATTTTCTTCTGGTTGAGTTTTTTAAATTCTTTATATATTTTAGATATCTGTCCAGTACTTTATGTGTGTTTTACAAATATTTTCTCCCAGTCCGTGTCTTGTCTTTTCATTCACATGATAGTGTATTTCACAGAGCAGATATTTTAAAATTTAATAAAGTTCAACTTTTTTTTTCATGGATTATGCATTTCATGTTGTAACAAAAATTTATCACCAAACCTAAGATCACCTAGACTTTCTTCTGTGTTATCTTTTAGGAGTTTTACAGCTTAGTTTTATATTATAGGTCTCTGATCCATTTTGAGTTGATTTTCTTGAAATCTGTAAGATCTGTGTTTAGATTCTTTGTTTCTTTCTTTTTTTTTTTTTTGCCTGTGGGTGTCCAATTGTTCCAGCACCATTTGGTGAAAGACTATGTTTGCTCCATTGTAGTTGCCCTTGTTCCTTTGTCAAAGGTCATTGACTATATTTATGTGAATCTATTTCTGGGCTCTGTCTTCTGTTCCCTTGATTTGTCTATTCTTTCATACTGTTTTGATTACTGTAGCTTTATAGTAAGTCGTGAAATCAGTTAGTCTCAGTCTTCCAACTTTCTTCTTCTCCTTCAATACTGTGCTGGCTATTCTGGATCTTTTGCTTCTCCATATAAACTTCAGAATTATTTTGTCAATATCCATAAAATAACTTGTTGGGATTTAGATTCAGAATGCATTGAATCTATAGATCAAGTTGGGAAGAAGTGATGTTTTGACAGTATTAAGCCTTTCTATATATGAACATATCTCTTGATATCTTTAATCCTTTTTTGATTACATTCACCAGAGTTTTATAGTCTTTCTCCTATAGATCTTGTACATGTTTTGTTAGACTTATGCTAAGTATTTTATTTTTGGGGTGCTAATGTAAATGGTATTTGTGCTTTCAATTTCAAATTCTACTTGTTCAGTGTTGGTAGTCCTTTTTTCTAAAATTGTTATCTATGAAATGGATATTTTCTATAACCAATCTGTCTTTGATTTCATCAATACTTTTTCAAATCTGTTGTTAAGTTCATATACTGAATTTTTAGGAATATATTAAAATTTTCAATTTTAGAATTTCCATTTGGTTCTTTTTCAAAGATTTTTCTTAAGATTATATATATGCATTTCCTTACATATTTTAATATACTTATAATAGTTTATTTAAATTCCTTTTCTACTAGGTATGTTGTCTTGGTCACCTCAAGTTATTTTTCTATTGACTTTTTTATGAGTACGTATCAAATTTTCCTGTTTCTTTATATATCTATATTGGTTATTTTTAATTTGAAATTTTGTACAATATATTCAGAAACCCTATTATGTCTCTAAAGAATGATTTTTTTCTGGCAGACAGTTAATCCCCAGACTGGGTTTGCCTGCAGACAACAGGAGCTGAAATTTCTGCTGAGATTTTTCAGTTTCCAAAGTTTTTCTTTGTTAGCACCCCTCTGGCCTTCCCTGTGGTTGTATAGTTTAGTGGTCAGCAAAGGGTTTGGATAGATTTTATATGCTGATTCTGTCACTCCCCTCCCTTGATTCCCTCCTTCCCATGTTTTCTTCTAACTGTCTAGATTTTCACCCAGCCTCAAGCTGTGCTGTGACATATCAAGCCAGTAAAGCAGTGGCTTTCTGCCTCCCAACAGCACATGTGTTAGAGATTGTCATGAATGAAGACTCACAAATTTGTTTTCACAAGTGTAGTTTCAATTATAGAATTCTCTTTAGTATTAGTCTTCTTTTGCTTACTTTCCATTGCCTTTAAGTTGATTTTCCCCCAGATTTTCAGTCAAAACTTTAATCTGAATTAACTACTTTATGTGGATAGTGAAGGAATTCAGGACATGTCATCCTGATAGATGCCACTTTGGTATAGTATTTTGAGCTGAGGGCTCTCTCTGAACCCCTTCATCTGCCTAAAGAGAGCTTATTCAAAAGGAACTCAGTCATCATAAATCCCTTCCATGGGAGTTTCATCAACCGGGAAAGAGTGACTCAATACAGAAAGAAAACCAGAGGTCGACATCACACCTAGACAAACTTTTTACATTTTGGTATTTTATCAGTACATGGCAATATACAGCTCTTACCGAAACAAGACATTAAGTTTTGAACACTTTTTAAATTTTATTTATTTAGTCATAAAATTGCTTTACAATGTTGTGTTAGTTTCTGCTGTACAACAAAGTGAATCAGCTATATGCATACATATATCCCCTCCCTCTTGGACCTCCCTCCCACCCTTCCCATCCCACCCATCTAGGTCATCACAGAGTACTGAGCTGAGCTCCCTGTGCAATACAGCAGGTTCCTACTAGCTGTCTGTTTTACACATGGTATTGTATTTATGTCAAACCTAATCTCCCAATTTTTCCCGCCCTCCCCTTTGCCACCATGTCCACATGTCCATTCTCTACATCTATGTCTCTATTGCTGCCCTACAAATAGGTTCATCTGTACCATTTTCTATATTGCACATATATGCATTAATATATGATATTTGTTTTTCCCTTTCTGCCTTACTTCACTCTGTATGACAGACTCTAGGTTCATCCACATCTCTACAAATGACCCAATTTTGTTCCTTTTTATGGCTGAGTAATATTCCATTGTATATATGTGCCACATCTTCTTTATCCATTCATCTGTTGATGGACACTTAGGTTGCTTCCATGTCCTGGCTATTGTAAATAGTGCTGCAGTGAACATTGTGGTACATGACTCTTTGAATTATGGTTTTCTCAGGGTATATGCCCGGTAATGGGATTGCTGGGTCATATGGTAGTTCTGTTTTTAGTTTTTAAAGGAATCTCCATACTGTTCTCCATAGTGGCTGTAACAATTTACATTCCCACCAACAATGTAAGAGGGTTCCCTTTTCTCCGCACTCTCTCCAGCATTTATTGTTTCTAGATTTTTTTTTTTTTTTTTTCTGTACGCGGGCCTCTCACTGCTGTGGCCTCTCCCGTTGCGGAGCACAGGCTCCGGACACACAGGCTCCGCGGCCATGGCTCGCGGGCCCAGCCGCTCCGCGGCATGTGGGATCTTCCGGGATCGGGGCACGAACCCGTGTCCCCTGCATCGGCAGGCGGACTCTTAACCACTGCGCCACCAGGGAAGCCCTGTTTCTAGATTTTTTGATAATGGTCATTCTAACTGGCGTGAGGTGATAACTCATTGTAGTCTTGATTTGCGTTTCTCTAATAATTAGTGATGTTGAACATCTTTTCATGTGCCTCTTGGCCATTTGTATGTCTTCCTTGGTGAAATGTCTATTTAGGTTTTTTTAAATAAGATTCAGGGTATACTTACTCTACTATCCAGTAATTTTATTCCTAGTTATTGACTCAGCTTGAATCATCTGCATTCTAGGAGACAGATGGTAAGAGGGAGGGAATTCTTCCAGGAAGTCTCAGGGGAAATATTAAGCTCAGGCACCCAAAGAGGCTAGACCTCAAGGGGTAGTGTTCCATGCTCCAGGGACAGTAAGGCAGTGCTAGGGAGGAAGAGCTGAAAGGAGGTGGTCACAGTGTGTCCTGGCAGCCTGGAGAGTGCTGTGGTGAAAGGTCAGATAGCAGAGGTGATCAGGGTGATTGCAAGTTCGATTACTTTGAGCAAATAAGTTTGTTGATTAGGCAAATAAATTAATACATTAAGAATAATTGGATTTACAATTATCTTACCTACTGAGAAATGCTTTGCAAACAAGGGAGGAGGAAAATGCTAGTTAGAACCTTGAGATTTTCATTTGGAATTGCAAGTATGGGTATGAACCCTTTTTTTAAAAAAATAGACTATCCCTAATTATTCATGGATTCAGTATTTGAGAATTCATGTACTTGCTAAAATTTATCTCTAACCCCACAATAAATACAGCACCCCCATGGTCATTTGTGGCCATGGACAGAACAGTGAACAGTTTGAGTTGAGTGACTTGCATGTTCCCAGCTGAGGTTGACCAAGGCGATGCTCTGCCTTCTGTTTCAACTATCATACTGTAAACACACTTCCTCTTCTTGGTCTGTTTAGTTCCACGGTGTTCATATTTTTGTGCTTTTTCTCGGTGCTTTTGCTGTTTCCAGTCATAGTGCTGAAGTTTGTCTAGCTTTCGTAAGGGCAAGAAGGCTATGATGTGCCTTATGGAGAAAATATGTGTGTTAAATATGCTTCCTTCAGGCATGAATTGTTGTGCTGTTGGTCATGAGTTCAGTGCCAATGAATCAATGATATATATTGTGTACAATGTTTTTAAACGAAACACACATAAAACAACAAGGTTATATGTTGACCAATTGGTGAAAATGTGACCAGAGACTCAAAGGAACCTAACCCTACATTCTCAGGGGCACTGGTTCAGTACTCCCTAATTTGTAATTTTCAGTGACTTGATAGCACATAATTACTACTGTGAATAATGAGAATCAACTTTGTATGTGAGCGCCTGTGAATTATATTCACAGATGGGCATAGACTCATTGATATCTACTTAGCAATATTCTTGGCTTCCAAATAGCATCTGCATTAAATCATAAGAATTTTTGTCCAAGAATACCTTATACTAAGAAGTAAAGATATGTTCAAAGAATGACAAAGACGTCAAAAGTATACATGAGCCTACTTGATGGTTCTCTCATTAAGCAAATCTAGGACAATTTGAACATCAAAATCAATGACAGTATCAGATGATACCCCATTTAATAAAATAGGAACCTGAGTCCATACTGATATAAATATTTTAAATAAGGGAGGAAAAAAGTCATATTTAATAAAATAACTAAAAACAAGGAGGGAATGATAGTCATAATTTGGAAGATTATAATCATGGCTGAGGTTTCGCTGAGGAACAGTATGCTGGTGTAATATTGAAATCTCAATGATGACTTCACCCTAAAGAAACCTGAGTCTGGTTATGAGGCAACATCCTCCAGACCCAAAAAGGACTCATCCTCACAGCATAAAAAGCCTGCAAACTTGCAAGACTATTAAGGACATAACAGAAGGAGATATATGTGTGTGGGTTTATCTCCGGGCTTTCTATCCTGTTCCATTGATCTGTATTTCTGTTTTTGTGCCAGTACGATATGGTCTTGATTACTGTAGCTTTGTAGCATAGTCTGAAATCAGGGAGCCTGATTCCTCCAGCTCCGTTTTTCTTTCTCAAGATTGCTTTGGCTATTTGGGGTCTTTTGTGTTTCCATACAAATTGTGAAATTTTTTGTTCTAGTTCTGTGAAAGATGCTGCTGGTAGTTTGATAGGGATTGCATTGAATCTGTAGATTGCTTTGGGTAGTAGAGTCATTTTCACAATGTTCATTCTTCCAATCCAAGAACATGGTATATCTCTCCATCTGTTTGTATCATCTTTAATTTCTTTCATCAGTGTCTTATAATTTTCTGCATACAAGTCTTTTGTCTCCTTAGGTAGGTTTATTCCTAGGTAGTCTATTCTTTTTGTTACAATGATAAATGGGAGTGTTTCCTTAATTTCTCTTTCAGATTTTTCATCATTAGTGTATAGGAATGCAAGAGATTTCTGTGCATTCATTTCATAACCTGCTACTTTACCAAATTTATTAATTAGCTCTAGTAGTTTTCTGGTAGCATCTTTAGGATTCTCTATGTGCAGTATCATGTCATCTGCAAACAGTGACAGCTTTACTTCTTGTTTTCCGATTTGGATTCCTTTTATTTCTTTTTCTTCTCTGATTGCTGTGGCTAAAACTTCCAAAACTATGTTAAATAATAGTGCTGAGAGTGGGCAACCGTATCTTATTCCTGATCTTAGTGGAAATGGTTTCATATTTTAAGGAGGCAAGAATATACAATGCAGAGAAGACAGCCTCTTCAGTAAGTGATGCTGGGAAAACTGGACAGCTACATGGAAAAGAATGAAATTAGAACACTCCTTAACACCATACACAAAAATAAACTCAAAATGGATTAAAGACCTAAATGTAAGGCCAGACACTATCAAACTCTTAGAAGAAAACATAGGCAGAACACTCTATGACATAAATCACAGCAAGATCCTTTTTGACCCACCTCCTAGAGAAATGGAAATAAAAACAAAAATAAACAAATGGGACCTAATGAAAGTAAAAGCTTTTGCACAGCAAAGGAAACCATAAACAAGATGAAAAGGCAACACTCAGGATGGGAGAAAATATTTGCAAATGAAGCAACTGACAAATGATTAATCTCCAAAATTTACATGCAGCTCAATATCAAAAAGCAAACAACCGAATCCAAAAATGGGCAGAAGACCTAAATAGACATTCCTCCAAAGAAGATATACAGATTGTCAACAAACACATGAAAGAATGCTCAACATCACTAATCATTAGAGAAATACAGATCAAAACTGCACTGAGGTATCACCTCATACCACTCAGAATGTCCATCGTCAAAAAATCTACAAACAGGCCCCGGAGGAAGATGGCGGAAGAGTAACACGCGGAGATCACCTTCCTCCCCACAGATACATCAGAAATTCATCTACACGTGGAACAACTCCTACAGAACACCTACTGAATGCTAACAGAAGACCTCAGACTCCCCAAAAGGCAAGAAACTCCCCACATACCTGGATAGGGCAAAAGAAAAAAGAATAAACAGAGACAAAAGGATAGGGACGGGACCTGCACCAGTGGGAGGGAGCCGTGAAGGAGGAAAGGTTTCCACACACTACAAGCCCCTTCACGGGCGGAGACTGCAGGTGGCGAAGGGGGAAAGCTTCGGAGTAGCAGAGGAGAGCACAGCAACAGAGGTGTGGAGGGCAAAGTGGAGAGATTCCGGCACAGAGGATCAGTGCCCTCAGGCACACACCAGCCTGAGAGGCTTGTCTGCTCGGGCGCAGGGGCGGGCGGGGCTGGGAGCTGAGGCTCGGGTATCGGCTTTCAGTCGGAGCGCAGGGAGAGGACTGGGGCTGGCGGCAGGAAGAGATCCTGAAGGGGTTAGTGCACCACGGCTAGCCCAGAGGGAGCCTGGGGAAAGGGTCTGGAGCTGCCGAAGAGGCAAGAGACTTTTTCTTCCCTTTTGTTTCCTGGTGCACGAGGAGAGGGCATTAAGAGGGCTGCTTGGGGAAGTGCCGGAGATGGGCGCGAGCCGCGGCTAAAGGCGCGGACCCCGGAGATGGGCGTGGGACGCTGGGGCTGTTGCTGCCGCCGCCGCGGGGCCTGTGTGCGAGCGCGGGACACTGTCTGCCCCGCCACTGCCGGGGTCCCGGGACCCGGGGACGGCTTTCCCGGGAAAGCGCATGGAGAGCCTCGGTCTGGTGCAACATCACGCCGGCCTCTGCTGCCGCAGGCCCGCCCCACACTGCGCGCCCCTCCCTCCGCTCTGCCTGAGTGAGCCAGAGCCCCCGAATCAGCGGCTCCTTTAAACCTGTCCTGTCTGAGCGAAGAACGGACGCCCTCCGGTGACCTACGCGCAGAGGCGGGGCCAGGTCCAAGGCTGAGACCTGGGAGCTGTGAGAGCAGAGACAGGGAAATCTCTGTGCAGCCTCGGAGGCAGCGGATTAAAGCTCCACGGTCCACTTGATGTGCCCTGCGTCTGTGGAGTGCATGAATGGACAGCGAATCATCCCAATTGAGGAAGTGGACTTTGAGGACAAAATTTAAGACTTTCCCCCCTTTTCCTCTTTTTACAACGAATTATCCCAAATTAAGGAGGTGGACTTAGAGAGCAAGATTTCAGACTTCTCGCCCTTTTCCTCTTTTTACAACAAATTATCCCAAATTGAGGAGGTGGACTTGGAGAGCAAGATTTTTGATTTTCCCCCCTGCTCTCTTTTTGTGAATGTGTATGTGTATTCTTCTGTGTAAGATTCTTTCTGTATAGCTTTGCTTCCACCATATGTCCCAGGGTTCTATCTGTACTTTTTTTTTCAATAATTACTTTTTAATTTTAATAATGCTACTATATTTCATACTTTATTCTATTTTACTTTACCTGCTCTTTCTTTTTTTCCTACCTTCCCTTCCTCGCTCCCTCCCTCTGCCCTCCTTTCCTTCTTTCTCTCTTTCTTTCCTTCCTCCCTCCCTCCCTCCTGTCTTTCTTTCCTTCCTCCCTCCCTCCCACCCTTCTTCCTTTCACTTTCTTTTTTTCCTTCCTCCCTCCCGTCTTTCTTTCTTTCTTTCATTCCTCCCTCCCTCCCTTCTTCCATTCACTCTTCCTTTTTCTTTCATTCCTCCCTCCCTCCCTCCTTTCTTTCTTTCCATCCTTCCTCCCTCCCTCCTTTCTTTCTTTCTTCCTTCCTTCCTTTCCTTCTTCCTTTCTTTCTCTCTCTCTTTCTTTCTTCTACTAATTCTTTCTTTCTACCTTTTCTCCCTTTTATTCTGAGCCGGGTAGATGAAAGGCTCTTGGTGCTGCAGCCAGGAGTCAGTGCTGTGCCTCTGAAGTGGGAGAGCCAACTTCAGGACACGGGTCCACAAGAGACCTCCCAGCTCCACATAATATCAAGCAGCGAAAATCTCCCAGAGATCTCCATCTCAACACCAGCACCCAGCTTCAGTCAACGACCAGCAAACTACAGTGCTGGTCACCCTATGCCAAGCAACTAGCAAGGCAGGAACACAACCCCACCCATTAACAGAGAGGCTGCCTAAAAACATAATAAGGCCACAGGCACCCCAAAACACACCACCAGACGTGGACCTGTTCACCAGAAAGACAAGATCGAGCCTCAACCACCAGAACACAGGCACTAGTCCCCCCCACCAGGAAGCCTACACAACCTACTGAAACAACCTTAGCCACTGGGGACAGACACCAAAAACAATGGGAACTACGAATCTGCAGCCTGCAAAAAAGGAGACCCCAAACACAGTACGATAAGCAAAATGAGAAGACAGAAAAACACACAGCAGGTGAAGGAGCAAGATAAAAACCTACCAGACCTAACAAATGAAGAGGTAATAGGCAGTCTACTTGAAAAAGAATTCAGAATAATGATAGTAAAGCTGATCCAAGATTCTATTTCCAAGATCCAAAATCTTGGAAATAGAATAGACAAAATGCAAGAAACAGTTAACAAGGACACAGAAGAACTAAAGAAGAATCAAGCATCGATTAAAAACACAATAAATGAAATGAAAAATACTCTAGATGGGATCAATAGCAGAATAACTGAAGCAGAAGAACGGATAAGTGAGGTGGAAGATAAAATAGTGGAAATAACTGCTGCAGAGCAAAATAAAGAAAAAAGAATGAAAAGAACAGAGGACAGTCTCAGAGACCTCTGGGACAACATTAAACGCACCAACATTCGAATTATAGGGGTTCCAGAAGAAGAAGAGAAAAAGAAAGGGACTGAGAAAATATTTAAAGAGATTATAGTTGAAAACTTCCCTAATATGGGAAAGGAAATCGTTAATCAAGTCCAGGAAGCACAGAGAGTCCCATACAGAATAAATCCAAGGAGAAATATGCCAAGACACATATTAATCAAACTGTCAAAAATTAAACACAAAGAAATCATATTAAAAGCAGCAAGGGAAAAACAACAAATAACACACAAGGGAATCCCCATCAGGTTAACAGCTGATCTCTCAGTAGAAACTCTACAAGCCAGAAGGGAGTGGCAGGACATAATTAAAGTGATGAAGGAGAGAAACCTGCAACCAAGATTACTCTAACCAGCAAGGTTCTCATTCAGATTTGATGGAGAAATTAAAAGGTTTACAGACAAGCAAAAGCTGAGAGAGTTCAGCACCACCAAACCAGCTTTACAACAAATGCTAAAGGAACTTCTCTAGGCAAGAAACAGAACAGAAGGAATATACCTACAATCACGAACCCAAAGCAATTAAGGAAATGGGAATAGGAACATACATATCAATAATTACCTTAAATGTAAATGGACTAAATGCTCCCACCAAAAGTCACAGACTGGCTGAATGGATACAAAAACAAGACGCATATATATGCTGTCTACAAGAGACCCACTTCAGACCTAGAGACACATACAGATTGAAAGTAAGGGGATGGAAAAAGATATTCCATGCAAATGGAAATCAAAAGAAAGCTGGAGTAGCAATTCTTATATCAGACAAAATAGACTTTAAAATAAAGACTATTAGAAGAGACAAAGAAGGACACTACATAATGATAAAGGGATCGATCCAAGAAGAACATATAACAATTGTAAATATTTATGCACCCAACATAGGAGCACCTCAATACATAAGGCAAATACTAACAGCCATAAAAGGGGAAATCGACGGTAACACAATCATAGTAGGGGACTTTTTTTTTTTTTTTTTCGTGGTACGCGGGCTTCTCACTGCTGTGGCCCCTCCCGTTGCGGAGCACAGACTCCGGACGCACAGGCTCAGCGGCCATGGCTCACGGGCCCAGCCGCTCTGCGTCATGTGGGATCTTCCCGGACCGGGGCACGAACCCGCGTCCCCTGCATAGGCAGGCGGACTCTCAACCACTGCGCCACCAGGGAAGCCCTATAGTAGGGGACTTTAACACCCCACTTTCACCAATGGACAGATCATCCAAAATGAAAATAAATAAGGAAACACAAGCTTTAAATGATACATTAAACAAGATGGACTTAATTGATATTTATAGGACATTTTATCCAAAAACAACAGAATACACATTTTTCTCAAGTGCTCATGGAACATTCTCCAGGATAGATCATATCTTGGGTCATAAATCAAGCCTTGGTAAATTTAAGAAAATTGAAATTGTATCAAGTATCTTTTCCGACCACAATGCTATGAGACTAGACATCAATTACAGGAAAAGATCTGTAAAAAATACAAACACGTGGAGGCTAAACAATACACTACTCAATAACGAAGTGATCACTGAAGAAATCAAAGAGGAAATTAAAAAATACCTAGAAACAAATGACAGTGGAGACACGACGACCCAAAACCTATGGGACGCAGCAAAAGCAGTTCTAAGGGGTAATTTTATAGCAATACAATCCCACCTTAAGAAACAGGAAACATCTCGAGTAAACAACCTGACCCTGCACCTAAAGCAATTAGAGAAAGAAGAACAAAAAACCCCCAAAGCTAGCAGAAGGAAAGAAATCATAAAGATCAGATCAGAAATAAATGAAAAAGAAATGAAGGAAACGATAGCAAAGATCAGTAAAACTAAAAGCTGGTTCTTTGAGAAGATAAACAAAATTGACAAACCATTAGCCAGACTCATCAGGAAAAAAAGGGAGAGGACTCAGATCAATAGAATTAGAAATGAAAAAGGAGAAGTAACAACTGACACTGCAGAAATACAAAAGATCATGAGAGATTGCTACAAGAAACTCTATGGCAATAAAATGGACAACCTGGAAGAAATGGACAAATTCTTAGAAATGCACAACCTGCCAAGACTGAATCAGGAAGAAATAGAAAATATGAATAGACCAATCACAAGCACTGAAATTGAAACTGTGATTAAAAATCTTCCAACAAACAAAAGCCCAGGACCAGATGGCTTCACAGGCAAATTCTATCAAACATTTAGAGAAGAGCTAACACCCATCCTTCTCAAACTCTTCCAAACAATTTCAGAGGAAGGAACACTCCCAAACTCATTCTACGAGGCCACCATCACCTTGATACCAAAACCAGGCAAGGATGTCACAAAGAAAGAAAACTACAGGCCAATATCACTGATGAACACAGATGCAAAAATCCTCAACAAAATACTAACAAACAGAATCCAACATTACATTAAAAGGATCATACACCATGATCAAGTGGGGTTTATTCCAGGAATGCAAGGATTCTTCAATATACACAAATCAATCAATGTGATACACCATATTAACAAGATGAAGGAGAAAAACCATATGATCATCTCAATAGATGCAGAGAAAGCTTTCGACAAAATTCAACACCCATTTATGATAAAAACCCTGCAGAAAGCAGGCATAGAGGGAACTTTCCTCAACATAATAAAGGCCATATATGACAAACCCACAGCCAACATTGTCCTCAATGGTGAAAAACTGAAACCATTTCCACTAAGGTCAGGAACAAGACAAGGCTGCCCACTCTCACCACTCTTATTCAACCTAGTTTTGGAAGTTTTAGCCACAGCAATCAGAGACGAAAAGGAAATAAAAGGAATCCAAATTGGAAAAGAAGAAGTAAAGCTGTCACTGTTTTCAGATGACATGATACTATACATAGAGAATCCTAAAGATGCTAAATCCTAAAGATGCTCTAATAAACCATCAGATTTCTTTACTTAGCAGAGGATTTATGTTCTTTTTGTCCACATTTTCACACAGTTTTTAAATGTGCTAGATGAACTGGTCTTTGACAATAAAGTTAGCCATTTTTGTAGTGTTATCCAGAATTTTTTTTCATTTTTATCATCAAGAATTGTTGATCCAGCAATTCCACTTCTGGGTATTTATCTGAATGAAATGAAAACAGTACTCAAAAAGATATATGCACCCCCATGCTCATTGCAGTATTGTTTACAATAGCCAAGATATGAAAACAACCTAAATGTTCATCTGTGAATGAATGGATAAAGAAAATTTTGTGTATATATGTACAATGGAATATTATGCAGCCATAAAAAGGAAGGAATGGGCTTCCCTGGTGGCGCAGTGGTTGGGAGTCCGCCTGCCGATGCGGGGGACGCGGGTTCGTGCCCCGGTCCGGGGGGATCCCACATGCCGTGGAGAGGCTGGGCCTGTGGGCCATGGCCGCTGGGCCTGCGTGTCCGGAGCCTGTGCTCCACAGCGGGAGAGGCCACGGCAGTGAGAGGCCCGCATAACGCAAAAAAATTAAAAAAAAAAATTTTTTTAAAAAAGGAAGGAAATCTTGTCATTTGGAACAACATGAATGGACTTCCAGGGGATTGTGCTAAGTGAAATAACTCAGGCAAAAGAAAGACAAATACCATATGATTTCACTTATATGTAGAATCTAAATTTTTTAAAATCTCATAGATGTAGAAAACAGATGAGTAGTTGCCAGAATCGGGCAGAAAAATAAGTTAAGGGGGTCAAATAGTACATATTTCCAGTAATAAAATAAGTAAGTAATGGGGATGTAATGCACAGCATGATGACTATAATTAATAATACTATATTGCATATTTGAAAGTTGCTAAGAGAGTAGGTCTTAAAATTTCTCATTAAAAAAAAAGTTCTCATTATAAGAGAAAAGAAATAAAAAAGAATTGTTGACACCTGTATCTTTCTGTGAAGATGCAGTTCTATATTGTAATGTTAGGATTTTCCTTCCTTATTTTTTTTTTAACAGTTGAAACTTCTGAAACAAACTATTGATGGGGCACCATAAATACAGACGCCAATATAGTCCCTCTAAGACAGACCTTTCTAGGTATAAAGACAAAAATGCAAAGTATACACTTCTGTTTGTCTCAGCAGTCCTTTGCAACAGAATAAAATTTCTCTTTAATTTCACCATCATTTACAAATCTTGAAAATGCTACGACATGATACTTACTGCTAAAATCTGTTTACTCATCATCTGAATAGAGAAACTGCTGGTTTTCAGTTATAGTACAAAACCTTTTCAGCATTGTATTGACTTTTCCTGCTGTTTGAGAATGTAATCTTTGAAATTTTATACACTGCAACTTGTCCTAGAATTTTACTCCCTATAATTTTACATGCTGGTATTATTAGATTCTCTCCAGTGGCATCAGTTTTCCTTTCCTGGGCATTAATTACTTTTACTGAGTAACTTGCTTCCTGATAATTTTTATTAAATGTGACTCTTAAAAATAAAACCTTTATTTTTGTTTGTTTTGAGATTCCAATGGCACTTTAAAATAATCAGTACTTTTTTTTGTTAAGTATCATTTTTAGTTAAGTTCTCTTCCAGTTTTGATGGATCTATTGCTTTCTTTGTAAATTATTTGTTGCAGACCTCCTAAAAAAGAAACAGGACAACTTAGATCACCTACCCATGTAAAAAATGTTGTAAGTAGCTTTCATTACACAAGCAAACTTCTGTGTTTTTTGTTGCAATAGTGTATAAACATGCTTTAGAAGTTTATAATTTTTCATCCTAATCTTATCAGAACATAGGTTTAGGCTTAAGCTGTTCTTCTATATCAAAAATCATATTTAAAAGTCACTATTTTGGATTGGCAAAGCAATGAAAACATATTCATAAAATGTACAACAGAAGGACATGATACATTACAAAACAGAAAAAAAAAAACAATTCAACCCATATCTGACCTACATAATCCATGTTTTGCAGTGTTTAAAAAAACCCAGCAAGTATGGTATGGAGAATGGCAAGTGAGTTGTGGTGTATGAAATGCCTATACATATAGAATAACAGTCTCTCCTATGTTATATTACCTTGTAAAAGTTGTCCCTACCCTCGAGTTGGTCTGCATGAATTAAAGAGAAACTGAGGAAGATAATTAGAGAGGAAAAGCTAACAGAGCTGCTTGGTCCACGTCCATTACTGTAGACTTTAACATCACATGGTGCTCCAAGTTTTTAAAAAAAAAAACCTAAGTTTTTTTTTCCACTACCGCTATCTCTCATAAAACTTATAGTGACGTTTCATAACAACTTAGATTTCTACAAAACTTCATTTGAAAACCTATTAATGTATATATGTGTGTGGGGGGTGTATTTAAAACTATATGTACCTAAATATTACTACTTTACTATATATCATTATATTAGTATACATACATATGTTACCATATATGTATATGTACATTATTATACATATATATACATACAGAGAAGGAGAAAAACCTGTGGGTTAGATAATAGCATTACATCATTGAAAAGTTTTACGATTTTTTATAATTGTACATTGGTTAGATAATTATGTAAGAGGATGTCTAGAATGCAGAAGGCAATGCAGCATGATGTTTCCCACTTACTTTCCAATGTTTTTGAGAGAGAGAAAGATACTAAATCCAGTGGACAAAATGTAATCAGTTGAGGACTCTGGAGAAAAGTATATGGACATACCTTACATTACTTTTGCAACTTTTCTAAGTTTTTATTTATATAAAAATGAAAGTCATATAGAATGTACCACAGCAAAAGTTAACTCTGTGGCGTTGGATGGTAAAGATGTGTCAGTGCAGCTGCATCAGTTGTAACAAGTGTACCCTTCTGGTGGGGGATGTTGGTCATGGAGAAGGCTATGCGTGTGTGGTGGCAGGGGTTATATGGGAAACCTCTGTACCTTCTGCTCCATATTGCTGCAAACCTAAAACTACTCTAAAAATGTAAGGCCATAAAAATATAAAGCCAAGGCATCAAAAAATGGAAAAAGATTAAAAGTCACAAGAAATGAAAAGTCTGCATGTACAGCACATGAAGACAACTAATATTTCTTTTATTTTTGTAGCCTTCCTAGTTCCTAAATTAAGAATGCTATTAAAAAGATGTAAGAAGTTCTTGTAAATTTTCATACTGATCTTCAAAAATAGGTATTTTTGAGCTAATCAGTTAAGGGTCACCTCCAGTATTGAAATGTAGAATTAATTGGTCCCTCTCTTATTCCCCTTAATATTCAGAATATAAATTTATCACAGCCTCGTAGCATTTTATAACACTTACATTTAACATGTCTGAAGTCACACATTGCCTTTATATGTTGTTGTGAAGCACTGAGTCTAGTTCACAGTAGGGACATAATATTTATTTAATTAATCAAAGTATGCATTAATACATTTGTGCTTTAAAAAATCATTTCATAACTGAGAAGTAATTAAAAATTGGTTTGTTATCTACTAAAATTTTGACTAGAGATGATTTAAACTTTCATTAGTGAATTAAAATTAAACTGTGATAAAATAGTAATTTTCATATTCATATAAAGTGAATTTTTATAGAATAGAAGGAAATATAATTAGAAGTTAGAAAACATAAGTTTTGGGGTTATCACTGATATCTTGTGAGTTGAAATAGCCATCTCTTCTGATACCCACGATTCCTTTATTACTAATATGAGGAGATAGAGCTAAATAATCATAAAGGCTCCTCTCAGTTCTAAAATATTCTAAAGATTCTCACAAGAATCTAAAGCACTAGACATCCAAAATATGCAAAACACACACAAACACATTCATGCACTCACTCATGTGTTCACACAATCATACCTTAATTTTGGAAGTAAAGAATACCTAATGCATTTCAGTGCCAGTCATATCCAGGTAATAACTATGCTGTTTGACATTTCTCTAAGAACTCCAAGTATATTTAGATAAAGAAAAATAAATTTAGACCATTGCAATATGAAATCTAAATAGTCATGAGCTATATGTTTTTTCTGTACCAAGTTTTGTATTAATTTTCCAAATGATAGGGTTGAAAATTCTGTTTCAAGAAGATAAATTGACATACATTTCTTTTCCTTTTTCTGAATACACAATTAAAATGAAAGTAAATGAAATGGAAGGGTATAATATCACAATAAAAGAAAAAACAAATGGGGTACCACCAGGAGACAAATGTTTCAACATGATATAAGTCCTAGAGAGCTGATCAATGAGGAGTAACCAAAGATTGAGGGCAGAGGAAGGTGTAACCAAATTCTTATAGAGAAAGGTCAAGCCAAAAATAAGACATACTTCCATGGATAACCTTGGAGATGATCAGTATTAAATGCCAGGGGGCTCCCCTGGTGGCACAATGCTTGAGAATCCACCGGCCAATGCAGGGGACATGGGTTCAATCCCTTGTCCAGGAAGATCCCACATGCCACGGAACAACTACACCCGTGAGCCACAACTACTGAGCCTGCATGCCACAACTACTGAAGCCTGTGCACCTAGAGCCCATGCTTCAGAACAAGAGAAGCCACCAGAATGAGAAGCCTATGCACTGCAATGAAGAGTAGCCCCTGCTTACCACAACTAGAGAAACCCTGCACACAGCAACGAAGACCCAACACAGCCAAAAATAAAAAAATAAATTTATTAAAAAAAAAAAGAAATGCCAGGAATAAGTCAGGTTAGATGGGAGTCAGGGGAGAAAACAAATATTAATGAAACTGTGTCTGGAATAGTAAACCTCTCCCCTCCAACACTGATGCAAAGCCTTTTTACACAGAAAACTGACTTCTGCCACCCAGGAAAAGAGAAACAAAGTGAATGGCACCAGGGGAAAAAAGAGAGTTCTTCCCATATAGGCACTTAGGCAACCCCTGTTATAAAAGCCAGCCCCATCCTCCGATCACACCCTGGAGCACTGAATCCCTATCAACACTGCACCAAAGTACACAGTGTTCCTGGGTCATTCTTTCATTGTCTCATTGTTGAATATCTCATACATTTGAGGAAAGCCTAAAACATGGCATAGAGAGAACAAGATATATAAACAAATAAGATCTTCCTCAAGTGAATATCTTTAGAGAAATTTGAGAAGACATTATATACAAAGAAAGGGTGATGCTATTCAAAAGAGAAGAAATGAGATACAGAGACAGAGAAGTATTGGAAAATGGAAGTATGGTTGCTGAAAATCAGTAAAAAAGGGCAAATGGACAATACGTCAAGGAAGTAGAAATGAGTAACAGATGGAAAATATAAGGGGAAAGATGATAAAGGACACAGAAAATCAGTGTAAGGTGTCCAACACATGTGTAATAGGGTTCTAGAAAGGGCAAAATGAAGAAATGTGTCTTCATTTTGAAGGAGCATCCCAAAGCCCAGGAAAACAAATGGAAATATAAATCCTGATTTTCTGATAAAGAACAGTGAAATTGCAGGCAACTGAAAATAAAGAAATTTATAAGTTTTTTCTTTGTCAAGAGGAATAGGAGTGAGGCGGTATAAGAGGTTGAGGAAACAGTTATCTGCAAAAGAATGAGAACTGAATAAGCATTGGTATTGTCATCATTAACACTAGATTGTAGTTTACAGTAGAGTGTTGTTTGCTAAATTCTAAGAGGCCATTTTAAACCAGGTGTTCTATACTCAATATCTTCAATTAAGTTTGAGCCAGAATAATACTATTTTCAGACGTGAGAGGAATCAGAGAACTTCCTTCCTCACATTTTATCTTTGGAAGTTGCTTATATGCTTTAACAGTGTAAGGAAATAAACCATAAAAGAGAAGGCCACAAAGGAAATGACATCAGAGTTCCAGTTGCTTTAAGCAGGAGACCTAAAGATGGTAATCAGTCCATATTGAAGAAGGATTGCAGTTTTTAGGAGAGAGGTGGGTGTTTGGTAAATAAAAAGGAGTACCCAGTAGATCTCATATCTTTTTTGAGTTTTTAGAACAATTTAAGGCAGGCAGTGCAAGTTAAGAGGAGGGTGGGAAAGACATCATGGGGAAAAAAGCTATACAGGAAATAAAAATTATAGAACACTTTCTGAATTGGCAGAGAATACAGTTTACATTCTCACATCAAGGTAAACATTGTGTCCTAATTTAACTAAAAATAATGACATAATTAAAATTGGAAGATGAGTGAGGGAGTTGAGGATGTTTTGAGAAATCTCTACCATAGTAGAGGAAGTCAGTGAACCAAAATTAATACTATAAGCATTCATTTTTAAATATAGAATTAAATACTATAAGCATTCATTTTTAAATATAGAATTAAAAGGGGCATGGGACAGGGAATTTGCTTTTTGTTAAGAGTCTTACTGCTTTTTTTAAGCACTTGTAAGATTATTTTGAACCAATTTTTTAACCAATTTTTTAAACCAATTTTTCTCATACAGGGATCATTAACATAATCAATTTACATTTTCTTATTTCATAGCAAAATTGATAGTCCTAACTACAGTGTCAAAAACAGTGGCAAATATCATTTATAATTATAATAACAATAAATAAAACACATAGAATGACTCCCTGGATCACATCTTGCTATATTCCTTTCAAAACACAAATGATGTTGTTTTGGTATATTAAAGTCTTCTTTTCCTGCCTGGTTCTTTAGGATATAAATGCCAGCTGTTGTGATGCTTTGATTTGGTTTTTAAAAAACTCATTATATAACACTTTATCTCATTCCAACTTTAGGAGGCACTAACGGCCCTCAAGGTACAGAGCCATAGCATTTCCTTCTGGAACATTCAAAATTTCCTTGAAAAATGAAGGCAATTTCTTGTTTAAAAATTTTTCAGGAAATAATGCAATGATATTTCATTTGCATCAGCCTCACAAACTTTCTAGCATCATCGTAGAGTGTGTTAGTCAAACTAAGGCATCTGCTGATATTCTAAGAGCAAATTTAACAACTAAATTCTGAAAATCATAGACTGAAATCCACCTGAATTAGTTTTGAAGTCCACTCATAACTTAGGATATCTTGAGTAAGTACTTTGTCCATTTCTGGTTTCCTTGTGTGAGCAACAGTATTAATCCTTTCTATCTTCTGTATATGTTGTGAAGTTACACATAAATGGTTTTGCACTCTTCCTGGCACAGTTTCAGTCTGTAATTCATGGCAGGGCAGTGCTATGGTTGCTTCCCCTGATGGTTCTGATAAACTTTATCATCATTGCAAATCCCAATTTTTTCAACAGAGCTTTTTGTTTTTCATGAGTGTTAGTTGACAGATCGGATATCACTAATTCTCCCTTCAAGCTAAAAATATGCATGTTGCAGAAATGTCAACAGTAGGCAGATAGTTATGCCGAAAGAGATGACATGATGAGAAATTCAAGGTATGGCCACAGAGGAATATAACTGCATTCCTTATGGCACTTACAAAATGACTTTATAGGTAATTCCAAATGAGCTGCTACTCTGAAGAGATGTCAGCCCATGAGAACAAGTGTCAGGTAGCTGTTGACTTCGAAAGACAATATATGTTTGATGCTATAAGTTTTGGTATGTCTTAGAAAATATTTATTTTGTACTCATCTTTCTGATGTCATAGAACAGAGATATTTTGTACTGAAGAGAAAATTTATAGTAATAGCAGAAATACAAATTTACTCATACTAATCCTTATACATGCATAAGAAATTTAGCATTTTTGTTCTCTATAAAGATCCAGATTTACTCACAATTTTAAACCTTGCTGGACTTTAAGTGGGGAAATAAAATACAGCTTTATATGATGTCACAGTCTCTACAAATATAAAAATCTGTATTAATGATTTAGTCATTCTTATTATTTTTTAAATTAATTTATTTTTGGCTGCACTGGATCTTCATGGCTGCTCGTAGGCTTTCTCTAGTTGCGTAGAGTGGGGGCTACTGTTCTTTGCGGTGTGCAGGCTTCTCATTGTGGTGGCTTCTTTTGCTGTGGAGCACTGGCTCTAGGCACGCGGGCTTCAGTAGTTGCAGCACGCAGGCTCAGTGGTTGTGCCTCACGGGCTCTAGAGTGCAGGTTCAGTAGTTGTGGTGCACAGGCTTAGTTGCTCTGTGGCATGTGGGATCTTCCCGGACCAGGGCTCGAACCCATGTCCCCTGCACTGGCAGGTGGATTCTTAACCACTGCGCCACCAGGGAAGCCCTGATTTGGTCACTTTTAGATTAATGTCCTGCCTTTCAAATGCCTTCATCCTGTTCTGAAATTCATCAAGATGACCTCATAATATACCAGTTTCTTCAATGTTCTCATAGTGACGGGTAAGAAGGCCTTGATTCTTCTTTTGTTTTTCATTTCCCCTTCCATCTATGCTGTGATATAACTGGTGTAGTCCAGATCCTATGCGGGTGACCACTGAGATGTGACTTCCCAGCTGGTCTTTGGTGGGCAATATTCTGGATGCCATGGTACAAACTATTCGTCCCTACTCATCAAATCCTTCTTCTGATCTGTTTCAGCCTGTCTACAGTTCTTGTAACCTTTCCATTTCCACACTGAAACTTATGGATCTTATTCTATCCTCCACACAGATTTTTATAGGGATTCAGGACACAGACCTTAGGCTCACTGTTGAGTTCCACCTGGCATTGCTCCATTTTTGTTTTGCTACATATTAGATACTCAACCCATGAAACTGTATTTCCTAGAACTTATTGAATTAAATTCCCTAAGGGAAGGTGCCATGTTTATCAATCTTTATTTCTGTCTTGAATTCCTCAAATCCTAATAATCTGGTATGGTATCTATCAGCAACAATTAATAATAATTAACTGGGACTTCCCTGGTGGCACAGTGGTTGAGGGTCCGCCTGCCGATGCAGGGAACACGGGTTCGTGCCCCCGTCCAGGAAGATCCCACATGCCACGGAGCGGCTGGGCCCGTGAGCCATGGCCGCTGGGCCTGCGCGTCCGGAGCCTGTGCTCCGCAATGGGAGAGGCCACAACAGTGAGAGGCCTGCGTACTGGAAAAAAGAAAATTAACTGAATCAATCAAACAAGCATGAATCAATTAATGTAGTGGGCAGACTAATTAATGAGGAATGGAAACACATAGGATGGGAAATCACAGTAAAGGTACAGAATAGGTTCAATAAATATATGATATTTTTGGGTGCCAAATGTGAGCTAATTGAGATGGATCATTTCCAAACGTGATGGAAATCATAGCCTATCTCTAGTAAAAGGTGAACTAAGTGATATAAAAATGACCTTGAAAGATGTAGAAGTGATTGAGGAAGTCTGATCTCAGGTAGCAGAAGAGTCATTGCTGCTGATATTGAAGTTGTAAAAAACTTTAGTGAGGTGGCAATGGAAGGCCGTCAGCTTGCTGATGAAGTCCTCAAGGAGAGGGGTTGAATTTTGAGTGTCTGTCACTGACACCACATGTGAAGAAGTTGGAGTTAAGGTTTAGTGAAGATTTTCAAAAAGTGATTGCTGGTTGGTGGTGGCAGAAGTGTGATCTGTAATTAGCATGGAAGTCTCCCAGGTATTTTAATGACTGGGAAAGTTAGAAAACAGAGCACTGTCCAGCAAAGGCAGCTGAAAGAGAAAGTAAAATTTCAGTTAAAGCAAAGAAGTTGAACTATTGTTTACAGAAATATTTGACAATGTTAGAAAATATATTTTAATAGTATACTGTTACCTTGATGAGCATTGGAAAAGCCCAGTGCATCTATGAAGATGTGAGTAGGGAGATGAGCAGCTTAATGGAATAGTGGTACAAATACTGAGTAACGTGTTAGGGAGATAGAGTTTCCCTATTGTAAATAAGATGAAGGAAGCAGAAGTACAGGAAGAAATTAATAGTGGCATGAAGTTGATAGTGGCTTGGGAAGGTGTACAAATGATAAATAGAAGTTGAATTAGTGAGAATATTGGAGTCTTGACCAAACCCAGACGATAAAGGTCTCAGTTTTTATGTGGCAGAATTGCTCATAATTCTTGTGATAAGCAGCTATCTCAAATAAGTCATGGAAAATGTCATATATTAAAGCTTTGTTTAGGAATAATCATGTATATTGGGATTAGTGCTGCCATGTTCACTAATTTGCTTTTGTAAATGAAGGGGTAATGAATTAAATGGAGAAGCTATCTATTTTTCTTAAACTATACACTTTATTTTTTAGACCCAAAATATATGCTAGTACTCTGTGAACAACTTTATTTATTGTTCTTTGATTAAACCATGAAAATATGTAACAAATACAAGTAAATTCAACAAATACAAGTAAATGTTATTTAACAAATACAAGTAAATTCAAAAGGGAGTCACATGGTGACCTTAACAACCCTTAAAAACTTGAACACTGGTAAAATGGCAATACACAATACCATCAAAGTCATGTAGTAGAGCAGTGGTCCCCAACCTTTTTGGCACCAGGGACTGCTTTCGTGGAAGACAGTTTTTCCACGGACCACGGGTGGGAGGTGGGGGGATGGTTTTGGAGTGATTCAAGCGCATTACATTTACTGTGCCCTTTATTTCCATTATTATTACATTGCAATATATAATGAAATAATTATACAACTCACCATAATTCAGAATCACTGGGAGCCCTGAGCTTGTTTTCACTTGCCACTCACTGATAGGGTTTTGGGTTTTTGGGGGGTTTTTTAAAGAAATTTATTTGAGAATCGTAGCTTTTTTTTTTTCTTTTTTGGCTGCGTTGGGTCTTCATTGCTGCACGCAGGCTTTATCTAGTTGCGGCAAGCAGGGGCTACTCTTCGTTCCGGTGCACAGGCTCTAGGCGCGTGGGCTTCAGTGGTTGTAGTACGTGGGCTTTAGAGCGCAGGCTCAGTAGTTGTGGCGCACGGGCTTTGTTGCTCCGAGGCATGTGGGATCTTCCCGGACCAGGGATGGAACCCGTGACCCCTGCATGGGCAGGTGGATTCTTAGCCACTGCACCACCAGAGAAGCCCTGATAGGGTTTTGATATGAGTCTGCAAGCAATGGATTTATTATGGTCTCTGTGCAGTCAAACCTCTCTGCTAATGATGATCTGTATTTGCAGCCACTCCTCAGCACTAGCATCACTGCCTCAGCTCTACCTTAGATCATCAGGCATTAGAGTCTCATAAGGAGTGCACAACCTAGATCCCTTGCATATGCAGTTCACAGTAGAGTTTGCGCTCCTGTGAGAATCTAATGCCGCCACCGATCTGACAGGAGGCGGCTCAGGCAGTAATGCAAGCAATGGGGAGTGGCTGTAAATACAGATGAAGCTTCGCTCGAACACCCACCTCTCACCTCCTGCTGTGTGGCCCGTTTCCTGTGGGGCTGTGGGAACCCCTCAAACAGAGGATGAACACAAAAGATTCATTCTGGCAGATCCATTTTTCAAATGATTTTTCTATACTCTGAGGCACTAAAATGAAATTTTGGTTTCCAAAAGTTGTAAACTAAACCCCATCTTACTTAGAAGTTATTTTTTTTAAGATTTTGTAGAAAAACTTTATTTTCCATCTCTTTACTTTTAGTTCAGATGGGGCGATTCTTCTCTGCCCTGTCCTTCATTCGAGTTCTCCTAATACCTTACAAATTTATTATTTATATATACTTTCTATTTAGAAATGCTCCAAGAGATTCCTTTTTGAGTCCCACAGGTTCCCTAGGCACTGAGTAAGAATGTCATTTCCTACCCCCCTTCCACCCCCATTTTACAGATGAAAAGAGCGTTGTATAATGAGTTTACATGGTATGTTCATGTGAATTAATGGAGCCAAACTAAGAAACTAAGCTTTCTATTCCAAGTTAAGGTATTATATATAAACTTTTTATTACACTTCATTTCCTCCCTCTCATATCCAAAATCTGACATCATCTTCAAACTGCAATTTCTTTGTACCTCAGATGTAAAATCCCTTTTTTCTCATGCCAACTTGTCACGGACTTTCTCAGTGTGGCTGTCACTGACATCTTTTTTCTGTGTGTACATTGTTACTATGTAAAATAAAATTATTTCTCAGCCTTAATAATTAGCTCATCCTAGAATTACAAAATCAAATGCAAATTATAGATTATGCTCAGAAACTAAAGATTTTTCCCAATTCAAGGAGTGACCATGAGTTTGCTTTGCATACTATCTTGCAATAGAATAAAAACATTGTCACTAAACACATAAACCCTAATACAGCAGAATATAAGATAGTTCCTCAAGAGAGACTTCATTATATTCCCTCCTTTTTTTTTTTTTTTTTTAGTTCCGTTAAATTGCAGTCAATTTTGTCAGTACTTCATTGGCAAAGAGAGAATCTAAATATATCAGGCTCAGTTGTTTATCTTTCTCTAGAAGATGAGCGGAGAGAAGGCAACATGGCATACTAACTTAACTAAGTCAAGACATACAGATTTTAATTCCCATTCTGGCATCCACTTCCTTGAGGCCTTGACAGATCATATGAGCCTCAGTTTTCACAACAGTGAAAGAGTATGGTTTTAACTGCACCACCTATCTTAGCAGTGTTAAAGGGAGTGAAAGGAGAACACCAATTTGATAGGTCTTTAAAAAATATAGAGCACTTTAGAAATGCAATGTATCCATAAAATGGCCACATGTCTGGTCTCTTTTTCTACTTCAGCTCTCACTATTCCATGGGAAAAAAACAAACAAAAACCCTATAAAACCCCAAACTCCATTTATTTCAAATCTTTAAGTTCTCCACTAGCCTCTGAGCTATCTTACGTGTCATAATATTTAACGCAGAGACTTTTCCATTCAGTCTTTATGTCACAATCAATGGAACATTACTTTCTGGAAGTCTTCCTGCCTCTCCCCCTTCACCTATCTCACGTTCGCTTAGTTCCCATTTCTCTATCCTCTGTGGTGTCCTCCATATTTCTCCATTCAGAGCACTTAAAACTGTGTGGTGTAATTATATATTCACTTTTCTGTATTCCTCAATAGATTGAAAGTTCTGAGAGTTGGAAAAATTGTCTATCTTATTCATCATTGTTTTCTCAGGATTTACTGCACAACATAGCGAACTGTATTCAATATCTTGTAATAACCTATAATGGAAACTAGTACAAAAAAATATATATATATAACTGAGTCACTTTGCAGTACACCTGAAACTAACACAATATTGTAAATCAGCTATACTTCAATTATAAAAAAAAAAATAGTAGTGTCCCTATAGCATAAGTTCAATTGGAGATAGAATTAGTACCTTATATGAAACATACTGATGATCTTTACAACCACTTATTTCACTTTTTCTATTTTCTGAGCCACCATGGTGTTCTTCCTGCTGGGTGTATTCATTTTTAACCATGTTTTGGGTGTGCTATTATCTGATGCCCTCTAAATTATCAAATGTATACAGCCCCTTGCTGCTTTATTCCCTTGAGTTTGTTTGGGAGTACAAAGTCTCCTGGCCTAGGTTATTTTTTACCTTGTGCCAAGTACTTCATCTGGATGTCCTGCTCTATTACCTGCCAGTCACTCTAAGGTCCCAACTTCAACATTTCTGCTCTCAGACACGCGGTGTTTTTTTTATGAAAAAGCAAGAGGCAAGGCACAGCAATTATCATACATTTTTCTAATTCATGACTATTCAAATTTTAGATAAGCTTCTTTCCATGGATATTGAAGAGCTCTCTGTTTACTGATGTTTTTATAAAGGATTGTGGAGTTAGCTATGTTATGGTGTAAAGGGAGGAATAAGGTTTACCACATAATACAGGACTGGTTTTCTGTGTACCAGCTGGCTTCCCTTCCTAACGCTTATATATGTTATTTGGCAGTGCCCGGAAGTGAAAGACATTCACCATTCACTTCTGTGAATTTCCATTTTTGTCAAATTCATTTACTCAGTTCTACACTTTTATCTACTCAGCTTTCATGATTTGATAGGAAATCAGGTGTCTTTTTCTTCAGTCTTTTAATAAATAAAGGCTAATGCGGTATTTTAAAATGTCAAAGTAAACTGAGAATCCAGAAATATAAATAAAATCTCTACATAGATAAGCAAATCAGTTTTCACATACCATACAGTTTTGAAAGAAAATGATTGAGAAGTCAAGTATATTTTCCTACTTCCTCTTTCTAGTTTCTTCCCTTTAACATTCACACACACACACACACACACTCTGCTGTTTTTATTCCGCAGCATCCATAGACTACATACTCCTGATGTTTCAAATTCTTCTCTATGCACAGCAGATAAAAACTGCATTGAGATTGATAACATTATAAATCCTCAAAGTGTTTAGTGAAAAATAATGTGGGCACAGCTTTGGGCAGGAATAGAATTTTAACATTCAGTGATGTTAGGTAATCTCCTCACAAATACTACCTGCAAGGACAAACCATCCTGTCATCAAACTTTACATTTAACATATGAAATTAATCAATGTGGTTGTCAGTCAGCTATCATGTTTTTTTTTTTTTTTTTGACTTGTGGGGAATTTTATTTTTGCTGCTATAAACATCCATGCACATGCTAGGACTATGTTTTTTTTTTTTTTAAAGGCAGCCCTAGGCCTACACAGCATGCATCCTATGGGATGGTTATCACTCAACTTTTAGGAAGACATACCTAAGGCTTTAGTGTGCAGGGTTTCTGATGGTCCATTATACTCTGCTTCGGTGAGACAGAACTATCTTTCTGCAACATCAAATATACTTCCTATACTATCACCACCTGAAGGAGAAGAAAGAGAAAGTAAGCACTTCTATAATTTCATTCTCTTAATGTATGCCTTATCTCCACAAAAATCATGAAACATCGAGGTGTAAGGATGTCTAAAGATTAGGAGAGCTATATTCTTACTCTGTTTTACACCGGAATCTGCTTTGACAGTTTTAGCAAATTGGCTAGTTGATTCATCAATGATTTCAGCAAAGCAGGACTCATGAAATTCAGTCATTTATTTATTCATTCATTGAATATTTATTCCATCTTATGCTCTGAAGATGTATCAGAGAAATAAAAAGCAAAAATTCCAGCTCTCATGAATTTTACCTTCTACTGGGAAAAGACACAAAACAAAAATGATTAAGTGAAAAGATATAATGTTAGATATCAGAGATGAGAACAAAGCAAGAAATAAGGAAAGGAATTGCTGAAGAGAATGTTGAGGCTCAATTTTAAATAAGAGAATTAGGAAACGTCTGATCAGAGGAAGAGTTTGTGAACAAAGCCTAAGGGAGAAGAGTTCAGGTGTTATTGATGGAAGAGCTTTCTAGGCAAAACAAACAAAAGCTAATCACCTGTAGATAGAAAAGCCTGAAGGTGTACATTGTCCAGTGTGTTTGAAGAGCAAAGATCCAGTGGCACTATAACAGAATGAATAAGGGGAATGATAATAATAGGACATGAGATCACAGAGCTAACTGAGTTGGAGGAGAAAAGTACAGATCCTGCAAAACATTGTAGGATGCTGTAATGATTTTTGTTTTCTCTCTGAGTGGTATGGAAAGCCATTAAAGGGGTTTGAAGCATAGAAGCAGCATTATATGATTGGCATTTTAAAAGATACATGTCTCTATATCTATATATTGATGTTGATATAGATATGGATAACTTTCCCCCAGAAGCTCTGTGGGGAATACACATTTGAGTCAAGGGAAAAAAATTAGGAGGCCATTGCAGTTATCTAGACTAGAAATAGTGTTGGCTAAGATCATGTCATTCTGGTGGATGTAGTAAATTATTACTTGAATTTTAAATATATTTTGAAAGTAGAGCTGACAAGATTTGCTCTGAAATTTAATGTTGGTTAGTAAAGAAGAAGAAGGGTCAAAGATGACAACAAGAGTTTTAGCCTAAACATGTAAAGAGTGGTGTGGTTGTAATCAAGATGGTGGAGATTTCAAGAGAAACAGGCTTTGGGGGACATGATAATTCTGTTTTGTAAATGTTAAGTTTGAAATGCCTTTTGAATATTTAGGGTAGAGATTTTGAGTAGGTGGTATTGTATGAGTCTGGAATTTGGGGATTTAGGGGAGAGGTCCAGGCCGGAGAATCCTTTTTTTTTTTTTTTTTTTTTAATCTTTATTGGAGTATAGTTGATTTACAGTGTTGTGTTAGTTTCAGGTGTACAGCAAAGTGAATCAGTTATGCATATACATATATCCACTCTTTTTTAGATTATTTTCCCATATAGGTCATTATGGAGTATTGAGTAGAGTTCCCTGTGCTGTACAGTGGGTCTTTCTTAGTTACCTATTTTAAATATAGTAGTGTGTATATGTCAATCCCAGTCTCCCAATTTACCCCTCCCCCCCTTACCCCCTGGTTACCATAAGTTTGTTTTCTACATCTGTAACACTATTTCTGTTTTGTGGATAAGTTCATTTGTACCCTTTTTGTAAATTAGGCTGGAGAACACTTTTATAGTTCATTAACATTTAGATAATATTCAAAGCCATGATTATCAAGGAGTGGATTTAAATAAGGGAAAAAAATCCAAAAGTTGTGTCCAGAGGTGTCCAGTGTTGAGATATTGGGAAGCTAAAAGGCGTAACCATTGATACAACAGGGGAAGCCCTAGGAGAGTGTAGTGCCATGGAATACAGCTGAAGAGTAGTTTTTAGAAAGAGGCTACACCCGAAACTAATATAATGTTAGATGTCAATTATATCTCAATAAAAAAGAAAGTGGGAGTGATTAATGTGTAAAATACTGCTGATAAGTAAAAGATGATGAAAGCTGAGAATTGCTATTGGATTTAGCAATGTAGAGACTATAGGTGATTTTGATAGGAATAGTTGTGGGGTAAAAGTCTCATTGGAACATCTTCATTGAGAATAAGAGAAGAGGAACTGCAGATAGTAAGTTTAAACAGTTACCCTGAGAAGATCTTCTGTTAAGTGGAGCAGAGAAAGAGTGATACTTAGGGAGAAATGGGGCCAGTGTGTTTGTACGTGATTCAAGATTGACAGTATCAGAGAGGGGTTGTCTTCTATGGGAATGGTACCATATCAAAATCATCTCAGTCCATCTTTGACCTGTTTTGAATTTTACATTTTATTTTAATCATCCACTAGCCTTTCAAACCACCAACTCTGTTACAGTCTTCTTGAATTAGGAGACTTATTCAGTAATCTTTCTACCTATAGTAAAAAACCATCAATAAAATTCGGGGTTCCAAACCCCACTTCTGTTGGAGTATGGTGGAGTTTTAATATAAATACAAATGCCTTTCTAAATAGGAAAAGGACAGTCATTTTTTTCTAAATGGAGATATATAAACTTCATTTTCCTACATCTCAAAAAATAAACCCTAACATTAAAACAAGATAGGGTTATGTTTCTCTTTTAATTAATAGTTTTGCTTCCACTGTTACCTTTTGGATATAGGGTGGAAGTGTTTTGCTTTTGAGGTTGCTATTGAAAATGTGAACCCATAATTATTTTAAATAAGTAATTTATACTTCTCAATACACCACAAAAGAAATGTTTTGAGGTAATCGTTCCTCAATAAATATATTTAGGGCTTCCCTGGTGGCGCAGTGGTTGAGAATCTGCCTGCCGATGCAGGGGACATGGGTTCGTGCCCCGGTCTGGGAAGATCCCACATGCCGCGGAGCGGCTAGGCCCGTGAGCCATGGCCGCTGAGCCTGCGCGTCTGGAGCCTGTGCTCTGCAACGGGAGAGGCCACAACAGTGAGAGGCCTGCGTACCGAAAAAATAAATAAATAAATAAATAAGTTTATTTATTTAAATGAACTTCTGGGGTACATCAATGACTAAAAAATAGCAATAGGTTTATAGAAATTTGGGATGGACTTGGGGATGTGTACTGTATTTGTTAACTATTGTCACAAACAGTGCTGCATAACTAGCTATTAATGTATGTACCCAGCATCCATGAGGTGGAGAAATAAAGCACACTCTTATTAGGCAGGTCTGCAAAGTCACTTGGCAGACAAAAATAGGGAGGTGTGAAAAATTGTGAACAACAATGCAATCTACTTTCTTTCCATCCCTCTATTGCTGTTTGCCATATTTTTCTGACTGATAGCAATGAACAGTTCAGAATATATCCTAAGTAGTAGACATTAAATATAAAATGATGGTACAGAAAGTAAACTAATATAATTTTATTAAATAGAGAATAACATTGTGATTGAGGCCAGAGTTTTTAAAAACAGGTAGATATGAATTCTTATGTCAGATTTTTCATTCAGTTAACCTTGAACAAATGTATCTTCTCTCTTTTTTCATTGAATTCATGATGGTTTGGATTTTATACTTTTATGTACACTTTTTTTTTTTTTTGGTCTGTTGCTCCTGGTAATCTAAAAGCTACACAAAGACATAGGTGGTATCAATTTTGATCATCAGTGTATAACTACACTTTAGCACATAATAGGACCTCAGTTACAACAAGTTTAAGGAAAAAAGGAAGAAAGGAAATGATGAGTAAACAGTAGACAGATGAAAGGAGAAAGAGAACTCTAGGTGGAGGGGAAACAGAAGAGTAGGCTCTGAGGTGAGAAGGAATGTGATAAAGAGACCTGAAAGCAGTCTGTCTATCCAGGGGTATTGGCTGAAAGGAAAATAGCAGGAAACATGGTTTAGAAATAGTCAATATCTGCGGGTGCAAGGACTCAAAAGCCATTTTTAATAGTTTTCAGAGCAGTGGGATTCTATTGATATATTTTAAGAAGGGAAGTTATATGATCAGATTTCCCTTTAAAAAATATAGTCCTGGGCCTCCCTGGTGGCGCAAGTGGTTGAGAGTCCGCCTGCCGATGCAGGGGATACGGGTTCGTGCCCCGGTCTGGGAGGATCCCATATGCCGCAGAGCGGCTGGGCCCGTGAGCCATGGCCGCTGAGCCTGCGCGTCCGGAGCCTGCGCGTCCGGAGCCTGTGCTCCGCAACGGGGGAGGCCACAACAGTGAGAGGCCCGCATACCGCAAAAAAAAAAAAAAAAAAAAAAAAAAAAAAAAAAAAAAAAAAATATAGTCCTCTGGTTTCCACCAAAGAGGTTCTGGGGAGATGTGGTGTTGAACATACATATACTCATCCAGCTGCACACACATTCTTCCGTCATCTCTCCTGAGCCAAGCATCTCGGGGAGCAGAAAAGACCTGGGACTGTATGCACATTCTAGGAGAGAGGCATTGCTGGACTTCCTCCCAGAGGCCCACTGAGAGCGGAGAGAGTGCTGTTCAAGGGAGGTTGCCTGGCCTAGGTGTGAGCATGTCCCATCTTCCCGGTTCTCTGGAAGATGAGGAAGAGCCAACTGCCTGGACTGAGTCCTGCTTCTGCTGCTGAGTCTGGGGGAGCCCTAGGAACTGGTGGAGTGGAGAGCTTCCTCCAGTTGCCTCCACTGTCCAGCCAGCCCTCAGGGGCGAAGACTTTATCTTTCTTGTGGAACATGATGCACATTAGATCACACCAACACACATCCTGGGACTGAAAAATGTTGTTTTCCAGACTAATGAGTACAAATTCATAAATGGTAAGACAGTGCCTCTTGTGCCAGAAAATCAAGTAGAAATAATATTTCAAAGTATCAAGCAAAAATGAAATAATATAAAAAGCATGAAGGAAAATATACGACTTGGAAAGAAGATTCAGAATATCTAACATGATAATATAAGGACTTTCCGAAAGAGAAAAGAACGGGATAAGGACAATAATTAGACAAATAAAAGAAGACAATTTCCTTGAGCTAAAGAAAACTGAATATGCAGATTGAAAGAGCAAGAATGTAAATCTCAAGAGAAGTTTGACTGTCTCCACTACATCCCCAGGGCAAGGAAGGTGCCTGGCACACAGTAGGTACTAAATGGATTTTTGATATGTGAGTTAATAAACCTGAAATTTGCTTCTGGCTGAAATTTATAAAATGCTTTTATGGTATAGTGATAAAATGACATATAATTTACTCAAGGGAAAGGGAATCAAGATGGAGAAAAAAATTGCAATTACAGACAAATAGGAAAGAAAGATGAAACCTTGGGTTTTTCTTCAATATGCCTGAATATTTTACTTTTGATACAAAAGGTGATTAAAAATTTTTTGATCACTCATACAGACAGTTGATATCAATCAGTCATGATGATGCCATAACAAACTACCAATGGCCAAAAGTGATTCAAATGTATATTTAGGCTAAATATAAAGTTTAAACAAAAGCCTTTGTAACACTGAAATACTTGGCATATAATTGTATGAATAAAAGTATATTATTTTTCAGCAAAAAAGATTATTTAATATTGTAGATTTAAAATTTCTTTTTGTAACCCACAAATACTTGTTAAATTATAAGTAATAGGCTTTACATCGTTATATAGCCATTGGGTGCTATGAGAATGTACAGGTTATCATGGAAAAAGATGCATCTCTGTGGTTTTGCCTTTAGTGGAGTATCAGATTTCCCTGCTGAATGAATAAAACAGCATAGTATAAGGAGTAGAATATTGAATTTTATGATCTCTGGGTTCCTTTCTATTTCAAAAATTTTATGATTTTCTATTGATGACTGCTACATATAAGGATTGTAGCTGTTTCTCAGATTCTTAGGAAATTTGATAGTCTAGTTTCTCCCTAAAAACTACTAATTTCATTGTTTGGGATTTTAATAATGTTCAGACTGGTCAAAATACTGTAAATCACTTTTTACATCTCTCAAAAATGAACTATTTTTAGAAAATAAGTTCCCCCAATACATATTGCAAACCGTATAGAGAAGTAGTGGTTTCCCCTTTGAATTTGTTTGCCAGTAAGTCCAAATAATTTCATATGACTCCCATTCTTCTTCGGTATATAGGAAAGTATAAAAAAGAAATAACAGCGAATTTCAGAGGTCTCTCAGGCCTGTGAACATCTTCTTTATGGCTTTTATGGGATAGACTCTCTCATGTCATATTTTTAACATGGTTCTAATAGTAAATGTTTATTGACTTGTTTACTCCAGCCAATTTTCTCTGTATCACCCATCATGTTGTATGATGTTAATTCATTACAAATGATGAAATATCCCATTGGAAGTATGAGTGTGCAGTACTGCCAAACTCAGGAAGGCAACAAAAGCATTTTTATTGGTACCATGTGCACATCTGATGAAAGGTTGCTAAATTGGTCTATAAAAAAACCTCGAAGACAATTTATCAGATTGCTTGGAACATAGACTGATCTTTGAGGTTTGCTTTGTAAAAAACACACAATGCAATATCATTAAACAGAATGATTATATGGAGAACAAAATAAATTTTCCTTGTTTCTGATCATATTCCACTGTGACTAAATAGGAAGGGAAAAATAATACCATTGGCAAAAGTGAAAATGTTTAACACAAGTACAGAAGCATGCAGATGGGAGAAGACACCATGTGTACCTTTGCAAAATGCTAATGCAGTTTATTTTGCTGATTAAATACTAGTTTTTTTAGGTAGAAAACGTTTGTTTTGTTGAGAAGTATATTATTTTAATAGGCAAAATGACATTGAGTGCTTTTCTTCCACTAATAAGTTTAACATTTCCATCTAGTTTAATTTTCTAGTTAAATGATAAAGAGCTCACCAGATATTCCCATTTCCACGTCTAATGCCCTTGCAATGTAATCTCCCAAAGAGCTTGTTTCATCAAAGCAAAGTGAATCTTTAAGCTCTGTAGTCACATGTGGGAAGAGCTGGTATTTTAAAGTTTTATTTATTTTTATTTATGTCCCTTTCATAGAAACACTATACCGGTAAACCAAAAATCCTGAGGTTTTTGTTTTTTTTTTTTAACTCAAACAATGTATCCCTTTCTAAAATCAACTCTTGGACTACTTTTCTCCAAATGTTTCTAGGGAATTCCAGTTATTGCCCTTCCTTTCCTATTTTCTTTTTTAATTTTCCACTTTAAGTCCCTGGACAAATGCTAGAGCCCCGGGGAAATTTGAAATTAGGCTTTACTTGTGTTTATGTCCCTTCCTCTCTTTTCTTACCAACTTATTTTTTTAAGATAGACATATGTGAAGATTTCTGCACTCCCCTGCCCACCCCACCAGCCTTGATTGGATACCCCCCTCCACCTCCTTTTAGGGCAGCAGAAGAACTACAGTCACTCTACTTATATATATTCCATTTCAAATTAGACTGCTCTCTGTCTAATCTAAAGTAAGAAACAAGTATTTGCATTTGAGAGAATGTGAAGTGACTAAGGTACCTCTCTGTGCCTTCCTCAATGGATATTCACTTTAATAATATTCTTCTCTTATAAACTTGGATAGGTCTGATTGGAGCAGACAGTTGGAAGCAGGCAGGACTTTCTGCCATAATTTAAATTACTGTATGGATGCATCCACCATCTGTGTCTCATCATGATTAGGGAGTTTCTGATTTTTTTTTTTTTTTTTTTTTCTTTTTGCGGTATGCGGGCCTCTCACTGTTGTGGCCTCTCCCGTTGCAGAGCACAGGCTCCGGATGCGCAGGCCCAGCGGCCATGGCTCACGGGCCCAGCCGCTCCGCGGCATATGGGATCCTCCCAGACCGGGGCACGAACCCGTATCCCCTGCATCGGCAGGCGGACTCTTAACCACTGCGCCACCAGGGAGGCCCAAGAGTTTCTGATTTTTTTGTCTGCTATTCAAAAGGCAAATGAAAAGACAAGTCAACAAGAGTGGAAGAGAGTTTGGGTAAAAGTAGAGAGTGGTGGTCTGAGCCTTAATAAAACAAACTCTTGTCTGAAACTCAAAAGCATAGTTTCTTGGAGCCATAGTAAGGATCTGCCATGACACTAGGTACTACATTTCTCAGATCATGATGTGTTCTCATGAATTTTTATTTTTTTATTTTTTTTTTGCAGTACGCGGGCCTCTCACTGCTGTGGCCTCTCCCATTGCGGAGCACAGGCTCCGGACACGCAGGCTCAGCAGCCATGGCTCACGGGCCCAGCCGCTCCGCGGCATGTGGGATCTTCCTGGACCGGGGCACGAACCCGTGTTCCCTGCATCGGCAGGTGGACTCTCAACCACTGTGCCACCAGGGAAGCCCATACCAAGAGTTTTAACAATATAAACATCAGCTAACCACAGATCACATATGTTTACTTCTAGAAATTTATAATTAGGAAAGTATAACACCAAGAATACCACCAAAAGTATATTCAAGAGTAAGATAACTAATGGTAAAAATTGGGGAAATATATCAGTTAGTTATACTTAGGTGCAAGTAACAGATAATCCAGTACAAAGATCCTGAATTAATAGAATGACTTAATATTTCAAATTCAGTATATTAAAATAGGGAGATACACCATCAATCAATTTAATGGCTCAATAATATAATTAAGAGTTCAGATTTAACTCTCATATTCTTGGCCTATTGGCTCTTGTCTGGAAATAAACATTGGCAAGAGTTATGGTGTCACAGTGATTGGTTAGAACAATCAAGATTTAGATAAATCTCTGAAAATGTAATCAACATGTATATTTTTATTATATAAGTTTCAGCTGTACAGCATTATAATTTGACATCTGTATACACTCCAAAGTGATCACCACCACAAGCCTAGTTACCCTCTATCACCATACAGTCGATCCCCTTCATCCATTTTGCCAGCCACCAACCCCGTTCCCTTTCAGTAACCACTAACCTGTTCTCTGTATCTGTGAAGATGTTTTGTTTTTATTTATCTAGATTCACATATGAGTGGAATCATATGATATTTGTCTTTCTCTGAATTATTTCATTTAGCATAGTACCTTCAAGGTCTACCCATGTTGTCACAAATGGTCAGATTTTATTCCTTTTTTTATAGCTGAGTAGTATTCCAGTGTGTGTGTGTGTGTGTGTGTGTGTGTGTGTGTACACCACGTCTTCTTTATCCATTCATCTGTTGATAGATTCCTAGGTTGCTTCCATATCTTTGCTATTGTACATAATGTTGCAATGAACATAGGGGTGCATATATCTTTCAAATTAGTGTTTTTAGATCTAGGTCATATGATAATTCTGTTCTTTATTTTTTGAGGAATCTCCATACTGTTTTCCACAGTGGCTGCACCAGTTTATATTCCTACCAACAGTGTATGAAGGTTCCCTTTTCTTTCCATGCTCTCCAATACTTGTTATTTCTTGTCTTTTCATTAATGGCCATTCTGACAGGTGTGAGGTGGTGCAATTCAAAACCATCTTATTGTGGTTTTGAATTGCATTTCCCTGATGATTAGTGATGTTGAACATCTTTTCATGTGCCTGTTGGCCATCTGTATGTCATCTTTGGAAAAATGTCTATTCAGATCCTCTGCCCATTTGTAAATCAGATTGTTTTTTTTTAAAGTTGTATGTGTTCTTTATATATTTTGGATATGTTAACCCCTTATCACATGTATGATTTGCACATACCTTCTTCCATCCAGTAGGCTGCCTTTTGGTGATGATTTCTTTCACCGTGCAGAAACTTCTTAATTTGATGTAGTCCCGTTTGTTTATTTTTGCTTTTGTTTCCCATGCCTCTGGAGTCACATCTACAAAAGCATCGCTAAGACCTATGTCAATGAATTTACTGTCTATGTTTACTTCTAGGAGTTCTATAGTATCCAGTCTTACATTTAGGTCTTTAATCCATTTTGAGTTTACTTTTGATATGGTGTTAGCGAATTTTCTAATTTCATTCTTTTACATGTAGCTGTCCAGTTTTCTCAGCACCACTTATTGAAAAGATTGTCTTTTTCTCCATTGTATATTCTTGCCTCCTTTGTAGTAGATTAATTGACCATAAGTGCATCGGTTTATTTCTGGGCTTTCTAGCCTCTTCAATTGTATGTGTCTGTTTTTGTGCCAGTACAATACTATCTTGATGACTGTAGCATTGTAGTATAGTCTGAAGTCAGGGAGCGTGATTCTGCCAGCTCTGTTCTTCTTTCTCAAGATTGCTTTGGCTATTCAGGGTTTTCTGTGGTTTCATTCAAACTTTAGAACTATTTGTTCTAGTTCTGTGAAATATGACACTGGAAGTTTGATGGGGTTTCATTGAATCTTTAGATTGCTTTGGGTAGTTTTGACATTTTAACAGTGCTTATTCCTCTAGTCAACGAACATGGAATATCTTTCTTTCACCTCCTTGGTTACATTTATTCCTAGGTATTTTATTCTTTTTGATGCTATTGTAAATGGGATTATTTTCTTAATTTCTCCGATAGTTCATTATTAGTGTATAGAAATGCCACTCTTTTCTGTGTATTGATTTTATATCCTGCAGCTTTACTGAATTGAATACTGAATTCTATTTATTAGTTTTAACAGTTCTCTGGTGGAATCTTTAAGATCTCTATATAGTATTATGTCATCTATTACACCAATTGTGACAGATTTTTTCTTCCTTTCTAATTTGGATGCCTTTTATTTCTTTTTCATACCTGATTTCTGTGGTTAGGACTTCCAATACTCTATTGAATAAAAGTGGCAATAGTAGGCATCCTTGTCTTGTTTCTGATCTTAGAGGAGAATCTCTCAGCTTTTCACCATTGAGTATGATATTATCTGTGAGTTTGTCATATATGGCTTTTATGATGTTGAGGTATATTCCATCTATACCCACTAAGTTAAGAGTTTTTATCATAAATGCATGTTGAATTTTATCGAAAGCTTTTTCTGCATCTATTGAGATGATCATATTGTTTTTATTCTTCAGTTTGTTACTGTGGTGTATCACACTTACTGATTTGCAAATACTGAAAAATTCTTGCATCTCTGGGATAAATCCCACTTCATTGTGGTGTATGATCCTCTTAATGTGTTGTTGGATTCAGATTGCTAGTATTTGGTTGAGAACTTTTTCATCTATATTCATCACTGATATTGGCCTGTAATTTTCTGTTTTTGTGGTATCTTTGTCTGGTTTTGGTATCAGGGTGATGGTGGCCTCATAGAATAAGCTTGGAAGTGTTCCTTCCTCTGCAATTTTTTCGACTAGTTTTAGAAGGATAGGTGTTCACTCTTCTCTAAATGTTTGGTAGAATTTACCTGTGAAGCCATCTGGTCCTAGACTTTGTCTTGTTGGGAGTTTTTTAATCACAGATTTAACTTCAGTACTTGTAATTGGTCTGTTCATATTTTGTATTTCTTCCTGGTTCAGTCTTGGAAGGTTGTACATTTCTAAGCATTTGTCCATTTCTTCTAGGTTGTCCATTTTATTGGCATTTAGTTGCTTGTAGTAATCTCTTATAGTCCTTTGTATTTCTGTGGTGTTGGTTCTAACTTCCCCTATTTCATTTCTAATTATATTGATTTGGGCCCACTCCCTTTTTTTCTTGATGAGCCTAGCTGAAGGTTTATCAGTTTTGTTTATCTTTTCAAAGACCCAGCTTTTAATTTCACTTATCTTTTCTATGGCTTTTTAGTCTCCATTTCATTTATTTCTGCTCTGATCTTTATGATTTCTTTCCTTCTACTATTTTGGGATTTGTTTATTCTTCTTCCTCTAGTTGCTTTAGGGGTGTTGAATTTTGTCAAAATTTTTTCTATTCATCTATTGAGATGATTATATAATTTTTATCTTCCATTTTGTTAATTTGATGCATCACATTGATTTATTTGCACACGTTGAACCATTTTGTTGTTGAATGCCACTTGATCATTGTGTACGATCCTTTTAATGTATTGCTGGATTCAAAAAGTAGCCAGTATTATGTTGGAGATTAGCATGGTGTTCAGGCCTGTAACTGGAACTGATTAAGTAAAGTTTTGACATTCCATATGACAGTACAGGAATGAACCTGAGAAAGATCTAAAGCCAGGACCCACTGAGCAGTGCTTTTAGGTAATTGACTTTCACTTCATTCAGTTTCAAAGAGAATATTCAATAATTGTTTTGGTTTGGCTTGTGCATAGCACCTGCTAAAACAAACAGACATATAATTCAAGTCTCTAGAGTAGTTAAGACAGAGTTTTAGGCAGGAGTTATTGGGGAATAGTGACAAGCACTGGAGTAGAAAATATTAAAGGCAAGCTTCTAAAATTTGGCTAAATATGCAAAACTTGCATAAGTGGAATCACTTATCCTTCACATACCACTTACACCTCGAAAACCTGAGGTGCGATATTTTGGGAAATTAGAATTTGATCTCCGGAAAAATTCCTATTTTATATAGTGATCTCTCTATGCTTCCATAACTTCTGTCACAAATGAAAATTTTCATCCCCTGTGTCCTTCAGTGTCTTTCTATCAATGATATAATCATCCTTCCTGATAATCATGTAGGCAGTGTATTGTGCAACTCTAGCAATTGTAAGAGAATTGGTAAATACTTAGAATAAGCTTTTAAGGATAGAAATCTCTATTAAGGCATTTTGTTTACAAAGTGAACAGTGTTACCTTCTAAATTAACTGGGAGTAGATGAGGAAGTAAGAATAGGATTCAATCTGACTTAGAACTTCAGTTCAGATAAACAGTAATCAGTGAGTAAATCTCAGCTGTGCATGTTTAGGTCTATGGAACTTCAGTGGGTGTTTCTGAAATTTATGTAATTTTGAGAAACTCTTTGGAAAATTCTACAGAATAAAAGAGAAACACAGTAGAGGCAATATCAATATTGAAAGAAGTTTCAACTTTGTTTTTTCATATACGGATGTGATGATTAATAATAATAATAAACCATTGATATGAATCTACTTAACCTCATTAATAGCCTTACTGACCCTTTTGATGTTAAAAAGATAAACTCATGAGAGTGTTAAGGATTCATTTTTTAAAATGCAAGTGGCAGAAGTGGTGCTGAGATAGTAAACTGAATCAAGAAGAGAATAAATCTCAAAGGAAGGTTATATAACTCAAGATTAATAGGTAAAGCACAATCAATATCAAGGACTAACCATGGGTAAATTCAAATAGTCTGATTTTAGTACACCATGTATTAAATTTAAAGAATTTTCATGAGAGAAAGTTCTCCATTAGCAATCCCTGGAGTTTAAAATGCTGTAATTTTTAAGCAAAGGAAAAGACATAAGCTTGATCCACCTGCCAATATCTAATATTATACCATTACTATAGCATTATTCTTCTTTCTTTTCCCTTTCTCTCCCCAAACCCAATAATTTGATCAGGTTTCACAAGACATTTAAATTGCTGAGAACACAGGATATACTCATACTCAACTGTCAGGTGTAGGTCATATAGTTGAGGTACTTTCTCCCTCTAGAAAAAAGATCTATAAGATGTCTAAATACCCTGTTTATTAAAACTATTATTATACAGATTAATGGCTAAGTGCAAGGCCAAGAGAGGCAATTGACTTGGATTTGATTCCTAGATAAATAATTTACTAATTATGTTGTTCTGGTCATGTCATTGAAAATGTCTGTGCCTCAGTTTTTTTCTCTATCAACTTATATTCTTTGAATCATTTTGAGGAATATATTAAAGGTATATAAAAAGTTACATAAAGTTTTATGACAACCTTAGCATATGGATCTAGTATAGATCACTCTCCAGGCAAAAATTTGTAAGAACTATTCATAAAATATGACTAAAAATTCATTATATATCTAACTTTTTCAAGTGGCCAAAGGATAGCTCTGTGCTGCTCTATTTACAATAGCCGGAAGCAATCTAAGTGTCCATCAACAGATGAATGGATAAAGAAGATGTGGCACATATATACAATGGAATATTACTGAGCCATAAAAGAAACGAAATTCAGTTATTTGTAGTGAGGTGGATAGACCTAGAGTCTGTCATACAGAGTGAAGTAAGTCGGAAGGAGAAAAACAAATACCGTATGCTAATACATATATATGGAATCTAAGAAAAAAAAATGTCATGAAGAACCTAGGGGTAAGACGGGAATAAAGACACAGACCTACTAGAACATGGACTTGAGGATATGGGGAGGAGGAAGGCTAAGCTGTGACAAAGTGAGAGAGTGGCATGGACATATATACACTACCAAACGTAAAATAGATAGCTAGTGGGAAGCAGCCGCAGAGCACAGGGAGATTAGCTCGGTGCTTTGTGACCACCTAGAGGGGTGGGATAGGGAGAGTGGGAGGGAGGGAGATGCAAGAGGGAAGAGATATGGGAACATAAGTATATGTATAACTGATTCACTTTGTTATAAAGCAGAAACTAACACACCATTGTAAAGCAATTATACTCCAATAAAGATGTTAAAAAAAAAAAAGGTAAGAATCTCAGAGTAGAGAGCTCAAGTTGATGTTGGTGGCCTTTGCAAGCATCAGACAAAGATACTAACCAAACTGAGCCATTGGTTTTTGTCTGGAATATAGAGAAAAGTGATCTGGCCTTGAGTGCAGGTAGGCTGGAATGTATATGCAAGGCCACTTGTAAAGCCAGGGCACTTTTTATGATGTATAGTGTTGGAAAAGGATACATTCACTTTGATGTATACAGTGAAGTTTTTCTTTATGCTATGCTATGGGTGAGAAAAATAAAAAGATCTCCTGTGAAAACTTGAAACCCCAATCCTTGACCAAACATGAGAAGGAGTCAGAATTCTGGGGGAAAAAAAACTTTAAAACTTTATTTAAAGACCAAAATGAGTATCTAGAAGTAAAAAGTACAGTGATTTTAAAAATAGCAGTAAATAACATGAGAATATTAAAAACAGCTGAAGAAAATTAAAGAACTGTTAGACATAAGGATATATGCATTCATAAGGCACAGAAAGATAAACATACAGGAAGTAGGAAGGAGAAAGAAAGAGACATAGAGAATTCCAACACATTTATAACGGTATTTTTCAGATGGAAGAGTAGACAGAGTATGGGACAGACAATAACAAAAGAGAATGGACTTGAACTTTATCGATTTGAAGAGCCAAAATAAAGAAAAAAACAGATAAAACATCAAGAAATATAATAATGAAAACCAAAAGGAATGAAACTTAGATGCAGTAGAGCAATAATAAAAGTTCAAGAGTCAATGTAACTATCTTTGATTTTCTAAGAGTAAAAAAAATTATCAGTCTTTTTTTCTGTATTTAGCTCAGGAACACATTAAGCACGAGAGCAAAATTAAAACATTTTTTGGTACTAAGAGCTAATCGTACTTAAAATCTGACATCAACAAAATGAATAATGGCTCTGATAAAAAATAAAAGATGGGGCTTCCCTGGTGGTGCAGTGGTTGAGAGTCCACCTGCCGATGCAGGGGACACGGGTTTGTGCCCCGGTCTGGGAGGATCCCACATGCCGCGGAGCGGCTGGGCCCGTGAGCCATGGCTGCTGAGCCTGCGCGTCCGGAGCCTGTGCTCCACAACGGGAGAGGCCACAACAGTGAGAGGCCCACGTACAGCAAAAAAATAAATAAATAAATAAAAATAATAACAAAAAAATAATAAAAGATGTATCGATAAGAAACAAGAGAAAATAATAAATAAGGAAGTTCTGCTTCTGGCCAAGATGGAATACAGGAGCCAGATTTATGCTCACAAGTTGAACTATCAAAAAAGAAACAGGGCCTCCCTGGTGGCGCAGTGGTTAGGAGTCCGCCTGCCGATGCAGGGGATGCGGGTTCGTGCCCCGGTCTGGGAGGATCCCATATGCCGCGGAGCGGCTGGGCCCGTGAGCCATGGCCGCGGGGCCTGCACATCCGGAGCCTGTGCTCTGCAACGGGAGAGGCCACAGCAGTGAGAGGCCCACATACCGCAAAAAGAAAAAAAAAAAAAAAAAGAAACAAAATTATGGAAAAAAATGGTTTTCAAGACAGTGGACATCACAAAATAAAGGAAAAGCATCCCTTAGGAATGAAAAAAAAAAAAAAAAAGATGAGCCCAGGACATCCCAAGCTTACTGCAGTAATATAGTTTTAAGGATGGAGCATAAGGAGGACAAATCCAGGTATGGTCCTGTACATCCTTGCACTAGTAACATGAAGTAGAGACTCCCAGGGGATCAAAGGAGTGAGAGTTCACAGCATAGAGGAAATAGTTCCACAGAGACAGAATTCTGGAGATAGGTAGAAGGTTCCTTCGAATATGCAGCTGAGTACTTACCAGTCATGCATCTGAGGAAACTAATCAAGGCCAGAAAATTAAAAAAACACTTGAAGGAATTAGAAGTAATAGTGATTGATGTTTACACAGAGCTGGTAATAGTGTCACTTCCCATCAGTGCTACTGGAAAACCTCAGGATTCATAGAGGTTTGGGTAAAGTGTTTTTGAGCATATATTCTTTTTTGTTTCTTTATTTTATTTTATTATTTATTTTTGGTGCATTGAGTCTTTGTTGCTGTGCACGACTTTCTCTAGTTGATGCAGGCGGGGCCTACTCTTCGTTGTGGTGCGCGGGCTTCTCATTGTGGTGGCTTCTCTTGTTGCAGAGCACGGGCTCTAGGCACGCAGGCTGAGTACTTGTGGTGCACGGGCTTAGTTGCTCCATGGCACGTGGGATCTTCCTGGACCAGGGATCGAACCCGTGTCCCTGCATTGGCAGGCGGATTCTTAACCACTGCGCCACCAGGAAAGTCCCTTGAGCATATATTCTGAAGTTATAATAATTTGTTTACTGTCTTCACTGCTAATTTAGATTATCTACATCAGTTATGGGTCATTTTTTGTTTGAGTGATATATCCCCTCACCAAAGTTTATATTTTCCTGCTTCCTTTCTTGCTTGGTTCTCAACACATTCTGTGAGGCTAGCATTACCTTTAATTACTTTTTTTGTTTTATTTATTTATTTGTTTGTTTGTTTATGTCTGTGTTGGGTCTTCGTTTCTGTGCAAGGGCTTTCTCTAATTGTGGCAAGCGGGGGCCATTCTTCATCGCGGTGTGTGGGCCTCTCACTATTGCGGCCTCTCTTGTTGCGGAGCACAGGCTCCAGATGCGCAGGCTCAGTAGTTGTTGTTCACGGGCCTAGTTGCTCCGCGGCATGTGGGATCTTCCCAGACCAGGGCTTGAACCCGTGTCCCCTGCATTGGCAGGCGGATTTCTAACCACTGCGCCACCAGGGAAGCCCTAGCATTACCTTTATATAAAAGATACACACACATAAATATAGCATAAAAATTATTTTATAGCCTACTTGTGATACATTACAGATTGAAGTATCTGTTCATTAGCCCTTCCTACACTTGGAGAAATGATTAAGATATGTTAAACATTAATTTTTTTGATCTAAATTCTGTTAACCAGAATAAATCTGTAGTTTTCTTTGACTACTAATCTGTAGTCAAAGAGGCTATCTCAAGTTGTCTCTCTAGTGAGTTTGCTTTGCTCACTGTGCCATACAGTTGCATTGCTAATAGCACTCTTTCAAAATACTTCAGTAGGTCTATTGATTTTGAAGGGCCAAATGATTTTGCCTAGATATGTATGGAAGGAGTGTTCCCGCACACTTACATATGTAATACATACACAGAAAAATAAGGCTTTCAGCAGTTTTGACCTGCATAAAATAAACACTAGAGTTTGAGGAAAGATTCTTATTTTTCCTATTACACAGTTTTTTGAATCATGGATTACTCTCAGTGTTAAGTGACAAAATGAAAAAGTAAACACTATTCCAGAGAAAATAGTGGTTTTAATACAGAAAAAACAGAGATTAGCCTACATGGTAGTTTGAAGACATAAATTATCGCCTCATTCTAGCAAATTCAAAGAAAGAAAAAGTGTATGTAGGCTATATCAATAACTGTTTCATATCATACATTTATGCACCGAAAACAACAAGAAAACCAGAGGTGCTGGTTATACCCAAACAGCATCCCTATTATGAACCAAATGCACTTAGACTGTGCAGAGAGATAACTGTTAAAGTTTCTCCCTTCTCTGTTTACTTCCATTTTTGCAAACTGCAAGTCCTTCTCTTTGACTTTATTATGAGATCCTTTACCTTGATAGAATTGAAATACTTGTATTGAACAACTTGGTAAAAGCTGAGGGAGCAGCAGGGAATGGGGAGCTTTGGAGTCCACTGGGGCGGCGGAGAATGGAGGCAGGAGTCACAGTGCCTTTTTCCTTCCCACTCTTCCACTATATAGTCTCCAGATTCATTCCTGTGTCTAAAATGAAGCCTTCATGCAAAAGCTCTTCCGGCTCTCATTCACAGGCCCCGGAATACAGCGCTTGCACACAGATGAATGAGGTTCTGCAGCAGCTCAGAGTCAGTGTCTGAATTCCAGTGTATTCACTCTGTAGCATTGTAAGGAATCCAAGAACAAACTTCCTATGTTCTTTCTAGTCAGGAGGCAGAAGGCAGAGCTTTTGCATGCAGGCTGTGTTTTGGAGCAGAACTAGGGACTGGAAAACACAGAAGCAAAGAACTACGTCCATCCTTGACCTAGTGTTGTGGTTCTTCCCTGTACCTTGCTGGCACTGAACTCACAGAAGGGAAGGAAAAGGAAACTCGCTGTGGCTTTTCCCATCTCAAAAAGTGTTGTGACACCTCAACCTTTCAGTGTTTTGCTTTTTTTTTTTTTTAATGTCCTATTGTAAGTGTTTGGTTTACACTGTACAAGTGACACTAGTAGCTGTTCTGGATTACGTAGGTGCTCTTTGCCGTCTCATCTCCTACACACCAGGGTGAGCGTACAGAGTGTCCTCCTCGTGCTTTGTGTTAACCTCTACAGATGTTAATCGATTTTGAAAAAGGATCATGGTTTCTGCTCTACTTTATAATCAAGACAAGTGTTTATTAAAATACTGTTTTGGATGTTGGCTGTAATGCAACAACAATTTTCATAATAAAAGATATTCCCCGGTCCAGGAAGATCCCACATGCCGTGGAGCTGCTGGGCCCGTGAGCCATGGCTGCTGAGCCTGCGCGTCCGGAGCCTGTGCTCCGCAATGGGAGAGGTCACAACAGTGAGAGGCCCAGGTACCGCAAAAAAAAAAAAAAGAGATATTCATGTTTAAAAAAAAAATGAAGCCTTGCACCAAATCAGAAATTTTCAAACCCATAGAGATTCTTTGAGCTTTACTGGAAAAACCTCCAATGTTGTGATTTTGGGGTGATGGGGAAAAGATAAGAACAGTGGGACACCTATTTTAATAGAGCAGCTTTGCTTTTAGCTATTTTCTATTTGGACTTTGCTATGATTTAAAATTTTTTTAAAGGTTTAAGAACTACTAATCCAAGTGATCTCTAAGGTCTTTTATATCCCTATAATGCTATAAGGTTTTAATCCATCACTGCCTAATAGCCAAACTAGAAGAATTAAATGAGTTTTTTCCTTCTTAACTATTTCACATCAGTTTTAATATTCTTGCCACCTCATACGCCCAGGTCACCCAAGTGAGCTGAACAAAGTATAAATATTCTGCTAGCCCTGAAAAATTCCTTTAATTCTGGCCTGTAATTACAATATACTATTTTTTATTTGAGATTGTCTGTGTTCTTACAAGCATTGCATCAATATATTTTCTCTATTGAAGATGTGAAATATTATAGATTGACCTTTTCACACTTTGATGTAATATTGGAATGGATCAGGCTACAGCAATATAATTTACTGTCATCCATTCTTTGCTCAAGGAAATAAAACACAAATAGGATTTAGTTTGATTCTGTCCTGTTTCTCTCCTTCCGGCTCTTTTGTGATGCATCTTCAAGCAAATATCAATTTATTGATAATTGATCTGGAACATGTATCTCATCTTTCTGCCAACAACTGGGCATAGCTGTCCTCCACTTAAGATCACTACTGATTTTCCCATTTTGTCCTGAGGAGAAAAATACTCTTCTCTCTAAATCACTAGTGTAGGACTGATATTAGACTATGGTATTTAACAGCATTTGCTCAGAGGTTGAGAGGTGAAGAGAACCCTTATTTCTGGCCATGCAGCCTCTTCTGCCTATCTCAGTAGCTGACAGGGCATCTACCAAATCTGGCTAATTCAGTTGTGCAAAATTCCATGAAAAAGATCAGTCTAGGCTAAGTTATAATTTGCAGAATTTTAAGCAGATAAATTTGAAAAACTAGATGAAATAGATAATAGCTAATTTTTAAACTTTTTTTTCCTCAGGAAGTTAACACATCTAGAGTACTTTTTTCCCCCTAAAATACTCCTCATGAAAATCCATCCCAATACACACAGCAAGTTCAAACAAAACAATGCCAGAGAAAAACTAGGAAAAAAAAAAAGAGAATCCCACAGAGGACACCATGGGGTTTCACAGGGGAACTTCACAGGGGAACTAAACCAATGATTTAAGAAACAGAGCATCCCAAACTACATGAAATTGTAGAGCATCAAAAACGTTTTTGAAACTTGTTTATTTGGCATCAATGCAACATAGATACCAAAACCTGACAAAAAAATTACATCAAGAACAGAAACTACAAACCAAACTTACTTACGAGTACTCATAAAAAATTTTATAATATATTGAAAGAGTATCCTATCATGACCAAATTAATTATTTCCAGGAGAGCAAGGGTAGTTTGATGTTAGGAAATCAATTAATAAAATCCTAAATATAGTTCGATTCAAGCAGACTGATCATATGAACATCTCCACTGAGAATAAATGGCATTTGAAAAAAAATAACTATTCATGTTAAAACCCTAAACGTAAGAGGAATTCTTGGATATTTCTTCAACATGATAAAAATTCAGCTCAAATAAGTCTATATCTGGAAAATTGAAAGTATCAATGGGAAAAGCAATACAAGCATTAAGAGAACTTAGTAAAATAGCAGATCATACAGTTAACACTCAAAAATCTAAAACTTTCCTATAAACAAGTAAACATCAGGTAAAGTACATAATGGATGAGAAGATACACATCTGTCAGCAATAAGATAAAAATACATAGGCATAACATTACCAAGAAACATCCAAGTCCTAAATACAGAAAACTCTATAGAGTCCCGAGAGATTTAGAAATAGATTTGAAAAAAAATAGAAAATTATATCATGTTCTTAGATAGAAAGTCTTAACATCATAAAGATGTTATATATTAATTCATAAAATATAATGCAATCCCAGTACAAATACTTTTCCAGAGCTAGACAAGTTGATTATAAAATGTACTTGGAAGAACAAAAATCAAAAGAGTCAGGAATACCTGACAAAGAGGTATGTGCAGGGGAGGGTAGAAGTGAGGAGCTGATGGTGTTCTAGTGTACAGATATTAAAACATACTATAAGCTTATCATTAACAGGTTTGATACTGGCATATTAATAGGCACACAGAAAAGTGGAAAGAATAGTAAAACTAGAAGGACAACAAATTGCGCATAAAATTTTTACCATATGATAATGTTCCGTTTGAAATTGTTGGAAGAAATGAATGTCTTTAACAACTGCTGTAGGATATCTGAGTAGTTACTAAAAAAGAAAAAAGATAAAGCAGATATATTCACCATACTGTATGAGAGTATCTGAGATTCTGGATAAAAGGCCTGGGCAGAAGTAAAGAAACCAGCAGAACTGTTGGCAATTCCATTCTTTGTCCTAGACCCAAATCAATGTGAACATTTACTCACTAAAATCAATGTATAAGATGTTTATTGCTGCACTAATATAGAGAAGCTGGAAATGAGCCAAGTGTTCATTAATAATAGAATGGATAATTCTATTTTGGTATGTTTATACAAAGGAATTCTATACTATAGTGAAATAATAAAGAACATCGCTATGTGTGACAGAGTGAGTAAATTTTACAAACATAAACGTTGAAGAAACGAAAGAGAGTGAATACCTTTCAAGTTAAAAACCAGGCATAACTAGAAGCCACAGTTATGGTACTTTTTGGGAGACGTGACATTTTCTAGTATATTGGCAATGTTCTATTTCTGGATCTGGAGGCTAGTAAATGGAAGTGTTCACTTCATAAAACTTGATTGTTTTGCTGGTGATTTGTTCACTTTTCTGTATGTCTGATATCCTTTAGTAATTTTAAAAAGGTGGCTAATTCTCAACCTCCATTCATAAAGAATTTTGGATTTCTTAATGAAAAATCCTATATATTTACAACTACAATAAATTAGTAATACTAAGTATTCCACAGCTAAAATTATTGCAGGAAATATGGGAAAGCCCACATGTTTCCTTCCTCCCTAGAGAGGAAAAAGTAGAAGGATTCATAAAATACCTTGCAGTAAGTTTGAGATATACAGAATCTGGGCATCTATCTACCACATATTTAGTGACAGTATTTGCTTTCAGGCAAAATATCTAAAAGGAAAATGTCTTTTGAGTGCAGAATTAACATATAAGATCACATGTACATATTGTAAAATGTGTCATAAGAATGAAAAATAGAAGAATAACGGCTCACTTATGAGGAGTTAAATTAGCTTCATTACTGTGAAAAACACTATCATTCTACTTAGATGAGATTTTGAAATTGCGTTGATGCTGTAATGCTTTGAGACTTTTAGAGATGTTGGGACCGGGTGAATGTATTTTGCATAACAGATGGATATGAATCTTTGAGGGCCAGAGGGTGGATTGTAGTATACTGAACAGTGGCCTCCAAAGTTTTCCTAGTCTCAGTCCCCAGAATGTGTGAATATGTTACCTTATATGGCAGAAGGGACTTTGCAGATGTGAATAAGTTAAGGATTAAAAAAAAACACCTATCATTCAAGTGTTGGAATTATAACATATAGGTGATTTTGACATACACTAGTTTTATAAAAAGATACCTAGATCCTTATGCCTTTAGTGTTTATTTCTTTTAACTCATGAACGGCTTCAGTTCTACTATTATCTGTTTTCCAATACTATAAATACTAAAAAAAAAAAGAAAAAAAAAAGTAAGGAAATCTGCTGATGTCTTTTGCTTGAGCATTGGCAATGTCTTCAATCCTAGGAAATTTAACCTGTGTCTGCCTCTATTCACTGTATGCCTGTAGCAAATGACTTAGAGGTATTTGGCTCAGTTTCATAGTATTCTATTGACACAAATTTCATTTTAACAGTCATATATCTTCACCAAATAAGGCTATGGTGAGACTCAAGCCTTCAAGATAAATAGATTTCTATAGGAAAAAATATAGCAAGAGGTTGAAAAAGTTCAAGGAATCAAATGAATAGGGCATGACACTTGGTCAACATGTAAAATGTGAACATCAAATGTAATATCAGTTATGCAGGAATAAGATGGATTTCCAGGGCAAATATGATTTATTCATTCCATGCTGAAACATTATGTGAAAGGAAAAAGCATCCATCATTTTAAGAAAGTGCTGTTTTCAGGCTACCTGATAGCCACGAAATCATATTCTCAGCCCAATCAAAGCCCAAATAAAGACTTTAAAAACTGACAGCTTGCCTTTTATCCCTCTTCAATAAATAAAACTTCCAACTTTACATGTTGCAGCTTAGGACCATAGCCCAGGCCGCTGCTTTCTCAGAACTCTGAAAGAAAAACGCAATAAAAATATTCTCTTTCTCAATGGCTTGTTAACTCATATGCAGTGTTTGTAAGAATGTAGTGTCTTTGAAAACCTTTCTTTTTGCCTAACAGGAAAGAAAATAAATAAAAATCTCAACTGATTTTTAGTCCCAGAGCAAAATAAGATTATCCCAATTGGCATTTTTATTCAAAATTGAATATTAAAATCAAACAGCTCCTGGCAAAGACAGTGATGATCAAAGGCAATGATTATGAAAACCAAGGATTTGTTTAAGAAGAAAAAGGAAACTACTTTGCCTTGTCATTAGAAGTGAAAATGATACCAACATATCAGGCTCCATATGGACTGATTGATTGATGTAGCAGAGACCAAATGCTCTGGTTGGCAAATGCTTAGCAGAAATCAGAGAATACTGTACAAGGAGAAAAATAAAGGACAGTGAGTATAAGCAAGGTGCTCTATTATAAAATGTACTCATATCTTTCCATTCACATATAAATCCTACTGACTATAAATTCGTGTATGGGGTTGCAATTGGGATTAAGATGTACAAACTTCCAGTCATGAAATAAGTAAGTTATGGGATGTAATGTACAGCATTGGGAATATAATCAATAATATTTCTATAACTTATATGGTGACAGATGGCTATTAGACTTATCATGGTAATCAATTCATAATGTATATATCAAAATAAATGTTGAATCACTATGTTGTACACCTGAGACTAATGGAATATTTCATGTCAACTACTTCAATAAAATATTAAAAGGAAAATAGTTTCTCCACAGCAAAGAAACCATCCGCAAAGTGAAAAGACAACCTACAGATAGGGAAAAAAAAATTTGCAAACCAAATATCTGATAAAGAGTTAATATTTAAAATATATAAAGAACTCATACAATCAACAGCAAAAAAATAACCCAATTAAAAAATGGGCAAAGGATTTGAATAGACAAATCCTATATCTCCAAAGAAGATATAGGAAAGGCTAACAGATACATGAATAGATGGTCAACATTACTAGTCATTAAGGAAATGCAAATTAAAACCATAGTGAGATATCACCTCATGCTTGTTAGAATGGCCATCATCAAAAAGACAAAAGATAACAAATGCTGGTGTGGATGTGGACAAAAGGGAACCCTTGTGCACTTATAAGTTGGTACAAGCACTGTGGAAAACAGTATGGAGGTCCCTCAAACAATTAAAAATAGAACTACCATATGATCCAGAAATTCTCCTTCTGATATGATATGTCATAACATCTATGACATCAATTTATCTTTAAGATGGACATAGGAACAACAATTAGTTTGAAAAGTGTAAAGATAAAGGCTGGGGAAAATATCTTTGAGATTTAGGTACATATATTATTTATCCAGTTATTGGAAATTTACAGTATGAAAAACATTGTTCTAGGTCCTGGAAAAAAACAGGAAAGAGGAGCAAGACAAAAAAAGAGTCTGCTTAAATGGAACTTACATTCTGAAGAAAGAGCTTTAAAAAAGAATAAATTATAAAAGCACAGCATGTCAATGGCTTCAAATGAAACAAAAACAATAATACTGATAAAAGGGACAAGTAGTGTGTGTTCATTATGGATGGGTTTGTTTCATACAGACTGGTCAGGAAGACCCAACTGGTTAATTAGGTGACATTTATCAAAGACATAAAGAAAATAAGGAAATCCATAGAATTTTTGTTTTACTACAGAGTGAATTTTACTGTAAGTACAGTTAAAAAATAAATTGAAAAAGAATGAGTGATGATTTGGGTCAAAAGTATGCCAGACAGCTTGAACATCAGGTACTATGTAGCCCAAAGGTAGGAGTATGTTTAATTTTTTTTTTTTTTTTTTAGGATGATCAGTGACCCCAGTGTACCTGGACAGGAGTGAGTAAGGGGAAGGTAGTAGAAGTAAAGATACAAAAATCATAGGGAGACAGATCATGCCAAGTCATCTAGGCATTTGGAGGACTTTTGATTTTACTCAGAGTTGTCTAGAAAGACATTGGGACTTTTGAACTAAGGGATGATATTATTTGACTTCTGTTTTAAAAGATTCACACTGGTTACTAAGTTGCTGGTAGACCAAAGAGAAGAACAAGTTCAGAAGATAATTGGGTAATTAATTAGATAAATAATTTAACCAAAATGATGATGTTTTGGACCTAAGCATTGATATTGGAAATAGCAAGGAAAGGTCAGATTATGGATATACTTTGAAGATAGAGCTGACAGGATTATCTGATGGGGTCTTTATGGGGTGAGTGATTATGAGAAGAATCAATGATAATTCCAAAGTTTTTAACTTTAGCGACTTAAATGATAAGGTTGTTTTTGCCTGTAATTTGGAAGGAAGAGGTAGAGTAAGTTTGAGGAGAAAGATGAGGCTTTTTACAATTTTGAATGTATCCATTCAAGTCATCTATTGAACTCCCAAGCGATTCTGAGTAGTCAAGTTAAGCAGGCAAGTCTATGAATGATTCAGACCAAAAAGAGAGTAGTAGCCTGATACAGTTTCTTTGGGATAATGGAACAGCGCCATATCCTTATAGTGGTGGTTATATGGATTCATACATGTGATAAAATCTTACACGACTATGCACCCACCCCCAAAATGAGTGCATATAAAAACTGATGAAACCCAAATAAGATCTGTGGTTAAGTTAATGGTTTTGTTCTAATGGGAATTCCTGATTTTGATCATTGTATTATTTGGATGGATAGTATTATTGTGGAATCTGGTCAAAGAGTACAGGTGAACTCCCTCTGCTATTTTTTCAACTTCTACCTGAGTCTACAGTAACTTCAAAACAAAAGGTCTGAAAATGTAAAATAGAATGGGGATGGACTACTGAGTATGAGTTTTAGCAGCATACCACATGTACAAGTGATCTTTTAATGGAGTAGCTCTTTCACTGCCTCCATGGCAAAGATTTCTACTGGTACAGGAAAGAACACCCTGCTTGAACTAATTTATGAGAAACTTTGAAGAGGGAGATTGGAAACAACTAAGTATACAGATGAAATTTCAGGAATTTTGCTGAGCAGAGAAACTGAGTGTTAACTGGATAAGAATTAAGGATCAAGAGACTATTTTTTTTAGTTTGGATAAATTATACAGCTTTATATTCTCATTGGAATGATCCAGTAGAAAGTTTAGAAGGTTGAACTTAGATTCAGGAGGGAGAGCACGATTGTTGGAACTGTGTCTTTAAGGAGAGAGGAGATGGTATCTGATGCTTAAGTGTTGGCTTTGGCTTTATATCAGATCACAGGCAGATATATCCATAGCTAGCTAGCTAGCTAGCTAACGGTCTGTCTGTCCCTATCGATCTATATTTTGTTTAGGCGAGTGAGACAGTTGAAAAAGTGAGAATATCTTGTAGGATTGAAAGATAGCATTAAGTTCCCATTTGAAACTAGTGATCGTGAATATTACATAGGGTATGTTGTCTTAGTTTTGATTTCTTTTTGTCATATTCACTGGTGCGAATTTACTATGGCTGAGATTTTGCTCAAGTATCTAACAAAGTACGAGGGAGTTGGCAGGGTTGTTTGGGATTTTCTGGAAAGTGAATCTAATAATTATTGCTGGAGTCTAAGCTAGGTAAGAAGGAAATTACGGACTTTTGAGCAGTTTTACACACTACAGCTTGGTCAAACTGTTTGCACTTAAATTATCTCTGATACTGCTTAATATATTCTTTGTAAATCCATTTTGGAATCAGATTAGGATCCTGCCTATAAAATCTACATTGATTTTCATGTGTTTATATATGTCATTGTGCCTCTGAAGCCAAGTAAATACAGGCACTTTTTGTAAGATAGAAATTCGTAGACTAAATTTTTTAATTCCCCAATGTGTAATAACCAGAGAGGTTAAAATGGTACATGTCCTCCTAAAAGAAATCATCACTTGTATTCAGATCTTCTTTGAAAAAAATAAAATACTTTATTATGTATGTAAACTTGCAGGCTTATAGACCAAACTTTTCATTGCCTGCATGGCAAGTGAAAATTACTAATGGTACAAAAATAAAATTGTACTTTGGGGAAATTCCTTGGTGGTCCAGTGGTTAGGACTTGGTGATTTCACTGCCGAAGTTCAGATTCAACCCCTGTCAGGGAACTAAGATCCCGCAAGCCACGAAGCGTGTCCAGACAAAAAAAGAAGGAAAGTTGCATTTTGGTGTCAATTCATATCTTTTGTTTTGTTGTTTCATTTTTTTAACATCTTTATGGGAGTATAATTGCTTTACATAGTTGTGTTAGTTTCTGCTGTATAACAAAGTGAATCAGCTATATGTATACATATATCCCCATATACCCTCTCTTTCATCTCCTTCTGACCCTCCTTACCCCACCCCTCTAGGTGTCACAAAGCTCCAAGCTGATCACCCTGTGCTATGCGGTTGCTTCCCACTAGCTATCTATTTTACATTTGGTAGTGTATATATGTGCATGCCACGCTCTCACTTCATCCCAGCTTACCCTTCCCCCTCCCCGTGTCCTCAAGTCCACTCTCTACGTCTGCATCTTTACTCCTGTCCTGCCCCTAGGTTCATCAGAACCATTTTTTTTTAGATTCCATATATATGTGTTAGCATACGGTATTTGTTTTGCTCTTTCTGACTTACTTCACTCTGTATGACAGACTCTAGGTCCATCCACCTCACTACAAATAACTCAATTTCGTTTCTTTTTATGGCTGAGTAATATTCCATTGTATATGTGTGCCACATCTTCTTTATCCATTCATCTATCGATGAACACTTAAGTTGCTTCCATGTTCTGGCTATTGTAAATAGTGCTGCAGTGAACATTGTGGTACATGCTTCTTTTTGAATTTTGGTTTTCTCAGGGTATATGCCCAGTAGTGGGACTGCTCGGTCATATGGTAGTTCTGTTTTTAGTTTTTTAAGGAGCCTCCATACTGTTCTCCACAGTGGCTGTATCAATTTACATTCCCACCAACAGTGCAAGAGGGTTCCCTTTTCTCCACACCCTAGCCAGCATTTATTGTTTGTAGATTTTTTGATGATGGCCATTCTGACTGGTGTGAGGTGATACCTCATTGTAGTTTTGATATGCATTTCTCTAATGATTAGTGATGATGAACATCCTTTCATGTGTTTGTTGGCAATCTGTATATCTTCTTTGGAGAAATGTCTATTTAGGTCTTCTGCCCATTTTTGGACTGGATTGTTTGTTTTTTTGATATTGAGCTATGTGAGCTGCTTGTATATGTTGGAGATTAATCCTTTGTCAGTTGCTTCGTTTGCAAATATTTTCTCCCATTCTGAGGGTTGTCCTTTTGTTTATGGTTTCCTTTGCTTTGCAAAGCTTTTAAGTTTCATTAGGTCCCATTTGTTTACTTTTGTTTTTATTTCCATTTCTCAAGAAGGTGGGTCAAAAAGGATCTTGCTGTGATTTATGTCAGAGAGTGTTCTGCCTATATGTTTGCCTCTAAGAGTTTTATAGTGTCTGGCCTTATATATAGGTCTTTAATCCATTTTGAATTTATTTTTGGGTATGGTGTTAGGGAGTGTTCTAATTTCATTCTTTTACATGTAGCTGCCCAGTTTTCCCAGCACCACTTATTGAAGAGGCTGTCTTCTCTCCATTGTATATTCTTGGCTCCTTTATCAAAGATAAGGTGACCATGTCTGCATGGGTTTATCTCTGGGCTTTCTATCCTGTTCCATTGATCTATATTTCTGTTTTTGTGCCCGTACCATATGGTCTTGATTACTGTAGCGTTGTAGTATAGTCTGAAATCAGGGAGACTGATTTGTTTTTCAATCCAAGAACATGGTACATCTCTCCCTCTATTTGTATCATCTTTAATTTCTTTCATCAGTGTCTTATAGTTTTCTGCATACAGGTCTTTTGTCTCCTTAAGTAGGTTTATTCCTAGGTAGTTTATTCTTTTTCTTGCAGTGGTAAATGGGAGTGTTTCCTTAATTTCTCTTTCAGATTTTTCATTATTAGGGTATAGAAATGCAAGATTTCTGTGTATTAATTCTGTATCTTGTTACTCTACCAAATTCATTAATTAGCTCTAATAGTTCTCTGGTAGCAATTTTAGGACTCTCTATGTATAGTATCATGTCATCTGCAAACAGTGACAGCTTTACTTCTTCTTTTCCGATTTGGATTCCTTTTATTTCTTTTTCTTCTCCGATTGCTGTGGCTAAAATTTCCAAAGCTATGTTGAATAATAGTGGTGAGAGTGGGCAACCTTGTCTTGTTTCTGATCTTAGATGAAATGGTTTCAGTTTTTCACCATTGAGAACCATGTTGGCTGTGGATTGGTCATATATGGCCTCATTATGTTGAGGTAGGTTCCCTGTATGCCTACTTTCTGAAGAGTTTTTATCATAAATGGGTGTTGAATTTTGTTGAAAGTTATTTTTGCATCTATTGAGATGATCATATGGATTTTATCCTTCAATTTGTTAATATAGTGTATCACATTGATTGATTTGTGTATACTGAAGAACCCTTGCATTCCTGCGATAAACCCCACTTGATCATGGTGTATGAACCTTTTAATGTGCTGTTGGATTCTGTTTGTTAGTATTTTGTTGAGAATTTTTGCATCTATGTTCATCAGTGATATTGGCCTGTAGTTTTCTTTTTTTTGTGACATCTTCATCTGGTTTTGGTATCAGGGTGATGGTGGCCTTGTAGAATGAGTTTGGGAGTGTTCCTCCCTCTGCTATATTTTGGAAGAGTTTGAGAAGGATAAGTGTTAGCTCTTCTCTAAATGTTTGATAGAATTTGCCTGTGAAGCCATCTGGTCCTGGGCTTTTGTTTGTTGGAAGATTTTTAGTCACAGTCTCAATTTCAGTGCTTCTGTTTGGTCTTTTTTTTTTTTTTTTTTTTTTTCGGTATGCGGGCCTCTCACTGTTGTGGCCTCCCCCGTTGCGGAGCACAGGCTCCGGACGCGCAGGCTCAGCGGCCATGGCTCACGGGCCAAGCCGCTCCGCGGCATATGGGATCCTCCCAGACCGGGGCACGAACCCGTATCTCCTGCATCGGCAGGCGGACTCTCAACCACTTGCGCCACCAGGGAGGCCCTGTTTGGTCTTTTTATATTTCTATTTCTTCCTGGTTCAGTACGTTGTGCATTTCTAAGAATTTGTCTATTTCTTCCAGATTGTCCATTTTATTGGCATCTACTTGCTTGTAGTAATCTCTCATGATCCTTTGTATTTCTGCAGTGTCAGTTGTTACGTCTTTTTCATTTCTAATTCTGTTGATTTGAGTCTTCTCCCATTTTTTTTTGGTGAGTCTAGCTAATGGTTTATCAATTTTGTTTATCTTCTCAAAGAACCAGGTTTAGTTTTATTGATATTTGCTATTTTTTCCTTAATTTCTTTTTCATTTATTTCTGACCTGATCTTTATGATTTCTTTCCTTCTGCTAACTTGGGGTTTTTTTTGTTCTTCTTCTCATTGCTTTAGTGTAAGTTTAGGTTGTTTATTTGACATTTTTCTTGTTTCTTCTGGTAGGATTGTATTGCTGTAAACTACCCTGTTAGAATTGCTTTTGCTGCATCCCATAGGTTTTGGGTCATCATGTTTTCATTGTTATTTTTTCTAGGTACTTTTTTATTTCCTCTTTAATTTCTTCAATAATCTCTTTGTTATTTAGTATCATATTATTTAGCCTCCATTTGTTTATATTTTTTACAGTGTTTTTCCTCTAATTGATATCTACTCTCATAATGTTGTGGTCAGAAAAGATACTTGATACGATTTCAGTTTTCTTAAATTTACCAAGGCTTGATTTGTGACCCAATATATGACTTATCCTGGAGAATGTTCCATGAGCACTCAAGAAGAAGTGTATTCTGTTGTTTTTGATGGAATGTCCTATAAATATCAATTAAGGCAATCTTGTTTAATGTATTATTTAAAACTTGTGTTTCCTTATTTATTTTCATTTCGGATGATCTGTCCATTGGTGAACTGAGTTGTTAAAGGCCCCTACTATTATTGTGTTACTGTCAGTTTCCCCTCTTATGGCTGTTAGCATTTGCTTTATGTATTGAGGTGCTCCTATGTTTGGTGTGTAAATATTTACAATTTATTATATCTTCCTCTTGGATTGATCCCTTGATCATTATGTAGTGTTCTTTTATGTCTCTTGTAATAGTCTTTATTTTAAACTCTATTTTGTGTGATATGAGAATTGCTACTCCAGCTTTCTTTTTATTTCCATTTGTATGGAATATCTTTTTCCATCTTCTCACTTTCAGTCTGTATGTGTTCCTAGGTCTGAAGTGGGTCTCTTGCAGACAGCATATATATGGGTCCTGTTTTTTTTATCCATTTAGCCAGTCTATGTCTTTTGGTTGGAGTGTTTAATCCACTTACATTTAAGATAATTATTGATATGTTGTTCCTATTACCATTTTCTTAATTGTTTTGGGTTTGTTTTTGTAGGTCTTTTCCTTCTCTTGTGTTTCCTGCTTAGAGAAGTTCCTTTATCATTTGTTGTAAAACTGGTTTGGTGGTGCTGAATTCTCTTCACTTTTGCTTGTCTGTAAAGGTTTTAATTTCTCCGTCGAATCTGAATGAGATTCTTGCTGGGTAGAATAATCTTGCTTGTAGGTTTTTCCCGTTCATCACTTAAATATATCCTGCCACTCCCTTCTGCCTTGCAGAGTTTCTGCTGAAAGATCAGCTGTTAAGCTTATGGGCAATCCCATGTATATTATTTGTTGCTTTTCCCTTGCTGCTTTTAATATTTTTTCTTTGTATTTAATTTTTGGTAGTTTGATTAATATGTGTCTTGGCAGGTTTCTCCTTGGATTTATCCTGTATGGGACTCTCCGTGCTTCCTGGGCTTGATTGACTGTTTCCTTTCCCATATTAGGGAAGTTTTCAAATATAATCCCTTCAAATATTTTTCAGATCCTTTCTTTTTCTCTTCTTCTTCTGGGACCCCTATAATTCGAATGTTAGTGTGTTTAATGTTGTCCCCAAGGTCTCTGAGAGTGTCTTCAATTCTTTTCATTCTTCTTCTTTATTCTTCTCTGTGTTTGTTATTTCCAGTATTTTATCTTCCAGGTCACTTATCCATTCTTCTGCCCCAGTTTTTCTGCTATTGATGCCTTCTAGAGAATTTTTAATTTCATTTATTGTGTTGTTCATGATTGTTTGTTTGCTCTTTAGTTCTTCTAGGTCCTTGTTAAACTTATCTTGTATTTTCTCCATTCTATTTCCAAGATTTTGGATCATCTTTACTAACATTACTCTGAATTCTTTTTCAGGTAGACTGCCTATTTCCTCTTCATTTTTTGTTCTAGTGGGTTTTTGTCTTACTCCTTCATCTGCTGCATATTTCTCTGTCTTCTCATTTTTTTTAAGTTACTGTGTTTGGGGTCTCCTTTTCACAGGCTGTAGGTTCATAGTTCCCGTTGTTTTTGGTGTCTGCCCCCTGTGGGTGAGGTTGGTTCAGTGGCTTGTGGACGGGACTGGTGCCTGTGTTCTTGTGGGTGGGGTTGAATCTTGTCTTTCTGGTGGGCAGGGCCACATCATGGTGTTTTTGGGTGTTCGTGAACTTAGTATGATTTTAGGTGACCTCTCTGCTAATGGGTGCGGTTTTGTTCCTGTCTTGCTAGTTGTTTGGCATGAGGCGTCCAGCACTGGTGCTTGCTGGCCATTGGGCAGAGCTGGGTCTTAGCGTTGAGACGGAGATCTCTGGGAGAGCTCTCACCGACTGATGTTACATGGGGCCGGGAGGTCTCTGGTGGTCCAATATCCTGAACTCGGCTCTCCCACCTCAAAGGCTCAGTCCTGATACCAGGCCAGAGCACCAAGACCCTGTCAGTCACACAGCCAAGTACATGGGTATTTTCTTGCCTTTTGGCAAGTCTGAGGTCTTCTGCCATCATTCAGTGGGTGTTCTGTAGGAGTTGTTCCACATGTAGATGTATTTTTGATGTATTTATGGGGAGGAAGGTGATCTCCACATCTTTTCCTCTGCCATCTTGAAGGTTCTCCCTTTGTTTCCTTTGTGCTTGGTCCAGTTTCACTTGCTCACTGGGTGCTGAGTTTGAAGGCCTTGCACTTGTCGCTTCAGACCAGAGCTCCTCGCACCCAGACCCTCAGCCCCGTCAATGCATAGCTTCCAAAAAAAAAAAAATCCACTAATTTTTAAACCCATAAGAGCACTGTTAAAAATATATTTTTACTACTGACAATATATAAGTATTTTTTCTATTGGAAGTATGTCCTCAACCTTTTTTGGCCTAACTTATAATAACTTTTTATCTCATACATTTTAAGTGATTTTAAAAAAACTTTTTAAAATCAGTCAATAGGAATTTATTTTGGCTACTATGTGGTCCAGCACCATGCGTATCAACTAGGAAGAAAACAGAAAGAGCTAATTGCGAATAACACTTATTAATTGAACATTTATTAGTAAGTTCTGTGGTATGTTATTAATGCCTAACATTGGAGAAAATAGTTAGATCATGCACATTAATGTCTTCCTTTTTAATTAGAGTTTATTTTATGCGGCTAAAGATATTTGTCTCCCTTAATGATCAAGCAAAGCAATAGGGTAAAAAATCACCTTTGCAGTTTCTTGGTGCAGTGTCTCTCTGTTATATCTTTACTTTCTACTGGGTAAATGCTGCCTCAGAATTTGCTATCTGGTCATAAAGAGTCTAAACATAGGCATAAAATTTGTGCTTGTATATCCTCATGCTTACAAAATCCACATATAAACTGTTGAATTTTGGAGATGATGTGGTAATTGCTACCTCACCAGAGACTAACTAGAAACCCTTATCTGAAAAGTACAGTAAATCATATTTTGATATAAGTGCTCTTAATATACACAGGTCTCTAATTACTGCCTGCCAGTATGCCTACATGCAGAGAAAATTTTTATCTAGGTCAGTATGAATTATTATTAGTAGGCAATAAAATTCCAACTCAACAACTACCACCACACAACAAAACAAAAATAGAAAATAAACCAAAAATAAAAAGAAGAAATAAGAAAAAAATAGCTTATACCTCAAAATTCAAGCTTAGATAAACTAAGATTTTTTTTTTTAAGAAAATCTCCCTAACTTGGGTGCACCGAGAAATGGAGACCAATTAAAAATACATGGTTTGGCTAATTATACTTTCAATAAAAGAAATATGATTATGCAAATGGATATCCTGAATTTAAAACCAAGCACTTCATGCCATACTACATTCCTGGGAACACTGACCATGGATTCTGAGAATGCCAAAAAATAATTTGGCATCTCCACAGTCTGAGGCTGAGACTCAGACTTGCCACTCAGACAGAGCTATGTGATCTTGGCTGGTCACTTCATTTTCTCTAAACCTGATTTTACCCAGTTACAGGGTTTGGTAATAAATAATGAAATGTGCTAACTCCTTCAGAAGACTGCAGATTCGGATCAGTGGACAATAATCATAATCCTAGTAGGTTACACTTAACATACTGTTTCTGATGTGTTAACTTATTTAATCCTCACAGTAATCTTATGAAGCAGGTAGTGTTATGAGGTTCAGTTTTCAGATGAGAAAATTGAGTTTCTGGAAGGTAAAGTAACTTGCCTAAGATAGTCAAATACTAAGTAGCAGAGTTGAGTTTAGACCTGTGGTTATATGGCTTCAGGACTGTAGACATTAATTTATAAAATATGAAGATTTATGCAAAGCCCCATTATTTTCTTATTGAATAAGTTCATAACATTTGTGATGTTGACCAGAATGATATCAACCACCAAAAATCCATTCCTTGAATTATTTCAAAAACACTAGAGACATATGAGAGGATTACAGAAAGATGCTACAGCCACCCTTCAATACTCTTGTGGCAGTAATCAAATGACAGGGAAAAGAGAATCTGTGTTCTAGTTCGTCTGATTCCTTGAACAATTTTGCAAACATTGAAAGTTTGACAAAACTAAAACTCAAATTGCCCCAGAAATTTTTATACATTTATTCTTTAAAGTATCTGTATTTCTAGGAAACTAAAGTCTCCACTTGTCTAATTCAACTTGTCAAAATGTTTCTCAGGGCTCTGTGCTATTGTAGAATATATATGATGATTCTTTGAGAAAATAAAGTGTTTTGACTAGAGGAAAAAACTGAAATAACATGAGTTGCTTTAAATACCATTTTACAGAAGGTCTATTTGTTTGCAACTTGATCTCACATATCAAATTAGTTACATTTCATTCCTTAGCTGTTTTATGCTATTAACAATGACCATAATTTATTCAATACTAATCACGTGCTAGGACCCATATTAAGAGTAACTGTAATATTCTCAAGCCTCTGGCTTGGATTATTCTCTGGTTCCCAAGCCTTGCAGCTGACCTTTACTTCCTTAATTAGCTAAGACTCTTTCAACTATACGTGTGAAGAATCTAATGAAAATTGGTGTTAGCTAAATAGAAAATTTAATGGTTCCTATAAATGAAAAGGCCAGTGGTATATCAAATCAGGTCAGCTGGCTATAGGGACTCAGAGCATCTTTGAGAAACTAATCTTATCTTTTTTCCCTCTCATCTCTTTGTTCTGCTTTCTTATGTATTGTTTTTGTTCATCGTTTATTGCATAGTCTCTCTTCCAGTAGCTTCTGGCTTACATTCTAACAGCTTTTCAACCATCACAGGAAAGATTGTGTCTGTTTTTAGTAGTTTTAGCAGAGGTCTATTTGGTTGTTTCTTTTTTGATGTGGTTTGAGAGAGAACGTTTTACCTCATTCTGTGACTTGCAGGTGAGACTGACCATTACATGACACAATCATGGACAAAAAAAAGCCCTTCATGTCCCGATTCACAGTAATGGCTCACTTACAAGATCATCTCCCAAGCCAGGTCAATGAGAAACAATCTGGGGTCATTACTGAAACTACAGGAGAACAGAATAAATACTTACAAGTTCAAAAGCTGTTAGAATATCACTTGGTATGTATGAAACACTTGGGCTATACATACACTAAAAAAAGTCATTATTAACCTGAAATTCAAATTTAACTGCATGTTCTGTATTTTATTTGTTAAATATAGCAACCTTACTCAAGACATTATTTGCCTATATGATAAATTAATATTTTCAAATATGTTCATATGCATGTCCTAAAGGGGCACTCATAAATAAAATGATAATAAACTAATAAGCCAAACAATACATGGCAAGAGTGGCATTTTCTGTGTGCCAGGAATTATTCAGAACCCTTTTCATGCAGTAGCTCATGTAATCTTGTAAAAACCCTATGAAGTAAATAATTTTATCATCTTTATTTTACAGAGAAAGAAATTTGGGCACAGAGAAGTTAAATAACTTGTTGAATATGCAACAACCAACAAGGATGGAGACAGTATTCAGCCAAGGTATGTGGCTTCAGAGAGTTCTTACAGGTAATTCCTTTAATCCTTTTGATAGTGTCATCTCTGTTGCATTCTGGGGTGATTAACAAAGCTACTCCAGTGAACACCAAACTTCATATACATACATATACATATATTCATTCTTTTTCAGATTCTTTTCTCATATAAGTTATCACAGAATATTGAGTACAGTTCCCTGTGCTATACAGTAGGTCCTTGTTGGTTATCTATCTTATATATTGTAGAGTGTGTATGCTAATCCCAAGCTCCCCCATGTTTCCCCTTTGGTAACTGTAAGTTTCTTTTCAATATCTGTAAGTCTGTTTCTGTTTTGTAAATTAGTACATGTGTATCATTTTTTAAAATTAGATTCCACATATGAGTGATATCACATGACATTTGTCTTTCTCTGTGTGACTTACTTCCCTTGCTATGATAATCTCTAAGTCCATCCATGTTACAGCAAATGGCATTATTTCATTCTTTTTTATGGTGGAGTAGTATTCCATTGTATGTATGTACCACATCTTTTTTATCCATTCCACTGTCGATGGACATTTAGGTTGCTTCCATGTCTTGGCTGTTATAAAGAGTGCTGCAGTGAACATTGGAGTGCATGTATCTTTTCGAATTATGGTTTTCTCTGGATATATGTCTGGGAGTGGGATTGCTGGATCATATGGTCATTCTATCCTTAGTTTTTTAAGGAACCTCTTTACTGTTCTCATAGTGGTTGTACCAATTTACATTCCCACCAACAGTGTAGAAGGGTTCCCTTTTCTCCACACCCTCTCTAGTATTTATTGTTTACAGACATTTTAATGATGGCCATTCTGACCAGTGTGAGGTGATACCTCATTGTAGTTTTGATTTGCATTTCATTAATAATTAGGGATGTTGAGCATCTTTCCATGTGCTTTTTGGCCATCTGTATGTCTTCTCTGGAGAAATGTCTATTTAGATCTTCTGCCCATTTTTGGATTTGGTTGTTTGGTTTTTTTTTTTTTTTGATATTGAGCTGCATGAGCTATTTGTATATTTTGGAAATTAATCCCTTGTTGGTTACATCATTTGCAAATATTTTCTCCCATTCTGTGGATTGTCTTTTCATTTTGTTTATGGTTTCCTTTGCTGTGCAGAAGCTTCTAAGTTTAATTAGGTCCCATTTGTTTATTTTTGTTTTTATTTTCATTACTCTAGGAGGTGGATCCAAAACGATTTTGCTGCAATTTATGTCGAGTGTTCTGCCTATGTTTTCCTCTAAGAGTTTTATAGTGTCCAGTCTTGCATTTAGGTCTTTGATCCATTTTGAGTTTATTTTTGTGTATGGTGTTAGGGAGTGTTCTAATTTCATTCTTTCACATGTAGCTGTACAGTTTTCCCAGCACCACTTATTGAAGAGGCTGTCTTTTCTCCATTGTTTATTCTTGCCTCCTTTATCAAAAATAAGGTGACCATAGGTGCGTGAGTTTATTTCTGGACTTTCTATATTGTTCCACTGATCTATATATATGTTTTTGTGCCAGTACCATACTGTTCGGTTACTGTAGTTTTGTAATATAATCTGAAGTCAAGGAGCCTGATTCCTCCAGATCCGTTTTTCTTTCTCAGGATTTCTTTCTGTGTTTGGAGTCTTTTGTGTTTCCATACAAATTTAAATTTTATTTGTTTTAGTTCTATGACAAATGCCATTGGTAATTTGATAGGGATTGCATTGAATCTGTAGATTGCATTGGGTAGTATAGTCATTTTGACAATATTGATTCTTTCAATCTAAGACTATGGCATATCTTTACATGTGTTTGTGTCATGTTTGATTTCTTTCATCAGTGTCTTATAGTTTTCAGAGCACAGGTCTTTTGTCTCCTTAGGTAGGTTTATTCCTTGGTATTTTATTCTTTTCAATGCGATGGTAAATGAGATTGTTTTCTTAATTTCTCTTTCTGATCTTTCATTGTTAGTGTATAGGAATGGAAGGGATTTCTCTGTGTTAATTTTGTAATTTTGTATTTAGATTTCTCTGTATTAAGTTTACCAAATTCATTGATGAATTCTAGTAATTTTCTGGTAGCATCTTTAGGATATCTCAGTATAGTATCTTGTCATGTGCAAACAGTGACAGTTTTACTTCTTATTTTCCAATTTGGATTTCTTTTATTTCTTTTCCTTGTCTGATTGCTGTGGCTAAAACTTTCAAAACTATGTTTAATAATAGTGGTGAGCATGGGCAACCTTGTCTTGTTTCTAATCCTAGAGGAAATGCTTTCAGCTTTTCACCATTGAGAACGATGTTAGCTGTGGGTTTATCATATATGACCTTTATTTTGTTCACATACATTCCCTCTATGCCCTCTTTCTGGAGAGTTTTTTATCATAAATGCATGTTGAATTTTGTCAAAAGCTTTTTCTGCATCTACTAAGACAATCATATGGTTTTTATTCTTCTGTTTGTTAATGTGGTATATCACACTGATTGATTTGTGCATACTGAAGAATCCTTGCATCCCTGGGATAAATCCCACTTCATCATGCTATATGATTGTTTTAATGTATTGTTGGATTTGATTTGCTAGTATTTTGTTGAAGATTTCTGCATCTATGTTCATCAGTGATATTGGCCTGTAATTTTCTTTTTTTACAGTATCTTTGTCTGGTTTTGGTATCAGGGTGATGGTGGCCTCATAGAATGAGCTTGGGAGTGTTCCTTCCTCTGCAGCTCTTTTGGAAGACTTTGAGAAGGATGGGTGTTAGCTCTTCTCTAAATGTTTAATAGAATTCTCCTATGAAGCCATCTGGTCCTGGACTTTTGTTTGTTGGAAGTTTTTTAATGACTTTTTCAATTTCAGTACGTGTGATTGGTCTGTTAATATTTTGTTTCTTCCTGGTTCAATCTTGGAAGGTTGTGCTTTTCTAAGAATGTGTCCATTTCTTTTAGGTTGTTCATTTTATTGGCATAGAGTTGCTTGTAGTAGTCTCTTGTGATCCTTTGTATTTCTGTGGTGTCAGTTGTAAATTCTCCTTTTTCATTTCTAATTTTATTGATTTGAGTCCTCTTCCTTTTTTTCTTGATCAATTTGGCTAAAGGTTTATCAATTTTGTTTATCTTCTCAAAGAACCACATTTTATTTTTATTGATCTTTGCTATCATTTTCTTCATCTCTATTTCATTTATTTCTGCTCTGATCTTTATCATTTCTTTCCTTCTACGAACTTTGTTTTTTTGTTTGTTCTCCTTTTTCTAGTTGTATTAGGTGTAAGGTTAGGTTGTTTATTTGAGATTTTTCTTGTTTCCTGAAGTATGACTGTATTCCAATAAACTTTCCTCTTAGAACTGCTTTTGCTGCATCCCATAGGTTTTGGATTGTCATGTTTTCATTGTCATTTGTCTCTAGGTATTTTTTGATTTCTTCAGTAATCTATTGGTTGTTTACTAGCATATTGTTTGGGCTCCACATGTTTGTATGTTTTACAGTTTTTTTCCTCCCTGTAATTGATTTCTAATCTCATAGCATTGTGGTTGGAAAAGATGTTTGATATGATTTCATTGTTCTTAAATTTACCGAAGCTTGTTTTTTGGCCAAAAATGTGATCTATCTTGAAGAATGTTCCATGTGGACTTGAGAAAAAAGTGTATTCTACTGCTTATGGATAGAATGTTCTATAATTATCAATTAAGTCCATCTGTTCTAATGTGTCATTTAAGGCCTGCATTTCCTTATTGATTTTCTGTCTGGATGATCTGTCCATTGATGAAAGTGGAGTGTTAAAGTCCCCACTGGTATTGTGTTACTGTGAGTTTCTCCTTTTATGGCTGTTAGCATTTGCCTTATATATTGAGGTCCTCCCATGTTGGGTGCATATATATTTACAATTGTTATATCTTCTTCTTGGATTGACTCCCTATTGATTATGTAGTGTCCTTCTTTGTCTCTTGTAACAGTCTTTATTTCAAAGTCTACCAAGTGCCGTATTATCAATAAATTAATGAGACCCATTTGCCCTATTAACACAAAATCCAGTATCTCTCCCATTCCCAAGTAATGTCCTAAAAATGGAAATCTAACTTCACCTGTAGAGAACTTATGTTACCAAGTGCCACAACACTTGTTTCTTGTTCTTGCCCTGTAACTTTAGAAGATCGTTCCTTAATACTGGGTTAGATCATGTTTTATAGAATTATATAGCCACTTATTGTGGCCCTGCATTCATGCACAGAACTCAGTGCTTCTATGACAGAAGAATTCAGATGAGCCATTGGTTCTCCGTGCTTGGGGTCTCAAACTTCAAAGTCTTAATCTAAATATTTTTCTGCACCCTGGGGAAAAACATGATCTCCAGAACCACTCTCCACTGTATGGACCAGAATAGCCATAACCCTTCTAATTCACTCAGGAAGGAAGAGAAGAAAACTTAAATTAAAATCTAGCAATCCTTTTTGGTTGATCATCCTAATACATAAATTAGACTTTCTACCCATCACTCTCCAAAATCTAAATGTTTTATAAATATTGCGGGTGAGGACATGTGTAAGTAAACTTCATTATAACAACTCAGTTCCAATTCTATTTTCTCAGAAGAACATATTTTACAAAAGCTGCTGCTGCAGCTCAGTGGTCAACAGAATTACAGTTAGAAGTTTTAAACTAGATTCATTTTTAAATTTTCTAACGAAAGGTTGACATTTTTTTGACTGCTTAAATACTGCAAAAATATGCATAACCTCCTGGCTGATTTCCTACATGTCTACTAAAAGGGCAGTCATTTTGTTATTGAAAGTATCTGATTACAGCATATACAATCTAGGTGGTCTTTTATGGTCAATTTAGATGCCAAATCCATATATGTATATGTATATCTATATATATCTATGTAAAAGCAAAGGTGCCTTTTTAATCCATTCTGAAAAAAGTATCAGTACTATTTAGCAAAAGAATTTGGTGAAGAAAAATTAACTTACTGAAAAGCGTTATATATCTTCATTTTCCCAACTCTCTTCTTAATACACCAATGTTACAATACCTTCCCAACACAAAGAGTCACCATAATTTTATGAAAAATACATTTTTTTAACAAACATGTTTACCTGCTAAACAGAAGGTATTTATGCTTGCCAAGATAGGCAGAGTTTTCAAATACATTTGCAGCCAGCCACTTGCCACTGGTCCTGCCAGAGGAGCAAGTGAGACAGACACAGTGCTGTGCCTTATTGTCATTCATTCTCTTCCTTCCTTAGCACCCCAGCTAGCTGCTGGGTAAGGTAGGACTTGTCTCAGGAGGGAGCAGCTTGGCTTTTTCTTTACAAAAATGCCTGGGTAGGGAGCTGAGTTGATACAGAAATAAATGGAAGAAAAACCTATAAGGATGTGGTTTCTTAAAGTGAATCTTAGCCCCCTGCATTATGCTCACCAATCTTCTTTGTAAGAAATATTCATTCTTTGGGACTACATTGGATCAATTATTCCAGATCTCTCTGAATGGAGCAGAGGAATTGATAACTTAAAGATTTAAGGCAATCCTCTAAAAATAAAATATTTATATACCTTTTTTATGACACTGATCTACAGGGTGTTGAAAACCATAGTATCAACTTGACACATTATTCTGAAGAGTAATGTTTATAAACATATGTAGGCAGATAGGTGTGGGTTCAAATCTTGACTTTGTCACTGAGAGCTGTCCATTACTTAACCTCTTTGAACATCAGTTCCCTGAATTGAGACAAATGAATGAGAACAAGTAAAGCAATTAACACAGTGTCTGGCACATCCTGAGTACTCAATAAATATAAACCACTATTATTATGAAAAAATATCAAATAAACATATTACTAAGCAGAATTCATAATAAGCATGGATTTCTGTTACAAAGTAAGAGATTTTAAAGAAACGTTTCATTTTAATCTGGCACTTTCTTACTATGCTTCAATCTACTCTGCCCATATTCACCCTTCTTTGGAAGGTTTAGGAAGGTCTGGTCTGTGGGAATAATGACTTTTTCTATTTTTTTCTTTAAAGCATTGCTATTAACTAGTCCATCCTTTCTTTGAAGTCTTGCTATTATTAGTGCTTGCTATTATCTAGTCCTTTCTTTGAAGTTGTGCTATTGTAAAGGCCCCGGACTCACCATGCCTTAGAAAATGAGTAATGCTAACTAAAATACACTTCAGACTAAGTTAGACACCAGAATGCCAAATCATTAATTTTAAAGAGAAAAAATAAATGTCAAAAGGATTGTGAATATACTCATATTGGCATGATAAGCATATTCTTTTTCTTAGTCAAGTTATAGAGAAGCCAAATATATTAAAATGCAGTATTTTTATTTAAAACGAAAAATTGTATTCACAAAAAATAAAATAAATACCAGAAACAAAGTCTGTTCTATAATCAGAATACGTTTGAATCAGGAGGACATTGTCCTAAAAAGGACCTTGACTCAGAACAAAAGGAATTCCATAAACCAAATGTTAATGGCAATAGGTTGTGGTATAATTTTGCTGCAGGTTCTGGAATCCTAAAATTTTCTATATCCATTACCACTCAGGATTTAGCTTTGTCATCAACACTGGCAACTTTGAAATCCATTAGTTAAGATGTCCTTTCCTGTGGACAACAGATACAAGATCACCTCAAAGGTGTCCTCTTTATTGGTGTTTTTCTTCCCTTTTATTTTTCTTTGAAAACTGCAAGACATATTTTTTTATAACTTTAACAAAGTTATTTTTAGTTAGATTAGTACATTAAGCTGGGAAGACTATGACCTGTTTATGAGTCTTGCTCTGTCTTAAAAAATGCTGTACATTTGTCTGTCTGTCTGTCCAACCTTCCATCCTAGTTTGGTTCACTAGAAAGACCTAGAAATAATAACAGCCCAGTAGGGATAGGTACCTGTGTCCCCAAAACTGTGCCCCTGTGAACTCTGAACTGTAGCACTGCACTGCACTGTAGCAACTAGTGCATCCTAAATTATTGGCTGACTCCAGGACTGGTATATGAAATGTTCAAGGTGAGTTGGTGATATTGCATCACAGCAAAGAAACAATAAATGTCTGATAGTGATATATCAAAAGGACTTTGGGATTAAAAGGAAGGAACTCCCACAAAGATGGGAAAATTTGTGCAACAAATGTAAAATCAGGTTCTATTTATTAATATACATGAAATATATTTTTTAAAACATTGAGTTAATAAGGATACTTGAAGAGAAGATACAGTAAAAGAAAAAAAGAACAATAATAAATAACACAAACAAAAAACTTTACTGGTCACCACCTAGGTATGTAGAGCATCACTTCTTTACCCTGAAGTTGGTAATTAATGGAAAATTTAATATCTTCCCTACTAATCTCATATTAATGACATTTTACTGTAACCCAGTAGCCCTAGCTAAGGATGAAAATGTTTTTATAGAAAAATTTAGGTAATAAATGAGGAAGAAATACCAACATTAGGACATTGCCAGTTTGTAATTTGTATTTAAATAATTGTTTCAGGCAGAGGAGTAAACAATTAGGTGAAAGATTGATGGGGAACTTTACAAAGGACGAGTAATGCTATTGCCACCAGAATCCATGATCAATCTTATCACTATTAAGAGTATGACAGCCAGGGCTTCCCTGGTGGTACAGTGGTTGAGAGTCTGCCTGCCGATGCAGGGGACATGGGTTCGTGCCCCGGTCCGGGAATATCCCACATTCCGTGGAGCGGCTGGGCCCGTGAACCATGGCCGCTGAGCCTGCGCGTCTGGAGCCTGTGCTCCACACGGGAAAGGCCACAGCAGTGAGAGGCCCACGTACCACAAAAAAAAAAAAAAAAAGTAGGACAGCCAGATATCCAGATATTTTGTACCTCTTAGAAACATTGCCAAAGTTGAATCTGAGTCTTCTAGATAATACTTCCAAGTTAAAAAAAAAAAATTGTTCCTCCATCAATTTAAATGGCATCCAAAGGAAGGAGACAGACAAATCAAGAATGCAATTCATAACACTGGACAACTTTCTTGGTTTTGCATTGTCAAGGGTGCAAAACAAGAAAAAGGAGGACTTGGAGAGAAGAGATCATTCTAGAGTAAGAGACCTCAGAAACGTAACAACCAAGTCAATATATGTAGCTTGAGCACCAATTTGAACAAACTGATTTTAAATAAACGTTTTGAGGCAATTAAGAAACTATCAGTAAGAAATGGTATTAAATGTAAAGGAATTATTGCTCTATTTCTTTGATAGGTGTGATAATGGAATTGTGCTAAAAGAGAGATGTATACCTCATTTTATAGTGCCCTCCATATTCCTGATAACATCCCTTCCCCTGAAGGCAGCTTCATCTGAAATTATTACAGCTACTCCAGTTTTATTTTGATTAATGTTGGCATGGTATTTCTTTCTTTAGGGAGATCTAAATTTCTGATGTATATAATTTTCCTTTGGCCTGAAAAAAATCTTTTAATATTTTTGTAGGTAAGGACTGTTTACAACAAATTCCCTCAAATTTAGTTTGTCTGATGATGTCTTTATTTCTCCTTAACTTTAGAATGGTAATTGTACTAGATACAGAATTCTAGTTTGATGGGTTTTTCTTTTTTTTTTTCCAACACTTTAAATGTTTTAATCCACTGTCTTCTTTTTTGCATGATTTCTGACAAACAGCTGTATCTTAGCTTTTTATCTTTCTTCCATTTTAGAAAAGGTACTCTGCCACAGCCCTCACCCCCTACCCCCAAGAAATAGGCTTCTTTCAAAATTTTCTCTTGGTCACAGGTTTTCTACAGTTTGAATATGACAGTGTATTAGTCTGCTTGGACTACCATAACAAAATACCATGGACTGGGTGCCTTAAAAAACAGAAAAAAAACCCTTTTTTTCCCTCATAGTTCTGGAGGCTAGTGGTCCAAGATTAAGGTGCCAGCAAAGTAGGTTTCATTCTGAGGCTTCTTCTCTTGGCTTGTAGGCAACAACCTTCTAGTTGTGTCCTCTCATAGTGGAGAGAGATGAAGAACAACCTCTCTGCTGTGTCTTCTTATAAGGCTACTAACCCTCATTTAACCATAATTACCTCCCAAAGGCCCCATTTCCAAATACCATCACATTGAGGATTAGGACTTAAACATATGAATTCTGAGGGACACATTCAGTCCATAAAAATAGGCTGTGATTAGTTTCTGAAGTTTATTTTCTGTTGTGTTCTCTGAGCTTCTCATACCTGTGGTTTGGTACTTGTCTTTAATGTTGGAAAGTTCTCAGCCATTACTACTTTAAATATTCATCTCCTCCATTCTCTTTTTTTTTTAAGTTACAACTTTTAAAATTGTCCGATGTTCTTGGATGTTCCAGTCTATGCTTTTTTTTTTCTTTGAGTTTCAGTTTTACATGTTTTAATTGATCTGTCTTCAAGTGCATTGTTTATTCTCTTGGAAGTTTCTTCTGAGAATTCTGTCAAAGGCATTGTTCATTAATTTAAGTTATCCATTTGAATTCTTCCTTCTTTTTAATATTAATATTTATAGCTATAAATCTTCTCTGAGTACTGCTTTAACTATATCCTATAAATTTTGGAATTTTGGATTTTATTTTTCATTAATCTCAAAGAGATGTGTAATTTAGTTTTTCCTTGTCCCTTGGTTATTTAGGAATGTGTTGTTTAATTTGCACATATTTGCAAATATCCTAAATTTCCTTCTGTTATAGATTTCTAAGTTAATTTCATTCTGATTAGAAAACATACTTTGTATAATTTCACTTTAAGTTTGTCAAGGCTGGTTTTTACATAGTTTATGGTCCTTGAGAACGTCCCACATTTATTTAAGAAGAATACATGTTCTCCTGTTGGATGGCATGTTCCGTAGATGTCTTTTAGGTCTAGCTGATTTATAGTGTTGTTCAAGTTTTCTGTTTTCCTATTATCTTCTGCCATACTGTTATATATGTCCACTATTGAAAGTAAGGTATTGAAGTCCCAAATAATACGTTCATTTGTCTATTTTTCCTTCAATTCTATCAGTTTTTATGCATTTGGGAACTGTGATGCTATGCACATATTTGTTTATAATTGTCATATATGCCTGGTGGATTGACCTTTTTAACATTAAAAATATCTCTAGTTCTTCTCTAGTAATATTTTTTGTCTTAAAGTCTTTTTTTTTCCTGTTACTAGTATAGTCACTCGAGCTTAGTTTTGATTGCTGTTTATATGATTTATTTTTCCATCCTTTACTTTCATTCTATTTGTATTGAATATCTTTGAATCTGAATTGTGTCTCCTGTAGAGAGTATACAACAGGATATCAGTGATTTTTGAAACACAATCTGAAATCCGTGCCTTTTGATTGTATTTTAATCCATTTACATTTGGTTTGACTATTAGTGTGTTTGCATTTATATCTCCCTCTTGGTTTTTTGTTTACTATGTGCATCATGATTTCTTATTTCTCTGTTGACCCTCTTTTGTCTTCCTTTGTATTAAGTGGATATTTTTAGCATAACATTTTAATTCTTCTAATAAATTCTACTCATATTTTTTGAGGTTTAAAAATCTACATCAGTGGTTGTAAGAAAGTGAGAGAGGAAAATAACTATAAGCCTCACTGAAGATGAATCACTATCCCTAGGATTTGTGATATTTCCTTCTGGAGAACAGTCAGTTTTAAGCCCTAAATGAATCACTGTTATTTTCAAGGAATGTTACTGATGGGAGTTGCTCTCTAATTGGATAAGGGGGAAAGGGAGTTGAGAACCATTGTTCTATATTAAGGAGGGCTGTTGCACTTTATAAGTCACTAGGAAATATAAAGAACCAAAACATAATGTAGGGCTTCATCTGGATGAAAATATATTACAAAACTGAGAGTTGTATCAGCAGCAATTCAGCCCAATATAAAAGGAGTATGTGTATAATATACTAGATAGATAGATAGATAGATAGATAGATAGATAGATAGATAGATATAGATACAATTTATGCTTAAACAACACAAGTTTGAACTACAAGGATCCACTTATATGTGGATATTTTTCAATAAATGTGTATTACAGTACTACATGATCCATGGTTGGTTAAATCCTAGGATGCAGAACCCAGGGATGCAGAGGGCCAAGTTATGGGTGGATTTTCAACTCTGTGTGTCAGCACCCATAATCCTTGTGTTGCTCAGTTGTCAACTGTACATACATACATACATATATTTATGTATGTATACACGTATGTATACATATAAACATTTATATGATGTATGTTTTGTATATATGTAATTGTTACATAATAAGTAATGTTGAAATGCTTAATCCAGTTAGTTGCCAAAAAAACCCCATGGTTTTATATTCATCAGGATATAGGATACTTTAGGTGGATCTTGAATACAGGATGATACATCAGTTTTTCCAGAAAAGCCACATAGTCAGTTTACTTGTTTAACTAATTGTTGTTGAGGATTGGATAAAACGGAGAGGTTCTGACTAAGAGTTAAACCTGTTAAAGTAAATATCCAGGGTACTAATTTGGGACATTTCCATATTTGCTCCGAAAAATTTCCCAAGCCTTTTCCACAAAAAGCCTAACAAAGCTTATTGAGGTACTTGCTTGGGAAACCATAGCAAAAGGTACCTCTTGTTTTTGTACGTCTAAGTTCTTTACTGATTACCTAGATCATCTCAGACTGCAAGTGGGAGTGGATGGTTGTACTCATGCCAGGAGAATCCCTCTGCCTGACTCCTTGTCTTACTGAATAAATACTCCCTCAAGTTCAGATTTGCAGAAATTTTATTAAATAGCACTCTTTTCCAAATTTATGTTGTATTTTTTTTTAACTTAATTTTGGAGCAGTTATGTGTCTCGGAGCTGACCATGTATAGACAATGAAGTAAGTCTGAATTCCTTGAATTTCTAGTTCTCAGACATTCATAAACTTTTTGAAAGCAAAAGCATTATTGCCCATTACCACCAATGGAATATTCCCTATTAGTCTCGCCCACAGTGCCTCTCTGAAGAGCAGACTGAGATTCCCCACTGAGTTTTGAGCTTTGAATTCTGTAACCGTGCAATGCAGTTGTCCATTTGCATCCAAAAAGACATCCAAATACTGTATAATTAGATTAGACATTTACTTGTAGCATAAGCATTTCCCATTTCTAAATGAATAGACATTGGCTATAATCTTAAAATATTAATTTTTAACTTTTAAATGGAGAGTACACTAAATATTGGAAAGCAATATTTATGTGTTAATAAGATCATTCTCTAAAATGTCTTAATAATGAAAATAAACTTTGAATTATGTTTTCAAATAAACATGACTCTCACTGTTCACAGGCAATATTTTGATAAAACAATAGGCTTTTCCATAGCAGAAAGAATAAGCTTTTTTTTTTTTAACTCAAAACTTGTCAGGTTGTAACGCGAAAATGCCAAAAAAATTTTTTTAGTGCCATCACTGAGAAAAGTAATTCTTCTTACTTGGTAATTGGCTTTAGTCAATATGTCTCAAAATACCATGATAAGAGATCAAGAGTTTCAGTTTCTCAAGTTTATCAATTTTAGTACATGTAGTTCAGTTGCTGACTTGACAGTTTTTTTGAAAGCTCCAGTGAAAAATTTGGAAAAGAAGTTAACAATAAATTTTTTTTTACATTTTTATTGGAGTATAATTGCTTTACAATGGTGTGTTAGGTTCTGCTTTATAACAAAGTGAATCAGTTATACATATACATATGTTCCTATATCTCTTCCCTCTTGTATCTCCCTCCCACCCTCCCTATCCCACCCCTCTAGGTGGTCACAAAGCACCGAGCTGATCTCCCTGTGCTATGTGGCTGCTTCCCACTAGCTATCTGTTTTACATTTGGTAGTGTATATATGTCCATGCCACTCTCTACTAGAGAATGGACTTGAGGATATGGGGAGGGGGAAGGGTAAGCTGTGACAAAGCGAGAGAGTGGCATGGACAATAAAATATTTTTTAAGACAAAGCAGTTAAAGATATTTTAACTCTGAATGTGCTTTGCTTAGAGTGAAGCATGATAAGAAACAGTGGTAGGTGATAAAGAAATAGCAAAGATAACCACCCAGTAAAAAAAAAAAAAAAATGTTTATCATCTGAAGATAAAAACCTATGAATTCTGGTTCTTTCTTCCTAAAATATCTACCACTTAATTCTTACAAATGGGTTCAAGTTATAGGACATACAAGAGTCAGCTTTAATTTTTGTTTAATAATTATCCCTTCTGCTATATTCTATTAACCAAAAGATATCACAGGGTTACCCATGTTTTAAGGGTTAGGAAAATAGACTCTCACTGATGCAAGAAGTTGTAAAGACATATTGCAAAGGTATGGTTGCACAAAGAGCTAAATAATTAGGGCTAAACATGCATTGTGAAGGAATGAAAACCACAATCACAATCTAAATTTATAATTCTGGTGATACTTTCATATATATTATATGACATATTAAATAATAATAATATAATATAGTTAGTATAGTGTATTTCTTAGCAAATACCTGGCATCTCAACTATATATTTTAGTGATTGTTGAAGTTCATTTATGATTTACTTTCTAACAAGCTCTTATAGGGCTAATGCACTATTCTGTTCACTAAATGAAAATCTATATCCTTTCAGCCTTTCTCAGCTAGGATCACAGGAGAGAATTAAGCCTTAAGGCCTTAAGGCAGCTATTTGGTGTAATAAATTAACTTTTTTCCTATGTATCTAGAATGGTACTAGGTAAGTAGTATGCTCTGGAAACTTGAGAACAAAAATATAATAGGTAAATAAATACAGCTTATTAAAATTATATGCTCTACTTTTTTGTAAAATTAGTTTGATTTTACCAAATAACTTTTAATATTTAAAACTATTTAGAGTTCTTGCTTTCATCGAACATTTAGTGGTCAATGTAATGAATCAGTATCTTGCTCTATTTATGTTACATAGATTGTTTAATATAGCCAAATATTTGGCTATATTAATATAGTATAGATTGTTTAATATAGCCAAATATTTCCCAGCTATCATGTGCATATGTGAATACTGCACTAAATTATGAGGACCTTTAGAATCATAAATTCAAACATCAAGGGCAAAAATAAAATGGATGTTTGGCAGTACTCAGTAATGACACTCTTTGTGCAGAAATCTGTTGCATTTTTGCCATATGAAAGGATTTTGTACATTAAAAGTAAAAACAAAGTGTACTCGTCATTTCTCACTTGGGCACTTTCTGTTTAAATGTTTTCTGTACCCCAAAGCAACATCTGTCTTCCAGTGCCAGCAGCGTCTCCACCCAGAGTCACAGCATATGGATGCCAGCACATTTCCTGTTGAGGATACAGGACAGAAGATGTAGAGAGGTTCATTGGTCTCAGATGACCAGATGTAGCAAATAAAATGATCAGTTTCTCAGTTAAATTTAAATTTCAGATAAATAACACATTATTATATGAGTATGTCCCAAATATTTCAAAGAATATCATTGTTCATATGGAATTCAAACTTAAATGTGTGTCCTGTATTTTACGTGGCAATCCTACATTAGCCATGAAAGGTGATGTTTAGGGTTATGGGTTAAGAACTACCTATTGAGCACAAAACCCTATTGACAGATTCACCAGTGTATTTTTTTATTTTTTATTTTTTTCAGTACACGGCCTCTCACTGCTGTGGCCTCTCCTGTTGCGGAGCACAGGCTCCGGATGCGCAGGCTCAGTGGCCATGGCTCACGGGCCCAGCCGCTCCGTGGCATGTGGGATCTTCCCAGACCGGGGCACAAACCCACGTCCCCTGCATCGGCAGGCGGACTCTCAACCACTGCACCACCAGGGAAGCCCTCACCAGTGTATTTTTTAACAAGTGTATTTTTTGTTGGTTTGCAATGATCCAGGTCCTCAAAGTTGCCAAATTACAGGGCCCATAGCAGGGCATTTCTGCTCTGGTCAAATGCTGGTGCTTTGCCTGAGCCCTTTCTATTTTTCTACTCTGCCATTTTCAAACTTTTGGCTAGCTCCCTTTTTCATTCTATAACACGCCATTGTCTAGAGACAGAAAAGGACCATTTTCCCCCACATGATTATGTAAAAGCAAAGAAGCCTCTTGAAGAATCCCTCTTGTTCTTCACGGGCCCAAAACCTGAATGCCTTCCCATGCCAATACCAGTCATTGACGAGAAATGTGAACATCGCTGCTACTGTAGAACAGTGATGACCCTAGTTCTGTAGGGAAAGAGTGAACAAGTGAAAACTGGACATACAGGTTGCTACACAATCCTATGTAAGCCAGTTCTTCTACTTTCCAAGGTAACAATTTCCTTTCTTTCTCTCCATTCATTCCTTCAACATACAATTGTGAGGATTTCTATGTGCCAGGCCTTTTTGGTGCTGCAGATATTCCAGCATATAAACTCTACCAAACTTTCATAGCCCTTTCTTCCCTTTCCTGAATCAGCTGATAACTCCATTTAATAACTAAATAAGAAGATAGACATAATCAAATGGAAAGGATTCACTTTCTCAAAACAAAATCTACCTGTGTAGATTTTGCTTAGGTTCTGCTGCCTGTCTTCTGTAATAGTAGACGAAATATTGCTTTTTTAAAAGAACAACTCCCCAACATATGCTCCAGATATGTATCATCAATCTCTCCCTCTCTACCAATTCGTTCCAGCAGCACATAAGTATGTTATAATATATCATACCTCCATCTTGAAAACATATTCTCCCTTAACAGATGCATATTTTTTCAGCAACCACTCAATTTCTTTATTCCCCTTCTAAGCAAAACTCCTCAACAATATTGTATATACATTCTTCCAGTGCTTCGTTTCACATTCCCTCTTTTACCTATTTCGGTATGGCTTGTGAAACTCTCTTTTCCATTGAAACGTCACCTGTCGACATGATTAACAGCCTTCCTTTGGACCATTCCAGGGGACCTTTTCCTGTCTTCACCTTAGGCCACCTCTCGTGTGCTACACTTGACCACTGAATTCTTCCAAAAATACCCACTCCCTTCGTTTCCATGAGGTCTCACTCTTCTTGTTTTTTCCTATTTGTATTTTTCATTCTTTCTCAGTCTGTATATGTTATCTCCTTCTCAGAGGGATCCTTTAGGATTTGCTGCTGCCCTCTCTTTTCTTCCCTGCTCTACCCTCTCCTATGGTGATCTTACAAATGTACATGGCTTTAAATACCATATATAGGATGATAGTTCCCAAATATATATCTCATTGAACTATAGCCTTTATACATCTCATTGATTACCTGATTTTTCCATTGAAATGTCTCATAAGCATGACAGATTTAACAAAACAGTCTCTTGATTCTCTTTCCTCTTTTCCTAAAAGGTTAATCAATCAGTTAATAATCCTGTTATTCCACTAACCTTTGTCATCTCAGTGAATTCCTAGGCAAGCCACCCAGTTATTTTCATCTGAATTCCTGCTCATTACCACCCATATTCACACAAACACATATATGTAACTTGTCAGTGGCAAATTCTGCTACCTTAAGTTAAAAATACATAATAAATATTTCTCTTAACTCCACTCCCACCAGCTTAGTCATGCTCATTTTCCATTTAGAATATGGCTATGGCCTCCTAAAAGATTTCCCTTTTCGCTCTTTCCCCCTTAAATTCATTTTACATAGGATAATCAAATTGATCTTTAATAATGTGGTCATGTAATATACCTCTGCTACCTAAAATTCTCCAGTGGCATCCATTTTTACTTAGAATAATGTCCAAACTTTTTCCCATCCCTTCAACCTTACCTTATGCTTCTTCCCTTTGTTTAGTACATTCCTACATACAGGCTTTCTTCTGACAGTTGATAAAACACATCAAGTCCTTGCTTTACAGGTTTCGAAGAAGTATTGACTTTGAGTTTTATGTAGGGAGCTTATAGTTTGGCATATAAAACTAAACTATCCATGCATTCAATAAATTTTTAATTCATGTACCCTTCCTTGGTGCAATGGAACAGCACAGAATTTCAGAATCAGCCAAGTTTGTAACCTTCGGAAGTGCAACTCACTTTCCACATTAGAATCATGCTCTTAAGTATCAACTCAGGCTCAGATTGACCTCAATTTCTGCAACCAAACGTGACCTGAAACAGAAGGATTTAACCACTTCACATTCGTGAGCTCAGCCCCATCATTGCTGCTCATTCAAACATGATGCTGTTTCATTTCTGACTATTCGCTTAAAGTTTTACTTTGGCAGTTTTACTTAGGCATATCACAGGCACTGAAATATTTATTTAAGTGATAACAGTTTTTACCTTTAATGAGCTCTCATTTTTAAATTCCTCATCCCTATCCCTCAGCTCTATGCCTTTTATTCCAAGCTCCTATCCATGTCTGTCCACCCCATTCAAATACCCAATCTTATCACTGTTCTTCAGCTGTGAGTACTGTTTCACTCTGCCTTTTCTGGAATCTGACCGATAAGTAGATATTTCCCATGTGTGTGGTTCTATGCTGCTTTTATATTCTATGTTGTTGTCATTCCCTCTCCCAGAAACAAGGGCATTACCCCTAAAAGAGACTTTGTAATTTTTGACTCAGCTCCGAAACAACAAACAATAACCTGATAAATTGCCTGATTCAGTTTGTTAGTGTTATGCCCTTTATTCCTTCAGCTTTGCCTTTGAACTCCTCTTCTTATTGTTCTAGTATTTTCCAGAGTAGTAAATAGAAGATGCCATTTTTCATAACTCCTTACCTAGTCCGAAAATGCAACAGAGTAGTGATTATTGGTCAAATGGTTATGCCAGTTTCAATTTTTTATACAAAATGTTGAGTCACAAGAAATTCAAGAGAAATTGAATAGGTTGGAAATTACACGTATCTAACAAATTAAAGGGTCTATATTCTCTAAGTTTCTCCTAAAGAAACTCTGTCTGAGGCGGTAACTAGTGTCACTAATTTGCCAAGGCTTGGGTTCCATCTTTCAAAACACTATAAATAATCCAGTTTTAGGTGACGGAGCCAATATTTTAAAGTGGATGCATTTACCAGATCTACAAATTAAGACATTCTCCTGAAACTGTAAATTCAAATGAGGAGTGTACCCAATCGATGGGTATCTATTTGCCACTCTAAAGTCTCTTCTAGAAATCAGCAAAACAAGGTGGTGTTTTAGAAAGAAAACAGGGGGATAGATTGGTTCTAATCTGGGATTCAACATGTTCATGTTTATGATGGTATTAGTCTCCTATGGCTGCACTAACAAAGTACCACAAACTTGGTGGCTTAGAACAACACACAGTCTCTTACAGATCTGAGGTTCAAAATCAGTTTCACTGGGTCAAAACCAAGGTGTCAGAAGGACTGCACTCCTCTGGTGACTCCAGGGGATAATCTGCTTCCTTACAGGAATCAGGACCTGGATATTTTGGGGTCTACCCAAAGACTTCTCAGCCTACCACAATGACCTTGTGCAACCTTTGAGTCTCAGTTTCCTCTATAAAATGGGGCTAGTCAGGATATTTTTGAGAACTGAAGAAAATGAAAAACATTAAACTTGTCATATCACAGGCAGTTACAGCTCCTAATTTACATTTGTTATTAGCTTTACGGTTTAATGTAAAACCTCCTCTTGACACTTTCTGTAACCACAATTTTTCAAGAGAAGGTGGTGTTTAAAAAAAGAAACAATTTTCCATGTTTGTATGTGACTGCATCTTATTGCTGTTTGAAGTATGCTATTACTTCTCTGACTTTTTCCAGTTTGGTATTTGGAGTTATTAGAGGTTTTAGCATTTTAAAGAAAGGTAATCAAATCACTGATTGGGCAGACATAGTAACACAGAGGCAAATGCCAGCATATCTCTTAATGTTCCAAAAATTCATTTTGAGTGGGTTGATGAGAATTATCTGGACTTTGTCATTGGAATTGCAGGCATCCTGTTCTCTCTTAAACTTATCGGCCACGTCATCTCTTCCATTACAGGTAGAGTTAGACTTAGTGAAAATAACACTGACAGTCTGTCTGAGTAGGTTAAAAGGGAATGCATCTCTTTTAAACCAGTTTAAGTTAAATATCTCCAGGTCTCTGAAAGTTCTTAAGACAGCTAAAGCTCTTTCAGAATATCGGAAGTGGCACAAGCTGTCAAATTGGTACAAGCATTTGAGAGAGAAGTTGCTTCTTAGTAAGAGGGAGACACTGATTGAGACATATCAGCTTAATCTTATCACAGACCTAGACCAGAGTTTGGAACAGTAAATTTATATCACACGTATAGCTAAGGAACTTATCCTCTACTTTCGACCATAAACAGTATCAGCTATCTCACACTGGTGTTTATTTAAGTCATCTTATTATAATACCATATTTTAAAAGAGCCTGGAGTATTGGAATTTGAAGATTTTTTTTTTCATAAAACAAATTTTCATATAAACAGTGTTCATGCTTGAGTAGAAGTCTAGACTGTATTTTTACATTGCCAAATCTCTGGGCATGATACTTATTTGTTGTGAAATATACCCTGAGATATTTAATTTCCAGATTTTACATGGTTCGAGTCCTGATTCAGATATCACGTGCTAAGAAAATTACTTCACGAACACCTATTCTAAATTAGTATTTCCTACTCAGTAACTCTCTATAACATCACCCTATTTTACTTTCTGCATAATATTTGTCTCTCTCTGAAATTGCCTGTTCATTATTGTCTGTCTTCCCATAGCATGTAAGTTCCATTGAAAACAGAGACCTCTATACTTTAAGCGCCTAATAGAGAACCAGGTCCTCTAGGCACTCGAGTTGTTGAGTAAATGAAAGACCCAAAACAATCTGATGGAGGTAAACATTGTTTTTGGATCTTGGCATTTTATGATTACACACTGTCTGATGTATTTGTATCTGTAGGATTTGCAAACTCTAATGACTTTCAATATTCAAGAGAGTCACTGGAGCCTGGCAGATTCAGAGAGCATTGGAGATCATTGTTCTCAAAGACCCTGGAATGCAATTCAAGTACTGATTCCAAAGGAGAGTCATAGGGTCTATCTTATCTAGAAACATGACCTAACTAACAAGAGTCCTTCTTAGAGAAATGTTTTTAATTTTTGTATTGACACAAGATGGAAGGGAAAGACTATTTTTTCCTTTCACAGTCTTCTCTGATAGAAAGGGCATCAATTGACTCAGACATATGCTGGAGGATAATTGACCTGCAAGAGATTTTCATACATTAGCTGAGATGCTCTGTTGTACCTCCTTCTAAAGAATACTGTGAGAAGTTCCTAATTGTTTATCTCTAGAATTTAAACCAGTGGCAAGATTACATTTGGTGTCATTTCCTAAATGATTACTTTATTCCCTGCAGTACCAGACCATCATGTGAAGTGGAGGCTTGAACTAAAAGAGGATGCCTGTTAGAAACCAAGATTTCTGTTACTGAACCAAACTTGTGTCCGCTTGCCTGTGTGCAGTGAAGTCAATCTGCTGACACCAGGTTTTGGTGAAGGAAAGGTTTATTGCAGGAGCCACACAAGGACTCCTGGGAAGCTAAGGCGTAAAAAACCCAAACTCCCCAATGGGTTTCAGGGAAGAATTTTTAAAGGCCAGGTGAGGAAGGAGAGTTGCAGTATATGTGATCAACTAGTGCACAATTTGCTGATTGGTTGAGGTGAGGTAACAGGGGGGTGTCACAGGGATTAACATTACCAGTCCTCAGGGTCCAGCCAGTCTGGGGCCTGTGGTGCTCATGGTTATCAAGTAGTTAACTTCTTCCATTTGGTGGGGGTTTTAGCTTCTGTAAAGCAACTCAGGAAATGTGCATCAGATACTGTTATCTAGGTAATTCAGGAAGGAACTAAAGATTCTGTCACTGCCATATGGCTGATTTACTGTTTAAATTGTTAACAGTTGTCCTGGCCCAAATGTTACTTTTGCACTACCTTTTAATCATTAATTCTTGATCCAGGCTTCTGTGACTCGGGAGGCTTGAGAGACTACGGCTTTTCTACAAAAAAGAGGCAGGTGGAGGACAGGGGGATTGGATCTATCCCAGGAAGGCCCCATAGTGTTCTGCTAGGTTGCATTTCCACTCACAAATTTATACATATATGGATTGAGTGTTTCTAGAAACAACAACAACAAAAGACTATTCTAGTAGTTATACTCATCCATATTTAGGATTGAATTTATTGTTCTGTTAATTTGACCTGTTCTTCCAGTGATTTACTAGAGAAATAGGTAGAGAAAGCTACCAAATTGGTGCAAAATTGTGAAATGCGTTTTTACCTGCTGGTATCCAACAATCACACTTTCCCTGATAAAAGAGAGCTACCTGTCTTCCACTCTCAGTACATATACTTTTGGAGAGGATAACTTCACTCAGCTCCAGAAGTAGGCCTTGATTTATATAAAATATTCACCAAATTTCACTCCCTACCCTCAAGTTAGTACATAGATGAAAAGACAAATTACATCATTTAGATCCTGAATCAAGGTTCATTTGAAAACAGTCCCATCCCTGGATTTTCCAGTTATGTCAGTCAGTAAACACCTTCTTACTTAAGCCATTGGGTGGGTAGGTTCATTTTTACATGAAACTTAATCATTACCAATTAATGGTCCATGTGTGTTACATGTAATACGACTAACTCTCCCAGGAAGATTATGTTTAGGACCAAAGGCAAAGCAATATACAAGTTTAAAATAAATATATTGGGATTGACATGTACATACTGCTATATTTAAAATTAAATGCCTTTCCATGAAAGTAATTAATTAATAAAATAAATATATCTCAGGAGCTTAGAAGATTCCCAGTTAAGTAAAAGCTAAGTACAAATTTCCTTGTCTATGTCTGAGATTAAACACAGGGTCCCTCACTCCCACAAAATGTTACAGGTACTTAAAATATTTAAATATGAGAAAAACAAATGTATATACATTAGATAGATGGATAGATAGATATGACAGGAGGAAAGGGAAAATAGTGAAAGGAATTAGTTTAAAAAAAACTCACTAAAAATAAGACAAAGCTGTTACAGAAACATACATGGCTAATAACAAAGATCAGATACCTTGTACATCTAAAGCCACAGATCTGTGTTTTATTAAAGTTTTTAAAAGTCAATTGATCATTTGAAGAGATATTTAGAAAGTCATGTGATAAGAACCCTCTGCCTTGACTTGCTAGATGAGGCCAACATATTTTGAGCCCAGAAAGGCCAATCAATGAATGAAGGGAAGACCTGCTGCTCCTTGATTGCAGCCAGGCCCAAATAACAAATGGCCTACACCTCGTGGTACAGTCACATCTATCTTCCCCTCAATACTGCAAGCTCCTCGCAGCAGAGTCTAATCACAGTCATCTTCATAGCCTCAGTACCTCACTCAATTGACACCGAGTGGTCACAGAAGATAGAGAATTAAATGTAGTAGCCTGAATTAATGAGTATATGAATGAATGGATGGATTGTTTACTTCCTACCAAATTTAAAAGATTGTCAATTTGACCTGACTTGTATATTGAGAATTTCAGGTCATCAAAATAATAAATGCCCTTCAGATAGATTTTTGCAAAATTCAGAGTAAACTGCAGAGTTGTATGTTCCATTTCTTTGTAAAAATACAGTCATCTGGAGCACGCTCATTTCTGATAATTCTGCTGTTTGCACATCATCCCAGAAAAAAGCGTGGAACTGCCTATTAAAATAGCTGTATAATCTGCATCTGACATTCCTGAAATATGCTAAATAAATAATGAAAAAAAATCCTGCAGGAACAAAAAAATCACCTAACCAAGGTAGCAACCAAGTATCTTCAAAAATATTTAAGTATTTATACTGTTCATTATCTTCTCATGCAACTTACTGCTGTTCTTTTTTTTTTTCTTTCCATTTGGAAAATTTATTATAAACTGTGTATTTTCTAAAAGATAAAAGGTATATTTAGAAGCAAGTTTTTTACTAAGAAGCTAGCCCTTTTACAACTCTCCTTTGGGAAAGAAAGAAACTGAAAGAGAGTATTACTGAAATATATTAAAATGTTATCCTATGATTGTGAATGGTTTTAAGACACAAGAAGAAAGGTGGAATTTGGAATTCTGAAGGCAAGAATAAATTGAGCACAGCAGAATTCAGTGTCCTTTGAACTGCAAGCTTTTTATTCTTACGATATAGCCAAGGTAGCATGTAAAGGTTTCAAAAGAGTAATTTTCCTTAAAATGAAAAAGCAAAATCTTTTCTACCCACCTATAAACAACTCAAGACTCCGCTCTAGTGTAGCCCTAATTCACTTAGATTCTTCAAACAATTCTCTCAGCCTCGACTTTTAAAAGGGTAGCATAAAAGTTAAGATTAATAGAGCAATATTTCACAAATCTTAATTTTAGTAAAAAGTGTTTATTGGTATGGCTCCTTAGGAAGAGTTTTCTTATACTTTACCTAATTTGAATTTCTAAATAGCCTCTGTGAGAGTCTCAAGAATAGTCCCCTTTGACCACTTACAGGCGTATGACTCCTTCACTCTTTTATCGTTTGTAAGTATAAGATTCCATGTACCTTTCAGAGAAGACTCAACACAGACTACCCTCCATATGTGACTATGCAAATCATGAGGAATACCAACTCTTACAGTATCCACTGTGAAGAGAACATGGCATCATTCAAAGCATTCCATAATAAGATATATCTACAGGAAGAGTGGTATTGTTCAAACAAAACATGAATACCTTATCAGGTATTTCTCCTAAGAGTATTAAAATTTTATTTTATTTTAATACTGCAAGTGATTTAAAAGCCAAACTCTTTAAGGAGTCTCTTTCTGCCGTAGTTTAGGATATACACACATGCACACACACAGGAAGAACTGACTTCAACCTGACTGGTTGAGAAAACAAAGTAACTATAGGTACTCATGCACTCACACACTCCACAACTAGTCCTAACTCTTGTGCTTAATGTAAAAAAATCATCAAGGTTTTATATTAATTCAAGCATACAAAACCTTGCTTAGACCAAAATAAAATGTGCCTCAGTATTTTTTTTAATTAAGCTAATTGTATTTACTTTTGTTTTTTTAAAGTACGATAAACTGCATCTGTTTTAATTGTACAAACCATTGTGTTTGGACAGATAAATAAGTATGTGGAAACAAAGTCACAGTCAAGATACGGAATATTTCTGTCATCCTCAACAGTGTTTCCTCATCATTCAGCAGTCCGTCCCCTCCCTAGGCTCCCAAATCCAGACAACCACTAGTCTGCTTTCCATCAGTATAGATTAGGTTGTATTTTCTAGACTTTTATATAAATGGAATTATACAATAAGTAGATTTTATATTTCACTTTCTTAAAAATAGTGATTTTGAGATTTATCCTTGCTGCTACATGTATCAGTAGTTTGTTACTTTTTAATTGCGAAGTAGTATTTTGTTGAATGAATGTACCATAAATTTTAGTTCATTTTCCTGTTGATAAAAATTTAAATTATTTTTAGTTTGGGGTTACTGTCAATAAAGCTGCTATATACATTCACAAACAATTATTTTTGTGCATGTATATTTTTATTTCTCCTAAGTAAATATTGTGGAATTGCTGGGGCATATGGTTGGTGCGTGTTTATTAACTTTAGAAGAAGCTACCAAAACTGTCAGTGTACAGTAAATCTTAAAATCAAATTTTGTAGGTCCTCTAACTGTTAATAACTCTTTTGGTTTTTATAGGTTTTCAAAAAATAACAATTAACTTTCATAGAAGCATACTAGGATATTTTTTGGTATTCTGTTGAATCTATAGATCAATTTGGTGAGAATTGATCACTTAAAATAGTTAATTCTTCCAACCCATGAACATGGTGTTTTCAACATTATCTAGTCTTCTTCAATATTCCTCAGAAATAACTAGCTTTATTATAAAGATTTTGCATTTTTTATTAAGTTAACTCCCAAAATCTTATGTTTCATGCCATATATGAAAGAAAATTTTGTTTGTTATATGCTTGTTTTATGTTGCCAGATTCAATTTGCTAATTTTTTTTTAGTATTTGGGGGTCTATGTTCATAAGCAATCTTGACCCAGTGTTTCACTTTTTTGTAATATCTTTACAGGTTTGGTATCAGGGTAATTCTGGCTTCATTTGAAAGAGTTTATGAGTAACTGATATCATTCCTTCTTCAAATGGTTCATAGACTTAATCAGCAAAAATATCTGGTCCTGGTACTTTGCTTCTGGGAAAATTTTTGAGTAAAATTTCAACATTTTAAACAGACATAAAGCTATTTATATTTTTCATTTATTTGTGTCAATTTTGTTAAGTTGTAGATTTTCCATTAAGTTGTCCCTTTCATCACTGTTATTCTGTTTGGACATAAAATTGTTCATAACATCATATTATTTTAATGGTTATGGAATCTATAGTGAAAACCTTCTTTAATTCCTCATATGAGTAATTTGTACATTTTTTCTTTCTTTTTGTGTTCACTCTTCCTAGAGTTTTATCAGATTCATTGATCTTTTTAATAAACATGCTTATGACTTTATTTTCTATCTTATCTTTGTGCCATTTAACCAGTTCCTGCTCTTATCATTATTTACTTCTTCTTACTTGAAAAAAATACTTTTTACTTTTTGCTCTTTTTCTAGCTCCTTTAGATGGAAATTCAGCAATGATTTAATTTCTTTACCATTGTCTCATATAATCATTTAAAATTTCATATTTCTCTAGGGATTGCTTTTAACTCCCATAAATATCGATGTATTATGTATTCCTCACTGTTCATTTTGAAATATTTTCCACTTTCTCTTGTGATTTCTTCTTTGACCCATGAGTTGTTTAAATTTTTCTTATTTAATTTTGAAATACTTATGGTTTTCCTGGGTATCTTAGGGTTTTTTAATCTATAATTTGATTCTGTTATGGGCATAGATACAGTATATCCTGTTTGATTCAAGTTTGTTTTTAATTCCTTGATGCTTGTTTTTTTGGCTGAGCATATTGACAAATGTTCTGTGTGCACTTGAAAATAACAGTTGTAGGATATAGATATTTAAAAAACAATTAGCCGATAGTTTGTAGCCTATAGTACAAGTATAGGTGATTGGAAAAAATACTAACTTACCGTTTTACATCAGTTGATGAGAGAACTGTTTTAAATATATCCTACTGTAGTTGTGTTTCCCTTTCCTAATACCAGTTTTTGCTTCATATATCTTGAGGTTCTATTATTATTTATATACACAGTATGGATTGTCATGTGTTCCTTATGAACTCTTTTGTCATTATACAGTGTACAATTTTATTTCAAAAATACTCTGATATTATAAATGAACTGTACTTCAATTAAAAATTTAAGTTAAAAAAATAAAATGAGTCATAGACTCAACAACAACATACTCTTAAATACTTCATCTAATATTAATAGAACATTCTAGACTATTCAAGCTACTGCTTGTACTATTGATCCTCTGTATCTCTGGGTTCCACATCCTGGGATATGGAGGGCCAGCTGTGTTATGCCATTTTACATAAGGGGCTTAAGCATCCTCAGATTTTGGTATCTGTGAGGGTCCTGGACCATCCCCCTGAGAATGCTGAGGGATGACTGTATATTATTTAGTTTTCATCCATTTACTTTGAACCCGCCAGTGTCTTTATAGTGTTTTTTCACCATACCATGTAACTGGGCCTGCTTTCTTCATTCTTACATTCTCTGCCTTCTTTATGGAGTGTTTAGTCAATTAAAATGTTTTTTAAATTGAGGTATAATTGATATGCAATGTAAGTGCCAGGTGTACAACATAGTAATTCACAATTTTTAAAGGTTATATTCCATTTATAGTTATTAAAAAATTGGCTATATTTCTTGTGTTGTACTATATATCCTTATTTATTTATTTTACACATAGTAGTTTGTACTTCTAAATCCCTTACCCCTATCCTGCCCCTTACCCTAGTGGCAACCACTAGTTTGTTCTCTATGTTTGTAAGGCTGTTCTTTTTGTTATATTATTTTTTAGATTCCACATATACATGATATGTTACAGGCTTTGTCTCTGTCTGATGAATTTCACTTAGCATAATATCATTCAAGTGCATCCATGTTGTTAAAAATGGCAAGATTTCATTCTTGTTTATGGCTGAGTAGTATTCCATTGTGTATATATCCCACATCTTCTTTATCCATTAATCTGTCAGTGGACACTCAGGTTACTTCCATGCCTTGGCGATTGTAAATAATACTGCTGTGAACATTGGGGTGCATGTATCTTTTTGAAATAGTGATTTTTTTTTCATATATATAACCAGGAGTGCAATCACTGTGTCATGTAATAGTTCTATTTTTAGGTTTTTGAGAAACCAGCATACTGTTTTCCACAGTGGCTGCACCAATTTATGTTCTCACCAACAATATAGGTGAGTTTCCTTTTCTCCACATCTTCGCCAACATTTGTTATCCATGGTCTTTTTGATGATAGCTATTCTGACAGGTGTGAGGTGATATCCCATTGTGCTTTTGATTTGCATTTCTCTGATGATTAATGATGTTGAGCATCTTTTCATGTGCCTGTTAGCCATGTGTATGTCTTCTTTGGAAAAATATATATTCAGGTCATCTGCCCATTTTTTAATCAGGTTGTTTGTTTTTTGATGTTGAGTTGTATGAGCTGTTTATATATGTTGGATATTAACCCCTTATTTGCCATATTATTTGCAAATATTTTCTCCCATTCAGTAAGTTGTCTTTTCATTTTGTCAGTGGTTTCCTTTTCTGTGCAAAAGCTTTTAAGATTAAGTAGGTCCAATTTGTTTACTTTTATTTCCTTTGCTTTAGAAACAGATGGAAAACATACTGCTATGATTTATGCCAAAGAGTGTTCCACCCATGTTTTCATCTAGGACTTTTTGGTTTCCAGTCTTTAGGTCTTTAATTCATTTGGAATGTATTTTTGTATATGATGTTAGAGAGTGTTGTTTACATGTACCTCTCCAGTTTTCTCAGCATCACTTATTGAAGAGACTGTCTTTTCTCTGTTGTATTTTCTTGCTTCCTTTGTCATAGATTAATTGACCATAAGTGCATGGGTTTATTTCTGGGCTCCCTGTCCTGTTCATTGATGTGTCTGTTTTTGTGCCAGTACCATACTGTTTTGAGTACTATAGCTTTGTAGTATATTCTGAAGTTGGGAAGCATGATTCCTTCAGCTCTGTTCTCTCTCAAGATTGTTTTGGCTATTCAAGGTCTTTTGTGTTTCCATACAAAGTTTAAAATTATTTGTTCTAGTTCTGTGAAAAATGCCATTGGTATTTTGATAGGGGTTGCACTGAATCTGTAGATTGCCTTGGGTATATAGTCATTTTAACAATATTGATTCTTCCAGTCCAAGGACATGGTGTATCTTTCCATCTGTTTGAGTTGTCATCATTTTCTTTTGTCAGCTTTTTATAGTTTTCCAAGCAAGTCTTTTACCTCCTTAGATAGATTTATTCCTGAGCATTTTATTCTTTTTGATGCTATGGTAAGTGGGATTGTTTCCTTACTTTCTTTTACTGATTGTTTGACACACGTGTATAAAAATGCAACAGATTTCTGCATATTAATTTTGTATTCAGCTGCTCTCATGAATTTCTTGATGAGCTCTTGTAGTTTCCTGGTGGCACCTTTAGGATTTTCTATGTACAGTATCATGTCATCTGCAAACAGTGACAGTTTTAGTCTTTCCTTTCCTGTTTGGATTCCTTTTATTTCTTTTCCTTGCCTGAGTGCTGTGACCAGAACTTCCAAGACTATGTTGAATAAGTGGCGAGAGTGGGTATCCTTGTCTTGTTCCTTATCTTGAAGGAAATGCTTTCATCTTTTCACTGTTGAGTATGAATTTAGCTGTGGACTTGTCATATACAGCCTTTAATATGTTGAGGTATGTTTCCTCTATGCCCACTTTCTGGGGATTTCAGTGCAGACACTAATTTGAATAAAATGCCATGGAAAACAATGAAGGCTCATTTAGTTTTCAAGAAAAAAATAAAATATATGCATTTATTAATAATTATAATTATGTTTATCATGATGTGGGAACTTCAGTGGAATTGATTTTATTGGGACTGTTTATCATAACCATTTATGTTAAGCTATTTTAATTTTCATAATTTAGGAATTAGTAGAAGGAATGAATTCCCTTTTATCCTGGATTCTTTGTCTACCAGTTAAAAGTGAAATTAATGCTCTAATATGATATTTACATTATTAAAACCAAATATATACTTATATTCATTGAATATCAATATATAAAAATAAAACAACTTTGCCAAGCTTCAGTAAGGACTACAATTATTAGCACTCTTGCCTTCTGCAGCAGTGCTGAGTACTGGCTGGCTGCACATACTTCTCCATTGCTGAATGACTTCCCACTGCCTTTAATTTGAATGTTGTTCTGACAGCTTTAGTCAACCATAAAATGTTACCAGCAGAAAACAGACTAAAATATTCAGATGGTTTGCCTAAGTATTCAATATTGTCATAAATATTAAGCTTTGTTTTTAAAGTTCACTCTTCCCCTACATCAACCCCAATTATACTTTTCAAATAAAATTGAGCTACACAATAAAAAGCTTGGTAGGATATGATTAATTAACATCCATTTTCTCCAACAATGGGATCTTCCTCTTAAGAAAGGGAAAGCATGTGGGAAATATTCCGGGTTGACAAATTAGGCCAGGGAATATGTCTCACTAAATAAAAAGGTGTATAAATTTAGCACTCAGTATTCAAATGGAAAATATATACCTGTTGGTATATTGCCTACCCCAGTTGAAATACTTATACAAAAGCAATTGTAGTAAAATATCAGGCAAGAATTCCATTATGCTTCGTTTTCATGAAGTCAGGCAGTTAAGTGTGCTTGACAAAGGTAGGTATATTTGTGTGGGCTCTATCTCCACATACCAGGTAGCTAACTGTCATGAGCAGCTTAAAGAAATCTGACACACTGAAACCACTATGCCCCAGTGAAGAGTTTTGGGATCCTTTCCTTCAGCAACTGAATATTGAGAGGCTTCATTCATTGGTAGCAGTGCACACCAGAGACACTGTCACACTCGCAGCTCTGCAGAGAATAGCATTCTGAAAGTCTGCTTTTCTGCTAATAGCTCTGATTGTCCTTGGTGTTGGGTACGCAGCCAGACAAGCAGAGGCATACACAGTCAGGAAGTGTTCAGAGTCAGACCCCACAGGCAGACCTGAATCAGAAGCAAGGATACTTAATGCTTCAGTGATCTGAGGGAGGAAAACAGCTGTGCATCTATTTTTACCAAACTGGAGCTTATACCAACAAAACTCCTTCAGATGAATGAGCTTCAGTAAACGTAAACCACTCCAATCATTTTTGTGTCACAGGCAGTGAACACAGTGCCTGGATCAATAAACTTTTTACTCTTATTGAGACTTCCCATCACCATTAGTACCTTATTTAATTTAGAAAATGTTCATAATATCTGAATTACTTTCAGATATATATAGAAAATGGCCTTATAGCTCTATATTTTATGTTGATTTGTTTGCTTAATATAGAGCATTTCACTTCATTTGACTAGGTAAAAGTAACTGCAAGGTTATGAAAAAAAGAAATTCATAATAGTTGAACCTGGAGCTTTCACTATGTCAATGAAAGAAAGGCTGACAAAAAATGAGGGGCTGTTTTTCAGTGATAGAAATTTTGATGATGAATGTTGACTAAATCAGGGGCTCTTTTTTTAACCCTCAACTTAGTTTATCATTAACAACAGTCCAGTTTATAGGTTTATGTCTTACATTTCATCAGCTACATAAGTAGGAGAGATATATATGAATACAAGTGAAAGACATTAGGAAATTCATTTTATTCTTGTTTTAAACTTCCCTCCAAATATATTTTAAACCAGAATTTCTAATGAGACGTACATCAATTGTACTTCTCCCCCATTCCCAATCAGTTCTCTCAATTTTAAACTCTAATCTTATAGAAAAAAGAAAATCACGAAAGATTAAGTCACCTAACATATTACCTCAAAAATATTCCCTATAAAAATGTTGTAGACTAATTTATAGTATACATTTAATAAATCAGTGGATGCATAGAAAATAGTGCAATGAAGATAAAATATGCATTATAGATCTCAGATATTGCTATCCTGTATTTTCTGTTTGGTAATCAATATTTTTCATTTAAAAATATGTCCTGGGCTTCCCTGGTGGCGCAGTGGTTGAGAGTCCGCCTGCTGATGCAGGGGACACGGGTTCGTGCCCCGGTCCGGGAAGATCCCACATGCCGCCGAGCGGCTAGGCCCGTGAGCCATGGCCGCTGGGCCTGCACGTCCAGAGCCTGTGCTCCTCAGCAGGAGAGGCCACAACAATGAGAGGCCCGCGTACCGCAAAAAAAAAAAAAAAAAAATCCCGATTACTACCTCATGTCACTAAATAGCTTACAAAATCATCAATAGCCATTTGTTATATGTTATACCTAATTTCATATAACCAGTCAACTAAATGGAAGTTATATGGAACGTTAAAGGGTTAAAAGAACACTTTCAGGAAAAAAAAAAAAAAAAGGCGCAAACCCTACCAGAGTGATGATAATTGTGATAAACAATACAGGAATTGAGAGTTGATCTAGATCCAGATTTTTGTTTCCTATTTTGGATCATGAGTTGCTAGAAATTTCCTATTTTGGTCAGGTTGCTTTGAATGACTTCTCTCAATGTTGATTGCAAATTTCTAAGTAATACTCTCATCTATGTTTACAGTATCTGCTTCCCTATTAACCTAAAATAATTTAAAGAAGAAGCAATTCATTACTATTTTGTACTACCAAAAAAAGGCACCATATTGTAGCATATAGAAAGTTTTACCTTAGCTCTCAAATTCATCATCTTTTGCTGAATAGGAGACAGTATTAAAAAGAAGAATTGAACCCTGCTTTATTGTATACCCTCAGCCACTTTATTAATGTAAGGCCAATAGTAAATCTTATTTTTTCATTATTTATAAAAAAAATTAAATAGATGGTAAATGGTTAAAAGTGTTCTCCATTTTATATAAACTGCAATTTTTATTAGATTAACTTCTCCAGTAATAATGTTAGCTTATTTAATTTTATCTTTTCACTATAAATTAATTTTCTTAAAGGTTTTTTAAATATTTGGGTGTTAGATGTGCTCATACCTGCAATAATCATGTTTTTATCTTCACCTCTCATCAGTGGATCTCAAGATGCAGCAGCTATTTCTGACATTTGGCATCTCTACTAGACCCACATTTAAGACCGGATTTATATGCACCCCAACACTTTTGGATCTTTTATATTCTTTGGCTTTCAGGTCCCAGTATACAGTCATGAAAACTGGAAGAAAATTCATGGGAGAAGTGAAACTGGTCTCTAACCCCTTAACCTTTCCTGGAGAAGTGAATCTATATGAGAACACTGATATAATAAGTTATCATGGTATTACTCCTGAGAGACTAATTTCTAATGGTGTTCTTTTGAAAGGAATGCAAAATAACTAAATTTAAATTTGAATGCTAGCTAAAAATAAATTGAATGTCTTGGATCTCAGCACTTAAAATGTCCTTCATGGGCTTTAAACCACTATCCACTATTATTGAGGGATGACTTCAAATTTAGAAGCCAGACACTTTCGTCATTAAAAAAACCTGTACTATAAAAATACTGCAAAGTTGCATCTAAACTGAAATATTATGGTGGGAATATAAAACCTGTTTTTTTGCCATCGAAGTTGCCTCTAGTCTCAATCTTGACTCTTTTCCTAAAACCAAAGACCACTCGCTTGATCATTATGGCTGATTTTCTTCATCCTACAATCCAGAGACAGTTTGATCAGCGCTACAATCTCTAACATCATAGACTCTTTCTTACACAAACTATTCCTTAATGTCTTCTAAGCCTAGCTCTGGATTAAATCTATCATCCATTCCTTGTACAACACTTCTCTCTGCTCCTGCTCCTATTGTCCAAAGAAATTGTGGAGAAATACAAAACTCTAACTAAATCTCTGATTTTTTTTTCCTTCCAGCCATAGCAGATTAGTTTGATCTTTCCCCAAAACTTGAAAATCTGGACAATATGCAAAATAAAAAATGTATTTTTATCAGTATTGAAGTAGGAAAGACTTGAATGGTCATGATCCTACCAAGATGAAATGCCCTAAAATGTGAGTAATACATGCAATGCTGCATTTCCTCTGAAAAGGTCAATGCTTTAACCATAGCACTACAGACATATTAAATCAAAGAATTCTTTATTATGGGGAGTGTTCCTGTGCATTACAAAAAGTTTTACAACATCGTTAGTCTGCACCCACTAGATGCAAGTAACACCGTAACAGCTGTGACAACCAAATATGTCTCTAGACACTGCCCAATGTCCCTGGATAGGGGAGACAAGATTTCTCCCAGTTGAGAACCACTGCTATAGAGCATTCAGTGAATCAAGAGAAGCATTTGTGAACCCTGGACAGAACATTTGGTAGTTTTTAAGGGCTGGGGCACAAACTTTGCTATTCAGGGCATTCAAAATGAGCTCTCAGGTTAAACTAACAGCTACCACCTAGCAGTATGAGTGAGCCAGAAATAGTTAAGTCCTGATTTTTAAAGTATTTTCCTAGGTTTAAGGGTAATTTTTCCTATTTTTCTTGTGTCAACTGTATTTTCAGTTATTCATTTTTCTATCAGAATTTGCTTTTCTGAAAGAAAAAGAGAGAGGGAAGGAGCGGAGCAAGGGAGAGAAGGAGAGGGGGAGAGAGGGAGAGAAGGGAGGGAGGAAAGAAAGGGGGAGCGTGGAAAGAGAACAAACATAGGGGTTAAACTTCATCTATGATGAAAAGGTACACATTTCTTCTGGTTTTAGTTTGGGGTGTGTATGTATGTTTTTCCATGTCCAAGGTTTTTTTTATGGAATCAAATTTGTTCATCTTTTACCACTTCTGAATTTTGAGACATATTACTTAGGCTTCCCAATTCTGACGTAAGATAACTAATACATGTTAAGCACTTGCATGGTTTCTTTTAAAATATTTATATATCTGATCGACTTGGAGTTTATCCTAGTGAAAGGTATGAAATACAGGTTCAATTTTAGGGTTTCTTAAAATGACTATCAAACTGTCTTCAAAATATTAATCAAAAACCCTTTTATCCCTGTGAGTTAATTTATCACATACTATACTTCCATAGGTACTTGGGTCCAGTTTTACTTTGGTGCCAGTGGTCTGATTATTCATGTACACACAACACATTGCTTTTATGAGAGAAGCGGTTTCTTTATTTTAATATCTAGTAGGGCCAATCTTCCTCTACCTTGTTGATCTTTTTTAGGGTCTTCCTGTCTATCCATGTTTGTTATTCTTTTCCATATGATATTCCTAATAAACCTGTTTACATATAGTGAAAATCTACAGTAATTTTATTGGGACCATGGTAAGTTTATATTTTACCTAGTGTAGATCAATGTCTTTACAATGTTTGTTTGTTATAGTAAAACATTGTGCTTCCTTCCATCTTTTTAAGACAACTTTTGTGTCTTTCTGAAGAATTTAAATATTTTCCTTCTGTAGGTTTTGTACCTTTAATCTTAGGTATCATCTTTTACTGTTTTTTTAAAAACAAGATCTTCTCTGGGATTATTGTTTGAATAGCTGAAGGGTTTTGAATTTCCTAACTTTTAATACTCTGATACTGAAATCTTTGTATTGGTTTTTACTTTTTTTAAACTTCCTCTTGAATTTTCCATACATATTATCATAAAAAGCAGGAAATTAAGCATGTTTCTTCTTTTCCAATTCTTATTGTTTTGAATAATAACTCTAATTCAACCTTATATCAGTATAGATAGAAGGATAGTGGCCCTTTTCCTTATTTTGGTGTTATTGCTCTATTGCTTCCTAGTTAGTCGGAGGCGTATAAATTTTATCATGGTTAGAAAGTCACCATAATTTATTTTATTGGTGTTTTGTTAACAAATAGTGGACTTTTGGAAAGTTTTTGTGTGTAGAGTATGAATTATATTAATGGACTATACTGTATTGAATCATCTTTGAATTTCTAGAATAAATCCTACTGATTATGATACAGTTTTTAATGTGCTTTTAGATTCTTCTGATATTATTTTATTCATGATTCAGTAAGACCAGTCTGTACTTTTTTTTATTACATATCTCTTATTACATTGTGTCTCCAACATCCTTATAAAATGAATTGATGGCCTTGACTGGGTATGGCATTAATATCTTCATTCATAAAAATGCTCTGAAGGTTTTCTTGTCCTCCTTTATCTCTGTAACAATTTGTGGCATTAGAAATACTTGCTTTTGCATGTGTGGTAGATTTTTCAGTGAAATTCAGTCTAGGTCTTTGTCTGCTTTTTCTTGTCATACTTTTTAGAAATCTGAAAGTAAAAAAAACAATGGGTATATATTAATGTTTTCCTGATGCATTATTGATACATTTTTTTATCACAGAGGCTGAAAAATAACATTTTTTGAAATGGAGCTTTTTCACTTCTACCACTGTCTCAGCCAGAAAGACCATTTTTTAAGATGGTATCTCTTCATTATTGTATTCTTCATCAGGTGATGATGAATAGACACGTGTCTTGTTGATAGCTTATAGAACTTTAAAGCAGAAAGAGTGAAAAACACTTTATTAACTGAGATTGTTAACTCAGATCTTTTAAATGTCAGTTATTTTTTTTCCTCTGCTTCTGATATCTGAAAGTGTAATGAATAATTACCAATCTGATAACTATTATGTATTTTGTCTATAATTCACTAAAACAAACTCAGTGATAGAATTGTCATATTGTTATGCGCATATTTGAATGTTGATATTTTAATTTTTAAAAAACTTTCAGTGTTAGGAATTTTCCTTCCCCACCTAACTCAATTGGAAAATTCTCTTCCCCATGACAACCTGAGACCTGATGTGCCCATGGAATTCTAAATCCTTTTCCTGGAATATTTTTATGCACAGCATCCAAAAACTTCTTGTGTATTTTTTCTTCGCTCAGGGCATACTTCTGACTGACACATACCACCTGCTCAAAGCAAAAATTCTTTGTAATTTCTGAGTTACTCAAGGTCAAAAGCGCATCTCAAAATCAGAGAATATAGTATTTTCATATTTATATGAATAATGCTCAATACCCTACCAGACTATGAAATCCAACATCATTTTAAAGCACTATGTATATTATTGATTGTAACGTGAATAGAAAGGATTCATTTTTTACCTTAATTATCAACGTCAGGGTAGGAATATTGATAGGCCTGAGTAATTAAAATAGTTTAGATTATTTCTTTCAGGATTTTTGAATGTCTTATGCAAGATTCAAGAATCAGCTTAGAGAAAATTGTGTGGTGTTTGAGCCCCAAATTTGCTCTTTATCCCCCTTTTTATATATTTTCTATTTATTCAGCAAATATTTAAAAAGCATATGATATCCTTTACTTGAAAATGTACATATTTATATCTGTGTTATTTATGATGTCTTTCTTTATATTGTTGTGGACTTAATGTCCATGAAATAATCAATTCTGGTTCAATTCTAACCTACTTAACAAGGTAGCATACTAAAAATGGTTTAGTGAGTTTAGCTCTTTTCACTTTTCTATTAGAAGCCTAAGTGAAAACAAAGATCAATCTGAAAATAGGTGTCAAGATACTCAAAATTCTATAAACTGTGACATAGTAATTCTCATCATATAACTCTACCTTAAGAAAGCAGAAACTCAGCTAGTGACTTAAGTGTAAAGAAGTTCAACATTATTTAATGTAAAATTGGGAATAAACTACTTATCCAATAATAAGGGGCTAGGTTAATACTATATTTCTGAATTCTTGTGCTATATATTCAGTTGTGCAAAGATCAGCAAAGCTGATGATCCCTATTAGCACCTGTCAGTCAAGACTTTAAAACAGTAAGCAAAAGCTTGCAAACTCAAAGTAACGCCTCAACTAAATGCACTGCCCCAACCCTGATAACTAAGTTCCAGCTACATTGATGTGCTTTATGTTCCTTGAACATGCTGCACTTATTACTACCTCAGAGCCGTTGTACTCCAGTTACTATCACATTATCCATTTTCATCATCTTTATTACTGTTACCACTATTAGAAATCATCAGATTGATACATTTCTCTTTTTTTTTTACACTTAAGTATAGTTTTAGTTGCAGGTGTACAGCAGAGTGGTTCAGTTATACATACATATGTATCTTTTTGTTCAGATTCTTTTCCTTTACAGGTTATTACAAGATATTGAGTAGAGTTCCCTGTGCCGTACAGTAGGTCCTTGTTGTCTATTTTATATATAGTCAATCCCAAACTCCTAATTTCCACTTCCCACCCCTCAACTTTTTCCCCCTGGTAACTATAAGTTTGTTTCTAAATCAGTTCATTTGTACCTTTTTGTTTTTTGATTCCACGTATAAGCAATATCATGATATTTGTCTTTCTCTGACTTACTTCACTTAGTATGATAATCTCCAGATCCATCCATATTGCTGCAGATGGCCTTATTTCGTTCCCTTTTATGGCTGAGGAATATTCCATCGTATATATATACCACATCTTCTTTATCCATTCCTCTGTCGATGGACATTTCGGTTGCTTCCATGCCTTGGCTATTGTAAATAGTGCTGCCGTGAACACTGGGGTGCATGTGTCTTTTTGAAATATGGTTTTCTCCACATATATATGCCCAGGAGTGTAATTGCTGGATCATATGGTAGTTCTAAATATAGTTTTTTAAGGAACGTCCATACTGCTCTACAAAGGGGCTATACCGATTTACATTCCCGCCAATAGTGTAGGACGGTTCCCTCTTCTCCACACCCTCTCCATCATTTACATTTATTTACTTTTCATTATCTGTGTTTTTCTACTGGACTGTAAGCTGCTCAGGCATGAGAGTCTGGCCTATTCTCTTCAGTACTGCATGTTAGCATAAACATATTTGTTGATACATTATAGGCACTCAAGTGTTTAACAAATAAATGAGTGAATAAAAAGTTAGTAATAGGATATCACGAAACTTAAAAAGCACTTGTGATGTTTCAGAAAAAAGCTTAAGAAAATAATGAGTGTCAGCAAAATTGTATTTACCTCATATATATAAGCAGAGGGAAATGAACACGTTAATATGTTAATATTAAAAATAAGAATGTTGCTTTTTTTATTTGCTAATTTTTTTATAATGGGTATTATTACTTTTTGAATCGAAAAGTAAACACAATATCTGAAGCAAACAGTAATATGATAGGAAAATCATATGAATGGAGACATTTTTCCCTTTTAACTACTTAATGCCTCCCCCTTGAATATACTACTGGAACACTTACAAATTTTAGGAGAAAGAAAATAACATACACATAACATGGAAACCAAGATGTTCACAGATGCTAAGAAGATGTATCTCTCTATAAAAATCATAAAGATTATCAAATGTTTGGTAAAGGATTTGATGTTCAAATATGTTGCAACCAATGTTGACAGGAATGTTGTATGAGCATAAAAAGTTTATTTCATTTTAAGATGTATAAGGCAGAAATTGTTTATATCCCTTTATGAATGAGAAATTCTGTAATTTCATTACAGAATATCAAGAATCATTACATATCTCTTATGCCATTATGTCCCTAATATCCTTGTAAATGAAATGACAATTGGATGTAATTTTCTTGACATGATTGGTTGTAACATTAAGTGGGTCAGAGATCTAGGAATAAATCACAATTATCTCTTCTTCTCTCCCAGAGATCTAGCCACTTAAATATGTTTTTTAATCACATTGTAAATAGAATTCTGACAAATACCAAAATTTTCCTAAACAATTTTGCCTAAAATTGACCAACTGCATTTTTTGAATGGATTATATACATAATCAATAGTTTCCCTAAGTGATATCATCCACAAATTTATTCAAATTATGCAGCAATCTAATATTACATTGACAGAGCAGTTATGGGCTTACTAAATGATTAGTCCCACTGTAATTTTCAGAAAAAATAAGTGCACTCTATTTCAGCCTAGAAATATAATTACACTCTTGCTGTGCTCGACTAAGTATCATCAGAGAGACTACAGAATAAGGTACATTAGCAATGACATTACTTTGTTAGCTGAATTTTTTCCTATAAAATTATTTGATACTGAAGAGGGTATTTTTTACAGTCAATTAAAACTTACATATTTAAGGAACGCTATCTGTTTAATCACCTGAGAGTTACTGGGTTATCTTCACAGTTCTTTTGACATAAATGAAAAAAATGCAGGAAATGTTTCATTGAGGAAAGTAAAATTAATTATTTAATATAATAATTCCAAAGTCTCTTTTGATGGAAATGACAATCTTCAAAATATTTTAAGAATTAAAGAGAGGAATGGTTTGAGGCTGTCATTAATTACCTTAGTTTTCTTTAATAAAGAACTCCAATTTTGTTCAAATCAGCAATAGGCTCAAGTCAAATAATTGGGACTTTCTTTGGAAAGTTAGGAATCATTGGGAATGAATGCATCCAAGTATGAATTAAGACATGATTAAAGTGAACTAAACAAGGAGGAATATTTTCTCATGTGAATGAGGTGATATACAATGTGTTCAGAAGGGTGTAAGCAGCAAGTGACCAGTGAATATTTTCCAGTGTGTCATAGTTCACCTTTATCTTGTCCTTAACTGAAATGAATTCTTTTAAATTTAATTATATCCATTTTTCTTAAACCTTCATTTTTCTCAGCTTTACTGAAATATTCACGTATAGCATATGTAAGTTTATGGTATACAAAGTGACAATTTGATACAAGTATATATTGCAAAATGATTACCACAATAATGTTAGTTGATACCTCCGTTCCCTCATGTCCTTCCCATTGATGGTGGGGGGAGGAGAGAGTGAGAACATTTAACCCTCTTAATAACTTCAAGTATATATAATGCAGTTTTGTTAATTATAGTCACCATGCTGTACATTAGACACCCAGACCTTATTGATTTTATAGCAGGGAATTTGTATACTCTGAGCAAATTCTCCCCATTTTCCCCACTTCCAGCCCATGGCAATCACTGTTCTACTGCCTATGAGATTGACTTTTATTTTTAGATTCCTCATATAAATGAGAACATAGAGTATGTGTCTTTCACTGTCTGGGACTTATTTCACTTAACATAGTGCCCTCAAGGTCCATCCATGTTGTCACAAAAGGCATGACTGCTTTCTCGTGGCTGAATAATATTCCATGATTACCACTGTAGTTACAATTAGTACCTCTATTATTTTACAATATTATCATTTCTTTTTAGTGGTTGGAATAATTAAATTCTGGTCTTTTAGCAAGTTTAATGTTTATAATCTAATGTCATTGTCTATATTCAGTATATGCATTTAGACCCCTAGGGCTTTTACTCGTCAACGTCTATCCTATCCCTCCAATCCCTGTCCCCTGGTAACCACCATTTTATCTCTGTTTCCGTAAGTTGACTTTTTTATATTCCATATATGAGTGATATCATGCAGTTTTAGCCTTTATCTGACTTCTCTTACTTAGCATAATGCCCTCAAGGTCCATTCATGCTGTTACAAAGGGCACGATGTTATACAGGCCTTTCACACCTTGGCTAAAGTTATTCCTCAATAATTTTTTATGCTTTTGTAAATATAATTGTGTTCTTTATTTTTTGGATAGTTCATTGTTAGTATATAGAAACACAACAGATTTTTATGTTGATTTTTGTATACTACAAATTATTTAATTTGGTGATTAGTTCTAACAGCTTTTTGGTAGAGTCTTTAGCGTTTTCCATACATAAAATCATGTTATCTGCCAAGAGACAGTTTTACTTCTTCCTTTCCAGCGTGGACGCATTACGTCTTCCTTTCCAGTTTGGATTTTTTTGTTTTGTTTTGTTTTTCTCTAATTGGTCTGATGGGACTTCCAGTACTCTGTTAAATAGGCGTAGAGAGTGAGCACTGTAGTCTTGTTCCTGGTCCTACAGGAAAAGTTTTCAGTCTTACACGACTGAGCATGTTTGCTGTGAGTTTTCCATATATGGCCTTTGGTATGCTGAGGCACAGTCCTTCTATACCCATTTTGTTTAGTGTTTTTATCATGAAAGGATGTAGACTTCTGTCAAATGTTTTTCTGCATTTATTGAAATGATCTTATGATTAATGTGGAGTATTACATTTAACGATTTGCATATATTGATCCACCCTTGCATCCCAGGGAAGATCCACTTGATCGTGGTGTATGATCCTTTTAATGTACTGTTGAACTCGATTTGCTAGTATTGTTGAGAATTTTTGCATCTATATTCACCTATAGGGATATTGGCCTATAGTCTTCCTTTCTTGAAGTATCCTAGTCTGACTTTGGTATCAGGGTAATGTTGGCCTCATAAAATGAGTTTGGGAGTGTTCCCTCCTCTAATATTTTAAGAGGAGATTGAGAAGTATTGGCATTAATTCTTCTTTAAATGTTTGGTAAAATTCACCAGGGAAACAATATGGTTGGGAAGTTGTTGATTACCGTTTAAATCCTTCCATTCAATATTGTTCTCTTCAGATTTTCTATTTCTTCATGATTCAGCCTTGGTAAGTTGTATGTTTCTGGGAATTTATTTATTTAGGTTATTCAATTTGTTGTTATTAATTGTAATGTTTTTCATTTCTGATTTGGGTCTTCCCTTACTTTCTCAGTTTGTCCAACTAAGCATTTGTCAACTTTTTTCTTTTATCTTAAAAAAAACTAGCTTTTAGTTTCATTGATGTTTTCTATTGTCTTTTTTAGTCTCTATTTCATTTATTTCTGTCCTATTTTTGTCGTGCCTTTACTTTTACTGACTTTAACTTCTAATTGTGCACTTTGGTTGTTTTATCTAGTTCCTTGAGGTGTAAATTTAGGTTGTTTGAGATCTTTCTGTTTTCTAATGAATGAATTAACCTCCCTCTTAAACTGCTTTTATTTGTTTGATAGTTTGATATGTTGTGTTTCCATTTTACTTTGTTTCATGATTTGGACTTCTTTTATTTCTTTTTTGACCCATTGATTGTTCAGAAGCCTGTTTAATTTCCACACATTTGTGAATTTTCTTATTTTCTTCCTATTACTGAATTTTTTTGTTTGATACAATTTTGTTTGGATAAGATACTTGGTATTATTGTAATACATTTGCTAAAATTGTTTTGTGACTTATGAAACATACTGAAGAATATTCTGTGTGTTCTTGAAAAGAATGTATATTCTGCTGTTGGGGTAGAATTTTCTGTATGTGTCTGTTAGGTCCATTTCATGTAGGATATAGGACCATTTCATGTAGGGTATAGGACAAGTCCAGTGTTTGTTTCCTTAGTGATTTTCTTTTAAGTATAGTTATTTTACAATATTACATTAGTTTCATGTGGAAAACATAATAAAGTATTTTATAGATTATATTCCAATTTAAATCACTGCAAAATAGTAGCTGTATTTCCCTGTGCTGTATATCTTGTTGCATATTTATTTTATACATAGCATTTGTATCTCTTAATCACCTACCCCTATTTTGCCCCTCCCTCTCCACACTAGTAACCACTAGTTTCTTCTCTAATATCTTTAAGTCTCTTTCTGTATTCATTCCTTCATTTTTTTTTAAGTTTCCATGTATAAGTGATAACATATGGTCTTTGTCTTTCTGTGACATATTTCACTAAGCATAATACACTCCAGGTCCATCTGTGTTATTGTAAATGGCAGAATTTCTTTCTTTTTTATGGCTGAGAAATATTCTATTCTGTGGGTATGTGTGGGTGTGTGTGTATACACACATCACCTCTTCTCTATCGAGTCATTTTTTGATGGACACTTAGGTTGCTCCCCTAGCTTGGCAATTGTAAGCAATGCTGCTATGAACATAGGGGTGTGTGTATCTTTTTGAGTAAGTGTTTTCATTTTCTTTGGGTACACACCCAGGGGTGGACTGCTGGATCATATGGTAGTTCTATTTTTAGTTTCTTGGGGACACTCCATACTATTTTCCATAGTGCATGCAAAAACTTTAAATTCCGACCAACAGTGTACTAGAGTTCCCTTTTCTCCATATCCTCACCAGCATTGGTTTTTGGTAGACTGTTTGATGATAGCCACTTTGACAGGTGTGAGGTGATATCTGATGGTTTTGATTTGCATTTCTCTGATGATAAGCAGTGTTCAGCTTCTTTTCAAGTGCCTGATGGCCATCTGTATTTCTGCTGTGTAATTATGTCTATTCAGGTCTTCTGCCGATTTTTTTAAGCAGGTCTATTTGATATTGAGTTGTATGTGATGTTTATATATTTTGGATTTTAACACCTTATCAGTCGTATCATTTGCAAATATTTTCTCCCTTTCAGTAGGTTGTCTTTTCGTTCTGTCAGTGGTTTCCTTTGCTGTGCAAAAGCTTTTAAGTAGGTCTCATTTCTTTTTGCTTTTGTTTCTTTTGTCTTAGGTAACTGAGGCAAAAAAATTACGTCAGAGAGTGTTCTGCCTATATTATCTGCTAGCAGTTTTATGTATTTCAGTCTTACATTTAGATCTTAAATCCATTTTGAGTTTATTTTTGTGTGTGGTGTGAGAAAATATTCTAAGTTCAGTCTTTTAGATGTAGCTATTCCATTTTCCCAGCACCACTAATTGAAGAGACTGTCCTTTGTGATATCTTTGTCTGGTTTTGGTATCAGAATGAGTTGAGAACTATGTTTCTTCCTCTGCCATTTTTGGAAATAGTTTCAGAATGGTAGGTGTTAACTCTTCTCTAATTGTTTGGTAGAATTCACCTGTGAAGCCTTCTGGTCCTGAACTTTTATTTGTTGGGAATTTTTTAATTACTGATTCAATTTCAGTACTGGTAATTGGCCTGTTCCTGTTTTCCATTTCTTCCTAGATCAGTCTTGGGAGATGGTACGTATCTAAGAATTTGTCCATTTCTTCCAGGTTGTCCATTTTATTGGCACAGAGTTGCTTGTAGTTGTCTCTTAGGATGCTTTGTATTTCTGCTGTGTCAGCTATAACTTCTTTTTCCTTTCTAATTTTATTGATTTGAGTCCTCTCCCATTTTTTCTTGATGAGTCTGGCTAGAGGTTTATCTTTTCAAAGAAGAGCCAGCTTTTACTTTCATTGATCTTTGCTATGGTTTTCTTTGTCTGTCTTTCATTTATTTCTGCTCTGATCTTTAGATTTCTTTCCTTCCACTAAGTTTGGGTTTTGTTTGTTCTTCCTTCTCTAGTTGCATTAGGTGTAAGGTTAGGTTGTTTATTTGAGATTTTTCTAGTTTCCGGCAGTATCGAAAACTGCCCCAGCTTCCCTAATTGTTGCCTCTATTTCTAACTTAGAACCAACTAGAGAAAGCCAAATAGGCTCTCCTGACTATTCACACAAGATGCCCCACCAAGTCGCCCACCTCTGTCTTCCCCATGCCAACAGTCTCTGATCAGGGCCTTCCAGTTTTCCACTCGAAAGCTTTTATACTTCTCTACCTGCCCTTGGTTCTCTGCCAAATGCCAGTACTGGTGGCTTACTCCCTTGTTATAGCTCCTCCTCATCTGGGTAGTCTTTGCTTATTGCCATAGGAGTCATAAGGAAAATGCAAATTATCCTCACAAGGAGCTACTGTGCCACACACACTCAAATGATAAAGTTAAACGGCTGACAGTTCCAAGTGTTAGTGAGAAAGTAGAGCAGTGGTTCTCAACCGGAGATAATGCCAAATGTTCCCTCGGGGCAAAAATTATCTGGAGACAGTTTTGGTTATCACAACTGGGGGATTGGGAGCTCTGCTACTGGAATCCAGTATGGATAGAGGCTAGGGATACTATTATAATAACGTCTCAAATGCATAGGAGGTTCTCCTAAAACACAGCATTGTTCAGCCCCAAATGGCAGTAGTGCTGCTGCCGAGAAACTCTGATGTTGAGCAAATGGAGCCCTCCGATATGTACACCATATGATCCAGCAGTCCCACTTCTAAATATTTACCCAAGAGAAATGAAAGTGTTCATATGTTCACACAAAAGTTGTAGGGGAATATCCACAGAAGTATTATTTGCAACAATCAATAAACGAGAAACAACAAAAGGATGAATGGATAAACAAGCTTTGGTATCCATAACATGGAATTCTACTCAGCAATGAAAAGGGACAAAATATCACTATATACGCAGCACAGTGAATATCAGAAACATCACGCTAAGTAAAAGGAGTCAACACAAAAGACTTTATAGTGTTTGAGCCCATTTATACGAAAGTCTAGAAAAGGCAAAACTATAGTGACAGAAGTTAGATCAGTAGTTGCCTGGGACCAGGGTCAGGCAAGTGCATGGCATGCAAAAGGGGCAGAAACTTTAGAGGGTGATGGAATGATTCTATACCTTCATTTTGGTGATGGTTAAATACATTTAATTACTAAACATCAAGGTTTACATTGAAAATGAGTGAAAATTATTCTATAAAATTTTATAAATATATATATATATATATATATATATATATATATATATATATATATATATTTGAAATTAAAACAAGGAACTAGGAAGTATCCATTTGGGAATGATTAATTCTGTCAAATGCTCCCAGAGAGGCAAATAAGGTAGGAATGGAAACAAGAGGAGGCCATCGATGACCTTACCATTTTTGAGAAGTCTGAATTAAATGAGGAAGGGAGAGAGAGATTGCATGACAAGAGAAACAAGCACAAAGGCTAAAGGGAGAATATTTCAGAAGAGATGAGTCTTAGTGAAGATGCAGAAGAGAAAGACTGAGGGGAAGGAATTAGGTTGAAAGCTTAACTGGGATGGTTGCCCTTGTTCAAGACCCTCATCCAGAGCAGAAAAATGGAAATTAAGGTATGGTTGTATATACATTCGTAGGTGGGTAGGGCAGGAAGCTCAGAGAGATGTTGGCTTTCTCAATTTTCTCAGTGAACTAGGAAGCAAGCAAGTTTGGTTACAGAGAAGGAGAATGGTGACCTTGAGAAGTGAAGTTTTGTAGCCAGAAGGGAGGAACTCAGTATGATCTATAGCTAATAAAGGCCAAGAAAAGGATTGGGCAGTGCTAATGGTATTGATGAACTTGCAGACCATGAACTGGTAGTGGTTTATGTTTACAAAGTTGACTGATACATTTAGAAAGTATAGCCTTGGATGTTAACTGACTAATTGTGGTAAAAATTCCACAATATATACAAATATCTGCTGTACACTTGAAAGTACTGTTATGTTAATTACACTTTTAATTGAGGTATAGTCTTACAAATTTTATTAGAAGCCAGAAAGTTTAATTTCAGCATTGATCGCAGTTTTGCTTGAAAGGTGTGGCTGGAGGAAAGAGATACGAAGGTATCAAGAATTTTAGGGAGAGTATTGTTTCAGATTGTGGGATCCAGGACCAGTAGGAGAGTGTGTTCAGGAAAGAACTATTTGTTAGGGTTGCTTATCTGTTAGCAGTACAACCCCTGCTTCTGTAAAGCACATATATATGTGTGTGTGTATATATATATATATATATATATATATATACACACACACATAATCTTAGGCTAAGACAATTTCAAAGAAACACCTTTTTAAGCATATGCTAAAGGAGGAGAATCCATAAAGATAGGGAACAGACAAAATTGGTTATTTTTTTCAAAGGCCATCTACCATTGGTAGTTTGGGTATGCTTTTTTATTTAAATTACCTGTTTTATATCTATATCTATATATCAGTTAGAAATGTTTCAAGGTTTATATCTAATCCTTAGCCTGATTTCAACAAAAGCTGTAAGTAAGAATTTAATAATAGATCCCTTAGATGATCTTGTGATTTATGACATCTTATCCCTGTGACATAATGGTTAATACAATTCATATAGTTTCAGAAGTATACATAATTCTATCATGTTTGACATGAAAAATATCTGAGAAGAATGGGAAAATATTTTCATACAGTTTTTGTAGTGTTTTTACATCTTAAAACAACAACAAAGAAAACAGTCTTTCAAACCAAGTCCTTACTGTTTCATGTTTATGCAAAATATAATAGTATACCTCACTTATTTTTTAATTATATAAAAGTAAAGCAGTTTGTATATTGTGGTTTTCAATATATGTATATATTTTATATTTAAGATACCTAAAATATAAAAATACTGATGAGAATAAAGTTACAATTTTGAAATTCTCACATAACAAACCAGAAAAAAACTCAGAAGACATATTTCTCATGTCTCAACCTTTAACCATTTCCACAGGCAATTCAAGCAATTCACAATTTACTTTGCACTTGGCAATATGAAGCCTGTAAATGAGTGTGTCTGGTGTCTGCAGGTATGCGTGCCTGCTTCACACAAAGGAGCCACATGGTAACAACGATTTACCATGCATAGAAACATATCCAGTCATTTATGGGGAATGAGAGCCTTTTTATATGATGTGTTTCTTTTCAGATGTTCTGTGGTCCATGATACTGACACTTTCCAAGTAAAGCTCAAGGTCATTTACAAGAAAGTATTGATTATTTTAGAAAATAAGTCGTTAGAAAAAAATCCTACAGGTGTACAAGCTAGGTTAAGCACCACACTTTTGAAGGCAAGGGGAATTGCATTTGTCTGGATTGTAAAACCTAAGTTTAGATAAAGAATCTGGCAAGCAAGCTGAAAGTTAGAAGGCATAAAAGGAACACGGTATTATTAATACTTATCACTCCTTAGGTCCAGGCGGTTCAATGACAGTTTCAAAGGGATGTGCTGATAAAGGATTCACCTATAGTTTGACACAGTGTGCTGTGATGCCAGTAAGCCTCTTGCGGAACAAAGAAAGCTAAGACACGTCTGAAGCCTGAACAGCTGAAGGACAGCTCTGAACCCAAGTGGCAGGTAGTGTTTCCCTCGGGCTTTTGTTACATATATAAGTATGATACATAACAATTCATATATATATAAATATCTCTACGAGACTATATCAACGTGCTGTGTTAATAACAAAGTAGTAACCGCAATTGCTGCCGTAGTCTCAGAAGGTTTTATGAGAGCGTCTAACAAAACCCTAAGTGTTCAAGAAAATAGCACTGTTTTCACTTTACTGCAGATCTTAAATTTGCCGGATCTTTCTAAACCGGTATCACTGAAAATGCCACTGTGTTATCAGCAATGGGAAAAATATGCCAGAAACTACAGAAGAATTTATTCTCCCCAATAAAACACTTTAAAATTCAGAGACAGTAAACTCCAGCTAAATATTAGATCGTCATCTTGAATATATATTATCGAGTAGGCAAAATATGCAAACGGTAGGTTAAAACTCATCGATATTTTACTCATTTTCTTTACCTGATGATCAGCTGCTTTAAATTCAGAATACTAACTGTCCTGTACACAGGCCTGAATCTGCATATGACAGAATAAAAGTTCTGAAAATAAGTCAAATGGAAAGTTCTATTCCCTTTATCTTTGTAGAAACTGAGTACTTTGTTTTATAATCCCTATGTTCAAATATGGAAATGTTAGTAGTTTTAAAGGGATGTAGGGTATTTAACTTGTTACCTTTGAAGATTTAAGTTGATTTCATTTATTTTTTAAAACAATGGTGTAATGTGCATAGGACTCTATAGAAGAGTGTGAGTATATCCATAGAAAAGATTCCTAGAGGTGGAGATTCTAACCAAACATATATATGCATTTTTAATTTTGTAGCTGTTGCTAAATGGTTTTCTAAACCAGTGGCACAAATGCATATTCTTACCACTAAAGCCTTAATGCCCTGTTAATCCATGTTCTGGGCCATACTGGGCATTACCAGAATGCTTCTTTTCAAACTAATAGGTGAAAAAAGTGACCCCTCAGTGTTGTTTTGTCTGTATTACCTCAGCTATGAATGACTTTTATCTAGATGATTATTACTTTTTACATTTCAGTATTTGTATTTCTTGTAGGGAGTAAATTTTATTTTTTCATACTGATATATAACATAACAATAGAAGGCATACAAATCACAAGTGTACAGTACAAATTACCACCAAGTAAATCTGACATAATAGAAGTTTACCATCATTTTAGAAGAGCCCCAGTTTTTCCTCTCTGCTGCTAACCTCTTCTCCAAAAGTAACCCCTATCCTGAAACATAACAATACAGATTTGCTTTGCTGGTTTTTGAACTGTTTATGTAAAGAATAACACAGCTGATATCTTTTTGTGTCACTGTTCTGTTTCTCAAAATTGTGTTTGTGAGATTTATTCTTGTTTTATGTTCCTTTTTAATTGCTGTATAGGATTTGTATAACTGTTACAGTGTATTAATTCATTGGCTACTAGACATTTGGAATGTTTTAAAAATTCTATTATGAATAATACCATTGTTAATAATTCCATACATTTCTGGGTTTTTTTAAATGTCATATATTTTCTGGTATAGTATATGTGTGTAGTAATTACATATTTTCTTACTAATTTGTATGACTTCATTATATATGTTGTTATTATCTTCCCCCACTGTAGGTCTTACATTTTTAATCTCTTAAGAAGTTTTTTCATATAAATGCTTACTTATAAGTTATCAATCATTTCCTTTATTAAACCCAAGATTAAAACTTCTAACTATAAATTTTTTGTTGCACTGAGTTTGTGAACTTATTTTCTGCTCTTAGACTCCTGTTTTACTCTTTCTTTCATATTTAGATAACTCACCTAAACTTGATTTTTGAGTATGGGGAGAAAAGGGGTCAGATTTTATTTTTTTCATATATAGATATCCAAGTGATAGATAGATAGCACACAACTTTTTAAACTGATCTTTCTCCACCTCTCTTCAATGCCCGCTTTTTTATATAAATCCAGTGTCTGTCTGTTTGTGGAGGACTACTTGGACACTCTATATTGGTCTTGCTGTATATCCTTGTACCAAAAGCACATTGTTTAAATACTGTACCACCTTAATAATTCTTGATACCTGTTAGAGTAAGTTCTTCCATTTCATCTTTCCCCTTCAAGATTGTATTTGCTCCTTTTGCCCCTTAAATTTCTTTCACACATTGATTATATAGAATGATACTGCTTATTTTCCAAATATAAAGAGATACTGTAGTTATCTTTTATTTCTACCTTAATTTCCATGGGACTAGAAATATAATCTGTGTGAATGATTATCTGTGTAATTTTTAGAATTTATATCAGAATTCCCTTTTTGGCCTAGCATGTTGTATAAATATGCCAAATGCACTTGAAAAGAATGAGTGTTTGTTTTGCACTTTGGCAGGAGGGGGTGGAGTTTGGAGCCTATTCTATGTACTTAAGTTGATACATCTTTTTCAAAGTTTCTATATCCTTATTTTTGACTTCCTATTCAAATATTTAAAGAGGTATAATAAAATCTATGATTTTAGACTTGCCATTTTTTCCTTTTATTAATGTTAAATTTTGTATTATCTTCTGAGGATATGTTATTAGGGGCACAAAGACATTTATAATTGTTATATCTTCCTGGGAATTAACCCTTTTTAATCACTATGAAAGCGCTATACTCAATTTTCTGTTTAATATTAGTACAATGTATCTTTGTCCCAATCCTTTATTTCATATTTCATGTATTTTTGGATTTGAGTTGTAATTCCTAGAAAAATTGTAAAAAAAAAAAAAAAATGCAAATGATTCCCTTCCCCATCCTCTCATAATGTTACTATCATAAATGGCTATACTACCCAAGGCAATCTACAGATTCAATGCAATCCCTATCAAATTACCAATGGCATTTTTTGCAGATCTGGAACAAAAAATCGTGAAATTTGTACAGACACACAAAAGACCCTGAATAGCCAAAGCAGTCTTGAGGGAAAAAAACAGAGCTGGAGGAATCAGGCTCCCTGACTTCACACTATACTACAAATCTACAGTAATCAAGACTATATGGTACTGGCACAAAAACATAGATCAGTGGAACAGAATAAAAAGCCCAGAAATAAACCCACACACCTATGGTCACCTAATCTTTAACGAAGGAGGCAAGACTATACAATAGAGAAAAGAAAGACAGTCTCTTCAATAAGTGGTGCTGGGAAAACTGGACAGCTACATGTAAAAGAATGAAATTGGAACATTCTCTAACACCATACACAAAAATAAACTCAAAATGGATTAAAGACCTAAATACTATAAAACTCTGACATAAATTGCAGCAATATTTGTTTGGATCCACCTCCTGTAGTAATGGAAATAAAAACAAAAATAAACAAATGGGACCAAATTAAACTTAACAGCTTTTGCACAACAAAGGAAACCATAAACTCCATGAAAAGACAACCCATAGAATGGGAGAAAACATTTGCCAATGATGAGACTGACAAGGTAAGATTAATCTCCAAAATATACAAACAGCTCATGAAGCTCAATATTAAGAAAACAAACAACCCAATCAAAAAATAGGCAGAAGATCTAAAGAGACATTTCTCCAAAGAAGACATACAGATAGCCAATAGGCACATGAAAAGATGCGCATCATCACTAATTATTGGACAAATGCAAATCAAATCTAAATGAGGTATCCCCACACACAGGCCAGAATGGCCATCATCAAAAAGTCTACAGACAATAAATGCTAGAGGGTGTGTGGAGAAAAGGGAACCCTCCTACACTGTTGGTGGGAATGTAAATTTATACAGCCACTATGGAGGACAGTATGGAGGTTCCTTTCAAAACTAAAAATAGAACTATCATATGATTCAGCAATCGCACTCCTGGGCATCTGTCCAGAGAAAACCATACTTTGAAAACATACACCCCCATTTTCTTTGCAGCCCTATTTACTATTTATAATAGCGAAGACATGGAAGCAACCTAAGTGTCCATTGACAGATGTATGGATAAAGAAGGCATGGTACATATATACAATGGAATATTACTCAGCCATAAAAAAATCAAATAATGCCATTTGCAGCAACATGGATGGACTTAGAGATTATCATAGTAGGGGAAGTAAGGCAGAGAGAAACAAATATCATATATCACTTATACATGGAATCTAAAAATATGATACAAATGAACTTTACAAAATAGAAACAGTCTCACACACTTCAAGAACACACTTAAGGTTACCAAAGGGGAAAGGTGGAGGGGAGGGATAAATCAGGAGTTTGGTATTAACATACACACACTACTAAATATAAAATAGGTAATCAACAAGGATCTACTGTATAGCACAGGGAACTTTACTTAACACTCTGTAATAACCTATATGGGAAAAAATCTGAAAAAGAATGAATATATGTATAACTAAATCACTTACCTGTACACCTGAAACTAACACAACATTGTAAATCAAATATACTCCAATATAAAATAAAAATTAACAAAAAAAAGAAGTTTTGAGATACTTTGAAAATAGGACTTTAAGACCACTGTATTTCCAAATTCATCTTTATTTCCCAACTGTAGTCTTTTTGGAAACCAACCTAAAGCATGGGTAATAAATCAGACGCCCTCATCCTTAGAGGGTGTTGATCACCCGTTTTTTCCACTAATCCCAGTAAACTTGCCAAAAGATCTGCTCTGCCCATAGTTTCTCAGCCTCCTCTTAGACACAGGAGCTATCTCAAAGGTCTATAGGGCACCAAATGCATTTTTCCCATTTTCGAATGGGACAAACGTATTTTTAAAGAAATACCTGTACTTTAAAATACAGAGGAATTATATTCTGTTGTCCTACTTCTCAATAGTTGCTGCTATTTTTATATATCTTTACTTTTTTTTTCCCTAAACACTGGCCACTCATTCAAGTTTGAAATGAATAAGTTGCATATGCTCAAGTTAAGGCACTTGTTTTATTCTGTATAAAGTTCCAGACTCTCTATTTTGACACCATTTTTGAAAACAATCTTTGCCAAAAAATTGAATTTTTTCTGTTGCATCTCTATTTCTTATTAAATGTTAGTAATAGCACTTAATTTTGAAAAAGTCTCTCTACTCATTTTAAGCTCTTTTAAACCCCTTTTGTTATCTTTTTTTTTTTTTTGCAATATGTGGGCCTCTCACTGCGGAGCACAGGCTCCGGACGCGCAGGCTCAGTGGCCATGGCTCACGGGCCCAGCCGCTCTGCAGCATGTGGGATCTTCCCGGACCGGGGCACGAACCCGTGTCCCCTGCATCGGCAGGCGGACTCTCAACCACTGCGCCACCAGGGAAGCCCCCTATTATCTTTTTTGACCAAAGAGAATGCATGATTGAATTTAATAAGATATTCAAGATGGATTTAAAACTTGAAACAAATAGATAAAAGAGCTTTAACACAAAACAATTAAAGCAATACTAATGAGAGTGAGATGAAGTGAAATGCAAAAGGATCTGAAGGGAGTCTTTGAATGTGATATTAAAGCAACTGTTAAAAGCTGAAAACTGATACCTATTGATGATTCCTTAATAGACCAGTCCTAAAATAAGAGTAGTTCACAAGTTTACTTGAAAATAGATATATAACTAATTCTAGATTGCAAAGAAATAAACACGGATATAGATATCTATCAAATGCCTTTTGTGAGTAAATCATACATCAAAAATAGAGGTATATGTCTTTTCTCCAGCTGGTGGTTTAAATGTAGTTAGTCTGATTTCCGTAAACTGCAGTCACAAATCAGTCTCATTGCATTATTGTAATTATGTCTTGTATAAGGCAGAAATTAGAGGTTTACATAAACATGCAATCAAATACATTTCAGGAATCAGGAAAATTTTAAAAGGCTGCTTTTCTTCTTATGTTTAAGATACTTAGAAATTATTTCTCTTCTCAGTCTCAATTTCTTTATGCATAAAATCAGATGCTAGTAATACCTCACATAGATATTATAAGGGTTATTTAAAATAGATTATGTGGAGTGCTTAATACATACACTGGCAATCTCTTTGTTATTGCTCAGCAAATGTTATTTGAATCTGAATATAAAATTGATCTAATGTCCAAACAATTTACATTCCATTTTCTTCTATCAGATACCATTTAAAATAAAATGTCAAGCTGTGCAACATATCTAAAATTGATTTTTTAAAATTTCATTACTATAAACATGAGTGTTCATGTCAGATTCTTATTGTTGTCTAAATAAACAGGAAGCAAAACTGGCAGCAAATGACAAATCATAACATAAAAGTAAGAAATGGTGCCCAGGGCCTCCCTGGTGGCGCAAGTGGTTGAGAGTCCGCCTGCCGATGCAGGGGATACGGGTTCGTGCCCCGGTCTGGGAGGATCCCATATGCCGCGGAGCGGCTGGGCCCGTGAGCCATGGCCGCTGAGCCTGCGTGTCCGGAGCCTGCGCGTCCGGAGCCTGTGCTCCGCAACGGGGGAGGCCACAACAGTGAGAGGCCCGCATACCGCAAAAAAAAAAAAAAAAAAAAAAAAAAAAAAAGAAAAGAAATGGTGCCCAAAGAAGATGTATGAGATGATCCATTAGATTGCAGAAAAAATGTTAGAAATTCTGTTTATAATTTTAAATAATATGTTGAGGCTTTCTTTATGATGTAGATTAAAAGAACCAAACCCAAATATTAGGGATCCTCCCTCAGAGCCCAACCACAATTGTGATACACTTGCCACTACTGCTCATGGCTGAGTTTTGACCAAGGAACAGCACTGCGTGGCCCGTTGCCATTGTTTGCACCAAACATACAAGGACTCAGACATCAGAACAAATATACTCTGGGGAAAAAAAAAATCTGAAAATTCAAATGAAAAGTAAATGTAACAATACATTATTTAATACATAGCAGAGCATTTTTGTGTTTTTGATTTGTTTTTTGAAAAAACTATAGCCTGGTTTCCCAGTCCTTTGACTTTCCAGGTTAAAAACAAGTCGTCAAAGGAGATCACAAGTAATTAAATTTATATCATTAAAAGATTAGTCAAAATGATTTAACGGTGTTATTTGGAAAGTCGTCTTTAATTTTTAAATGAATCTGGATTTTCCATAACTCAAGTGTTTTATGCTATACTTACTGTGTTTTACCAATATAGACTTCATATATCTTTTACTTAATATACAAAAATTCACAAAGAGCCTATAACATGCATTGGGACATATTTTTGTTCTTTAGGACCAAGTATGGGACATTTTTAAAAATATTTTTATTGGGGTATAGTTGATTTACAATGTTGTGTCAGTTTCAGGTGTACAGCAAAATGAATGGTATACATATACATATATCCACTCTTTTTTTATATTCTTTTCCCATATAGGCCATTACAGAGTATTGAGTAGAGTTCCCTGTGCTATACAGTAAGTTCTTGTTAGTTATTTATTTTATATGTAGTAGTGTGTATGTGTCAAATGTGGAACATTTAAAACATTTTTCCATATAGAGCCCCAATCTATCTTTTAGTTAATCACACCTACCTACTGTGTGATTAACTAAAAGATAGAAATGAACTAAGAAAGAAAAAAATCTTGAACTCCTTTCTGTTTATTCTTTTTTTTTTTTTTTTTTTTTTTTTTTGCGGTATGCGGGCCTCTCACTGTTGTGGCCTCCCCCGTTGCGGAGCACAGGCTCCGGACGCGCAGGCTCCGGACGCGCAGGCTCAGCGGCCATGGCTCACGGGCCCAGCCGCTCCGCGGCATATGGGATCCCCCCAGACCGGGGCATGAACCCGCATCCCCTGCATTGGCAGGCGGACTCTCAACCACTTGCGCCACCAGGGAGGCCCTGTTTATTCTTTTATTATAGCTTAGTTTCTAAAAATTCTATTCAATCTCTATTTCCAAATATTCCTGATAAAATCCTCATTTAGTTAAAATTATACTGGAAAATAAGGCTTTAGACAGTGAGCTTCTTTATTTTTCAAAAATAAAATGTATTGTTATTATCAAAACTTGAACATATATTTTATTTTTTTAATTTTGAAATCATTTAGAGTAATAGGAAGTTGCAAAGATAGTATAGAAAGTTTCCATATAACCTTCACCCTGCATCCCTTATTGGTTACATCTTATTATGTAAACAGATTCCAAGGGTCACATACTGCATGATTCTATTTATATAATATTCTCCAAACAACAAAAGTATAGAGATGGAGAACACATTAGTGATTGCAAAGATTGAGAATGGTGGGTAGAAGGAGGTAGGTATGTCTATAAAGAGGTATTATGAGGGACATCATTGTGGTAATACAATAATTCTGTATCTAGATTGCAGTGGTGACTACATGTATTTACACATGTGATAAAGTTACTTGAAACTACACAGATACCTTATACTAATGTCAGTTCCTTGAGTTGGATATTATACTACAGACATTGAAAATGTAGCCAATAAGGGATAGCATGGCTCCTGTCTGCCTTGGCTGATCTAGCTATTGCTACTGATGACAGCTGAACTTGCTGGGTACAGAGCCCCCATCATGTGATACCGTCCTTTGAGGGTGGCTTTGGATTACAGGGACCTTGTGTTTTCGTGGAAGCAGCAGTGATTCTTCTTGAATCAGATATTCTGGGTATCGGTCTATGTGCAACATTCCTGCATATACAGCCTCTCAGCCAGTGCCTCTATCCAAGGATATGCAGAGTGTTTTTGTCCATGAACCTGACATACTGCATAAATCTAACATAAGGCACCCAATTTAAAGAAAATGGGTTGCAGCAGATCATGGGATACACTGGTGCTATCACATACTGTACTGCCAGCAGCTGCTGGCTTGATAGAGTGATGAGACTGCTTTTTGAAGGTGCAGCACAAACGACAAGTTAGACATACTGCCTATGATCTTTACCATCCTTCCTGATACACCATCCTCTGGCAAGCAGTCTATACTCTTTAAGTCGAGAACCATTATTCCGTATATACGGTGCTCCCAACAGATAGAATACGTGGGTCTGGGAACCAAAGTTTGGAAACAGCGGTGTCCTGCTTATAATCATTTCCTATGACTTAACTTGAAGAATTTGTGCTTTCTGTCTCTTGTTCCACAAGGAAAATCACTTGCACCAGAATTTTTGTAAATGTTACATTAAATTTTAAGTTTCTCCCACTACACGGTCACTTTGATCTTATGCACACAAGAAGGCAAGGAAAAGGGTAACCATTGAACAGGAGTAACTGACCCTGAACATCAGAAGGAGATAGAGCTGCTGTAGTATTTTGGGGCAGGGAGGAATATACTTGGCCAACCAGGTGATCAACTAGGGCCTCCTCTGTCTCTTAAATCTTCCCTAACCAATTTTTGGCTTTTGCGGAGATGGAAGATAGTCTCATTTTTTTCTCTTTTAAGTTAAAAAAATTTTTATTTTTTTTTTTGCTGCAGTGTCCATGACATCATTCCTTGTTATTGATGGTCAGAAAATTCAGGATATATTCCAGTATGGATCACTGTCTAATGATGGTGGGTTCTGACAGCCTGATAGCTGCTGGCAGCTTGATGTAGTTTGCCTGCTGGGAGAATCCAACATCTAAAGTGATATCGAATGGAAGGAGTGTGGAAAATGTAGATATGCAATTACATAGTATTTATTACTTAAGTTGACTCAAAACAGAAGCAGCAGAAAGAAGCCCTCTCTAACATGCAACCTCTCAGTGTTAACTCATAATCTTCCTTGTCCTTGGTGGGAGTCTCAGCTCCCCTCTAGGCCTCCACTCATACATCCCTGTGGCCCTGCTGTTTCTTGGGCCCTGATGTTCCTAGCTTGGCTGACATCTTCTTTCCACCTTTCAGTCTTTTTAATGTTCATTTTACATAGAATGTCCAGAGTTTTTAGTTGTCATTAGCTGGAAGAATAAGGGAAAGAACATCTATTCCATCTTCCCAGAAGCAAAATATCATATTGGTTTTTAATTCCGTTTTAACTGCTATACAAGGCTCACTTCTCTAAGTTGGACGCATATTTAGGCTTTGGAGCCATTGTGTGCCCTCACGATTAATACCCATTTCCCAATGCAAGGTGAGTCTGAAACCAAGCAGGACCCTGTGGGGCTCCTGGGCACAGATGCCTTTCTGTGTCCCCCATTTCTTGTTTGTAGGGAATAGATTCCAGCCTCTATGACCTTCCGTGAGTCCCAAAGGGCAGATTCAAATAGTTGCTAATCAGGGAAGGGAGGGGATGCAGAGACAAGGGAGGAGCAGTCAAGAAACAATGGTGCAGTCTTGGGGCAGGGTCCTGGGTCCACCTCAAGGGATACACATAGCACTATCTTTGAGCTCTTTACAGAACTAAAACCCCCAACAAATGGAAGCTGTAGCATTCTTCATTCCAGAGAAGACCACCTGAGGCCAGATCAAAGGAACCAGAGAAGCTCTTCAAGAGATTAACTGGGACCAGATTAAAGGAGTGCAGGCCCTGCACACACCCAAATCTTATCAGCAACCCCACCCTTGAACCATTGCTATAAAACTCCTCACCAAATCCTCCCGGGTTGGGACACACAGTTTTTGAGGCATGAGCCACCGTGTTCCCCTTTGCCTGGCAAAGCAATAAAGCTATTCTTTTCTACTTCACCCAAATTGGTCTCTGAAATTTGATTCAGCACCAGTTCACAGAAGCCGCGTTTTTGGCATCAAGTCCACTGGTCCTGCTCTCCCAAGTCTCCACTTCTCTCAGGAAAAGTTAGTCCTGTGATTATTCTCTTCATTTTGTTGATCTCTTCCACATTCACAGGCAAGTCGGTGGTGAGTTGGAGTGACAGTAACAAAATCTAGGAATTTCTTCTACTCTAAGATACAACATAGGCATCAGGCTACTGGAAAAATTTGTGTAGGTCTTGGTGATGAAATATTGTACCATCACTTCAGCTACTTCGCCTCCTGCTATATTTAGAGAAGCAGCAGAGACCTTAGGCATTCATGGGAAAGGAATGTTGTTCTATACATATTTACTTTTATTCCTTAAACCCATTTCTCAAAATGCCATATTTCCATATTTAGTTTTGTATTCTCTATTCTGCACGTAGATAGCACAGGTATTTCTAGACTTTCCTCTAATTTCTGCCTATTGAATCAATGTTTTTCTAGAAGGTTCCACCATATCTTGACATAAAACTTCCAATTTTAAAGGAACTCTGATCATAAAAATTCAAACAGCACGCTCTTTTATCTGCAGGGGTTTTTTTTCTTTTTTTAGTGCATATACGGAAATCTCTGGTCGTTAAACTATAGACTAAAAGTGTTTCTTAACAGTGTGCTCTCTGTTTTCCTGTGGCTTGCCCTATCCCCTTGCTTCCCACCCCCAGTGCACACTGGAAAGCCACGTCACACATTACTGTCATGGCCTCGTACTTGTTTTTATATCCTTGCTGCTACAGCCTTTGAAATTTCTACTCCACGGCAATAAAATGGGCTCCATCTGTGATAACCATCTTTCCCACTGTTCATCTTCACCTCTGGCCCTCAGGCTTTCAAATCTGGGACTGCTAGCATGATTTTCTGGGATTTTACTCTATTTTCTATTTGCCTTGTTGCTTTATAACTGTCCTAATGTCATTTTCATCACCCTGTTCCTATCTTTGATCAAAATTACAAAGTTCATGACCCATATGATAAAGTTGTCTTAACTAATTTCTCTTTGCTGAAACTACAGTACTTCACTAAGAAGCCATAAAGTTGCTGGGCCCTTTGGGGATTATGTCTGAGATTAGGGTTTTTTTAATTGCTTTTATACCAATCTCCCTAGAAATTTCTTAGTAAGCTATATTTAAATATATAAAATGAAAAACATATTATAAAGCATAAGTTCCTATTTTGCATAACTAGCCCTCACAGAGCGCATTATGGAGTGTTTTCACTGAGTTTAGTCATTTTTTAGTCCATATTATGAGAGAACTAATACTGTGCTGGAAATAATTCTACTCTGATGAAATTCAGTGTTTCACCTACATTAAGAGAATATGTGGACAAATGTAAATGGAAAATAGCAAATCTGACTGAACCCTGATAAGGCAAATAGCTAGCCAATTTTTCTTTAATATATTTTTTTCTGACTATTCATAATTCAACAGAATTCTACTGAAGCTACTTACTGCTGGACAATTTTTAAGTCAGGGAACAGACGGCAGGATGCCTGCTGCAGAAATATATGCCTTCCTGAACAGCACATACTATTTTCATTTTGGATTTTCAAGTATCAAAGGAAGCATCTGCTTAAAGAAGTTCATCATGTACATAATAAAGGTTCTTCGTCACAAAGAATACTGGGAAATGTAGTGAAAAGAATCTAGCAAAAGAAACAAAGATATGCAGAAGACTTTTTTGGCAGTCAAAGTGTCATTTTCTACTCCGTTGTTTTCCACTGTCTGATAAGCTTGTACTTGCCAGAGAAGTTTGTACTTAATATGTAGATTTTATAAATTAACTTCAGTGAGATTCCCATGAGAGAATACTTAAATATAATACCATTTAATCAAGCAAGCCCTGAGTGGTAAAAAACTGAAGTGACCTTTCTTAGTTACCAGTAGGAGGGCACTTAGGTTGGAGAAAAGGTGGCCTCCTGTAACTGATTGAATCTGGAGAGCATTCAGATCATGATCTTTCCTGTATCTGGGGCAACAGAAATCAGTTGCACAGCCCTGACTATTTTAGTTTGACTGCCATCAAATTTGTGTAAGTTTTTCAGCTGTGTACAGGTATGTGTTTATAGAAACTATTATAATCTGATTGAAAATGTGCAATGGACCAACCCAGTCTACATTAGGCATCTGCTTCAAGAGTTTTTTTTTTTAATATTTACATCTATAGCAGGCATGAAATCATAGCAAAATAAGGAAAAATATAATTAAAAGAGTTTCAAGTTTACATCCTATTCATCAGAGAAGGAAGGAAAAATATTTAATAGATCAGCCTGCTTAAAATGAAGAAACAAACAGGAAACCTTCACTATGAGAATTAGCTATGAAAATAGAATTTAAAATCAACTCTGGTAAAGAGTAGACCAATTATCCTTTAAATTAAATTAGGATTTTAGCACTAATGAACAACAGGCAGACACTAACTTAAATGTTTTTACACCTCAGTTTTCAAGGAGATTGAGAAGAATGCTGAAAATCTTCTCATCAGTAGGCTCCATTCCCCTGCTATATTCTTCTCTGTCAGTGATAGAAGTGTAGATAACAAGATAAGCCCAATTTTATTAGTTTCTGCAGGCACTATAAAACTATGAATATAGTGTGCTTTTCTTAAAAACCACTCACATCTTTTTATAAAATTGTCCCCATGCTTTCCCAGTCAGGTGGATTCATACCTTTAGGATGAGATATGGCAAATATATTGCAAATATAATACTTTGTTATAGTTTATAATTTCTATCACCACTGACCACCTACCTGAAGTAAATTCTCCCAATGCTAAGATTTTAAGGGCGTTATTATTTGCAAAATTAATTATAATTAATCACCACTACTATGTGATATGCCCTCTCATGCTGAAAAGAAATATTTTAAAATTTTTTGTAGTTTTGTAGCTTTTCACTTCTGTGCTTTGGGCCTGTCTTCCAATTTTTATTATAATTTCTTTGAGAGGAGTCCTTTCCGTCCCCCACAGCCTCAACTAAAATGTCTTAAACACAGCTGAATATTAGTTTAAAATGCTCTACTTGATCTTTCACTTTGAAATTTTTTTTTAAAAATCCATCATAATACAGTCACTGAATACCTTTGTGAATAAGTAATTTCTGTTACGTGGAATGTAAAACAGACAGATCATAAAAAATGGATTGGTAAAAGGTAAATCATAGAACATAAATCCTTCCTCTCTGATATCTACCAGAGTTTTCTCATCACTTTTTAGCAACTGTTACATCAGTTGGTTTTCGTTTTGTTTGTTTATGTTTATTTTATGGCTTATAGGCTATTTACCAAATAGAAATCCTAAGATCCTAAGAAACTTTTCAGGTTACAATATTTGAAAGAATGCAGTACGTAGCCCTATATTGACATAAAAGATCTTGCAAAACACTACAGCAAAGAGTTCCAGGAAAAAAGAGTAAATTTTATGCAGTAGGTATTTTGATTTTAGTGAAGAGTATTTTTTACTGGTACAATTGTTGCTGTGGTTATTTTGATTTTAATTGAATATTTCCCTTAGCAAAGAGCATTGCTACATCGTAAATCAAGACAAGGTCAGTCCTTCCCAGCAGAAAATTAAAATTAATCCTAGCTTACACAGAAGGCAACAGGAACTGAGAGAATATAATTAATATAATGCTAATTCCTCAGTTTTCTCTGCCTGGCTGTAGATTAATTAAATACCCAGGATCACTGCAACTCTGATAGGGCTCCAGTAATCTTATGGGCTCTAGTAATCTTATGGTCTCTGAAGGGTAGAATAAAGGATGAGCTAGACCATAAAATAGCTATGGCTTAAACTTCCTTTCTCCTTGAAAGAAGCCTCAAATTTCAGCAGTTATGAGACCACAATGCATGAATTCATTGCTAGGACAAAGAGAAACATTTGGTTGAACTATATAAAATCACCAGTATTTTACCATTTTGCCCTTAAAAAATTTCATACGTTTTGACCTGATAATCGTTTGAAATAATTGCTTTTAAAACAAAAAGGGATATGGAATCAATGCAAAGTATAAATAAGCAGGAACCTCAGCAGTGATAATTATGTAAACTAATAAATTTAACAGATACAAAAAATAAAACTTTTCCCAGGATTGGAGCTGCTAAAGAGTGAAAGGAAGATAAATTTTTATGGATACATAATTGTGTTTCAATAGAGGTTTACTCTCATTACATAAAAGTCTTTTAAATGAGTACTCATTATTATCAATAGTTTTTGCTTATTGATTTATACTTCATCTTGCTTCTAGAATGATTTCAATGGATTGAATGAGTTTTATGTGAGTCAGTACAAAAAAGGAAACCTTGCATACAACTCATATTACAGTGTCCTTGCAGTCAAGCCCCCTGAGAAGATATATTATTTGCTTATAAAGATCTAGTGAGATAGTGAGCAATTATGTAAAATTCAGTAAGACTTATGCAGCTTATTTCTTTGTCAAAGGGCATTGTAACCTTTGATTATGAAGATCACAGTCAAGACAGCGAAAAGAAATGAAGAGTTGAGAAATGGAAATAAATATATTTTAGCCATGTTACACAGAGTTAGCCTAGGATGCGACCATAATATTGATATAACTGGTTGCAACAAGTATAAAATATGTGGTATTCACCTATTCATTCTTTCAGTCATTCATTTATTTATTCATTCATTCCACACATATTTACTGAAGAATTCACACATGACAGAAACTATTCTAGGTACTGAGATGCCTTCTCTTGTGGAAGTGACAATCTCTTAGTACTACAGGATTACCTACGAACTCTGTGTTTTAGAATAAGCTGTAATTAAGTTGTGGATGATGATATTGTAAGATGATACATAAGAATCTAACTTTCTTCCTGCTTCACTACTATGTCCTTAGTAGAAGACACTATCATTTTTGTATATCAACTATTGCAGTAACATCCTAACACCCTCCTATAGTCCTCACAGAACTGCCCAAATATTTTTTTAAAATATGAGCCAAATATTTTCCCTGCTCTGCTCAAAGCACTGTAATGTTTTCAAATTTCCTATCTCACTGGAAGTTAATTTTTGTTTTTATCCCTAGCTTTACAAGGGATAACTCTTACTATTCCTCTGACCTAAATAATTATGAATCTCTCCTTGGTTACTCCATCTATTTTTCTGGATCCCTTGCTTTTCCTCAAACATGACAAACGTGTTCCTGCCTCAGGACCTTTTGCACTTATTCTTCCCTCTGCTGGAACACTGTTTTTCCAGGTACCCACAAACCTTAATTCTTTACTTCCTATTCAACTGAACCTCAAAAGTGCTTTTTATCAGAGAAGCCTTTCCTGATTGCTTTATATTAAATATCTCTGATCTCAATTAAACACCACATTATTCACCGACATTATTAAATGTTGCTTTATGCTTAACACAAGCTAACATGAAAAACTCTTGTATTTTCCAACTTGGAGTTTTATAAAGAAGACAATTAAATTAAATATTAATATATGCAACGAGTCATGAATGCACTCAGATGTCGATATTTACTTTCTCTCTAGGCATCTGATCAGATTCCTTATTCAGCATGAATAAGGAACCATCACTTTTCCTTTTGCTTCTGGACGCCTGTTTGTCCAGGTTCATCTGATCCTCTTCTCTTTTCCCTGGCCATCTTGTTCCTTGTATTGTACATTTTTATATTTTTTTGTTTCTAGTTATCTATTACTATTTACAGAATTGTCTTAGTTTTCCATCTGCAATTCTGTGAAGCTCACTTTGAGTACAGTATTTGTCAAGTTCTGTGGCAGTATGCTTTGCAATAAATTGTGCAAAATTCTGTTTTCTATTCAACAAGAAACATATGCTACATATCAGACACTGTCCAAATATTGGAGACACCTAGACTAATACACACAGCCAACAATCAAGTAGATGGGAACTAAACTCCACCTTGTAAAAGAAAGAGTACCAGAGAATGTGTGGACATATTTTAAAACCACTACACAAACGTTTAAGGCTATGGCTTATCTCAACACAAAGCATGGGAACTTCTGTGTGGCCATAAACAAATTAAAAACTGCAAAAGGAGAGGTAAAGGAGCTGCCCTGGGTACCTGCCTATTAAAGAAACCTAGAGAGTGAACATGAAGTATACCTGCAAACTCATTTTCCAGCCTCTCCTGCAATAAGGATAGTCATGTGACTATGCTGACCAATGAAATATGAATAAAAGCAGTGGGTATATTTTCCAGGCCAATGTGAGTAATTATCCATCATGTCTTCTTCCCTCTTCTCTCTCCCCTATGTGGCTGGTAGTAAAAAAACCTCCAAAATGTCAGTGTCACATGATCAGAGAACTTTGGATCCCAAGTCAACATTTGGAGAAAACCTGCCCAGGAATCCACCTGGCACTGGACTTCACGTTAGTGAAAATATATACTTTTATGATGTCAAGACCCCGAGATTTCAGAGTTCATCAGTTACAGAAAAATGACTGATTCACTCCAAATAATCCAGAAATTTGTACTGTGAAGAGGTGTTCTTCTGTAACAAAAGCATAACGTATGTGGCAACGGTCAGCAAATGTTGCAAAGGACCAGCGTGTAAATATTTTAGGCTTTCAGGCCTCTATGGTCTCTGTTGTAACTGCTCGACAATCCTGTACTCAGCCATAGACAGTACCTAAATGAATGAACATGGCTGTGTTCCAACACCGTTTCATTTACAGCGACAGGCCAAAGGGCAGATTTGGCCCACAGGGAGTTATTTGCTGAACCATGGCTTACGGTGTGAAAAGGAAATTGATAACGAAGGATAGAGATGCTGTGATCCATGTTATACAGCAGCAAAACTTCTAGCCAAACTCTTGCTGTCATGGTATTAGAGGTCAACCATGTGCCTCGTGGGTTAGGAGGTCTAGCAAAAGTGATTTTAAAATCCTAGCGCTTAGGGTATTCTTGCTAATACTAAAAAGAGCTCAACAAAAAAGAAGGGGTCACTCAGCACGTAAAAAGGAAGAGTATCAGACATTTGAAGAACTGGAAAAGCTGCATATTTTCAGACCCTAACCAAAGAGATTAAATGTTAAATGGCTTTGAGAAAAAAAAGAGCCAGAAAAGACCCTCACTTGCATAAAGTGAACCAAGGCTCACAAAACCAGAGTAAAAGAGTGGCCCGCACATCTGCTTCTTTAGGGCCGCTGCTGGTTTAAGGAAGCACGAGGGGACCAAAAAGCAAAATTGAACTGGCTGGAAGCACAAGTTCGGGTGCTTACTAAATTTTAAGAGATCTGTATTGCCAAGGAAATTATAAACTCAGAGGAAAAGGCTTTGGAGGGGCTATTGACCACGGAGACTGTGTATGAAAAATCACCCTGAGTCTTTTCCCAGAGGCCAGGGTTAACTGCCCTGGTTACCTGTGAAAAGTCTAGGCAAAGTCACACCTTTAACATTACCTGAAAGTGGAGAATGCAAATTTAGTGTTAATAAAAAAGAGAAAGAGCACCGGAGGATCAGTGCCACGGTACCAAACGCTCCCAACCATCCCCAGGCACCTCAGTGCTTTGTGGCAGAGAAACATGGAGGAGGGACGCTAACTAAGGAGCCTAACGGGGAGTTGAAGCAACCAGAGAAAGATGAAATCGACACTAAATTTGAAGATACTAAGGGGAAAAAGCCAAAAGAGGCTCATACAACAAACCTCAAGGAAGGCAACTGCGAAGTACTTGGTCTTAAAGAGCCAAACACTATAAAAAGAGACAGATGCAGGATTTAAAAAGATACACTCCATTTCAGGCGTCCAATTTAAAGAGGTAAATTGCTTAATGGGGCAAGTTTCTTAATCAGCAAATGTGACTTTCTGAATTTCCTGGAATAATCAAGGGAACAGGATGATAATGTCTGTTCATTAGTGGGATATTCCCAAACTGGTTCACTGGTTCAGTGACCACGATTTTTAACTGAGCATTAGTGTCTTTGGGGGAGACAAAACATTTTTTATTTATTTAGATGTGTTTTCTTATCTCATCCAAGGCTTGTGTTGGGGGAACAAAAGGCATGACTGAAAAAAAAAAAAAAGTCTTCCCAACACAGAGCTCCTGAACAGGAACAGGAAAAAACAAAAGGAAGGCGTGAGCTCTGTCAATTTGGTAGTGAAAGGGAAAACAGCAAGAGAAAGTGGAAAATGCAGAGTTCTACGTGTGGAAAGGCTGTCAACCTCTCCTCCGACACCAAAACCAAGCAACGAAACACTGCCAAATTACTCTTCTTTGCCAGACTGACAGAAAATGGTGCCATTAAAATAAAAATCATGTAAAATATCTGGATATCATTCAGAATGAAAACAAGAAAAGTCCACAGAGATGTACTGCAGAAAATCAGTAAAAAATCTTACATGCAACTTAAATATGGCACCCCCCACTCCCACATACACAAAAACAGCATCAACCCAAAGAAAAGTATAAATCTACCCACTGAACAGAATTAAAAATACTGAAACAAGCATTCGAACATATGAAAAGTCACTTGGGATCAGAAATCAAAAATTAAAAATCAAAATGGATTTCTTATAAAAGCACAAGCTTCACCCAACTAAATTATGACTGTGAAATTTTCAAAAAAGGATAGATAGGAAGAATTTTTTTAAAAGCATGAATATACCCATAAAGGGAGAGAGAAGTGGGAGACTACTGTAAAAAGGTTATATATTTTTTAATTGAGATAAAAGTGACATATAACATTTTATTAGTTTCAGGTATACAATATCATAGTTCAACATTTGCATATATTATGAAATGATTCCCACTCTTAGTCTAGCTAACATCCATCACCACACAGTCACAATGTTTTTTCATTGTGATGAGAACCTCTAAGATTTACTCTCTTAGCAGCTTGCAAATATACAATATTAACTACAGTCAGCATGCTGTACTTTACATCCCCAGAACTTATTTTATAACTGGAAGCTTGTGCCTTTTGATTACCTTCATGTTATGTATTTTGATAACAGAAATAATGCAGCTAAAATTTGGGAGGAGAAGGGAGAGGAAAAAAGAAAACCACAAAAAACTCATTGTTTGTGACAATAAGTATGTATTTAAGGATGCCACCCCCCCCAAAAAAGTGATAAAGCAGATAGTGAAAGATAAAATAAGAAAAGAGAGAATTAAAGTCACTAGAGGAGATCTAAGTACCAAGGTAGCCCCTAGACAAACCATTCAACCTTCTTCAATATCCAGTTTTTTTTTTTTATAAAAGAGCAGAGAATGCACATCCTATAGATAAAGGAACATAGTACATATAACAAAAGGCCCATAATTATAAATTACAATGCAGTTGAACTAAACCTACCAATAAGTGTGAATGAGCTTAATGCCTCCAGTATAATATGAGAAAAATTAGTTTCAATGTGGCACATACATGCACATAAAAAATATGATCATATATGATCCAGCAATCCCACCCCGGGGCATATATCTAGACAAAACTATAATTTGAAAAGATACATGCACCCCAATGTTCATTTCAGCACTATTTACAATAGCTAAGCCATGGAAACAACCTAAATGTCCATCGACAGATGAATGGACAAAGATGATGTGGTATATAAATACAGTGGAATACTACTGAGCTATATAAAAAAAAAGAAAGAATGCCATTTACAGCAACATGGATGGACCTAGAGATTATCATACTAAGTGAAGCTAAATCAGAAAGAGAAAGATAAATACCATATGATATCACTTATATGTGGAATCTAAATTATGACACACATGAATGTTTCTACAAAACAGAAACAGACTCACAGACATAGAGAACAGACTTGTAGTTGCCAAGGTGGAGGAGAGTGGGGGAGGGATGGATTGGGAGATTGGGATTAACAGATACAAACGATTATATATAGAATGGATAAACAACAAGGTCCTACTGTATAGCACAGGGAACTATATTCAATACTCTGTAATAAACCATAATGGAAAAGCATATGAAAAAGAAAAAAAATATATATATATATCTGAATCACTTTGCTGTACAGCAGAATTTAACACAACATTGTAAATCAACTATACTTCAAGAAAAGAAATTTTTAAAAATGAAAATAAAAACATGGTCATAATATTCCCAATGCTAAAAAGGAAACTAGCTAGTTAGATTTGACAGAATGAACTTTATAATGTAAAGGGGTAACCTATGTATGATCAAAAGGTCCCCTTTTGTTTTCCCAGAGCATTTTAGTTGCAATTTCTTAATCAGGAAATGTAACCTCACTGGCTTTCACACAGTAATCGAGGTAACAAGATGATACTGCATGTTCATCAGTGGGGTGTTCCCAAGCTAGTTCAGCAGCCACTATTTCCAACGGAGCATTGGTGTCTTTTAGGGGAAACAAAACATTTTTGATTTATTTAGATGTATTTGCCTGTCTTTCCAAGACTTGTGAGATGCAGTCTCCACACGTGCCTTCACCTCTCCTTCGGCACCTTGCCCGATAACAAATGTTCTGTTATTTATCTCCCTAACCTAGTTATATATGTCCTTCCATCTGTCATTAAAGTAACACAGTTACTTGGCCTTCTTTTTCAGTGGTGCCTTGGTCACGCTGGCTTTGGTGTTTGTAAGCGTTCTGGTTTTCTATATTTTATCTGAACTCTTAGAAAATATGGTCACATTTCCAAAGTTAAAAGGTCAACCTACACTGTCTCCATACAAAGGACAACAGTTAATCCACAGGCAAAGTCAAAGAATTCTGCTATCATTCCCCATTCCAGCACACTGAAGGTGCACTCTTTTTTTTTTTTTTTTTTTTTTTGCGGTATGTGGGCCTCTCACTGTTGTGGCCTCTCTCGTTGCGGAGCACAGGCTCCGGACGCGCAGGCTCAGCGGCCATGGCGCACGGACCCAGCCGCTCCGCGGCATGTGGGATCTTCCCGGACCGGCGCATGAACCCGCGTCCCCTGCATCGGCAGGCGGACTCTCAACCACTGCGCCACCAGGGAAGCCCTGAAGGTGCACTCTTAAATCACATCATTCAGAAGGATGCAACGATAGATAATAATTGTGAACTGCAAATCACGGTTGCCAATATCCGTCATCAGAGACAGTGACTACATAGGTGCATCATCTCAACCATTTCCATTTGACACTAAATAAAGGACTAAGAAGCTCCTAAGAAAGAACATATAAAGATGAAAAAATAAACTTAACCATATGTTAGGACCCATGTGATAAAGTCTCTCGGGCTTAGGTTTCCCCTACCTTCCTTTTAGAATTAGGGCTTCAGGAAAGAAAAATCGAAGATTTCCTTTTCATTAGTAACTCTGGGAGATTTTAATCATAAAGACACAGGGGCATGTACCTGTTGAACATACTACAACACAAAAAGAGGGTGAGGCATTCTCCTTTTGCTTAGAACACAGTAGAGCACAGAAAGGATGCCACGTTGCACAACTCCAGGGCAACTCAGCAGCTGTACATTGTGGCCTTCCTGAGTCCCAGGTGCTAATGACTTAGCAGGACTGTAAAAAGGTTCAATGACAGCCAGATCTGTTAAGAGCAAGAATTGATATAGGTGGTGGTGCCTGGCAAAGCCCCGAGGTACCCATGTAAAACTGGAGTGCCAAGCAGATACCTTAGCTCTAGATTAACCTGTGCACCTACAATATGGCAATTTATACGGATCCTACTGATTTTTAGAGGCTCATGAAATACAACTGCCAGCATCTTCCCCCCTTCTTGGGCTTAAATTATTAACTCTCCCTGGCAAAATGTTTCTTAAAGTCAGTTCTAATTCCCATGTAAGTGACAGCATACAGGGTCGAAGCAGCATGTGGAGAGCTGGGCGGAGGATCAAGTTCCCTTTGATGAAAGCCTAGTGGTACCCTCCAACCTCAGAGGAAATCAGTTGCAAGTCAGTGGTGCGGACCGAAATGTTTAATGAAGCTATCACTGAGGTCATCAGAAGGATGTGTCACCTTTCCTAAACACCACAGATGCTGCTGCTGAATATTTTCTGGACTTAATGGGGAATAGCTTTTCCAAATGTTAACTATTACTTGCAGTTAACCTTGGGTATGTGAGATTATTGAAGAAAATTAATTCAATGAGATTATTTTTATGTAAAGTGTCAAGGAGACCTTGAAAATACAGGTAGTTGACTTCACAAATTCTCTCCTATGTTCTTCATTTAATACTGTATTCCTTAAGTGTGCCCACATAATTCACTTGCATGTCAGAGATCATTCATTTTATTAGCTAGCCTTTATACTTTTATTTAAAAAGCTTTGGTAAAATTCCTCATATTTCTCTGAACATACTCAAGTCTCAGATTGTTCCATTCATCTCCCTGATATTTCACAGCCAAATTCCGTACAATTTATAGAGCCCGTTTGAAGGCGTTCATTTCATAAATGTATATTCTAAGAAAAACTAACAATTATTAACTACTCACTAAATGGTATTTTTTAAAACCTCCAAATTTATATTGAGTGAATATGTTTCTCCCAAACAATCTGGGAAGTAGGGGAAGAATTTATAGAAAAACAAACAGAAAGGCTGAATGAAGAAAGAGTCAGAGTAGGATCAGGGCTTCTCTGGAGAGTATCAAAACCTTTGTGGACTTCTGTTGCACCAGCATCATCTTGTGTTACTGCATAAAGCATATCATCCTCAAGAATTCTAAAGCAAAATATTTAGTTGGCAAGTATCTGAATAGATCAGGATATCTTAACAGTGAAGCCCTCACGATATCAGTCAGTGTTCAAAGGGTCTGTAATTCACTTGGGCTGTTAATACTAATACATACCACTTCTAGTAAACAGATATGAATGCTCATTAGCTGTTGAGACTCAAGTCATCCTGCCTAGGTTTCAATTCTGACTCTGCTGGTTAACAGAGAAATACATTAGCCTCTCTTTTCCTTTGCTTTCTCAATTTTAAATGGGGATTGTTATTGTGCTTACTTTATCAGATTGGGGTTTTTTTGGTTTTTTATTTGAATTTTATTTTATTTTTTTATACAGCAGGTTCTTATTAGTTATCTATTTCATACATATTAGCCTATATATGTCAATCCCAATCTCCCAATTCATCAGATTGTTTTTAACATTAATTAAGTTGCTATACCTAAGATACTTCAAATGTTACTTGGCAGAGAATAAGTTTTATAAAGCATTAGCTTTCTATGATTAAGACACAATTAAAATACAGTAAAATGTTGTATATCATCCCACAAATTAAGAAGGAGAGTCAAGTTCCTAAAGGTAATTCCAACAGTAACTCTATTGATCTGTGATAATAGGGTGTGGAGAAAAGGGAATCCTCCTTTGCTGTCAGTGGGAATGTAAATTGGTACGACCACTACGGAGAACAGTATGGAGGTTCCTTCAAAAACTAAACATAGGGCTACCATATGATCCAGCAATCCCACTCCTGGGCATATATCCAGAGGAAACCATACTTTGAAAACATACATGCACCCCAATGTTCACTGCAGCACTATTTACAATAGCCAAGACATGGAAGCAACCTAAACGTCCATCAACAGATGAATGGATAAAGAAAACATGGTACATATATACAATGGAATATTACTCAACCATAAAAAATGAAATAATGCCATATTTAGCAACAGGGATGGATTTGAGATGATCACAGTAAGTGAAGTAAATCAGAGAAAAACAAATATCATATAATATGACTTATATGTGGAATCTAAAAAAATTATACAAATGAATTTATTTACAAAACAGGAATAGACTCACAGACATAGAAAATAAACTTATGGTTACCAAAGGGGAAATGGGGGAGGGATAAATTAGGAGTTTGGGATTAAAATATACACACTACTATATATAAAATAGATAACCAACAAGGACCTACTGTATAGCACAGGGAACTATACTCAATATCTTGTAATAAGCTATAATGGAAGAGAATGTACAAAAAGAATATATATATATGTATGTACTGTATAACAGAATTACTTTGCTGTACACTTGAAATTAACACAACATTGTAAATCAACTATTTTTCAATTTTTAAAAATCTAAAGTTTGTTTTTAAAAAAATGATGCTTGACTTGGGCTAAGAAATATTTAATTATATTAAGAAAATATCTAGCCCGATTTATTGAAGATTTTTAAAATCAAGAATAACTGAGGAATTTTTCAAAAATCAGGTAATTGACGTATAATTTTCATACATTAAAATTCATATTTTTAGGTGTAGAACTCAGACTTTTGAGAAACACATACACTTTGCTAATTACAAACACATTAAAGATATGGGATATTTTCAACACCACAAAAAGTTCTCTTGTGACACTTTATATTCAATTCCCCCAACATCCCCACCCCCTGGCAACCAATGATCTGATGTTTTTACCCATGGTTTTGCTTTATCCAGAATAAATGGAATTATGCTTCATATAACTTATACTTTTGAAATACATTCCTATTACTGTATTTGAGTAGTTGTTCTTTTTTGTTTTTGAGGAGTCCATTGTGTGGTTGTACCACAGTTTGTCCATTCACCCGTTGACATGCATTTGGAATATTTCCAGATTTCAGCTTGTTACAAATAACCTACAGATATTTGTGTGTAATTATGCTTTCATTTCTTTGAGGTAAATATTTAAGAATGAAAAATAAGAGCTGTATGGTAAGTGTATGTTTAACTATTAGACATTTCCAAATTGTTTTCTCAAGTGGCTATATCATTTTGCATTCACACCAACAATGTAAGAAAATTACAGTTGCTGTGTATTTCTGCCAAAAAAAGAGAATAGACAAATAGATAAATTAAATAGAATAGAGAAGCCAGAAATATACCAACACAAATACAGTGAGCTGATCTTTAACAAAAGAGCAGGCAACTCAATGGAAAAAGGAATGTCTTTTCAACAAATGGTGCTGGAACAAGTGGACATTCACATGCCAAAAAATGAATATGACATAGATCATACACTTTTCACTAAAATTAACTCAAAAGAGATCATAGACCTAAATGTAAAACTATAAAAATTCTAGAAGATAAGACTTACGAGAAAATTTGATTGAGCTTACGGTTAGTGATGAGTTTTTAAATTCAACACCAAAGCATAATCCATGAAAGAGAAAAATGATGATTTGGACTTTATTAAAATTTATTAAAATTTAAAGTCTCTGCTCTGCAGAGACTGTTAAGAGAATGAAAAGAAAAATAAACTGAAAGAAAATATTTACAAAAAGAAAAGAAAGAAAATATTTATGGAACATATATCTAAAAACACACTTGTATCCAAAACATGCAAAATACACTTAATTCTCAACAATAAGAAAACAAGCCAATTTTAAAGAGTGCAAAATATCTGGACACATGCCTAACCAAAGCAGATATAGAAATGGCAAATAAATATATGAAAGGATGCTCAACATCATATATCATTAAGGGATTGCAAATTAAAACAATAATGAGATAACATATTGGAATGGCTAAAATCCAAAAAAACTGACAGTACCAAATGCTGACTAGGATATGGAGCACAGGAACCCTCACTTATTGCTGGTGAGAATGCAAAATGGTATAGCATTTTATTTATTTATTTTTTTTTATTTATTTATTTTTTTGCGGTATGCGGGCCTCTCACTGTTGTGGCCTCTCCCGTTGTGGAGCACAGGCTCCGGACGCGCAGGCTCAGCGGCCATGGCTCACGGGCCCAGCCACTCCACGGCATGTGGGATCTTCCCGGACCGGGGCACGAACCCGCGTCCCCTGCATCGGCAGGCGGACTCTCAACCACTGCGCCACCAGGGAAGCCCAGTATAGCATTTTAGAAGACAGTTTGACAGATTCTTCAAAAGCTAAACATAGTCTTACCATACAACTCAGCAATTACACTCCTAGGTATTTTTACCAAATAACTGGAAACTGATGTCCACACAAAAACTTGCACACAAATATTTAGAGTAGCTTTATTTTAATTGCCAAAACTTGGAAGCAGCCAAGATGTCCTTCAATGAGTGAATGGATAAATCAACTGTAGTACACTGCAGTTCAAACACTGGAATATTTTTAAACAACAACAAAAAAAGTAATGAGCTATCAAGCCAAGGAAATATATGGAGAAACATTAAACGCATTTTACTAGACGAAACCAGTTCAAAAAGGCCGCAAACAATATGACTCCAACTATATGCCATTCTGGAGAAGGCAAAACTATAGAGACAGTGCAAAGAGCAGTGGTCGCTAGAGGTCAGAGAGAGGAGAAGAGGGATGAGTACGTGGAGCACCGTGGATTTTTAGGGCATTGAAACTATTCTGTATGATACTGCAATGACAGATATGTACCAGTACAAGCATTTGTCAAAACCCATAGAATTGCACAACAGACATAATGTCAGAAGTGTGGTTCATCCATTCAAAAATTAAAGTAGGGCTTCCCTGGTGGCGCAGTAGTTAAGAATCCACCTGCCAATGCAGGGGACACGGGTTCAAGCCCTGGTCCGGGAAGATCCCACAGGCCACGGAGCAACTAAGCCCATGCGCCACAACAACTGAGCCTGTGCTCTAGAGCCCAAAAGCTACAACTTCTGAACCCACGCGCCACATCTACTGAAGCCCGTGCGCTCTAGAGCCCGTGCTCTGCAACAAGAGAAGCCACAGCGGTGAGAAGCCCGCGCACCACCACGAAGAGTAGCCCCCGCTCGCCACAACTAGAGAAAGCCTGCACACAGCGACAAAGACCCAACGCAGCCAAAAATAATAAATAAATAAAATTAAATAAATTTATTTAAAAAATTAAAGTAATTAACTCTATCAATAAGCTGAAGAAGAAAAAAAATCACATGATCATCTCAACAGACAATTATGAAGCACTGACAAAACCCAAATCCATTCCTGATAAAATCCCTCCGAAAAATTGAAATAGAAGGGAACTTCATCACCCTGATAAGGGGCATATACAAAAAACCTACAGCTGACATCATATTTAATTGTGAAAGACTGATTGCTTTCCCCTAAGTTCAGGAATAAGATTATAATGTCTGCCATCCCCAGTTTGACAGAACATATATTGGAGGTTTCAAAATGCATCTAGATTGGAAAGGAAGAAGTAAAACTGTCTTTAAACCGATGACATGATTTCTACTAAATATGCTTATCGAGGTTGGAAAATATAATACCAATATACATTAATCATTTGGAGTTCTATACACTAACAACCATTAGAAGTTGAAAATAATAATCCTGTTGATAGTAATATCAAGTTACATGAAATACTTATGGATAAATCTGAATGAGTATATGACATTCCTGAACACTACAAAATATTGCTGAGAGAAATTAAAGACCTAAGCAAATGGAGACATCATCTGTATCTTCATGGGTCAGAAGACTAACTGTTATTAAGACGTCAACTCTCCCAAATCGAATTTATTGATTCGATAAAATACTGTTGAATCAAAATGCCAGCAGCTGTTTTTGAAGAAATTGATGAAATTTAGTAATCCGTAGAGAAATGCAAAGGACTAGACAACTTTGAAATAGAAAAACAAACTTGGAGGAGTGACACCATGTATGTTAAAGACTTATGTAAAGCTACATAATAAGGACAGCATTGTACTGACATAAATATAGATAAAAAGATTGACAGAACAAGAAGAATCTAGAAATAGGCCCACACTTACAGGGTCAACTGACCTTCAACAATGATGCAATGGCAATTGATAGGCGAAAAGTAGATTTTTCAACAAATGATGCTGGAACAACTGGATACCCATATACATAAAAATAATTTTTTCTTATTTCTTATTCAAAAATTAACTCAGTTTGTTTCATAGGCCTAAAGATAAAACTTCAAACTATAAAACATGTATAAGAAAACATAAGATAAAATATTTGCTTCCTTGGGTGAGAAAAAGATTTCTTAGTTATGACATAAAAAGCACATACCACAAATTGATAAATGGAACTTTATCAAAATTAGAAACGTATGCACTTTGAAAGATACTATTAAAAGAATAAACTGACAAGCCACATACTGGGAAAAAATATTTGAGAAGCGTATATCTGATGGACTTGTGTTCAGAATGTATATAAAACACTCTCAAAGTTCAATAACTAGAAAACAAACCAGTTTTTTAAATGGGCAAACATTTGAAAATGGACTTCATTACAAAAAGAAAGCTATACAGCAAATAAGCTCATGAAAACATGACCCACATAATTCATTAGAAAATGTAAGTTACCCACACAATTTATTAGAAAATGTAAGTTAAAACCATTTGAAATAACACTGCATAGCTATTAGAATGTCTAAAATTTAAAGCCTGACTCTATCAAGTGCTATTGAGGAGAGAGAGGAGTGGGAACTCTCAACATATTTGCTGTAAAGTAAAGGGTACAACCACTTTGGAAAACAATCTGGCAGTTTCCTTAAAAGTTAAATATGCAGGTATCATATCATCCATCCCTTATACCTATAGTGATACACCCAAGAGAAAAAGAAAGCATATATCCATACAAACACGTGTACAGTGATGTTCATAGCAGCTTGATGTGTAATAGTCAACATAAAAAACAGCCATGTTCTTGTGATTTGATTTGATGACTATCTTTGGTATTATGTTTGGATTCCTTTTTCTTTTTTGGGTGTATCTCTATTACAGATTTTTGTTTTGCAGTTACTATGAGGTTTCTGTATAGCGGTCTATATATATATATATATGATTGTTTTAAGTTGCTGATCTCTTAATTTCAAATGCATTTTAAAAACCCTGCATTTGTACTCTCCTCCCCTGATTACTGTTTTTGATATCATATTTTACATCTGTTTTGTGTATCCCTTAACTGCCTATTGCCTATACAGATGATTTTGCTACTTTTGTTTTTTTAACCTCCCTACTAGATTTGTATGTGGATGGTTTCCTACCTTTACTCTATGCTTGCCTTTACCAGTGAGCTTTTTCACTTCATAATTTTCTTGCTTCTAGTTATGGCCACATGTTCATCAACAGGTCAATTGATAAAGAAATTGTGGTATATCCATACAAGGAAATACTACTTAACAGTAAAAATAACTAAATTGTCAATATATGCAGCAACATGGATGCATCTCCAACTTATTGTGAAGGGTATAATCCACACAAAAAAAGAATACTGACAAACTGCAGTGACTGTCTAGGATGGGGAGGGATGGGATAGAGGGAGTATAAATTAGTCCAGATAAATTCTCCAGGTGATGGATTTGTTCACTTCTTGATGTGGTCTTAGTTTCATGGGTGTACACATATGTCAAAATTTATCAAATGATGCTATTTAATATGTTCAATTTATTGTATGTTAATTATATTCAACAAAAATTAGGAAAACATTTCAAGAAAAACAGGTTGAGAGGGAAGTTAGAGGAATAGTTCTTTAAAACAGGCTCAGTGTAGCCAAGTAATTCTTTTCATACAATACATTACATATAGTAATGGCCATTCCCCATAACTAAGATTCCATTTAATTCTATGAGCATTTATTTTCTACATTATTGAGTATTCCCTGAGTCTCAGATGCTGTGCTAACAGCTGAGACTTTAAACAGGAAGTAGAGTCAATGTGGAATACTTTAGCACAGTGGTTGAGAGCACTGGATTTATTGCACACTGACCTGGGTCCACCATCCATCACCCTTCCCTCCTAAATGATCGTAGGCCAAATACACAAATTATCTAAGCTTCAGTTTCCTCTAGTGTAAAACAAGATTAAATGGGATAATGTATATCATGTTCTAACTAAAGCATGGGGTATGGTATGTGTTCAATAAGTTATTACTACTGCCGTATTACTATTAAAATGAAAAGCATTGCTTTTGAGCATATCATCAAGACTCTAGAGAAATAAAAGAACAAACTGATTTGCAGAACATTGAAAAGCTTTTAAGAGCCTCTCACTGAAGCTGTAATAATTTGTCAGTCTAAAAATCCACTTTCTGGAAACCCTCTGCCTTTAGTATCCTATTTTTCAGTGGCTAAAGAAACCCAGGATGCGTTTAAAATGTCCGAATGGTACACATGACACCAAGTAGTGTTGTCTCAGTTGAATTGCAATTCAATTATCCACATGCAATTCAATTATCCACATGCAATTCAATTATCCACATGCATGATGAAAAAAATAAAACTCCAGAACCCATTTTAAAGGCGTCCTGTCAGCTGTAGCAAATATCACCTGCTGTTTGAAAGTTGTATTCAGCCAAAACAGCTAATATACTTTCAAATGTCTTTTTTTCATTTCAGCTGGGACATAGAATGTCTCTCCTGGCAATCTTCAGAGATTTCTCAACAATATCTAAATTTTGAAACATGAAATGATTGTATTTCTGATCATTACCTTTGAGACAGGAGGCAGGAAGGGTAAAGGAACAAATGGAAGAATAAAATCCGTCTTTAAAGCATGATGTTCCTTCTAGAACATCAGCAGGAGGGACAGTTCCTGAGCAGGACTTAGGCTTGGCTGCACTGCAAATCCCATTACTCCCTTCTTCAGAATTTCCAGGCTGAGTACATACTTCTGTAGCCAGGAGGAGCCAATACTCAGAGGCAAAGATGTTTTACAAAAGTAAATCCAGAAAAATGTCTGTGCCAGAGGAAACTCTTTTCAAGCCCCTAAGCTCCCTGAAGCTAAGGTCTAGGGGTGGTTCAAAAGTTTAGATAATAGTTTGGTAGTTTGAGGCTGGATCATTCCCTGCCTAGATGAAGACTCTCCCTTCCCTGTACCCCTGCACCTGCCCAAATCACTGGTAGAACACAAACAGTTCATGCAGTTCTACTTGTTAAACTGTTACCACTGGTGAACTGGGCTAGTATACTGGTCCAAGGAATGCGTTAGCTGGCATTTGAAACTTACAGAGGGAATAATTACAAGGGCAGAGGGATTGGACGGTTATTGCTAAACTGCATTGATGTAGATGCTGAAGAGAAAAATAATGAAATGCTGAAGGCAGTTATCAAGCATTTTAAAACCAAGTATGAAAGCCAGAGGACCTTTCTGGTAGTATACAAAGCCCTCATCTGCTACATCAGGAGTACAGACAAAATATGGTATCCTGGACAGAAGACCAAGCCCAAGATATAATAGTCTGAGGGGCTGAGCTTCAGAAGGGTAAATATTCTAGACAGTTAAGTCTTTTAGGTCAGGATAGAAGTCCTGATTGGGAAAACCTAGGAATCTGACATATGGACAGGAGACGTCTGGGAGAAATCCTCTAAGATTTTAGGTACTCCAGATACCACTGAACCTTCTGAGCCTACAGAGTAACTGACCTTTATTAAGATCTAGCACTTCCCTCATGCTGGCAGGCGTCTCCCCATCAAGGCGACAGTTTCCCCCTAAGGATCTGTCCCATCTTCCTTCCCGACTAACTAGGCACATAGCTAGGCTTAATTCGTGGTATAGACCAGGTGGGGACATACCAGGCCTGTTAAGGAAGGCAAGATCATATATCCCAAAGGAACCACCAGACCTATTTAGCAGACCTGAGGAGCTGGAGGAAGATGCATAGGAAATGATTCTAAGAGTGCTTGTTCAGGGGATCCAGAACAAAAACAAAAAGGTGGACACAGAAGAGTTTATAAATTTGCAAGCACTCTCCTAAGATACAGGATTTTAAACAAAAAAAGATTTCAGGAAACAGTTCCTCAACACAGAAAAGAAGTGAAGAGAAGGTCTGTATTAAGCAAAGTTGAATTGCCCTGGCAGATGGTGAAAGAATAAATCGGAAGGCTCAGATAAGTGGGCATTCTTAAATAAATATACTCTATGTGTTTAGAACACCCGCCAGATGATTTTCTTCCATAGGAAGACACAAAGCCAAAAGAAATGCTGCTGGAAAGAGGCATAAAACGTTAACTGAAGGATAATTGCTTTACAATGGTGTGTTAGTTTCTGCTTTATAACAAAGTGGATGAGTTATACATAGCAATTATTCTCCAATAAAGATGTTAAAAAAATTTTTTTTAATAAAGAAATAGAAAAACCTAACTGAAGAGTTAACAGATGGTTCTTTTACTACATACAAAAGCTGAATATCAGAGAGACTTTTTACAGAACTTGGCTTGCTAATACTAACCAGGATCACAGACACTTTAACAGTAGAAGCCAAGTAGCTGAGTTTGAAGGATATAAGCAAGTGTCTTATTGATTGATAAGGGTGCAGCCAAAGAGGCCTGACATCTAGAAAGTTATCAAATAGGCTAACAGAACCATAGCAATCCCAGGGGCAAAATGGATGGTCGTCCAACAAGAGTATCGCTCAGCATGTACAGGGATGACAGAGTGGCTGAGACCAGTCACTCCCATAAGAAGTCTTGACACTTGACCAAGTTTACAGACCCAAGTCAGTTTTTACACCTCGAACCCTTTGCTAGAACCAAAACGCATTCACACCTGACAACCTTTGCATCCTCCTCCAAAAGAAGGATCCTGCCAAACCACAAGTGATCATGTTTCCTCAGTCCTTTCCCAAAGCTACACATGGCCTTATAGTCAGGAAACTGTATTGCAGGAAGAACAAAACACCCATGTATTTCAAGGAACATGAGGAAGGATGTGAGTTGATATTAATATCTGGAAAAACAAAGTGTCACCTTGGCCCTGCTGCTACAGCAGAGAGTATATGGGAATCTGGAAAAAGGAGAATCCTGGCCAAGGTTTGATTTATGATGGGTGTTCTGAGCCTGTGGACCCACTCATTAAGCTTTCTGCAGTTCCTGAATGTGTAACGGGATTTGACATACTTGGCAATTGATGCAATTCCCACACTGAGTCCTTGGCATGTGAGGTAAGAGCTACTGTAGTGGAAAACACAAGTGGGTGGAAGCCTCTGAAATTTCCCTCACGTAGCTAAAACAGTAAATCTAAAGCAATGTTACATTCTGGACTGGGTGGGATCAACTAGTGCCAACTTAAGGATCTTAAGGGTTTTGATAATATTAATCTATTTTCATTACTTTTGATAACTGCTACATTTGGACCTCCTTTTAACATCTTACTTTCTATGTTTATCATCTTCTTTTCTGATTCTTTCTCTCCCCCTTTCTGCCTTTTGAGAGCCAAATACTATTTTCTAAACAGATGTTTTGGAAATATAAATTTTATTTCTAATGTTTTGATGCATATCTTTGCATTTTAACCTGCATACTTATTTTTTAAAGGCTAAAATCATTCAAGCTATTTTCTTCCTCAACATAAAGATGCTAGCTTCTTTGTTTCACACACTGAATATCCTACTTTACTGTTTGCTTAGTTTTAGCTGTATCTTTTTACAAAGTGAGTATTTTTATAATCAAGAATAAGTTAAATTCACCAAAAAATTGTTAACTGTCCTGTTACTCTGGTATTTTGTATATACTACATCTTCCCTCCACCCACCTTCATTTTCCTTTTCACTGCAGTATATTTTAAAATAATTCTTTAACAACGTTTTCTGGTTATTCAAATATCACAATGTATCTTTAATTTATTCTTACATTTGAATGATAATTTAGCTGTGCATACATTTCTAGGTTCTTTTTCCTCAAAACTGAAAATATTGTTTTACTGCATTCCACTATCTGTTGTTGCTGAAGAGAATTTTGTTGTCTGTTTAATTCTCATTTATTTTGTCAATCATCTGGCAGCTTTTGAAATGTTCTCTTTAATCTTGATAGTCTGCAGTTCAACTGTGACGTGTCTAGGTTATATTTGTTTCTGTGTTTTTCATTTTTCTTACCCCAAAGTCTAGGAGATACATTAAGGTGAAGATCAAACCTTCTTTAATATTTGAAAACTCTCAGCTCTTATCCTTTCCAATACTGCTCTTTCTCACTTTCTTAGTTTCTATGTCCAGATCTCTTAGAAGCTTGATATATCTCCCATTCCTTTTTTTTTTTTTGCGGTATGTGGGCCTCTCACTGTTGTGGCCTCTCCCGTTGCAGAGCACAGGCTCCAGACGCGCAGGCTCAACGGCCATGGCTCACGGGCCCAGCCGCTCCGCGGCATGTGGGATCTTCCCAGACCAGGGCATGAACCCGTGTCCCCTGCATCGGCAGGCGGACTCTCAACCACTGCGCCACCAGGGAAGCCCATCTCCCATTCCTTTTGAACATTAGATTGTTTTATAAAATCAGTTTCATTTAGAGTAAATTTATCTTTTGATTGTTGATTCTGCTTCATTTAGCATGCTCTTTCTTCATCTCTCCCCCGTGTTAATTCACCAAGTTAAAATATCTGTGTTATCATCATTAGACGCTTTGTCTTCATGAGGGATGGAATTTTGGTTTACAGGGATCTGCTCTACACAGAAAGGGTTTTTTCTCCCTTCTTTCTTGCCCTGTCCCCTCGTTTCCTGCACATCCTTCTGGGTCTGGTCATGTTGAAATTACCTCCAGCACCGCAACCTCCCCAGACTCTAAGAAGCAGGTCTTAAAATAGGGGTTTAGACTGACTTCTACAAAGTTTGAGTCCATAGTACATGCAGTAAGGGAAGCAATGTTAGCTTTAAAAGTAGTATATCTGGGTTCTCCAGTGTCACTAGGCCCACACTTCTATATAGGCAGCATTTATAGGACATTAGTTTGCTTTCCTTTTCTTTGATGGGGAGCAGTGGTAGTTATCACTCTGGCACTGGTTTCATGAGTGACTCAGGTTTATTTTCTCATCTTGAGTGCTGTTCTTTAGTCCCAAGTACCACTCGGAGGTGAATTCCCAGACACCATTGTCCACTTGGAGACGTGGAGCCAACTGGGTCTATAGTTTCACATTTATTCATAAATTTCCTTTATCTTTTCCATTTTTAGTCCAAAGTTCAATTTATAAAATATAAAATTACTAAAACCTTTTATTTTCTTCTCAATAATATCCATTTGTAGGGAAAATAAATTCCCATGCATCAAAGTGATATTTTGATTAATTTAAAATAGAAATAGCTTTCAGTCCAATTTCTAAGAGAGTGATAGTTCAGAAAGAAAGAGCAGACAGAAGATTTAACTCTGTGAACATTAAGAGAAATCTGTCAAGGTCTAATATGTAAACTAGATGGTTCCCCCCCAAAAAAGAGCAAACAGAGATTAGGAAAATTGACCCTATGAGCAAAACCTGAAGAATCTGAAAACAAATTAAATTCCTTAGAGTAAAGATGAGCTAACAGAAGGAGGACTGATAAAAGACAATTAGTATATGGAGTCAAATATATATTCCTCTGTAAACAGCAATCAGAATCAGGCAAGGAAGGGAGGGAGGGGGAAGGGAGGGAGGGAGGGAGGGGGCAGGAAGTGAGATAGGGAGGGAGAAGGGAAGGGGGAGGGAGGGGGCAGGAAGTGAGATAGGGAGGGAGAAGGGAAGGGGGAGGGAGGAGGGAAGGGAGGGAGGGGAGGGAGGGAGAAAGAAGGTAGGAAGTGAGGGAGGGAGGGGGAGGGAGGGGGAAAGGGGGGAAGGAGGGGAAGGGAGTGACAGGGAGGGAGGGAAGGGGGAGGGAGGGAGGGGGAAGGGGGGAAGGGGGATGGAGGGGAGGAAGGGAGGGAGGTGGGGAGGAAGGGAGGGAGGGAGAAAGAGGGGAAGGAAAGGAGGGAGGGAGGGAAGGAGGAGGAGAAAGAGAGGAAGAGACGACAGAAAAAAAGATAGGAGGAGAATTTAGTGAATAGACAAAAGTCCTTGATTCTAAAGATTGTGAGCTATTAATGCAGAATCTCAGCCACTGGGATTATTTAGCAAAGTGTAAACAGCTCTCTTTCTGAGCCAGTTTAAATGTTCTTAAATAGCAGCCTTAGCTGAGAACTTGACTTATTGAAGTTCCTTCTAGCTTAGTCATTCTCTGTCACATCTTGGAGCTAGACGTAGTGCCTCATAAAAGTTCTTTCAACTTCTGCATATGCTAGGCCTGAAAGTCTGGGCTAGTTTTGCTGAGACTCACACTTCAGTATTACTGATCTAAGAAGTTTGTGAGCATATATAAACCTTTGGATACTGATTTAAACTACACTCTAGGGCTTCTTGGGTTGTTTGCTACTTAATTAGACCTTCCACATAAGAAAAGAGCAATGAGCTAGTGTCCCATCTCCAACAGATGTCCGTGCTAGATGCTCAAAGAAACACATACTCCATTGCCTCTAATGTTGTCTACTGTTCATTTTTATACTGTGGCAAAGAAGCCTTTCTGAGAATACTCCTAGAATTTACAATAAAAACAAACAGAATGTCAACAGTTAAAAGGGCTAACCTCTATTTCAGTATTTTTGCTGTATATGCTTTTAATGAATATTTGCTCTTGCTCTAGTGCTTGTATTTAACTTCTAATCCTAACTTTTAATCCTTTTTGGTAATTCTAAATTGGAGTTCGTGTGCACCAAAAAGAGGCCTGATTATCCATAATACCCCAGAGCACTGGATGATGCCTGGAATACCACAGTCAGACACTCTATTCACCTTAGGGCAGGCTTTGATAAAATGTGATGTTGAGAGCATTGATACTGATGTAGTGGAGAAAGAGGGAAGAAAAGAACATTGCTGAGGAGATGTGAAGATTTTGAAGAAAAAAAAATAATAAATTATATCCACTGCGTTATTTTGCTCAAGGCAGCCTCTTTAAAGCTTCCCATGAGGACATTAGAGGGAGGAATTCAAGGAAGATGTCCAGCCAGACAGTAAGTCCCACTTACTTAGAATTACTATAGACTTTGCCATTTAAAAATACCAGTAATATCACTATTTGTTATCGGATACCAACGTCTGATGAAAGAATATATTTGAGAATACTTTTCTAGAATTAGGTGAGTCTGCATTCAGAGGCCTCTTGGAATTGCAGTCATATTCTTACTTCATATAGAATGAGGTATAATAGAGACAGCAAAGGTTTTAAAGGCAAATAATCCAATTTTTTCACTTACTAGCTATGTCACAGTCTTTTAGCTCCTATGTGCCACATGGAGATTACAATAACTAATATAGAGAGTCATTGTTAAGTTCAAATGATAAAAATAAGCAAAGCACCTAGCACAGAGCTTAGCACCTGGTTGGTGTTCAATAAATATTAGTTTCCTGCCCACCACTCCTACCCCCACTACCAAACTTTTCTCTCAAAGATTATTTTTCATAGGGCCCATCATTTATGTCCCCTCATATTTGATGTCTTACAGGTATCAGCTAATGGCATCCTGCCTTTGGATATTTAGATAAAATTACCTTACTCTTCTCTATCACATTTTATGTAAAATCCAATGCCCTCTCTCAAATTTCAGCAAGTTTCTAAGAGCTTACATTCATGGTTATGACTGGACACTAGTTTCTGCCCCAGTGAACTCTCAAATTCCCTTACATTTCACCATCTGCTGTCATGTGTTTCTCTCAACTCCATGTGGATCCCCATACCAAAAATCTTCTTACCCTTGATTTCTACCAAAAAACTAATTAATAAGCATCAGAGGTACATGCTGCAGAGATGGAAGAAATCAGAACAATACATACCCCTGTTCCTACACTTCCCTTGCCCGTCCAGGGTGGGAAATTTCTTACTGGACATGCTTTTCCTCAAGGTTCAGCCCCTAACCCCATTGCTTTGCCTTTTTCTCCTATTTGTTTCCCTTCATTATTCTCATTTGTTTACCCCCATCACTGAATTTACATTCATCTCTTAGTGTTTGGGTATCTTTCCTACAGTTTCCCAACTTGCTTCTTCAGGAGCTTATCTTCCACCCTCTATTAACTCAGTAGAACACGCTGGTTCTTCACCAAAAAGAACCTGGTTCCCCACTATTAAAATTGTACTTTTCATATCACTTAAAGAGTGTTGAATACTCTTACTTGCTGAAAGTATTATCAATGACAATTCTTTTGTACATAAATGATTGAAAATATAAAGGTGAACTGTCTTTCCACAGGATATCAACCTAAGCTTCATTTCTCACTTTTTCCATTTTTTTTGTTGTTGTTGTTGTTATTGTTGTTCTTGTTGTTCTACAGCAAACCACTTCTGCCATTCAAGGATTATCTGATCCTTGACATATCACTTTCACATTCTACCCGGAATCTCTGTCCATGAATAAACTTATTACCACAGTCAAAACAAGTCCACCACAGAACATTCTACCACAGAACACTCAATACTAGAGAGCTCCAGTGCTACTAGACTGCAGCCTTCATGAAGGGAGCAGTTTTATTTTATTTAGTGCTAAATCCCTGGAATAGTGCAGTAGCCCTCGGGGGTCTCCAGTGCCAGTGTGAGATAAAGCTTGGTGCTGGAGTTATCTGAAGATTCAACTGAGATATGCGTGCAATATGACCTCTTCACTCATATGCCTGGCCCTTCAGTGCCCCTTTCTGTGACCTCTATCTTTAGAAGTTGCTTAAATTTCTTTTCTTTTGTAGGTCAGGGCTCCAAGAGATGAAGGCAGTAGAACCTAGTTCTCTAACTACCACAATGCTATAGACCAAGCATTCCCGTTCCCCAAGAATTAGTGTTAAATGCTAATGCCCAATGTGATGGTATTTGGAGGCAGAGCCTTTGGGACTTGATTAGGTCATGAATGCATAGCCTTTAGGAATGAGAGAGTGCCCTTATAAAAGAGGCCCCAGAGAGCTCCCTGGCACCTTCCACCATGTGAGGATACAGTGAAAAAAAGGGAAATCTAGGAAGCAGGCTCTCGCCGGAACCCGACCTTGCTGGCACCCTGATGATCTTGGACTTCCTAGCCTCCAGAACTGTGAGCAATAAATAATTTTCATAAGCCTCTCTGTCTATGGTTTTTTGTTATAGCAGCCCGAATGGACTAAGACACATAGTATCACTTCTGCCATAATCTACTGGTCAGAAAAACCCAGATTCAAAGGAGGGAACTACACCCCACTTTTAGATTGAATGAACATCTTCACCGGCAGCAGATACATTGAGCCCTATCTCACTGATCCCTGAAGGGGTCAAGCTCCATACAAAACCAAATATGTACATTGTCTCATTTAATGCCCGTAACAACTCACTGAAGTTATTATGAGTCAGTTATGGGCAGCCGACTGCCATGGTCACAGTGAGTTGTACAGTGTGCTACAGGTCCTTGTGGTCTGACTTGGATGCCCAGACTCTTTATTATCATGACATATAGGCTCTGATTTCATTCACCAAAAGATTCTACTAGGAAGCTTTATTGCCATCCATCTTCCAGTGAATGGTCAGAAACGTTGATACGTTCATATATTTTTGAAAAGTCCACATAGTTGGTTTTGCAAACATCAGATTGCAATATAACCTGCAATTGTGCTTCTTTTTTTTTAGTCCTTTGCCAACTGACTACATGAACCCATGATATAGCTTGGACATTTATTTACACTTGGTCATGGTTGCTTCTGAGGAGACAAAAGCTACCTGTGTTTATTTTCTCTTGGTTTTTAAAATTTACAAATACATATTGGCTTGATACTGGGTCACAAGCTTGGGACAGAGCTTGAAACATGTGCTTGCTCAGGAGGGCATGTCATCATTATTGGAAGCTCCTCTTTGTTCATTTAATAGCCTACATGCTGACACAATAATCCTGACTTCTAGCTGAATCTCTCCTGTCTTAAATGTATGCGAAGTTATATTTGGCACATGAATATTTAAGTAAACGAAGATAAAGGAGAAATATAGCTTGCTTGCTTTCATGAGAAACCTTCAGAGTAATCTAGAGTATCCTGTATACCAAGCCTGCAAAACAAAAAGCATTATTCACGGTTGGCAGGAAGTTTCTTTTTGATATTAAATTTTTCCTAACTGAACTTTTCTATTCTACCAAGAAATCATGAGGGGGGAAAAAAAAAAGACTTCCACACCTGTAGAAGTATCGATAAATAATTATAATGGGTGAGAGTAAAATTTGTTTTGAAAAAACTTTATACCTTGGAATTGTGTGTGTTGGGGGTGGAGCGCAGTGCTCTGTTCAAAATTGTCCCTAAAATACATAAAAATAAAAATAAAATGAAATTTAAAACAACATTATATAGAGCTTAAGGCAATTTCACAGACCTTTAAGTTGTTAAATCCTACCTTCTTGTCTGAAAACTACTCCAACAAACTGATTTTTTTTCTTTTTTTCTTTTTTTTTTTTTTTACAGTTTTTGAGACTAACACCACCACCACCAAAAAACACTTCACGTTCTGAATTTCACATATTCAATGATATATTTTCCTTTCATTATATAGTTTGTCTTTCTGTTAGGAACTCACTATGACTGAATGATATTATCATAGATTAGTCTTAATTTTAAATCCCACATGCATTTGCTTAGAAGGAAAGAATTTATTACTCTCTCATCAAGTCCTTGCAGTTTGCCCGATGTTTATTTCAGCACATCGTGTTTTAGAAAAGCAGATCCAGCATTTGAAATTTCCCAAGTGTCTGTGAGAAAAAACTCAGTGGTGGAGGATACTCAAAGGAGAATGTGAACTTGCAGTTAAAAATTAAAAACAAAATGATAATCCACAACAATGAGTCTTATTTCTTTTTCCTATTCTCCAGTCCTCTTTAGGGACCAGGAAAATGGAATGGGGCCCAGAATTATGATATTAGCTCAGAGCATAATCATATATATAGGGCACATGGTCTGAAATCTTTGAGTTCCTTCCCTGGCGTGCCCCTGGTTGGTTAGGAGTTGTGTGTGGGTTGGAGCACTGGCACAGCCTGACATACATGTTTCTCCCTAAGAAGGGAGAAGCATGATGCGTTTTTTTCAACACTCTTTGAAATCTTTAATTAACATTTATACTGTTGGGAGTGGCAGAAATTATGTAAAACTTAGTCTAATATTACATAAAGCTTTTTAGTATTAGACAAACTTTAGTACGATTTCAGAATAAAAGAAGACTCTTATTCTGGAGATTCAAATTAGCACCAGAAATAACTGCAAACTTTATAATCACTCTTTTTCAAAATGAAGTTATAATTTCCTATCCACACTTAGTAATCAAGGTAGACTTTGAATAATGATGAGTACTTTCTAAACTCTAAATACAATTCCTGAAAAATGGTCTAAAACTTGAGAGCTCGAGCTCCCTTTGGTCTCTAGTGACTTGACTAGTTCAATTTCTAAGCCATGTACAAGTCATCCCTGAGTCATTCCATGAGTTAATGTGAAAAACAGTGACTGAAGTTGATGAACATGGGGCTTCATAAAAACAAATTCCTGCTATGAGGAAGAAATAGAAGAGGGACAGGTGCTTCTTAATTGAATAGTTGATTGAAATACCAAAAATAGGTACAGTATACATTGAAACACTCACTTTTATTGTAATAAAATACATATCTCTTTTCCTGGGAGCCTAACAGAAATTGTAACTCAGTAGAGGGAAAACATGCAGACTGCTCTATTGATCTATAGGAAGTAAAAGATAATCAATTTATAATAGCCTACTTCAGAACAATTAATGTCTTTCATTCTGAGTTGAATGTAGAGGAGAAAATGAGGGCACAGACAAGATAGCAATAAGGACAAAGATAAAACACTGTTAAAACATGATCCTTCCATTAGTTTCCACCACAGAGGATCATGTAGAACACTGTCAAGAACAGAGACCAAGGCAGGCAGAATGTCATATATTTGCCTGTAGCTGGCATTGACTGATCTACTCTGTCAAGAATATTCTGCAGTAATTAGATTAAAGTTTGATTTAGAGGTATTTATTCATATTCACAGTGTATTTAGTACACTGGAATGATGAGCTGGTTCTCTGGAGAAAAAAGAAAACTCATAGGAGAGAAGACTATTTACTTGCATTTCTACTGAAGCATTATCAAGCACAATACAGTTAGGCTGTCTCTTCAGTGTTGAGACAATACAACAGTATTTATTCAATAACATTATAAGACATTATGCTAGAGTCCTAAATGCTTAGTAAACCTTCAAACAGAACAAAGTGTTTTTTACTTTATGTAGTAACAAGTTCTTATATAATAATTTTGTTTACTTCCAAAGGGATTCAAGTTTTTGTACTTCAAAATCGAGACCAATACAGTCAAATAATATTTGGGTATGAAAAGTTACCTAAAGAATTTAGCAACATATACATAGCAAAACTATTTTAGGTCCTGGAAAAACAGCCCTGTCTACTATTCAACTCAATTCTGTGATGATTCCTCATTACTCCATATAGCTTTCACTTGTAATAAAATGTTATTCTCTGTGTTCATGGTCTTTATGAAAGGTATAAACTTGTATTTGTTAAAATTTCGAGAAAAATTAAAAACAGTAGTTCAAGCGATTTCAAGATTAAGAAATGCTAAATATTTATTTTATCTTATATCTGACTCTATGCTAATGTTTGGCATTAATATAATAAAACCTTTAGACTTTGAACCAGGCAAAAGTATAGCTAAATGAAAGACAAAATAGATGACTGAAGATGCATTATATGATTTTAGAACTGTAATTTTAAATTAGCTGGTATCATACATTTTTCCAATGATTTAACTGGGGTAAAAATGATAACATTTCTTGAGGTATTTTAAGTTAATATATGGGGCATAATTGAAATACTAGACAATTAGATTGCAGTATTGAAAAGGAATCAAGTAGTTGGAGTTGGAACAGACTGATTGTTCAGGAATTTCTGAACCACATTGATGATTAATACATGTAGATAGGCTTTAAAATATTTTGTGCTACTAAATAAATATGAGGGATTTTACAAATGGAAGTCTGAACTTAAACTATATGATCGTGAATGTGTCAAGGGGAATAAATATAGACTAACATGATGGAAGATTTCTTCACAATGATGTAAAACTGGGTCTTACAGTTTGAGCAAGGAATATTTATTTAAACCATGAGGAGAAACAAAATATAAAGTCCAAATGTTAAAAAAAAAAAAGAAAAGAAATTTGGTTAATTTAGATTACAAAGCCAACTGCCTAGAAACTCACAGGCTGCTAAATTTAAAGGGAACTTTTACGTTAACCCTTCTACACCTTTGTAAGCCTCCAGCTTCTGAAAGAATGCAGATATCTAAGCCGATGACAAAAGCACACGTAACGCTATGTCAATTCATTCTCTTTACAAAAAGTTTTGCACAGAAGAGGAAACACAAATTTTTCTCAACAAGTTATTTTAGTTGCTGTAATTGGACAATTCAAAGAGAATCAAAGTCTCAAGAAATTACCAACATACTTAGGTAACAAGATGTCCTCATCTGGAAATCATAGAACCTTTGCTTTAGTTGAAAAGATGTTATTACCAGTCAGAATAGTCTGGGTGGTACAGTTTGGAACTCTCAGCTGTGTAACAGAGTTTATTTTATGTCTACCCAAGTGGCTAGCAAAATCATGATTGGCAAAAGCAAGTTATTATATAAAATATTTATATCCAGTGTGATGAAAATGGTACTGGGTAAAAATAATTCAGTAAATGCAAGTTCTAGAATGCATCTAGTACTACTTACCACATTGGTTGGCATTAAAATCCTTCTCAGTAATCAGTTTTCTGAATTGCTTTATCCAAATGTTCAAGAAATACTGCTGTGGTAATATCATTCCTTGAGGTACATTTTACTACTGCTTTCATATTTTCTATACTTTCATTCTTTTTAGTTTGCTATGTTTTACTAGCCTAAAACTTAATCATTTTTGTACATATAGTCTATTTTGTCCAGTTATTTTTAGTCTTCGAAAAATGCTCTTATGAAGGCCTGCTCATCCCACAGACAAGAATTAAGGTTCTATTTTTTTCGAGACGTAGAATTTCACCTACATATTAAGGTAATACAAAATTTCCACTTGCCTGTCTTAGGACCAAGACATATGATCAGCAAGAGAAAGCAATATCTACTGTTAACTTCTTTAGTTTAAGGAAATGAAGTAAATCATGTGCATGTAAAATAATCACTGAAATAATTTTATTTTGGTATGCAAGTAAAAACTTGCATTGTTGGCAAAAAGAAAGAAAGAAAAAAAACTCTCCATTGGGGAAAGTTGAGCTTCCCACTTGGGTTTTAAAGTGAATCTACTGTAATCTTGTAAACTAATTTTTACTTGTACAAGGAAAATATCTTTATTTATAAAATAATTTCTTTTCAAATTTTAATTTTAAGAGAATTACGTAGTCTTTTATATCAGTTGGATTTGTTAGCTAGTGAAATCAGAAATAGTTCAAATTTGGCTTGTAAAATAAGCTTCTGATGACAAAAATGTTTTTAATTTAGGTATAAGAACCCAATAGTTTAAAGCCAGTATTCCACAAAGGATGTCCCCCCCAACAAATATTTATAGTTTTAGGATTACAGGGCAACAATCATTCAATTATAACATGTATTTTAATACTATAGCAAAGCTCTTTGCCCCTGTTAATAGGCAAAAGTTCAACTTAGTAATGATTTGATCAAGAATAAGTACTGGTTTAACTTAAATTTCACAGTAATTTATATAGACACTAATATTCTTTCTTATCTAAATAATAACTAATGACTAAACCAGAATTTGTTATTTAATTTACATAGACCTTCCCATTGAGATTGATGCCTTCCGATTTCAACTATGATTTTGTTTAAGGCCAAATGTAAGATACTTGAAGCTGATGCTATTAGACCAGAATTTGAGGCAACAATCTCAGATTTTTATTACTGATTAGGAACATAAATTCAACCTTGAACTCTCCCTTAAAGTCACATAACATATTTATATAGAGAAAAGTAAAATACATCTCTAGTAGCTACAGTGTCCTCTCTGTAGAAATATAGAAGATCTGTCTCTGTTTCTGATCAGACAGCAAAGTTCAAGGTGATGGAGGTCAAAAGTGAAATTCAACCATGAATACCCCTGACAGCAGGGAAAAGGGAAAACAGTTAAAGAAACCAAGATGGGCTTACAGGAACAAATGTCAAAAGTGAATCTACAGAAGAGGCACAGAGGATGTATGTGCCCAGGAGCAGGTACAAACAAAGGGGACAGCCCCTAAATATATTCTAGGAAACCTACTCTGAATCCATTTCAGCGTTGGAGTCAAACAGACCTTTGTTTCACTCTAGGGTTTTCCTTTACTCTAAGCCTTCAGATCTAGATTCCAGGATGATAAAGAAAAGGCATAATATCTTCTAAGTAACAGCCCTTCCACTCTTGGAGGATAGAAGTATCACTCTTCAGCAGTCTTGTTAGTTCCAACTACATATCATCAGTTCTTTCCCCAAAATTCAAATGGTAGAGTTGGCCCTTCACTTAATCCTTCCCAATTCCAGGCTTTTATCTTTGTTATGTGAATGTTTCTTATTTGTTTGTTGCAATAACACATGAGCCCAGAATAAACCCAACACTACAGGTCATGACAGAGCAGTACACAATACATTGGTGCTGTCTTAATTTAGCACAATTTTTTAAGTTACTGTATTTCAGTTAATATTACTTTATCTTTTCTCATAGCTTGATTTGGCTCTAGGATTGGCTTGATTTGGCTTCAGGTCGGAATTAATAGAGCACACTGACTGTCTTAACTAGGTATACAGTTATTTCCTCTGTATAGTTTTGTATATTTAAATAGTTAACAAATCCTTTGAGGACACCTTCAATATATCCTACTACCAGGTATGATATTTTTATGTGCCCAGTATGGAGTTTTCGAATAGATAACCATTGGTCACTGAAAATTTTAAAACTAAACTGAAACAAACACACACACACACACACACACACACACACACACACACACCATTATCTTAATATATCACTGTCTTTAATAAATATATAAAGCATGTAGATAAGAAGTATATTTTATCTTTTTCAATCCACATGTTCACTCTACTCCATGATTCCTTCAAACTTTAATATGAACGAAATCAAACAATTTAGTAATAAGCATCTTACTAACAGCATATAAAGAACGTTTCTCTCCTCGGAATTTACATGTATTTTTTTCAACTGTATTTTTCCATCATGTAACTGCTTTTTTAAATAAATATGACCCTTGTGATTCAACTACTCATTTATATTTTTTAAAAACTGAAATAAACAAGATATATTATCTTTTCAAGGTCATCCAAATGATTATTGTGAGTTAAAAAAACAAAAATGTCACTCAGCTTGAAATAAAAATTATGGCTCTGAATTCAGAACCAAGGTTAGAATGTTCAGTTTTCCTTTAGTTCTGATGTTTGACTTACTCTACACTGGGAAATTAAATGTAAATTTTAAAAACTGTTATTTCTCCAAAAATATTCTAGTTAAAAATAATTTTACTTGAATTTCTTGTGATTCTAATATGCACATGGCTACATAGGAGAGACCACAAATGTTGGCAGGGTCAAGTCCTATATTTGAACTTCACTTTCATTGTTACCAGCCAAATGACAGTGTCCTTTACTGCCTGACAAAATGGTATTAGCATTCTTGACTGTAAATATTTTTAACTCAATTTAAGAACTTCTTCCACCTTTGCTTTAAAATTTTATTCTTTCTGTTCAGCCTGGGTGATCTCATTGACTTTCATAATTTTAACTTCTATCTGTAAGTTGATAACTCCTAAATAAATAACTTCCAGCAAATGCTTTGTCTAAAAACTCCATAAGTGTACTTTGCTTGAGATTTTCATCTTTTGTAGCATAGACAATTCCAATCAACTTGTTCAACCTGAACTCATAATCTTCCTCTCCTTTTTCTCCTCCTCTACCTTTACTTCAGTAGGTATAGAACTGATTCCTACTTGACCTACTACTGTCTAACACGCTCATTTTTTTCTCCTCTGCTTTAGCTACAAGAGTAATTGTTGCTGAGGAGTCAACCTTGCCATTCTCTTGCTTAAATACTTCAATGAATCCCAATAACTTACTAGTATTATGGAATTTGAATTCTATCTTCCAGGACCTCCATGTACTAAACCTTGTCTACCTCTCCAGTTTCAGCTTTCACCATTTCTTCAGTCACTCTTTTTTTGCTCACACTGAATTATTTGCAGTTCTCCACAAATATCAGGTTATTTCCAATTACTCTGACTTTCTTCATGTTTCTCTATTCATTTATACTTTCCCAACCCCTCTACCTAATTAACATCGACTCTTCAGACACAGATTATGTGTCATCTCCTGCAGAAGACAAAACTCTTTAATTCCTTTTCCTCACTTCCTTTGACTAATATGCAATTAAAAAAAAAAAAAAAAAAACAGTAACAGGGACTTCCCTGGCAGTCCAGTGGTTAAGACTCCACACTTCCAATGCAGGGGGCATGGGTTCGATCCCTGGTCGGGGAACTAAGACCCCGCATGCCACCCGGGGCAGCCAAAAACAGACAAAAAATCATTATGTTGTACACCTGAAACTAATGTTATATGTAAAATGTATCTCAATAAAATAAGAAATAAAAGTGACCTGCAAGCTTTAAAAAAAAGTAACAATTTTATGGCTACACACCCAATTTATTTTTGAATAAAATAAATGGTTGCTTTATTGTTTTCTCTATGGTTCTCTATGGTTCTTATCATTTGATTCCTAAGAATGTAAGAGGTATTTAGTGCCTCTGAAGATGAATGAATAAATATGAATATGACATCTGGGCTAGGTTTTAAAAAGATAGGCAAGATCGTGACTTGGGCAAATGGCAGAAAGGTTGTTCCAGGCAATGACGTACCTTGAGCCCAGGCACGAGGAGGAAAGCAGAGTACATGCAAGTCAGTGTAAAGCTAGTCGAAGGGAAAATGGTTCAGATTGCGTGGTGCAAAGGCTACTGCCACTTGCTGTGCCCTCTCCGGGTACTTTAAAGTGTCAGGAGAGCCTGTCCAATCCAGGTAGCCCTCTTTACCTCAGCACTTAATATAGATAATAAGTGGATTTGTTAAGAATTACTGAATTCATACCTAACAATAAGCACTATATAAAATCAACCAAAATATCTTTTCATAATCATACAGTAGAAAGAACAGAGCCCCGTCTATGTCCATTTCCCACTTGATCAGGAGTTGAGAAAAGTCTTTTTCATGGATTATTAATATGAATAATCTGTTCATGTTCTAAAAGGAAGTCTCTGCTCTGGGCTTCAGTGCTCTCTCCCACATTTTCCTCATGCCACACCATTCTGTGCTAAGTGTTGTCATCCTGCACTGCAGAATTTTTTCAGTCTCTGCTTTAAGGTCACCTTAAGTACTTTTTTATTTTTTAAAAATCAAAGTGATGGTTAAGCTAGTTTTTTCCTCTCTGTTATGCTCTACAAAATGTCTGGCCTGTATCACTTGTTACTGTGGACTGATTTCTTTCTATGTGGGGGCCCTGAATTTTTCTGTCTCTAATCTTAGGACATTGTGTTCTCCACCCATCTGTTTCAGGGTTCTGCCTACACAGCAGAGATGGGGAAAAAAAAGTTTTATATCCTACTTCTTTTGTTGGGCAGAGTAACTTCCAAATTGAATATGAACTAACTGCAGAACCCCTACCACTTGGGAATGTGGAGGTCTTGACATTTCAGTTGTAACACAGTGACACCCGCCCCTAAATCCATCAACTCAGTTCATCTCCAATAGACAACCGCATACTCAATGTCATGAAACTGAACAGGGAACATTTGTGGTAGCAAAACAGAATTTATGAAGCTACTACATTTGGAAAGTCAGATGAAGTCAAATATCATGGAAAGTTTTATTTTTTTTTATTTTATTTTTTTCAGCTGGTTACTTTCTTTTATTCAGAATAGGCTTTAGGAGGACATAGAATGTTTTAGAAATAGTAGAAGGTTGGGATCTTAGTACCTATTTTTAACATGAATTTATAACCACCTCACGGTTCCCATTCTGGGTTGATATATATATATATATATATATATATGTCATGTTTTGAAATCCATACACATATTTGCTTTGTCACCTTTCTGTTATTAGCAGTAGGACTTTTTTTTTAACTTTCCAGTAATTAATGAGTAATACTAAAGGAATCCAAAATTACTTTTGTATTACTCATTAAAAAAATACTATCATAGGGCTTCCCTGGTGGCGCAGTGGTTGGGAGTCCGCCTGCCGATGCAGGGGACACAGGTTCGTGCCCCGGTCCAGGAAGATCCCACATGCCGTGGAGCGGCTGGGCCCGTGAGCCATGGCCGCTGAGCCTGCGCGTCCGGAGCCTGTGCTCCGCAACGGGAGAGGCCACAACAGTGAGAGGCCCATGTACCGCAAAAAAAAAAAAAAAAAATACTATCATAGACCTAGTTCTCATTGCTATTCAATTTGAAATCAAAGACAATATTGAAATACAGCTCTTTGAGGTCTTATTAAATGGTAAATCAGTTCAGCCAAGGAACTTATCATTCTGATTACAAGATTATTTTTCTAGTGATAGATATTAACACTGAGGTTAACAGTCTTGATGATAGAGAATATGTTTTAACAATTCCAAGTAGATATGAACACTGATCTGTGTGTGGTCACATAGCTAAACATTTCAGGATAGACTGGGATTCATATGTTAGTCTCTGAAAAATCCAACAATGTTTGCTTTTTAGCTCCGTCACATCCTCTTGAAATAGACATACATTGCTTATATCCATTCTTTTTTAGATTTCCTTCCCATTTAGATCACCACAGAGCATTGAGTAGAGTTCCCTGTGCTATACAGTAGGTTCTCATTAGTTATCTATTTTATATGCAGTAGTGTATATATATCAATCCCTATCTCCCAACTCATCCTACCCGCCCTTCCCCCCTTGGTAACCATAAGTTTGTTCTGTACCTCTGTGACTCAAAGAATCATGAAGAGTTTTAAATGAAGGGCTGTATAAAGACTGAATAAAGGAACAAAGAAAGGCCACTTCATGAAAATAGTGACATCAAGACAGTGATATTTCTCATGATAGAGAATAAGATATATCTTATTTTTACTTTTATATTGAGACTCTTAAGTGGGATGCAAGTATTGTCATTATGTACATTAGTTTGCTTAAAAACATACCATGTGCTTCAAAAATTTAAATAGGTTTTTCTTAAATGTTAAGTTGGAATTTTTCATTAAAAGATGTGACCTTTTTTATAATCAACAAAAAAACTTTATTTTTTTCAGGTTGTTTTAATACTAAAAATAAATTGCTGCTGAGCACCCATGCATTTATACCAGAGCAGTATCCACAGTAGTTATTGCTGGAGGACAGCCATACCTTCTGAAAGCATAAAACTTGGCCGGAATTTACCCTTGGAAATTGAAAACTCATAGTGGCATGTGTTACGTTTGATAACAGTGTTACTTGGCAGAACAAATTAATGATGTTCAGTCAACATCAAAAAGGCACATTGGAACATATCAAAGTTATTTTGACACAATGGAAATGTGGTATATATAAAAAAAGATCCATCTGCATTTAATTTTATCCAAGTTTGATCATCTTTAGACAAATGTGACATCTGTAATTTTAATGAGGTGTCCTTAGCATTTAATTATCAGTTATTCATTGCAATGTTTTGGCTATCATGACACTTTATTATTTTTTCTATCATTTTTTTTTCTTTGCTATTACTGGGTTCTCTGTATGATGTAGGATACCCCTATTTCAAAGAAAAATGACCAGTAGGATCTTAAAACTGTAAAACATTAAATAAATTATATATATATAAATTGCATTACTCTGATATTATAAAATTTTCACCTATCTTGTTCACAGTGGTTATTTTGTCATTAGTATGCCTTGCCTTTAAACAATGTTAATACTGTCTCACAAATGTTTAAATTACTACACAGAAATGACTAGTTCATAATAGTTTCTTCCTCTTTAGTTTTATGTATAAAAAATTGTTACTTCACTGTTCTAGATATAAAAACCTCATGACAGTTTGAATACATAAACAAGAATGACTTTCATGGATATTTTCCTTTGAAAAATAGCAATGTACTGAAATACAATGCCAATTTCAAAATTTTGTCTTGAAATGTTTAAAGGCTCAATATTAGAGCAGTTGCTCTCATTTATGATTTGGGAAAATATAAATGCTACCAAATGTACCATAATGTCAATATGAATGGACTTTTCTGACACTGTAGAAGGTACTGTGGTATGCCACCCAGATCTTCTCTTTAGGGCTGAAGCATTCACCCTGCAGATGCAAGGCCTTCTGCCTGTTGAACAAGGAGGCTCAACCTCCTTGCCACAATTTCAAATACCCCTGAAAGACTACAGCTTCAGACCTCCACTGGGGTCTGGTAAGGCCTGTGCTAAAAATACAACCCTTTTCAAACTCCCCCTCTGCCCAGCCCCACTTCCCTGACTCTCTTACAGGAATTACTGGTATTTCCTAATATAGCTACACCATGTAAATGTCTATCTTGGAATCTATTTCCTGGGGAAAATGACCTATGAAAATTAGTGCTGGAAAACAGGCACTAAAACGAGATTTTAGAACTATACCATCCACTGTCCAGATACCATCCATCACTGGTGTTAGATAAAACAAAGTCTCTGGCATGTGATTTTCTCCACTGGTGAATTAGAATAGGATATCATGGAAGAGAATGCTCTGGTGAGTACACTGTCTCAGACATTCCTAGAGTTTCAGGGAAGTGGCAATTATAATTACTATAGAACCAAATGGCTCTTGCTGGATGCTATTGATGCATCAGAGAAAAATATAAAAAGAACAGTAGAGGATGATTATTTACTAATTCAAGGCAAAGTATGAAAGATAGAAGATCTCGCTGGTAAAATAGAAAAGTATCGTATCTACTGCATCCTACAGGTAGTGAAGACTGAGGATCAGACCCAGAACTTAAGAGTAGAAAAGCTCTCAAGAGGACTGAATTCTCACCTCCAGCAAATCTACTATGCCAAGGTCAGATTCATTATTGAGAAGGAGTGGGAATCTAAAATTATTAAGTTTGGAAAAATCTTTATTTACAGACAAAAAGCCCCACTTGCTCCAGAGCCCTTTGGTCCTGCAGAAGTGGCTCATTGCTCTTTGCCAATGGCTGGGGCGCCTCCTACTGCTGGAACATAAAGTTAGAATTTATTTATATGGGGGCATTATTCATGATGCCATATTTAAATTCCTAGCAAGAGGGCTTCCCTGGTGGCGCAGTGGTTGAGAGTCCGCCTGCCAATGCAGGAGACACGGGTTCGTGCCCCGGTCCGGGAAGATTCCACGTGCCGCGGAGCGGCTGGGCCCGTGAGCCATGGCTGCTGAGCCTGCGCGTCCGGAGCCTGTGCTCCGCAACGGGAGAGGCCACAACAGCGAGAGGCCTGCGTACCGCAAACAAACAAACTAAATAAATAATTAATTAATTCCTAGCAAGGACCTTCAGATACAGATGCTAACATTCTATTAGGATAGCTCTTAGAATCATGGAAAAAGCAAAGGCTCATACTTGGTGAAACAAAAATGCTATGAAAAATTCTGGAAGAGTTCAAAAGGCTCAGAGATTAGACATGCTACAGTAGGTACACTATGCAAAGTCAAAAAAGTCAAAAAATCCACAAGATAACTGTTTCACAGAGAAAACATGGAGGACCCTCTGTTTAGCAAAGTGCTAAGAAATGTCTTTGTGAGAAAAGCACCAGCATTATTACAGTGGTGGCTGTCTTCTGTAGGACAAGGATAACAGTAGGATTTGCTGTTACAGAAATGAGTTCCCTGAGAGCAGTGGGGATGATATCATCTCCCAAAGAGTAAAGGCCATATGGTGTTACTTAACCATCAGAGACAAAGTTGGAGCAATGATCCTAATAAGCAGCAAGGTTGAACTGGCAGTCAGGGTGGCCCGACTCATAATGCCTTGGAAATGGTTAATAGAATACAGTGTCCCTAGGGAAAGGTAGGGTACTGCTCCATCAACACAAACAGAGGAATGAAGGATGGATGATCAGGAGACTAAGAGTGGCTACCACAGTACAACTCACAATCCCTTGCAGAGGATCCAGACCTGAGCCAATTTGCAGATCCAGAACCCCTTGATTAAAGGACTGGTCAGGTCCCCAGGAGGAAGGACTCTGTCCTACTACACAAAGGGTATGTAGCAAAATTTTCTCCAGCACTTTACCAAAGGAACCTATGTCCATTTACTAAAGTAACTTCACACTGAGGACAAGGGAAGAGGTAGCTTTTTTAATGACTCTTGGACACAGTGCTTGAGTTGAGAACTATACCCAGAAAACTGAAGTATCAACATGTCCACTCCCTGTCCCCACCACTGTTATAATGAGAGAATGTGGAAGCCAGGCAGTAACTATGTCCTGGCCTGGGTCAGAGGCCAGGACACAGTTGCCAACTAGGTCTACAAACATATTTTACAGTAATTTCCTTGGTCCCTAAATGTACAATGGGAATGGATGCACAGTAGAGTTGTCAGAATTCCCACATTGGTTCCATGGTTTGTGAGGCAGGAGCTTTATAGTGGGGAGAGCCAGATGGGAGCCTCTGAAGCTAACCCCACTTCCAGCCAAGATTAAATTAAGTACCTAGATTGTATCTCAAGAAGAACTAGCTAACTATATACAATAGCCAGGACATGGAAGCAACCTAAGTGTCCATCGACAGATGAATGGATAAAGAAGATGTGGCACATATATACAATGCAATATTACTCAGCCATAAAAAAAATGAAATTGAGGTATTTGTAGTGAGGTGGATGGACCTAAAGTCTGTCATACAGAGTGAAGTAAGTCAGAAAGAGAAAAACAAATACCGTATGCTAACACATATATATGGAATCAAAAAAAATGGTCATGAAGAACCTAGGGGCAGGATGGGAATAAAGACACAGACCTACTAGAGAATGGACTTGAGGACACGGGGAGGGGGAAGGGTAAGCTGGGACGAAGTGAGAGAGTGGCATAGACATATATACACTACCAAATGTAAAACCAATAGCTCGTGAGAAGCAGCCACATAGCACAGGGAGATCAGCTCGGTGCTTTGTGACCACCTAGAGGCGTGGGATAGGGAGGGTGGGAGGGAGGGAGACGCAAGAGGGAAGAGATATGGGGATATATGTATATGTATAGCTGATTCACTTTGTTATAAAGCAGAAACTAACACACCATTGTAAAGCAATTATACTCCAATAAAGATGTTAAAAAAAAAAAAAAACAGAAGAAGAACTAGCTAAGTATTTAAAAGATAGAGGGCTGATGGTCCCATCATATCCTCATTTACTTTCCATGCTGTTCCTTACACAAACCAAACAGGATTGAAGGATAACAATGGACTATTGCAAACTCAATAAGGCAGTAACCCCAACTGCAGTTCCTGAGCCTGATGTGCTATTTTTGCTAGATCAACAGACCTGAAGTAAACTACCATGAATTTGAAGAATGTATTTTTTTCCTAAATCTATCAAGAAACAGATTACATTCACATGGGACTGACTACAGTATATATTTCAAGTTTCCCCCCAGGCTAGCTTTACACTCCTGCATTCTATTATATTGTCTGAAGTACTCTGCAACGTTTAGATCATCTTCACAATATTATATTAGTCCATACGTCAATGACAACATGTTAATCAAACAAGATTACTGGTTCATCCGTTTGGTTAATCAAATGAAATGAAAGCATGTTAATCAAACCAAAATATACTTTTGTCCTAAATATGTTGGAGGCCTTCATAAAGTATATATACTCTAGAAGATTAATATCAGTGATATTTTTATATGTCTTATGGTCTGGGGCATTCCAGGACATGTCCTTTACAAAGGACAGATTATTAGTTTTTTTGAGTCTATTACAATTTATTAACAGATAAATATTCATTTGAAATGTACTTCTATTAATCTTGAACTTCACAAAGTTAGAAAAATATCAAAATAATTAAAGGACATTATTATATCACATATCCCACAGCTAAGGAAACACAAGCTGACTGGACTCTTCAGGATCTAGAGGCAAGATTTGGGAGTTTTGCTCCAAATCCACTAAGTACATGTACTGGATTACACAAAAGGCTGCCAGCACTGAGTGGGACCAAGGAGAGAATAGAGCTTTACAGCAGGCCCAGTTTTCAGTGCAAGCATCTCTGCCTCTTGGACCATATGATCCAGCATACCCTGTGGCTTTAGAAGTATGTACGGTGGGAAAAGATGCAATGTAGAGAATTCTCCAGCAGTAAAATTACAACACAGATTCCTAGACTCCTTGATCAAGGCCATGCCATCTGCAGCAGAGAGTTAAGTATCATTTGAAAAGTGACCTGCATTGTCCTTCTGGGCCTTGGTGGAGATATGGCAAAGGACCGTGCAGCCAGAATACCTCATAATGAGTTGCATTCCGTCCTAATGTAGGGTGGACCCAACAATAACACCTTGTAAGATTACATGGAACATGTGGGATGGGGCATGAGCAGGTACAGAAGGCACAAGGGTCTGGTTCACTAACAACTGAAGCAGATTTTGGTCTCTCTCATCTCAGAACTATGACTATGTCAGGGGGGTCCCTTAAAACTAGATGATGGAGGCAAAAAACAAAAAAAAGTCAACCTGGGATCATAGATACATCAGCTCAGTATGTGAATTTGAAAAACTGCTAATGCAGGTTATCTTCACCCAGGGAAAGATAGTGAAAGTCAGCCATAGGGGAGAGTCCTTGGAATGGTCAGAGCTTTGGACAGGGTAGACCATTCACTTCATACAGGGAAAATGGCCTGAAATAAGAATATTTGTAATCTCATAGGCAGCAGTGAATGACTTGGCTATCAGGTCAGGGACATGGAAAGATAAAGGCTGGAAAACTAGGAGGGCTGGGGAAAATGTATATATAGATCTATGGGAACTTCTTTGTATTGTATGTGAAAGGCCACCCAAGAGCATGCACCAAAGAAATGGCACCAACAACATAGAATGAGTCAGTCATTTGGTATCTGCCAGCCTCTGTCATTGGCCATCACAGGGCTCTGGACTTGTGAACAGTAACATGGGGTCCCATTCACTAAGGCTGATTTAGCTACTACCCATATTGAATGCCTAAATTTTCAGCAACAGAGATCAAATCTCAGATTCCAAAATACAGTAGGGCATTAGTAACTATTTAACAACTGGTTATCAAAGAAAAAAAAGCCCTCATCTCTGTGGTGTAATATTTTCAGCATGGTGAACCTGAAGTTACCAATAGGACATTACTGAACTTAGAGACTTGAAGAGATGGGCACAGTCACCAGTTGAGACACAACTCAAGCCAACTCTAGCACAGCACAACACTGCCATTATTGCACCATCCTTCCAAGAGACCAACAGGAACATGGTAGCAAGTTGATTACACTGGAAACTTTTCATCCGGAAATAGACAGTGAATCATCTTGACTGAGATCAATAATTATGTATATATTCCATCATTGGCTGCTTCTCCTACCCACAAGGCTTCAGTGAGCACTAATATCTATGTAAAGGTCAACAGAACGTTTGCTCCCCTGATATGAGATCCATATAACATCATACTGAATATTAAAGAACCTCTTCCCAGCAGAGGAAAATGGCTGTGGGAACATGATCATGGGATAGAGTGATTCTATAACATACCATACAGAAGCTGCTGGCCTGATAGAACAATTAAATGGATTTTTAAAGGTGCAGCTAGCTGCTTAGAAATGATCATCTTGAGCATATAAGGTGTCATCGTCCAGGATCCAGCATATACCACAAATCAATTACAGTTATATTTCTTTACCAGGTTAAATACATGGAATCAAGAAGGTAGATGTAGAAGAGATCATGGTTTTTAAGAATCCTGGTTTCCTTTCTTTGGAAGTTAGTGCTTCCAGTTCCTGAAATTCTAGGTTCTGCAATTCTAGATGTCTTATTCTCATAAAAAGTAAATACTTCTCCAAGGGGACTAAGCAAGAGCCCCACTGAATTGCCACCTCTCATTCCCCAGCTGCACAGATGATTGTCTGCTGAGCTCAGAGCTGAATTGCCCTCAGAGGAAGGTCTCTGCCTCACCCAAGGTTACACCTTCTTTTCAGGGACAGCTGCACTGAAAGTTCTGACAACCTTACCTCAGTTTTGGACATCTCTGAAGGACTATCCCAGATCCAGAGTTTCACTTGTGCCAGATGAAGCCTCTGCTTCAACTGCTTCAACTGTCACAGTTCAACTCCTCCCCCTGCCCAGTCCTGCTCCCCTCACTCGCTCACAGATAAGAGGGTCCCACAAGTCCCTCTCATCCAACTACTTGCTTGATAATCTCCATTTTAACGTCTACTTCTGGCGAAACCCAAACTATGATGATACCACTGATCTCAATCTCATCTTCAAAGACTTGTCCCAAATTCTCTACCTTTTATTTTTCAGCCGACTTCATACCAAAGTTCTAAGACTTTTTTTTTCTTTCTTACTCTTACATCTTTAAAAAAAAATACCTGAAATATTGCTCGTGAAATCTGGCATTCAATTTTCAGAGTACATTTATATTTTCTAAAAATGAGCATTTCATCAGGCTCAAGTATCCACCTCTGAATGAAATTACTCCATTCCCCTACCGCCTTATCATAGATAGAACACAGTCTGACTTCTCAGTAGCTCTGAGTGTTGTGAAGGGAAAACAACCAAAAAACTACTGTTCAATTTAAACAAAACCACCGACCTTTTAGCCAAGTCCCACATGTCATCTCTTGGTCTAAAATTGCATCACTATAAATAGCAGTTTCCTTGTGCCTCTAAAATAGCTACCAAGATTAATGTACAGGTTTTCTTATAATTTTAACAAATGTAGAGGTGGTGAGGCCTTCTCTTTTCAACTGTGAAAAAGGTTTTTGTGAATTATAAAGCCTATTATTTGACTTTTGAACACATCATTAAATCTTTGTGTACTTTTAGAACTTGCTGGAAAAAAAGACTACTCACTTTTCAAACCCATTCAGGGTATAAGTACTGCTAAAATAAATAGGGTGTTAAAATAAAACTCTTAACTAGGCCATTATATTGGTGAGATAAACAGTACTGCCAGGTAAAATTTCTCATGTTAAATTGGTCTTTATTTCCCAAACCTCTTACTTTTCTTTCTTAAAGCTGTCTAGCACCATGAAAATTCACAGATCTCAGGTACCGGTTTTGTTTTTCCTTTCTTTTTATCCCCCTCGTTTCAAAAAGATCACTTCCAGAGCGAAGAAGCAATGTTCTAGTTGGCTCCTAAACCATGTATTTTCAAGTAATTGGGAAAACTAGAATTGGGTCACAAGACAATTTTTTCTCTGTATCTATTAAAAGTGTACGGGTAAGAAATTAGTCACAGAATCCAAGGTGCTTCTTGATACACCAATACGTGGTGTATGAGCAAGTCTACTAAAGCAAGCAGTCAGGTTCACTGCAAATGGTACATCACAGGACCCGTATCTTGAAACAGCCTCTATCTCCATAACTCAACTTTCTTCCCAATTTGTCCTTAATGTCCCTCAATTCTAATGATCAGCAAAGCCTAAAGTCAATTACAGAATTCATCTCCCATTTTTTCTCTAGTACTGCATACGATTCTCACCACAGATGTAACTGCTATGTCATTTTTTAAAAGACATGGAAATAACTCGAGTGTAGAGTAGATTAATGATACTGTAATTGGCCTTAACATAAAATCAACATCCAGTGCATGCAGGATTGAAGAGAGGAAACATTGTTTAAATTTTAAGAGAAACAAGCTTGTAATTTGTAACAGGACATCCAATGAAATACATCATTTAATGTGTCTTTAGGGAAATTACATTCAGGAAAATAGAAATACTTTACTTCCTATTTCTCTTTCCATTTCTCCTCTCTCTTCCTCTCTTTCTTGCTGCCTGTGGGTATAGTATTTCTTTTAGGACCTCAAACACAGCACTACATGAGTCCCGTAGAAAGCTTTCAATAGGGAATCAATGAGTAATTGAATTTAAAATTGATTGAATTTAAAACACATTACAGCAATAAATCTGTATCAGCAGAAAGGCAAATCTATTTCCCAAACAAGATCAAAGAAGCACACCAACTGCATTACGTGACTTCACTGAAGACTGAAGCTTCTAAAAGGCTCACAGAGTAAGATACAAAAATACCTCTAGTAACTTCGGTAGAACTCTTTAGGAACTACAAGATCTTTGAACAAGACAAGGTAAATTTGAAGAAAATTTTTATTTGCTCTTATAATAAATTCCAGTTAAATAATTATCTCACACCACATAAGCAGAATATAATTCTCATATTTAAAAAAATAAACTGATATTGCAAGATTGTGTTTCAAAATATATAGTTGCTGATATTAAGCCTGGCCAACTCACAAGCTTCAAAGATCTGACTTAACTCAGAACTCACTGTCCAACAGTCCCCAGAATCTATGGCAGATTGAGTGGAGCCAGTAAAGTGAGAAATGAACAGGCCTGAAGCATTTAAAAATGAAAGTGACAAGTTACACCGAACTGAGCAGTTTAATAGCTTTCTTATAGTGCATGACAGTGGGAAGTATCTTTTACTCAAGATTCAGTACAGTCAACTAGGAATTTAAAACCCTGGTATGGCTTCATGGGATGAATGAATTCCACTCGACTTTCAGTTCACTAAGAGAGCAAATCACCTCTCCTCTACTTGCTCTGTGTATCTGCTTTATAAACGGGTGATAATCTCATCTCCCCTTGCATCTCAGCAGATGATGTGAGGTTTAAGTGAAGATTTTAAGGGGAAAATTCCTATAAATAATGACAAAATGTTGTAATCGTCCTCAAGTGAATTTAACCTTTATACATCATTAAAGCATCTGTAGCGCTCTTTGGAATCTACCACAGGCTCATCATAACCGGATGTTATTGTTTATTTTTGCCTGCCTTTTTCTTACTTTATACCTGATGAGATTCTGAATAACATGAGAGACTTCTAACTAAAGACTCAGTCCTCAGCTTCACACAGTTTACCTCCTTCCTCAACACTTTACCAGGAAAAAAGAAAAAGACACATGGGAACTACTTGTAACTACAAGATGGATTGATTGATTCATTTCTTTAACCACTAGACACTTAATATCTGTAATTCCTCAAGCCTTCTTTCAGACATTAGAAATACAAAGATGAATATGGTATAGTTTCCTCATGCTAAGATCTCACAATCTGTAGCCTAAAGATCCCTAAGAGGTTGGACTCTTCCTGACTCCTGGGGAATAATCATCACCAGCCTCCCACTCAGAGCCACTCAGTCTGGGAAACATCAGCTGTAACAACAGGCCTAGGACTATACCTTATGAGGCACTTCTGGCTTTTTGTGAAAGCAGTTTGTCCCCAAATCACAACCCCATTCCCTGACCTTTGCCTTTTTCCAGTCAAATTCTCATAGCCTCTGCACAGTAGGATTCACTACAGCCCAGTTCTCTAGTGAGGTGTTTAAGAGCCCCTACTGCATGGCTATACTCTCTGGATTCAAATCTTGGTTCTTTCATTTACCGGCTATATACACTGAGGCAAGTATGGAAGAATTCTATGACTCATTTTCCTCATCTGTAAAATAGTGGTAATAATAGTACCTAGGGTGTTAGGAGGCAAATGAATTAATATCCATAAAGCATATAGAATGGCATGTGGCACATGGTAAGGACTCAGTGTCTACTAAGCATCATCGTTATCATCACTACTGTGTGCCGTGGATAAACGTACAGGTGGTCAGTAGCACAATGCTTAATACTGAAGGGTCTACTCCCAAAAGCCCAATGGCCCAATCAATTTGAATATTCCCTCAACATCCTTTCTGTGTAAGAATAAGCTAGGCCAAGAATGGCTAACTTGATATTATAGAATGGAACTTCATTATTCATTGACTTTCCCTAGGACCCAGAAAATTTGATCTTGCAGCAAAAAGAGACACAGTCTCTAGATCTCTCTTCTAAACTGAATGGTACTTGCACTTACCCAGGGCCAGTGTGCACAATAGTAATGCCTTTGCATAGAAACTATACAGAGTCAAAATATCCTCTCATAAATCTGGTCCACCTCCAGCATTCCTCCACAGTAAATGGTGACTCTAACCCCTACAGTTACATAAGCCAGAAACCTTGCATTCACCCTTTATCACTCCTTCTTAGAACTTCATTTTCAACATCTATCTAATCAATCATGGATCCCATTGGACTTTGTTTTTGAGCTATCTCTGGATCCTATCCCTGTTTTTCCATTTTCATTCCCAGTCATCGTGATCCTTTACCTGAACTATAGTAAATTAAGCCATGGTCACTTTAATTCCTCCTTAATTCCCACAGCCACCAGAATAATGTACTGAAAACACAAATGTGAATATGTCTCCCCTCTGTCTTATTAAAAAAATGACTTTCATGGTCGCTTGAATGAAATACAAGATCATTGTCGTGACCTACAAGGCCCTCCAGGATCTATAGATGAAGTCAACCCAGGTCAAGGAACATCTTCCCCAACTGCTCTCACAGACTGGACTTTTTCAAATCCCCTAGGCAACTGAGCTTTCATCACTTTCACAATCGTGATCCTCTCCGTCTAGAGAGCTCCCTAACCCACACATTGTCTCTATTCTTTTGACCTACTAACACCTATTTCTCCCTCAACTATCCACTCTAGATCACTTTCTCAATGAGATCACACTAGGTCAGCTCATCTTTTAGAAATCAGTCATCTGCTTCCTGACACTTAACGCTGATATAATTGTTATTAACTGTACATTTATAGTAGTCCCCCCACTTGTCTGTATTCCAGAACCCCTGGTTCCAGTAGATACACGAAACCATGGATAGTACCAAAGCCTATATATATTATTTCCTATTCATACATACCTATGATTAAGTTTAACTTATAAATTAGGCACAGCATGAGAATATCCAAATTGTCAGCCAGCATCACTGCATGTTGGGGCCATTATTAAGTAAAATAAGGGTTACTTGAAACATAAGCACTGCAATACCCCAAACAGTTGATGTGGTAACTAAGAAGGCTGCTAAGTGACTAATGGGCAGAATATGCAGGACAAAGGATGACTGACATCCAGGGCAGGATGGAACGGGACATTGAGAGATTTCATCACGCTACTCAGGATGGCACATAACTTCAAATTTATGAATTATTTCTGGAATTTCCCATTTTCAGATCATACCTGACCACGGGTAACTGAAGTCACAGAAAGTGAAACCTCAGATAAGGCTGGGACTATTGGATTAACATGTTTCCCCAAGTTTAATATAAGTTCCATGTTGGAGAGGGGCCTTGTATCATCTATGCATAGTTGATCCTCACAGAGACTCAATATGTTTTTTTTTTTTTTTTTTTTTTTGGTACGTGGGCCTCTCACTGTTGTGGCCTCTCTCGTTGCGGAGCACAGGCTCTGGATGCACAGGCTCAGCGGCCATGGCTCACGGGCCCAGCTGCTCTGCAGCATGTGGGATCTTCCCAGACCGGGGCACGAACCCGTGTCCCCTGCATCGGCAGGCGGACTCTCAACCACTGCGCCACCAGGGAAGCCCTCAATATGGTTTTTGATCCACAAATAGTTAGTTCATGAGTTAATTGTGACTCCACAGAGTTACCTAAGGCCAATTAATGTTTCAGAGAGCTCTGATTTACTAAAATCTTGATTCTTAATTCCACGTTTAATTTCAGAATAAGACAGAACCAACCTCAGTACCTAATGTCTCACTGTTCTTTTATTGACAGCAAATTCAGGTCTTGGTACTGGAAGTTTGCCCAACTCTTCACAAGAGAGCAAGGATAGGTACTTTATTCACATGCTAAAAAAAAAAAATGAACATCATGTTTCTTAAAATCAAAGCTATAAATGTTACCTCCATCTTTGGGAGCTTCCATTTTGCCTGAAATGGAAGGAGCAAATTTAAGAACCAGTTTAAAGGCCTTCAACCGTGTGGAGTATGAGAAATTTAAAACTATCCTTATATTTTCTAGGAAAACACATGTTTTAACTATGAAGAGAAATTTGGAACGTATTTCTACCTTTATATGAGAGTGTATTTAAACCTTATATCAAGGCATTCTCTTTGCACTTTACATTTGCCTATGGCAATGCATCTTGCAGGATGATTTCTCTGCAAGAAATCTTTAATAAAAAAATTTACCCCCATACTCTTCCAAATATAAATTATTAAAAGCAAATATACCCTTGGTGTATAAATTTCAAAAATCATTAATGAATTTAAAAAGAAAAAATCATTTAGTCTATTTCAAGAAAAACACTTCATCTGTGTTTTCCACTTATATTTTTGGCCACTCCTTTTCAGCTTTCTTCAAAAATACTCCTTTTTCCAAGAGCAACTTAAACATTTATGTTCTCTTAGATTCTGACTTGGCAATCCTGGTAAATTTCATTTTTATTTACCAAATATCTGCTTTCCATTCTGGGAGAGGATTATACTTCTCGACCCCTCAGAAGTCACAACTTGTGACTTGCTTTGATCATGGAAACGTGAGCAGAAGTTTTATGTGTTACAGGCAGAAGTGGTAAGGGTCCATCCAAGCTTCATCCCATTCTCTTTTCCCTCTGCATAATGATGAATGAGGTTCCATATACAAGTTGTTCAGCAGGGCTGTATCCCAAAGATTTTTTAAAGTCAAATCCCAACCACCATAGATATGTAACAAAACAGAGAAGTAAAGCTGTGTTACTGTGCATCATTGAGGTTTGAGGGTGTTGTGCTAGAGCATAAGCACATCCACAAGGACTGATAGAGCTATCCTATTTCCTCACTCTATTCCTACTCTCTAGCTCTGTACTCACAGCTTTAGCTGCCACCTATATGTTAATTACTTCCTCCCCCAAAATCTTTTTCGCCACCAGGAACAATCACCTAATCCCTATATGCATTTTCCACATGCCTCCTGAACAATTTTATCTGGCTGCTCTTCAGGCAATTGATAATCATAACCAAAACTAAATTTGTCATTTTTCTTTCAAAAACGTCACCTCCTTTCCCTTCCTCCAATACTACTCACCTGTGAGACTCATCCTCAACTGCTGTCTTCCTCAGCCCCACTCCATATCCACTTGATGGCCAAGTTTTGTCAGTTCTGCAACCCAAAAAGAATTTATTCCATTCTCTTCATCTCCTTGCCAGAGCTCTGGTTTAGACCCTCATCATTCATTTCCTACGATTTTAAGACAACCCAGATGGTCTCCGTCCCAATGTTGCACGATCTCAATTTATTCTCCAGATTTTCACCAGCACGGTCTTTCTGAAATTCAAATGTGATTTTATCACTTCACTGCCTGGAATCTACCAGTGGTAGCCCAAGCATTCTGTACAATGTCCAAACCCTTCACAGAGCATTTGATGTAAGTCAGTATCTGACTCTGAGCCACCTTTTTATTTTTATCCACAGATGCACCACCACATTCATCTTACCAATTTGCCAAACCTCTTCCAGACGCACCATATTCTTTTAAACCTCTGTTACTTTTCATGTTTTGTCTATTAATGTTGCTTTCCTCCCAACACCTGAATGGCTAACTCTCCTCATCTCTCTGAGCAAAAATCACAACTCCGGACATCACCAAAAGCAGGAAGCAGATACAAACGAGTCCTCATGGACCCTATTCAATGCATGCATATCATATAAGAAAAATATATAGACAAAGGGATGCAAATAAACCAAAGGCTAATAGGTCATGAAAACAGATGAAGTGAGGGTCTTTAAAAGGAAAGATTAATTAAAAGTATTCAGTAAAGAAATTCAATTGGGTACAAATGAAAAATGTTCTATTGGATTTAGCTATTACCTGGTACAGAAGCCAGTTTGCAGGAGGTTAAAAAGTAAATGGAAGGTGAGACTTGGAAACACAAAGTGCAAACAATTCTCCTAACAAAGTGTAGAGCCTTCAGGACAGAGAGACATGGTTCAAGGGCTAGAGGGGATACAATAGGAGGAGAGAAATTTCCTCAGTTTAGGATATCGGAGTTTGGAGACACATTAGTCAGAGCTGCTAGTGGGAAATTAGAGTCAAAGGCAACTCTTTTTAAGGGAGTTCGGGTCTCAGACAGTGGAATGTTAGCTAACAATGGACTTGCTGAGAAACAGATACTGCTTTGCCTGTAGAAGAGGAGGAATACAGGAGGGAACTTTATGTTTCAGTCATGTCCAGGTTAAAGTGAGAGCAGCACTACTAAGTAGAAACAGCCTACAGATTTGAAGGTATTGGTGGGATGGTAGATGAAAGGTCACAGTTGACCTTTTGTAAACCACATCCATTGATTTCCTAAGAAAACCAAGACCAAGAAATGATTGGATTGTTCTCAGAGTGATGAAGCAGACTTGGATTTATCATATTCCAGCCTGTTTTCAAAACAGTATTTTTAATATGATTTTACCAAGAATCCTTGACAAAATCATTTGACAACATAAAATGAATTGTCTGTCTTTAAAAGACAGAATGATATAGGAATTCATATTTGCATGATGTGCAGAGCTGGACAATGTACAAACCATGCAGATATATATATAAAGCAACCAAGAGCCACAATAAATCCTTGAAAGAAACAGAATCAGAGAGAGGTACCACGAGGCAACATCATTTGTTTAAAGTGTTATTTTTTGCTGAAAAACAGCCATATTTGGGGATGTAGAATGAGCTTTCCTTACTGGAGTCACCTAATTCCTTTGAAATTCATTTTCCCTTTGCTAAGCTGACCTAACAAACCAGGATCCCATGCCAATACATATAGATGTGTTGAAGATTAGTTAGACATTGCTTATAAAGCACATGGTCAACCTAGCAAAAATTATTCTATAGGTATAAATTATGAATCTATGTACAAACACAGAAAAATCAAATAAAATGCCAGCTATAGCGCTTCCCTGGTGGCGCAGTGGTTGAGAGTCCACCTGCCGATGCAGGGGACACAGGTTCGTGACCCGGTCCAGGAAGATCCCACATGCCGTGGAGCGGCTGGGCCTGTGAGCCATGGCCGCTGAGCCTGCGCATCCGGAGCCTGTGCTCCACAACGGGAGAGGCCATAACAGTGAGAGGCCCGCGTACAGCAAAAAAAAAAAAAAAAAAAATGCTAGCTATAATATACTGCTTTGGGGGAATATTATTTCTAAGAGCTCAGGATCGTTTCTAATTAAAACTATCTTTCCTTAAACCAAGCTTCTAGAGATTCTACAGGTTCCTTTTGCCTAAGAAACATTTAAAGCTCCGTGTTAGCAAAACACCTCTGACCTTGGACTTTCAGATTGGAGCACGCTTTGTTACAAGTACTTAGGTTTGGTGTTATAATGTCTTTGAGATATTTTATTGTATTGAATTTCTCTACACAGTTTGGACTTATTCTTAGAGATGTAATAAAAATTTATGTGGATAGCTGCACAGTCCATTGCTCTTAAAACACTTCTGCATATACTGTCATTAAAAACTACACGGGGATGTGTTTACAACATCAAAAATTCACACGAATGTTCAAAAGATTTCCACAATCAGGTGTCTCACAACATTCTTGTAGCATTTTCTTTTCCCTTTTAGTCACTGATTTATATTAGAAAAACATACATGTTTCTGCCATTAGGGGGAAAAAAGTACAACATCTTTTTTAATGCTCTGATTAATGTTGAGATACTTCAAACATTGCAAAAATGAACTTCTTCTGATGTTTTAACGTCTAGTTTTCATAGCCCTTTACCAGTCTGATTTTTCCTTTACTCATGCTACATCACTTTAATTTATTCTTGTTACTTGGCCCCAGAAACAGACGGAACAGCCTTAGGCTTGCAGGAGCCATTTGACCAATTGCTAGTTGGCAGAGAGGGGAAACACTTACACACAGCTCTCTGGCAGCCTGTGTGAAATGCATCAGCTCCATCTAGGATGGTGGGTAAGTGCCCACATCAAAAAAAAAATTACACCATTACAACTGATACTAATAAGTCTCAGAGGAATTTAACTTGAATGGGAAAGTTCCAGTTCATTATCTTTTATCACTTACAGTCACAACACCGTGCTAAGTTATTTTTGTTAATATCTTCAGCCAAGCCATCACACAATGCCTTTTATTTTTTGTGAAAATTATTATCTAGTTTTTGCAATAAATAATGCGGGTAGAGACCAGATAGCTAGTTTAAGATGAGCATTTTAATGGTTAGGTCAACTAAGTAGGGCATGTTCAATATCAGAGTCTTTTTTAGACACTTACTCAAGAAAAATAATGGAGAGTATAAAATGGTGCAAAAAAAGTTATCACCTGGTATAAGGAAAGAAGTACTAAAAGTCAGAAAATCATCCCAGATGCAGAATCTACTTGACCATGTTACAGAAAAAACTAAGTTCTAAACCTCTAATTTGCTTTTATATTTTTCGACCCAATTAAAGCACAATCATGATATATAGACACATTCCCTGGAAGGCTAATACTTTGGCACCCAAAGCAATATTCCCCAACAATTTCTACTTGGGATTGAGCAAAGTCTAAAGACTGAGTGGAGGAAAGCCAAAGAACACTGCATATAACAACTACTTATGAATTTTAGAGATTGGAGGCAAATGCCTAAATTATTCATTTAAAACAGGCAAAAAATCTTATCTTCCTATATCAAGATCAATTCAAAACAACTACTTATATAACTTACATAAATTATCAGAATATCGCATTGTATTTTGTAGAGTTAAACACAATTCTTGGTGAAACTTTCTAGTTATGCCTTCTGTATTTGCTTTCTCAGAGAAACCTTTTGTAACTACCCAGTTTAAAGTAGTAGCCCCTCTCCATGGAGAGGTTACTTCATCCTTTCACTAGTTTTTTAAAAATTTTCCTTATCTGAAATGCTATCATCTGCGTGTACTTGTCAACTTGGTTACTTTCTGCTTCTCTCCCCCTAATAACGTCAGCGAATAGGATGTAGACATCTGCTTTACTCATCCCTGCATCCCAGCCCCTAGAACAAGGTTGGCCACACAGAAGATGCTCATGTCATTCCTGAATGAATGAAAACAGTTGGCTACTTTCATATAACTTTCACAGAACATATAACCACGTTTCAGTTAGAATTTTTAACATGTATGCTTTTCAACTGAATTGAAAAACCTTATTTTATCTCCCACCCTACAAAAAAAACTGTCTTAACAATCATAACAATCAAAAGAAAGAGAAAAAGTACAGAAATTTATCACATTATCACCACAGTAAAACATTCCTTCTATGTTTAATCTTTAATGTCTTTGAGTTGACCCATCTCTCTGGGGAACAAGGCACACAATGTCTGCTGTTGCTATGTATTTGGGGATGTGAGTTAGGGTTGGGGACCATTTGAGAGGTTATCTTCTCCAACACTTCACATTCTCTTAAAACTTTAGACCAGGATCACTGGGGGGAGTATTTTCATACCAACACTGACCTGGAACAGTACATAACAGAATGAAGACACTAGTAATTGATGAAACCTTACCTTGATCTCCTCAGGAGCTAGTCAAGTACGTGTCTCTGAATCTGCACTGCAGGGTTTCTTCTCTCTAGAACTTACCTTAGTGACTTTCTTCAGTTTCAGTGAAACAGTACCAGAAATATCTGTCAAATATAAGACAAAAGTCATAAATATAGTAAGGTCAAAAATGAAAGAATATCATGTAGGATGGATATCATTTATGTCAACTTAACATTTAAATGCCCAAATATAATCAGAAGTTTTACCTTCAGGAAAGCCTCTGGGAAGACCTGGGTCTCCTATAAAATTGCTCAGCTTCCTAGGAGAAAGGAAAATGAAAGAATCAAAGAGAGAAGGAAAAGCTGAAATAGAAGCAGTGGTTAGTTAACTGTTGTAGAACCAGTTACAAAGTACACGGGTGGAAATGATTACTGCCTTTGTGAAGGCAATTTCACAGAAGGTCCTGATCCAAAAACCTTCCCATCACCTCAGTACTCCTCATCTGTGGGTTGATATTATTTTCATTTTTTTTACATCTTTATTGGAGTATAATTGCTTTACAATGGTGTGTTAGTTTCTGCTTTATAACAAAGTGAAACAGTTATACATATACATATGTCCCCATATCTCTTCCCTCTTGCGTCTCCCTCCCTCCCACCCCTCTAGGTGGACACAAAGCACCGAGCTGATCTCCCTGTGCTATGTGGCTGCTTCCCACTAGCTATCTATTTTACGTTTGGTAATGTATATATGTCCATGCCACTCTCTCACTTTGTCACATAGCTTAAGTCTCTGTTCCTTGTGTTAACTTTTCTCTCCTCTCTTTCCTTTCTCTAAAGCCAAGCAGTGAAGAAAGTGATAGGGATGCTTTCGGCCTTTTCATTTGTTTTGTTCTCTACAACATGCAGGTCTGTTTTAAAAGGTGACGGATGCAAGAATTTCACTGCAAATAAAAGTTACAATACAATAACAGTATGTATAGCCTTCACCCATTTGCAGAGCTTGAAGCAAAATGCCACCAAATTTTACCTAACCTTTTGCTACTTAAAGTAGATAGTTTCTGCCCCCCACAAACACACAGTTTTTCTTTCCTTCCAAAATCCGGTATTGTGTTTAAACTAACCAGTCTTGAAAATGTAACTTCATGAATGGGATTTAGCTTGTATCTCTATAATAGCAAAGTATTACCAATGTAGCAACTAAGGGTTTGAGGTTTTGAGAATTATTTATGGGGATCCTACCTATAATGTAATATTTTTAAATAGAGAGTTGTACAAAGGAAAGAGATGGGAGAACAGATAGACGGAGACACAGAGACAGAAAGACACAGAGCCAGACACACAGAGAGAATAAATCAGTTCCAATCACGAACGGAAGCTCAAAATAGTTTAATTTTTTCCTTTGGTAACTATAACCTCCTTCCAAAGCTCTCCTGTTTTATTTGTTCTTCCTCTTCCTCCTTTCCCCGCAGCCCAGCCCTCTGGAATCAGAAGCGACCTAACTGCTTACCCTCTACAACACATCTTCCAGAGAAGCATTAGGAGAAAATGGAACTAAGATTTTAGCAGGTATTATAAACTAGGTGTGTTATGTATGCTGTCTTACACAATTGCAAGTTCCTGGCTGTGTCATCATAACCATTTCACAGATAAGGAAGCTGGGGTTTCATAATTTGTTCATTGTTACCCAGCCTCTAAGGGAGAGATCTGGATTCAGGTCCTGTTTTATCTGACCTTAAAACCTATGTCTTTTCAGCACAGGGCAGTCTCTCCCTCTACCTCCTTATCCAGACTTTCAATTAGCCAGCAATTGGACTGAATTAACTAGTTCCACCGGAGCCTGAATAATGAGTGAGACTTAAAATGCTTTCCCTCTAAGGAGGGCACATATTTACACAGGAGAAAACATCCTTAATTAATGAAGGATTTCCTAAGGTAAACTTTCTGGGGTAAGCATCACTTTTCTGGTCGAGTGGCATTGGGGCTGAATGCTCCACTTGCTTCATTCATCAGATCATGGCTCTCAAACAGTCATATATATTTAGTCCCAAAAGATAACTAACTAGGCATTGTGTTACACAGTGTATTTTTTTTCATTGATTGTTACCGGCAGGCTTTGAAGCAGTTGCTCTAACATTTGGGAGAACAGTGTTTGCGGAAGGAATTTGGTTCAGTTCTTAATAAACGCATTTGTCATATTCCTAATTTTCTTTCTGTACCCTTCAAATGCTGTTGCTTCCAAGGCTTAAAACGAGATAACCTCAGTTTGATGTTGTTATTGTCTCTCTTGTCTCCTGTAGGATATCTAGAGAGAGAGAAGCGACATGAACTCTTGGCAGTAATAGGCTTTTCCAAAGGAACTGATGCCTCACATTCTAGGGCCATTTGAACCGCTTTAGTCAGGCAAGAGGGAGTAATAAATTAACCTCACTTGGTAGCCACTTCCTCAACTACAAATGGTGTTAATAGCAGCTTCCCGCTGGGCAGCTGTCTAGAGCAATTCGTTTGACATATACCAAACAGTGTAAGAGGTCAGGGTCAAGTTTCCAAGCCAAAGTACCTGACCTTGAATCTCCTTCTGTTAACTTGTAGCTTTGTGGAATCCATTAACTCACTTTGCTTTCCTTGCTTAGGTTTTTATTGCATAAGAAGGAAATACTTACAGTATCTACCTAATTAGTCGTATGATTAAATGAGCAATGCAAATGAAGTGTATAAAAGAGTGCCTGAAGCACTCTGTGATTATATGTGAAATATATTTGTAATTCACTTAGTACTTCTGAAACACGGTATTCATATGTTGCATCATTTGTGGCCAGAAGGGATTCACTGTCATCATATTCTGCAGGCTGCGAAAAAACAGGATTCATGTGAGGCTAGTAGCAGAGCACGTGTTTGGGACGGCATTCAATCCTCATAGGACAAAACAGGTAAATGCTCAAAGCAGGTAGAATTCACCAACTGCATAAAGTGGGGACTTGAGAAAAGAGAAGGCTGGAGCACTGGAGGCAGGATGAGAACTCAGAGTAGCTTCTCAGAACCAAAGAGGGTAACGTGCCATGAGACCTTAAAGAAGAAAATCAGACTTAATAAAAAACTGCTCAACAGATTAGAAACAGCGAGTTGCAATGATGAAAGACAATAATCTAGAAGCTGTCTGAAAAGCAAACGTGATTAAGGCAAAAATTAGGAACTATTATAGACAAAGAAAGATTATGGTTGAGCATACAGCTCTGTTTTAAATTGCTTTAACTGCATGAAGCACTGGTGAGAGTCAATTTTTTTTTTTTTTTTTTGCGGTACGCAGGCCTCTCACTCTTGTGGCCTCTCCCGTTGCGGAACACAGGCTCCGGACGCACAGGCTCAGCGGCCATGGCTCATGGGCCCAGCCGCTCCGCGGCACGTGGGATCTTCCCGGACCAGGGCACGAACCCGTGTCCCCCGCATTGGCAGGCGGACTCTCAACCACCGCACCACCAGGTAAGCCCGAGAGTCAAATTTTGAAGGACCAAACTAAACTTGGAAAGAGACCCATTCTCCAGAAATGTTGAGACATGATCAAATAGAAGTAGAGTTGATAAAACTCTTATTTTCAATGAGGAGAAATTCATCCACTTAAGGCCTGGAGAGAGAGGAATGGGAAGTAGAGAAAAGCAACAGAACAGAATATAGGAAAGTTTCAGAGACAAGTTCACCTATTAGCAAAAATGTCTTTCAATACTACTGCTACCTGCCATCCGCCACCTGTGAATCCCCAGTCACTGCCATCAGAGGCTACTTGAAATCAACCAACCAAACATACAACCAAATACATGAAGCTTTTAACAAATCTCTAGATTTAAAGATGAAAAGAGGTAAGAAGAGGCAAAAAAAAAAAGAAAAAAAAATCAGAAACATTCCAGAATTGCTAACCATTAGTAAAGATCCCCATTCCTACAAGATTCCCATGCCTACATGTTTGCCCTCTGCCCCCAATACATTTTCCCATGTGAACTGAACAATTTACTATATGCTGCTATATCATCAAATGTTCTCTATTAAAAACTTAACATATTAAATGTCTACTTCTAAAAATGAAAATGCCTCTGGGAATGTGAAGAAACGCCTCTTTTACATTTAGCAGAGAGGAACTGCATTGGAGAATTGGAGTACTCATCAAAGCAGGGTGGAGGTGAGAAAAACTCAAGGAGGCAAGTCAGACCTCAACATGGGTTCATTGAGAATACAGCGTGACAAAATAGCATCCACGCGTACACAGAAAAGTAGAAGAAAGCAGAAAGGGAATAGAGAAGTACCACTGTTAAACTTGCGCTAAATTTTAACTTGTTCTTTGGACCATTCTTTTTTTTTTTTTTTTTTTTTTGCGGTACACGGGCCTCTCACTGTTGTGGCCTCTCCCATTGCGGAGCACAGGCTCCGGACGCACAGGCTCAGCAGCCATGGCTTGCGGGCCCAGCCGCTCCGCGGCATGTGGGATCTTCCCGGACCGGGGCACGAACCCGTGTCCCCTGCATCGGCAGGCGGACCCTCAACCACTGCGCCACCAGGGAAGCCCCTTTGGACCATTCTTGACCCAGTAAAGAAACTCTTCTTTTGTGCTTTCATTTTAAACTGCATGGCCCCCAGAACTTGGGTTAGATTTTTAAATAAATCCTTTATTTCAGTTACATTCATTATCAGTTATTAGGGTTCTGTACATTGCTTTCAAACTTAATCATGGAGACTTTTCTGGGAATGTGTACCCAATGTCTAAAGGCACTAGAAAAATTTTTTTTAATTGACAGAAGCTAGAGAATAGATTATAAACTGCAACTGTGAGGGAGAAAAATGAGCATGGGTTCAGAGAGCAGTAGGCAAATGTTAAAGGTTCAAGCTCTTATACAAAGACAAGGACAAAAGGGGTCTCCTCAACCACCACAGCTACAGGAGGTATGGAAAACCTCAGCCTGAGCAACTCAAGATGCCAGGGAACAGAGTTCAGGGCTGGAAGAACAGATGGAAATTTGAAGAAATCATGGCAGCAAGACAACTGAAGGAATGTGGTCCAAAATCTCAGTATAAACCCTGCTCGAATCCCTGGCTGACAGTGAAATCACTCGTGCATGAGGAAGAGCTCATGAAGCTTAATGGCAAACTAGGCAGAGACCAGAGGAATCTAACCTTGAAAGACAGATCTGCAGAAGGGAACTGTGAGTTTGCTGCTTTTATAACTCAGAGCATTCCCTTAAACATGAGGTAGCTAAAATTTAAAAGGACTGGCCATACTATGCACTGCTGAGACTGTAGTACATAGAACTAGAACCTCATACATTGGTGGAGAAAATGTAAATGTGACCTGCTACTTTAGAAAAGAATTTAGCAGCATCAGAAATTGCTGTGTCCAATTACCGTATGACCCAACAATCACATTTACATTTACCTAAGAATGAAAAAACATGTCCACACAAAGATCTGTGCGTGAACATTCATAGCAACTTAATCATGACAGCTCAAAACTGAAAGTAATCCAAATGTCCATTAATACATGAATGGATAAAACTGTGGCTTGTGTGTGTGTGTGTGTGTGTGTGTGTGTGTGTGTACAGTAGAATACTACTAAGCAATATAAAATGACTGAACCCCTGATACAACAACAACATGGATCCATCTCCAAATCATTAAGCTGGGTTAAAGAAGCCAAATACAATAGAATATGTGATGTTTAGCCCTTTCATACGAAATTCTAGAAAATGCAAACGAATCTATAGCAACAGAAGGCAGATCAGTAGTTTCCTGGGTTGCAGAGGCAGATTACATAGGGAAATAAGGAATCTTTCGGGGATAACAGACTTGATCTGTACTCCTAGTGGGGTAGTTATTATACAGGCGTATAATTTGTCAAAACTCATCCAACCGCACACTTAAAATGGGGCAGTTCACTATATATAGACTATACCTCACTGAAGTTAACAACAAATACGTGGGTAACTTGTAGATTTTGGAGCAATTCAAAAGCAGTTTTTCATATGCCTTTGAACAATTATTTACATAATCTGGTTCTTTTTCAAAATAGCAAACTCAGCAATACTTATGACTAGAAAACAAAGGGAGCCTGTTCTATTGATCTGACATTTGAATATTTCTTGCTTTTCTCCATTTCTCTTTCCCTCAGCACAGCATTCTTCCTGTCCCCATTCCTTTGACTGCCTTCTCATACTTCTAACTTTTAAAAAGGCTTATAACATGTAAGTTATTTGGACAGTTTAGAAGTTCAATGCATTGAAAAATTGAGTTATTTATAGGAAAGACCTTTTTATAAATGAGTAAAGAAATATTGGGGGAGAAGAAAAGAGCTAAATATCTTCTTTGTTTATTTCTATTGTGATATTTATAGAAGGGCCTTTATAATCCACTGTGGCAAATTTATATTTTCCCTTCTTCTCTATTAACAGAATCATAATTTTTCTTGGTATAACATTGCTCTCAGCTGCAAATCCAACACATTAATAAATACAATAATCCCACTTAATTCTCCAGCCTCCTTTGGAATGAGGAATGGCCACAGGGCACAGTTTTGGTCAATTAGATCTAAGCAGAAATGGCTGATCAGAGCTTATGAAAAAATGTTAATAAAGGCTGATGCACTTTGGATATGATGTTTATGCTCTTCCCCTTCTTCATTCCTTTAAGTAGAGACACAGAAGCGAGTCAGAGAAGGCATCTTGAAACCACAGGTTAAAGGCTAAGAATGAAAGCATAAGAACAACTCTAAAGTTGATGGAGCAAACAGTGAGCCCTGATGGCTTCCTGGAGCTACCAGGTCAACGCTTTGTTTTCTAATTCTGAACTTTTTGTTATGCAAAAAACAAACAAAACACCATATTTGATTACATTGAATTTTACATGCCACTGAACTTATTCCCAAATGATGCGTGCAATCCCTCTACAAAATCTCTTTTTTATAGATAAGAGAAGGAAGGCAAAGGAAGTTAAATGGCTTCCCTCATTAAGTTCTCCCTCTACTTTCTTTTCCTTTTTCATCTTTCAGTCTTACTGAGATACAATTGACATACACCACTGTGTAAGTTTGATATACAGCATAAAGAGTTCATTCACATTCATCATGAAATGATTACCACAAGAAGTTTAGTGGACATCTATGATCTCATATAGATACAAAATTAAAGAAACAGAAAAAAAATCTTTTCCTTGTGTTGAGAATTCTTAGGATTTACTCACATATATAAACAGAGAAGTGTTACATGAGTACATCATGTTGTATATTACGTCCCTAGAACTTATTCTCCCTTTATTTTTAATTAATGACCCAGTTCTGAAATCCAGGTCTTCTGACTCTCCATGCCATAAACGATTTCCCAATAGACGAAAAAGCCTATAGGAGAGAACCATTAAAACTAACTTATTTCTTCCAACATACAAGTTTACGAAAGCTAAAAGATACCACTAGAGGGCCTCCCTGGTGGCGCAGTGGTTGAGAGTCCGCCTGCCGATGCAGGGGATGCGGGTTCGTGCCCCGGTCTGGGAGGATCCCATATGCTGCGGAGCGGCTGGGCCCGTGAGCCATGGCCGCTGGGCCTGCACGTCCGGAGCCTGTGCTCCGCAACGGGAGAGGCCACAACAGTGAGAGGCCCGCATACCACAAAAAAAAAAAAAAAAAAAAAAAAAGATACCACTAGAGCTTAACACCTTGAACTATAGACATTTACATTTAAGGCTTTCATTGTGTGTTAAGAGCAGCTAGGATTTGGAGTTAAAAATACATAACAGGGGTTAAAAATACTAAAAGTTCAAGTATGTATCTTCCTGAGATAACCCCCCCCCCCATTAAACAATCATAGAGGAATAGCTCCACCAGTTATTAATAAATATTATGAAGCCACCATAATTAAAACTGTAGAGTATTAGCACGTGAATAAATAGACTATTCAAAGAGAATTAAGAGGGTAGAACTTAAATGATCTCACAGAAAAAAAAGGGGAGGAATATGTGAGGTGACATATATGTCAGTTAACTTGATGGGGAATCCTTTTACATGAATACATATATTAAATCATTACTTTGTACACTATAAATAACTTACAATTTTTACTTGATTAAAATTAAATGGATCCGTTTGTATGTAAATTTAGTATGCCATGATGTAATTAATGCTTTTATAGTCATGAAGTAATGAAGGTCCATTCCTTATACCATTCAGAAGGATAAATTCCTCAGAGATCAGAAATTGAATAGTGAAAAAAGGAAACTATATAAACATTAGGCAAAAACATAGGTAAATTCTTCTATACTTTAGTCATGGGAATACTTCCCCAAGGACTCAAATCCAGATACACAAAAGAAAATGACTGTTAAATTTCAAAAGTAAAAACAAAAGTATGTTTCATAGCCAAAAAAAAGTCCACCATACTGCCATATGAAATAAAACCCCATAATTACATAATAATGTATGTCCAACTTATAGACAAAATACTAAAGTCATTAAAATGTATACACTTCTAAAAATAAAGAAAAATTAGGTGTAACACTGTATAGTTCACAGATAAGGAAATATAAATCTCTCTTAACCAGATGAGAAGATACTCAACCTGATTCATCCTAACTGAATGCAAATTAAAACTAAATTGAGAGGGCTTCCCTGGTGGCGCAGTGGTTGAGAATCCACCTGCCAATGCAGGAGACACGGGTTCGAGCCCTAGTCCCCAAAGATCCCACATGCCACGGAGCAACTAAGCCCATGCGCCATAACTACTGAGCCTGTGCTCTAGAGCCCATAAGCCACAACTACTGAACCCGTGAGCCACAACTACTGAAGCCCGCGTGTCACAACGACTGAAGCCCGCGCACCTAGAGCCCATGCTGCGCAACAAGAGAAGCCACCGCAATAAGAAGCCTGTGCACTGCAATGAAGAGTAGCCCCCACTCGCCACAACTAGAGAAAGCCCGCGTACAGCAACAAAGACCCAATGAAGCCAAAAAGTAATTAATTAAAAAAAAAAAACTAAATTGCGTTTCCATTTCTCACGTACAGATTGGAAAATATCAAGACTTTTGACATTACACTTTGTTGGAAAGGTTGGGTAAAATAATCATTCTCAGGTATTGCTAGTAGGGATGCAAAGTAGGAGAACCCATAGGATAAAGAATTTGATGAGGCAACACCTGGCAAAATTATGTAAGCGTTTGATACCAAGGGTAGTCATCTGTTTGCCATTAATATATAATAAAGAGTCACCCGCCTTCACTGATCAAGCTCGCTTTGTTTTTACAAAAAACTTGTGTCCTCCAAACGTCATGTAGCCTAAACAATAAGATGTTTTGGCCCAAGTTGTCCAGTTCCAGGTCAAGCAGGTTAAGACTGGTTAGGACCACAGGTCCTCCAACTGGGCATGCGTGAATGTCCACTCAGTGAACTTTTGACAGAGGCCAAACCTCCACCCTAAGAACAAGCTCACACCATCATTTTCTGAGCACATGTCCCAGGAAGAAGCCTGTAGCTTAGTCATGTCTGCACAGAAGGATGATTACCTCACCTTTTTCTTATCTCCAATTACCTTTTCCAGGCTCCCTATGGCTCAACTTTATTCCAGAAATATCCTAAGCCCCTTGCCTTGGGAGAGGCAGATTTGTTCTCCTGTTTCCTCATTTGGCTGCCCTGTGAATAAACCATTTCCTGCTGCAAACCTCAGCATCTCAGTTTGGCTTGCTTCATGTCCAGCAAAGGAACTTGGTTTGGTAACACATTGACGCTTTGACCCAGCAATTCTCCTTCTAGGGATCAACCCCAGAGGTACACTGGCCAAAATTTTTAAGAAGCTTATATACAAGAATCTTCATACAACAATGGGAACTGGTTGAAGGAACTATAATTTGTCCTCAGAGTGGAGTACTATGCAGCTGTAATATAAAAATAAGTAAGGAATATCTACTTTAAAATTCTAGCCTGTAGAGACTCTGAATTCACAAAGTTGTATTATTTTATGGCCTTAGAAGATTTGTGTTTCACATAGCACTTATTTAAAATAAGTTTTAAATACCTAGTTTGCTTGTTAATAATTTATAAAGCTTTCAGCATACTGTATCTATTTTGGGTAAAAGGGGGAAAAACTTGGGATACACATGTTTTCCATTCCAGTTCAATTTTTTTCTTGATTATAGAAAGCAAAAAATGAATAAAAGAAGAAAGGGAAGGGAAAGGAATAGAAGGAGGAAAAGAAAGAAGAAAAAGATTATGATAGGAGACCACGCTGACCTATAGCGCTACAATTTCCCCTTACGGTGTTCCTTGTTGAGATATCTAAGCTTTGTATAATTATGTATTTCTAGCAAGGCATAATGATTCCCTGAGAAATATAGTAGGCAAGAGAACAGAATAAATAATGTTTTAACATAACCAGTTTTATATTTCAGTGCTGCATTCTAGTTATTTTCAGTAACCTATGTAATTTGAAAGTCTGTATTATGAATTGCTGGTTGGTCAGAAAGATACTGGGACTATTGTACTTAAAATGGATGGGGTGTGTGTGCATGCATGTGTGTGCTTGTTTCAAATGGTTACTACAAATTAACTGACTTTGGAGAGAGGCTAAAATCTCTCCATCTATAAAAGTCTAATTAGAAAACAGTTTTTACAGAATTTATGGTTAAAGAAAAAGCTATATTTAAAATATTAACATGTGTCCCACCTAAAGAAAACTACTTGAGAGTCTCATACCTGTATGCTTGTACACCCATGCAAAATAAATTCACATTCCCTTAATCACCTTCCTATGCTGGAAAGGCCTATACAAAGTTTGAATCTTCACTATAAAACTATTTTGAGTAATACCTGGAGCAGCAGGATATTAATTACCTCTTCAGGGTATTAATGACCTCCACATTAATCTGTTAATAGAAAACCAGGCTAAGATCCTGACTGCATCATCAAAGGAACATGCTCATGGAACCATTAACCAAACTAACAGTTTGATTAATGGATTTATTGAGTAAGTTAAGTTAATCAATGTACCATTAACTAAAAAACAGTCCAAACAGATCATTCATGACTAACTGTTGCCTAAACAGAGCCTAAATTTAGACAATGTTTACATTATATTGAAGAGAAACACTGAAATGTTTAATATTATCAACCTGTTATCGACATTCTCCCATTCTAAACTGGCAAATCTACGCTGTAGAATTCTTGAACTCTGATTATATGTTCTTCAAAATAGGAACCACAATAACAGCAAAAATGCAGTTAAGTATATCTATTGATGATATAACCAGAAACACACAACAACAACCCAGCTGGTAGCCTAGAAAAATAAATCAATTATAAGAGTTTGCTAACAAAATACCATTAGACCCCATGTTTTCTGCTGAACGGATGGGCCATATGGTGATGGATTTATTCTACGTTGGCAGCAGAAAAATTTTACAGAAATTAGATTGACATTTTATTTTTGCACACTGCTAAGTTTAGTTATGAGCTAATTATATGTGAAATATGGTGTGTGACTGTTGGTAATATATGGGTCTTGATTAGGTTTTTAAACCAAAGAAATAATTTAAGATATATTTCCAGGCTGCATTCAGCTGACAACTGATGTCCCCTGGGAGGAGAAAAGAGCAGGGCTGGTGGCTGCAGATTGTCTGCAGAGACAAAAGTTCCTTAAAATTTACTGTGCAATCTTCAGCAAAGCTTCTAGACAAACCTAGACTCCTAGTGTCAGTGTGGAGCCAAACTGGCATTGAACAAACACTAGGACAAAGGTGTCAAGGGATCAGCTAGCTGGCCTTGGCCACAGAATTGATACAGTTCTGCCACCTAGTGGTTGCTTTGTGACACGTGACTTGGCAGCATTTACACGTGTGTGCATTCTGACTACATCTTCAGAGAAAACCATGGTACTGGGAATGGCCAGCAAAAGCCTGGCAAATGACTTTCTACCATGTGAATCTAAGATTATCGAGGTTTTAAGAGATAAACACAAATGCATCTATATTTAATGTACAGGTGATCTGATCTTTCTCTGCCCACCATCCAACTTACCCCCAACCATTGACCTTCATAAAGACTAAGATGTTGTTACCCAAATGCACCATATTCTCTCAGGAATTTCTCTGGAACATAATTCCCTCACTCATCTTGGCTGCACTGAACATTCCCACATCTTTTAACTTGATAATTATGTCTCCATGAAGACTGCACTGACTCCTAGTCAATCTGACACATGGCAGTTTGTCATATAACTGGTCCCATTGTGACTGCCGTTTTGCACACCTGTCTTACTTTCTAGAAGCTAAGCTCTTTAAAGGCAAGGATTTTACCTTTATATCTCTCTATTGCCTCAGCATTTACTGTGCCTGTGGCCCATAAATACATGATTTACTGATGTCTTGATGCGTGTATTGATGTGTGTGACCCTTTGCTAGGGGTGTTTAATTCTGAATTTAGCCCAATTATTTTATATAAAAATGAAGCAAACATTTATTGAATAACTATTTCTAGGCATGGTCTTCTAATGCATCATAAGTCATATTTTTCAGTGTTTTCACATGATCCAAGTACATTCATGGCAAATACATGGCAAATTTGGGTCCTCAGCACTATAAAGATTCCATTCCTTGCAAGGCCAGATTTCTTTAAGATGGACAGTAAAAGAAGATCTAAAGAAATTTTAAACATCATTTTAAGTTTCATCCTACCTGAATGTGTGAAATGAAAAATAAAACTAGAAAGTATATATACTTTATTTGGAAAATAAATTTCCCTGGATTAGTCCTCTGTGAAAAACCTTTAATCTCAAATGTGCAGGATAAATTTTCATGGTGGTCAGGAAAGTAATTTTGGAAAATCACCACCTTTTACTTAACTTAGCTCATCCTGGCCTATCTTCAAGCCACACCTGCTTGCTTTATCAACCAAAATAAACATTTACTCATTTCTGTATTACATAACTGAAATAGTTACAGAACAGTCAGCTTAGATTTTTTCTTCCGTTATCTGCCAAGCTTGCAGCTAAATCCTCGTTGAGAATGTTTATTGTCCAAAGATATCCTATAGAAGATAAAGTTTGACGCTTGAGGTTGCCATGTAGAGTTTATAAAACTACTGGTTATGCAACAAAATCACCTTTGCATGTAGATGAGATATTTGATATGGAGAAGTATAAACAGTGAAGGTTTAAAGGGTCATGAAAAATGATTAAGTGTGGCACCCTTTAGCAGGTAACTGGGTACAATTAATCATCAGAATGCTGTTATGTGAGTTTACCTGCCTCATCTCTCAGGTCTTGGATGACTGTTCAGCAGATAACTTTTTTTTTTTAACATCTTTATTGGAGTATAATTGCTTGACAATGGTGTGTTAGTTTCTGCTTTATAACAAAGTGAATCAGTTATACATATACATATATCCCCATATCTCCTCCCTCTTGCATCTCCCTCCCACCCTCCCTATCCCACCCCTCTACGTGGTCACAAAGCACCAAGCTGATCTCCCTGTGCTATGTGGCTGCTTCCCACTAGCTATCTATTTCACATTTGGTAGTGTATATATGTCCATGCCACTCTTTCACTTCATCCCAGCTTACCCTTCCCCCTCCCTGTGTGCTCAAGTCCATTCTCTACGTCTGCATCTTTATTCCTGTCCTGCCCCTAGGTTCTTCAGGACTTTTTTTTTTTAATATTTCGTATGTATGTGTTAGCATACAGTATTTGTTTTTCTCTTTCTGACTTACTTCACTCTGTATGAGACACTAGGTCCATCCACCTCACTACAAATAACTCTATTTCTTTTTATGGCTGAGCAATATTCCATTGTATATATGTGCCACATCTTCTTTATCCATTCATCTATCCATGGACACTTAGGTTGCTTCCATGTCCTAGCTATTGTAAGTAGAGCTGTAATGAACACTGTGGTACATGACTCCTTTTGAATTATGGTTTTCTCAGGGCATATGCCCAGTAGTGGGATTGCTGGGTCATATGGTAATTCTATTTTTATTTTTTTAAGGAACCTCCATACTGTTCTCCATAGTGGCTGTACCAACTTACATTCCCACCAACAGTGCAAGAGGGTTCCCTTTTCTCCAGCATTTATTGTTTGCATATTTTTTTGATGATGGCCATTCTGACTGGTGTGAGGTGATACCTCATTGTAGTTTTGATTTGCATTTCTCTAATGATTAGTGATGTTGAGCATCCTTTCATATGTTTATTGGCGATCTGTATATCTTCTTTGGAGAAATGTCTGTTTAAGTCTTCCAGCAGATAACTGATAAATTCAGAATCAACCAAATACCTTCTGTAATAATTTTGTTTAATAAGTTTTAAAGAGATAGAGAGCAGAATCATGTCAGTTATTATACAGTGCCATGTATATCACTGTATATATGTGAAATCTGGCTTCCAAATGCTTTTTTTTTTTTTTGCTGTACGCGGGCCTCTCACTGTTGTGGCCTCTCCCGTTGCGGAGCACAGGCTGTGGACACACAGACTCAGTGGCCATGGCTCACCGGCCCAGCCGCTCCACGCCATGTGGGATCTTCCCGGACCGGGGCACAAACCCATGTCCCCTGCATCAGCAGGCAGACTCTCAACCACTGCGCCACCAGGGAAGCCCCCAAATGCTTTTAAGGACATGAAACCCAAAGCAATGTCATCGTCCTTTGGAAGGAAATTTATATTCCATATAAATGCCATGTTGTCTTCAATTTAATTAAAATCAAATAAACCAGTATTTCCCTAAATAAGAACTAACTCTATTGCTCTCTCCCTTTGTATCAGAATGCTGTCTTATTATTTTTTATTGTTAGATTTATTGTGAAATTTCAAACCTAAGAAAAGCTGAAGTACATCTTACAAGCCCAACAAGCCTTTAGCTCTATATCAAGAAGGAGTTTCCAAAACTGGATTATTAATATGTCCTGGGAATTTTTGAAATACATAGATGCCTTGGTCCCAGTCAAGACCCACAGAAACAGAATCTGAGGTTAAGGCCTAGAATCTGTTTTAAAGTCTTTCCAAACTGGACAGCTATATGCAAAAGAATGAAATTAGAACACTCCCTAACACCATACACAAAAATAAACTCAAAATGGATTAAAGACCTAAATGTAAGGCCAGACACTATAAAACTCTTAGAAGAAAACATAGGCAGAACTCTCTATGACATAAATCACAGCAAGATCCTTTTTGACCCACCTCCTAGAGAAATGGAAGTAAAAACAAAAATAAACAAATGGGACCTAATCAAACTTAAAAGCTTTTGCACAGCAAAGGAAACCATAAACAAGACCAAAAGACAATCCTCAGAATGGGAGAAAATATTTGCAAATGAAGCAACTGACAAAGGATTACTCTCCAAAATTTACAAGCAGCTCACGCAGCTCAATATCAAAAAAACAACAACCCAATCCAATAATGGGCAGAAGACCTAAATAGACATTTCTCCATAGAAGATACACAGATTGCCAACAAACACATGAAAGGATGCTCAATATCATTAATCATTAGAGAGATGCAAATCAAAACTACAATGAGATATCATCTCATACCAGTTAGAATGGCCATCATCAAAAAATCTACAAACAATAAATGCTGGAGGGGGTGTGGAGAAAAGGGAACCCTCTTGCATTGTTGGTAGGAATGTAAATTGATACAGCCACTATGGAGAACAGTATGGAGATTTCTCAAAAAGCTAAAAATAGAACTACCATACGACCCAGCAATCCCACTACTGGGCATATACCCTGAGAAGACCATAATTCAAAAACAGTCATGTACCACAATGTTCATTGCAGCACTAGGTACAATAGCCAGGACATGGAAGCACCCTAAGTGTCCATCGACAGATGAATGGATAAAGAAGATGTGGCACATGTATACAATGGAATATTACTCAGCCGGAAAAAGAAATGAAATTGAGTTATTTGTAGTGAGGTAGATGGACCTAAAGTCTGTCATACAGAGTGAAGTAAGTCAGAAAGAGAAAAACAATTACCGTGTGCTAACACATATATATGGAATCTAAACAAAAAAAAATGGTCATGAAGAACCTAGGGGCAAGACGGGAATAAAGACACAGACCTACTAGAGAATGGACTTGAGGACACGGGGAGGGGGAAGGGTAAGCTGTGACAAAGTAAGAAAGTATCATGGACATAGATACACTACCAAACGTAAGGTAGATAGCTAGTGGGAAGCAGCCGCATAGCACAGGGAGATCAGCTTGGTGCTCTGCGACCACCTAGAGGGGTGGGATAGGGAGGGTGGGAGGGAGGGAGATGCAAGAGGGAAGAGATATGGGAACAGATGTATATGTATAACTGATTCGCTGTGTTAAAAAGCAGAAACTAACACATTGTAAAGCAATTATACTCCAATAAAGATGTTTAAATAAATAAAGTCTTTCCAGGTAATTCCTCCCTATCTCACCAGTGGATGAACTGGTGTTTCAGAAGAACTGGTTCTCAGGTGTACTCCTCAGAGCAGCAAGAACAGCATCACCTGGGAACCTGTTAGAGATGCAAATTATCAGACCTGCTGAATCAAACGCTCTGATGGGCCAGATATCTGCATGTTAATGAGCCATGCCAGGCGATGCTGAATCACACTGAAGGCAGTGTTTGAGAATTACTGGTTCCAAAAAATGAGCTGAAAATTGAGGGTTCACGTAATTTAATACAACTGATCAAATGCTCACTATTTTGAAAACATGTAAACAAATGAGATCCTTAACCTTGTGGGGGGCACAATATAACTGGCTCAATTATGTCTTTGTGATATTTTTTATGATTTTAAACAAATTATTTACTTGTTAGTATCTCCATTTATAACCATTATTCATTTTCTTTAGATTATGATTATAGATCCCATATGCAATGAGTTAAGCTTAAACACACTTTTACTGAACAGACTTACATCTCCTGAATAAATAGCTCTCAGAAATACCCCTTTGTTGAATTTCCAAAGTATTTTCTTTTTGTGGGAATCACAGAATTTAGAGGAACTACTAGGGGTGATAATTTTGCCTCATTTTATAGACTGAACAAATAAGAAGCAAAATTCCACATTGAAAATGGTCCTAACATTGTGAGACAGACATCACTCTTTTAATAACATAAATGTAGAAGATAAAGTTAAATGACTTTCTGATAGACACTCATCTAGTAAGTGTTTGGGCTCAGATTACAAACCCAGGTACTATCATTTCCAGTAAATTCCTATCTCATGCTCTTTACATTAGATCCTACTGCCTAGTCTATTGAATCCACAGAGTAGGCACTCAATACATATTTGTGTAATTGAACTGCAAAGGTTACCTCATTTCCAAGATGAGCAAGCAAGTCATTGATTTTCTATTCTATTAACTCACTCTGCAAAGATATATCTTAAGAAATAATACTTGGAATTTTCAGCCATGACCATCAAGTAGGAAAACCAATTCATCTGCATTGAGGATACTCATTTGCGGAGGTTCCGAAATGAAGTAAAATTGGCAAGAATTCAGTATGATTCCTGGACAATATCCAGGGCTAATTGTTTTCCAGCATCAAAAGCTTGAATTCTCACTATTCCTCAGGCCCTAAAACATTATGAGTGCTACCACAATCTCAAGAGCTCATGTTATCAAATATCCCATTACCTTTTAAAATGAGTCATTTATTTTTCTAGACATCAGATTTCAGCTGAACTATTGATCACTGTGAATTTGTGTATAATAAGCATGAATTCGTCCACAGCCTTCAGAATGCCAGATACCTCACATTTCTTTATTATTTTCAATCAAATCAAAACTGAATTCTAGCTGCCAATCATCACAGTTAAAGCCATTATCAATCCATTTTCAAGTCTTGCCCCCCACTGTTGATCAGATGAGAACACTGAGGTTTGCACCGTGCAGTTAAGTGAAGCCCTTCTCCCCACTCCCACCCCTGCTCTTTCATGTAGGTCACTGGAGCCTTTGGCCCCTGCTCAGGCCTGAGGCATGATGAGAAGACAGCTGTTTTGTATTCTTCCGGTCAGCTCCACATCACACCAGGGGCCTTTTCAAAGGCCCCTGAATTACGGTCTCAACACACACTTTCCTCAGGATCCCACACAGCTATCACTTTCAAAATTCTATCACTTCAGGGATGCTTCAATGATTCAAGAACCAACTCTCAAAATTTCACAAGGTTCCACCCCTCCTGTCTCCCATATTCCAGTCTCAGGAATTCCACCTGTTTGTCAAGGGCAACTTTTCCCTCCAAACCTCAAAGCACAGAAGTATCTCTCCTCCCTCCCTCCCTCCCTCCTTCTCTGTCTCTCAACATTCAACCAATTTGCTTAATGGACCAATACTTTACACTATCTTAGCAGAAAAACACGTGGATTAGGTGTCTGTCTGATTTTCCCATATACTATATAGAACACTTCTCTCTCTCAGAAATCCCAAAAGGCCATTTTTACTTTCTTTGGAGCAAGAAGCGCCCAGACCTCAAAAACTCTGGCTACTCCGGTGAGGCTACAGCAAGTATTACTGTTAATAATAATAATCAATTAAACATAAGAAGCCAAATACAATATTTTAATATATGACTGTGTATATAAATCACTTAATCTCTCAAACTCTGCATAGCCTAGAAGAATTATAAAAGCCTCTAAGGGCCTTTTGCTCTTTTTCTAAGTAACCTTAAAGATCACCTCAATTTCTTCCCCAGAGAAGCTCATGGAAAGAGCAAAGCGGATCTATAAGAGACCTATTAATATTCAGACAGTGACATCTCTTCTCATGAGTAAGGGACACAAAACATATGTATGGGTCCACCCCTGTCCCCGACACACACACACACACACACACACACACACAATGTAGACTCTATACCTTACTCATGGACACTTCATATGACAAGGACTCTAAGGGTGGGGATTGAGGACAGGGGTTGATCCTGGTTTGGATAAACTAGGAAAGCTGACCATGTGCTAGGAAAACTGGGGCCTGACCTTGGTAGCTGACTGGATGTGGAGAATGAAGAATGAAGAAGGAAGGAAGGAAGGAAGGGAGGGAGGGAGGGAGGGAGGAAGAGAATGGAAAAGTCAGGGAACGATTGAAGTGTTCTGATTGCCTTGATGTTGCTACCTTTCACCGACTTGTCTTTTCGGGGGGGGGGAAAAAAGAAATGTTACAAAACTATGGTGAGTTCAGTTTTGAACATGTTGAGTTTAAATGCCTCTGAGGCATGCAAGCTTCCTGGGGACCATTCACATAGAGCTTCCCAACAGAAAGATATTCGGGTCTGGAATTCAGGAGAGCGGTCTGAGTATTACAACTTGAGCTTTGTACCAAAAAAATTTTCCAGCTTCAAGCTTCAGAAATTTTAAAATAATTAAAATCAAAAGGCAATTTAATCACTTTATTGCTTAAGCCTTATCTTCCCTTGCATCCTCCTAATCCTCAGAATTTAAATTCCTGTGCCCTCTTTCCTGGAGAGAACTACCTTTGGGTACAGCTTCTATTCTGGGGTATGTGGAGGGGGTGTGAAAAGGCGGTGGGGGGAGATTTGCTTTCAAAGCTTAATGCTGAGATATTTCAAAGTTTTAAATGAACTCCAGGGGCTCTGAGTCCTTTTAATTGTAAGTAAATTGAAGAAAAAGCACTCTGCATTTTACGGTCTTAATCAAAATTCCAGGGGTCCAAATATCAGATTTTTAATGGAGCTAATAAACAAAAAGCTTAGTTGATCCAACTGATGTAAATAAGTCATCTTGATCCATCACGGATAGTGTAATTTTAATAAGTTGCCACTTCCCTTAATGTTCCTCCCTCTTTTCTTCAATGAATGAAATCATCACAATCCAATCTATTATTCAAGCTACAAAGCTTTTACTCTGGCGATGCCTCAGCTGATATAATTTGGGTCTCTCTGCCAAATCATCCCCTTTCCTGCAAACTGACCCTGCCGGCTCTAGTTTGGACCTCGCTGACAGTAAAGAGCCATCTCATGTTTCTGCCTAGTGTTTAGAGCCAGGCAAGCCTTGTTTTTTGTTGTTGTTGTTTAATTTTTATTTTATATTGGAGCATAGTTGATTTACAATGTTGTGTTAGTTTTAGGTGTACAGCCAAGAGATTCAGTTATATATACACATATATCTATTCTTTTTCAGATTCTTTTCCCATATAGTTTATTACAAGGTATTGAGTAGAGCTCCCTGTGCTGTACAGCAGGTCCCTGTTGATTATTTTATATACAGTAGTGAGTATATGTTAACCTCCACCTCCCAATGTATCCCTCCCCCCCTAGGTTTCCCCTTTGGTAACCGTAAGTTTATTTTCTAAGTCTGTGAGTCTGTTTCAGCTTTGTAAATAAGTTCATTTGTATCATTATTTTAGATTCCACATAGAAGTGATATCATATGATACTAGACGAGCCTTGTTTTGAATGCTGGCTTTCTGCACAATCCCTGTGTTCCAGCCTCCACCCTACTTACTACCTGGGAAAACTTAGGCAAATTATTTAGCCTCTCTGAGTATCTGTTTCCTCGATGCAGAAATGGGTGTAGTAATACCTATTTCACGTAATTGCCGGGTAATGTCTGTTGAGACACTTTGCATAATGAATGACACACCATAAACACTGAAACATTCTCTTCCTTTTTTCTTCTTTTTTGTGTTTCCCTTCCTTCCACCCCCTTTTCACTATTTCCTCCTTTCCTTGACTATTCCTTTATTCCCTCTCTCACTTTCTCTATTCTCATTTCTCCCTCCTTCCCTTTCTAATTCTTTCTTTTCAATTATGAAAGGTGTTTTCACATTACAAAAGCCCATAATATTTGTGGCTTACATTTTTCAAATTCTACCCAGTGAAGATAAAATATCCAGCTCCTTCAGTTTTGGCTCTCGATGCCACTCTTCTAGAACATGGGAGATACAGTAATAACAACATCAGCAGAACCACCCTGTACTGTAACTATGGAGGCAAGGACTAGAGACACGGACTCCTAATCCTCGTTGCAACCATGCAAGGAAGACAGTATTACCATGATTTAGAAATAAGGAACCAAAGGGCCATGCAGGTAAATAAGCTGCCCCAAATGACACAGCCACTGGGTGACAGATGTCAGTTCACCGACATTCCAATGCCTGTGTTTAGTTCTACAACTATGCCACTTCCTTGTAACCCTCACCAACACACAGGTGCTCCAATTCTGCACCTTCCTACACACCATTCATCACACCTGGAATGTCCTTCATTTCCTGATCTACATGGAAAACTCCGTCTCATGTTTCTCTGCCAGCTCAAATGTCACTTCTTTTCTGAAGCGTTTTTGATGTTCAAAGGCACAGATAGCAGCTTAGTCCTCCCTGAGCCCAGAGGACATTCTATAGAACTCTCTATATAAATAACTATTAAAGCACCAGTAAACTGTGAAGTCCTCAAGGGCAGAAACTATTCATCACTGAACCACAGTACCTATCACAGTGCTTCCTATACATTAGGGTTTCAATACATTTTTCAAATTCTCTCCACATCGTCTCATTTCCCCTATTTCATGGAGTCTTCCATATCTATCTTATCTCTAAATGTTAGCCTGCCCCAGAACTCAGTCCTTGAACTTCTTTTTTATTGATTCACTTCTTTGTTAGATTATTTCAACCAGCCCCTTGACTCTAAGTACTATCTAACTGCTGAAGGCACTTGTATTTATTCAGTCTGAAACTCATATATTCAACTATGAATTTATCTCCCGTTTAATAATCTATCTTATAAACAAAATGTATAAAACTGAGCCCCCTGGCTTCCCCATAATCTGTCCCTCCCCCAGTCTTGCCATCTACACTAATGGCATCTTCATCCTTCCACCCGTGGCATTTGGGTCATCCTTGACACTTCACTTTCTCTAAACCTTGCCTCCGTCCAAGGGTCACTATTATTGCACCTGCGTTATTACTACAGCCTCCTGATTTCCCTGTTCTCTGGAAGTCTGTTCTCCATATGACAGGCAGATTGATCCTTTTAAGCTTTAAGACAAATCGCCTCTTGGCTTAAAACTCCCCAATGGCTATCTCATTTGGAATCTAATTCAAAGATCTCCAGTACAATGGTCTACCTGTCCCAATATGATCCACATCCACGCCCCACCTCTCTGATTTCATTTCTTTCTCTTCTCTCTGTATCTCCACTCCAGCTTCCTTTCATTTTTTAAGTGTACCAGGATAATTTTATTTTTTTAATTAACTTTTATTGGAGTATAGTTGCTTTGTAGAGAAGTGGATGGACCTAGAGGGTGTCATACAGAGTGAAGTCAGTCAGAAAGAGAAATATGAATATCGTATATTAACACATAAATGTGGAACCTACAAAAATGGTATAGATGACCTTATTTGCAAAGCAGAAATAGAGATGCAGACAGAGAGAACAAATGTATGGACACCAACGGGGAAAGAGGTGGGGTGGGAGGAATTGGGAGATTGGTACTGACATATATACACTAGTGATACTATGTATAAAATAGATAACTAAGGAGAACATACTGTAGAGCACAGGGAAGTCTACTTAATGCACTGTGATAACCTAAATGGGAAGGAAATCCAAAAAAGAGGGGATATATGTATATGTATAGCTAATTCATTTTGCTGTACAGTAGAAATAAACAACATTGTTGAATTATGGTTTTCTCTGGGTATATGTCCAGTAGTGGGATTGCTCACTCCAGCTTTCTTCACGCTCTTTAGACACACAATTTCCCCACCTTAGTGTCTATGTACTTTCCGCTGCTTTCAGAACCTCCTCTTTCCCCAAACTCATATAACCTTCCTCTCTCGCTTTCTTCAGGTCACTGCTCATATGCTGCCCTATATATGATAGCACACACCCCCATCTCCAACTGTTACTCTGTTGCTTTACAAGATTTATTTACTTATTTATTTTTGCACAACACTTATCACCATCTGGCCTAATGTAGGTCTACTTGATTATTTGTTCATTACCCACTTCTGGACTACATAGAAGATCCATGAGAGCTGGGACATTCTGGGTTCACTGCTTGACCTCATTGCCTAAAACAGTACTAAACTCAGTAATGCCCAAGTATTTTCCATCAAATGAATGAAAGGATGATTATATCATTGGTGAAGTTATGAATGTGGCCTGCGCTAAAACTCTTTCTCAATTTTCTGCCCTATTTTATTTTTCCCATCAGTTCACAATTTTTCTCTCCCACACATTGAAGCATAAAATGCAATGAAATATCACACAGCTTCCTGGGACTTGGCGCTCAGTACACTGAATCAAACCCCATGATGCTTTAGAATACATGGACCACTGAACAAACGGATTAAGTCCTATTTGTGGAGCCAGAAATTTAACTGCAAACATTGGCCACTTCCTAACACAGGGACTACTGATGGGGGAGAGCCTTGAAAAACAGCAAAACTCAGCGCAGACCTCCTGAAATTCTCCCCAGAATAAATGGTAATGACAAGTAGCAAGTGCCGTCGGGGAGGCTGATGAAGGGATTTGTAGAGAACTTAACAGCGAGTTGCCCTGAAATATGCTCTCCCCAAGCCTTCTTTGGATTGAGTTTAGAAAGAAAAACTAAGAGTAGACTGAGTCTAAACCAAAACCCCTGGGGGCCAATTTCAACAGATTATCAAGCTACAGAAATGTTCTGGAGTAAAGGCCAGTGAAACCTTTGAAATCTTTTGAACTGAAATGAATTACTCTTCTGTTACCCTGTAAGATAATAATGGTAAGAATGTTGGGCCAAACTTCATATAAAAATAAATACCCCAAAGAAGTAGAAATCTTGGCTCAGGGTCCACTGTGCCAATATAATTTTATGTATCCCCAGACACTCTTTTATCCAGGCTATTATCTAAGTGATTTCTTTGGAGGGTAGGTCTATGTACATACAAACAGGGTATGGTTAAAAAATATTACCCATATAATAAGTTTTTTATAAGTTAATGTCAATGAAAGATTTCTTATTGAAACTTCATGCTCAAGAGAAATATTGCCTTAAGATTAAGCTTACTATAGAGCATTGTAATAATGAAGCATGTAGCCACAGAAAAACTCTTGGAACAAAAGGGTGCGCTTCTCATGCATAGGCCCCAGAAAATCGAGGACCTTCCGGTTGAGGTCACACAGTTCCATTATTTTCCTGAGGCCCATGCTCTCGATGAATCAAGCCATTTCAAGGGCAGACCACAGATGTCCTTTGAAAAACAAGAAACTGGCAGGAATCCCTGAACTTAAACTATTTCAGAACTGACATTATTGATCGATTCTTGATGGCTTCATGTAAGCCTTTATCAGAAAGAAGATCAAAATACAGCTGATCTTAACCTTTTCCTTAAAAAACTGCCTCATTTCAATAAATGTGTATAGATTGCTCATTTTGTAGTCTTGATAGTCCTTGGCCCTGTGGGAGAATACAAAGAGGTATAAGACCCAATTCCTGCCTTTAGTGCCCTTATAAATGGATATGTCTGAAAGCTATGACTGTGTTAAAAAGTCAAGAGATAGTGAGATAAGCAAGAGGTGAATGTCAAATGCTTTGGGAATTTAGATATTGCAAAGATCCCGTCTAACTGAAGATTCAAGGGAATTCACACACACGTGAAAGGTATCATAATTCAGTTGGACCTTGAAGGTTGAGCTGGGTTTGAGGGAACTTTTAAAGAAAGAAAGAAATCCTCAAACAGTAACTCAGGGAGAGCCAAGCCCAGGATATGTTTAAGGAACGAGAGACAGTCCACATAAGAGGTATCTTTCAAGATGACCCTTACCTCCTAATATTCACACCATCATATGGTCACCTCCCCTTGAGTATGAGATGGACCTACTAACTTGCTTCTAAGGAACAGAGGAAGGCCAAAGTGATGAGATGTCATTTCTACAGTTAGCTTCCAAATGACTTTAACTTCCATCTTTCTGTATCTTTCGACTGCTTTCTAGGCTTGCAAACTTTGATGAAGCAAGATTCCATACTGGAGAAGCCCATGTACCGAGGAACTATGGGCCACCTACAGCCAACGGTGAGTGAGAAACTGAGGCCCTCAGTCAGATCATCTGGGAGGAACTGAGCCTGGAAGCAGATCCTTCCCCACTTGAACCTTGAGATGATTATAACCACAGCAGACACCTTGACTGCAGCTGTGAGAGACCCTGAAGCAGGAGATTGAATGAAGCCATACGCAGCCTTCTACCCTAAGGTACTATGAAATAACTGTTGTTTGAAGCCACTACATTTGGGGGTAACTTTTTATGCAGGGATAAATAACTTTTGCAGTCCAGGCTGACTGTAAATTATTGCATGGAATAAGTATTTACATGGTGGTTTATTATTTTCAAGATCACTTTTCCATGCATTGTCATTTGACTGTTAACAATCCTCTGTGATTGAAAAAGCAAGTGAAAAACTCACTTTACAGATGGAAAAGTTGCCCTGGTTTTATGGCTTATACTCACTGTCACACAACTAGCTAGTGTTTTCCTTTATTTCAGTGCTCTTTTCATTAGAACACTCAGAGGAACAGAGAGCTGAAAATTTTCAAGATTTAACATATACCAGGATTACAGTCTTTAAAGGGGATGAACAGAAATGGCAAACACCTGAGCACAAGGGAATTGGTTTTGCTGTTTATCTTTGCCTTCCTCACTCTTAAATTATGAATGCATTATAAATACTGGATTTTATAGCTTTGTTTTGGTGTCTTTGTGCTTCTCCTAAGTCTGTCACCAAAATGTCAAAGTATGTTGACATTTCAGTTGATTTTGAATGGCCGTTAACTTTTTAAAAATTGAATAGATCTCATATGCAAACAGGCAGGCTTTCCATATGATACCTAACATATGTACATAATACATTTCACTGAATTTCCAAAAACTCCGGGCCGACCTATTAAATACTCATTTAATGCTTATCTCTCACGGTATCAACATTTACTTACTTATATTAATACTAGGAAATTATAAATATATACCTCCTCTTGTGACGGAAATACACAGAACAAAAATGAACCTTTCTTATTAAATCAGTTATTGGAATGAATTCTACTCTGAGTAATACTTTCAAATAACACTAAATATTGCTGCATGTAGTAACATTTACACTCCCCAAAGCTCTCAGGTGTTTATATTTTTAAACACTGATGGATTTTATATTCTTTACTCTCAGCCCTCACTATTAGTCTGTCGATCACTAGTTTATTGCCAAGTATGTTTTTATTTTTACTGGCACCTTTCATTTCTAACTTCCTGCTTTTTCTGTGAAAAAGAAACTCAGAAAATAGCTGATAATTTTAATGATCGTGTTTAAAACAGGACTAACTGCGCTCTACACAAGAGTTTAAGTTAACGCAATGCAGGCTACAGGAGCCATCCTGCATGGGTTTGAAGCCCACTATTTAGTAGCTGGGTCATAGTAGACAAAAAAAAATAATCTGTGCTTTTGATAATAACAATTCCGATCTTATGAAGAAGTTGTGGGGATTAAATAAGTTAATATGTTGAATGTGAACTGAATCCCTAGTGGTGGGTGCCAGACATTAGTGTTTGATAAAAGGCTTCTTAGATGATTCCCATGAGCAGGTATTCCTCTAACCCAGGGCTCTCACCTTGGCTACACCTGAGAATCAACTGGTAGCTCTTAAAAATGACCAGTGCTTGGACCCTGTATTCATTTCCCATTCCTGCTGTAACAAATTCTCACAAACTCAGCAGCTCAAATCAACATAAATGTATTAACTTACAGTCCGGGAGGCCAAAAGTCCAAAATGAGTCTCACTGGACGAACCTCAAGATGTCAGAAGCGCTGTGCTCCTTTCTAGAGGCTCTAGGGGAGAATTCATTTCCTTGCCTTCTCTGGCTTCCGGAAACTGCCTGGAGTTTTTGGCTGGTGGCCCCCTTCTCTTCGAAGCCCACAACGGTTGAGCCTTTCTCCGACTGCATCACTCTAACACTGACTCATCAGCTTCCTGCCCTCCACCCAATTTAAAAACCCCTCTGATTACATTGCGCCCACCTGGATATTCCAGAATAATCTAACTGTAAGATCAGCCAAATAACAACATTGATCCCATCTGTTACCTTAATTACCCTTTGGCAATTAAGGAATTCACAGGTTCTAGGAATCAGGACATAAACATCTTTGGGAGGCCATTATTCTGTTTACTGCAGGCTCCCACCCTCCAAAGATGCAGAGTTAATTGTTCTTGGCAGGGATATGCTTCACAAACTCACTAAGTGATTCTAATGTCCAGCTTCGTTTGAAAGCTACTGATCTCAATTATTATCAGGGTTCCATGAAACAATGCCCGTAAAATGTTCATGGGGAAATGAGATTTAGAAAGCATTTAATTAAACACATTATATGTTAAAGACAGTGAGGAGTTCTATAATAGAGAAATCTGTTCAACCTTATTTAACCATTCTCTCAAACCTCTGGGAGTAATATCTGCTAGAGTCCAAGGAAGTATTTTTCTATGTAATGCTTTCGGGATTTAATGTTCTAGAGAGAAAAATGAGTGTAATGGTACTTGTTTTGTTTTCTTTTCTTTACTCGGATGGCCTCTCCCGTTGCAGAGCACAGGCTCCGGATGCGCAGGCTCAGCAGCCATGGCTCATGGGCCTAGCCGCTCCACGGCATGTGGGATCCCCCCGGACCGGGCCACAAACCCGTGTCCCCTGCATCGGCAGGCGGACTCTCAACCACTGTGCCACCAGGGAAGCCCTCGGATGCTTTTTTAAAAATTCTTTTACTATTAAGCTATCTGTGGAATCCAGGATGTGTCAAAGACATGAAATCCACATTCAAGACAATCTACTCAGTATTGTGTTACCATACATGTCATTAAGAACCAAATGGTCAATATAGTATAATTGAATCATTCTTTGAGGAGAGAGAAAAAGAGACAGCCAGAGAGCCCCCAAGAGAGAACTACTTTGTTAAATAAAACACTTGGTTTCTCATGCTAATATCTGACGATGGAATTGTTGACACAAAATCATATAGTGACTTAATGGCATAAGCAGAATTAAATCACTCTGTTTTATAGATATATACAGTGAATACAGTTAGGGCATACCTCAAATATCGTGAAAACCAGGTCCATATTTCCTAGAAGACTCACAAACAGATAAACTATTTCTTCTCAAACTTCTCAGCAGAAATCTACCTTCTTGTGTAGCAAGTCAATGTGGAACATACAGTGTTTAGGAAATTTTGTATCCATTGAAAAGAGACTCAGGATTAATAACTGAAATAATTTGCCAGGTATATGATTATGTTTCAGAAGAGGGATAATTCAGGACAAATAAAGACACTAAATAAAGAGTTTTGATGGTAAAAGAGCAAGCAGGTACTTATGAAAGATTCTCCCTTAAGATAAACTAAAGGGTTATTTCTGGTTATTGAATTATCCTTATCCCATAGCTGGACTGTCCTCCAAATACAAACTGGGTTTACAGCACAGCCAGAGATTCTAGGGTCAGTAGCTGGAGACTGGCTGTAAAATTTTAGAGTTCGAGTTATTGTGGGTTACCAAGAAAATGTTCAACACCTGCCAGCTTCCGAACTCAAAAAATACTGTTCACCGGGTTGTTGTTGTCGTTTTTTGCGGTACGCAGGCCTCTCACTGTTGTGGCCTCTCCCATTGTGGAGCACAGGCTCCGGACGCGCAGGCTCAGCGGCCATGGCTCACGGGCCCAGCCGCTCCGTGGCATGTGGGATCTTCCCGGACCGGGGCACAAACCCACGTCCCCTGCATCGGCAGGCAGACTCTCAACCACTGCGCCACCAGGGAAGCCCTGTTTGTTTTTTGATATTGAGCTGCATGAGCTGTTTGTAAATTTTGGAGATGAATCCCTTGTTGGTCACATCATTGGCGAATATTTTCTCCCATATATATACTCTGCTATATTTAAAATAGATAGCCAACAAGGACCTACTGTATAGCACAGGGAACTCTGCTCAATATTCTGTAACAACCTAAATGGGAAAAGAATTTGAAAAAGAATAGATACGTGTATACGTATAACTGAATCACTTTGCTGTACATGTGAAACTAATACAACATTGTTAATCAACTATATGCCAATATAAAATAAAAATTAAAAAAATACTGTTCGGGGCCTTTTTCTCCATCTAGGAAGTGGCATATAGTGACATACGATGTACAGTGATACTGAACCACACAGCTCTGGAGCCAAACCCCTTATATTAAATCCCAAATACACCTTTTATTGGATGTATGACCTTGGATAGGTTATTTAACTTCTATGGCCTTGGATTCTTCATCAGTAAAATGCATAAAGTGATACCTCAATGCTTGGAACTTAGCAAAAGATTCACTAAATGTTAGTTCTTATTTTTAGCTCATTATATTTATACATATTATAAAGTAACATGATTAAATGCTTAGACAAATTTAATTTAAATGTGTTATTTTATAAATTTTATTAAAAGTACATTTGCACTTTACAAAAGAAGCTAGTGAATGAAGTGGAATTTCATTTGAAGTTCTGCTATATGTGATGTGCATAATTTTTCCACTAATTAATACCATTGATTTGTAGAAATAGAAGCTATTTTTAAAGCTCAGTTCTCATATTTCAGAGAAAAACATGGAGTCCAAAAGAGATTAAGTGACTTTCATATTTTTAAACACATAAAGAATAGAGGACAAAAAGGCAAAGTTGTAAAGATTTCAAGCTTAAACAATTTTACGCTATTAAGATCTAAAAACTACTTAAAATTCTTGAGGGAAGCTTTATTGTATTTAAGTTTCTTCAAATGTCACATTCAGAAAACATGCACTGAATATCGTGCCTGTCACCAGTCACCACGCTAAATGCTGAACAAAAGTTGAACAGCGATAAAAAGGTATGTGGGAATTAATAAGATGAGATTTCTTTTGAGAGCGTTAGGATGGAAAAGGCCCACTGACTCCAACATTTTTGTATTACTGATGAGGTCATCAACTTTTAGAAAATGTTTAAATAACTTGCTCATAATCCCTCAGCCAGCAAAAGATGTCTTTAAGTTCTGTAACTCCCAGTTTGCCTACCCAGCAAATATTGACCTTCATAGGAGATTGTGAGGCATAAGGGAAACAAAGTTAACCAATCCTTATATGGAATAATGTAGGAGAAATGCACTATTGGAAAATGTTATTAGCATTAAGAAGAAACCATATCTGAGCTTTCTCCTAGGATATAGGATTTTTAAAAGGTCTTGGATTTAAAAAGCAGATTTTTGATTTTGAAATTTCAACTAGCTATTAGCAAGCTAAGATAGAAACAATGATCAACTAGCAATTAGGGTAGGAAACACATGCCTCTTCATTTTTCTCACACCACCACTCTAATTGCTGACCTATGACCTGGGATTCTTTTTTTTTTTTTTTTAATTTTTATTGGGGTATAGTTGATTTACAATGTTGTGTGACCTGGGATTCTTGATCTGATCTTTTTCCAACCTGTGCTATTCACCTCATTCCACGTGAGACCTGTCCTGTTTTTCCAATCTCCCTCTATTAGACTCGTGCAGTGTATTTGTTCACTGTGCTGGACTGAGAGCCTCACCGGGTTCTATGTGTTATCCTTCTTCTGACTTCTGCCAGTGCACACACCTTGTCTAATTGAAAAGAAATCATATTTTTCCCTTATATTTGAAAAATGCAGTCTGAAAATATAAGTCTTTACTCAGCCACTGTGCGCTTTCCCTGTATCCAGCACTGTGCTGTGCATCATTCATTACAGGGTCCCATCATTCCTCTTCTGCTCTATTATAATTATTTCTGATTGGGTCTTTCTGTTTCCAAGCTTGCCTGTATACTGTTGCCAGATAATCTTCTTAAAGCCCAACTCGAGTTACACTTGACCCTGGAACAACACAGGACTGAACTACGAGGGTCCACTTACAAGTGGATTTTTTTCAATATTAAATACTATAGTACTACAGGGTTCATGGATGATTGAATTGGGGATGTGGAACTATGGATGTGGAAAAGCTGCGGACGTGAAGGACCAACTATAAGTTATGCTTGGATTTTTGACTGCAGGGAGGGTCAGCACCCCAAACCCCTGTGTTGTTCAAGGGTTTCCCCTGATTAAAAAGTAAAAACACTGCGCACACACATACACACACACACATGTGCAAGCACACATGCACACAAGAATGCAAGTTTTTAAAAAACAGTGAAAACTGAATAAGGTCTGCAATTTTAGTTAGTAGTAATGCACCAAAGTCAATTTTCTGGTTTTGACATTACACTGTAGCTCTATAATATGTTTTTGGTTCACAAACTAGCTCTCAGAAACACAGGGCAAGAAGGGACCAAAGAAAGAAGGACACCCCTCCAGATTGGTAGGTGGCAGGTTTAATGAACCAGGGAAATTACTTAGGAGGCTTGTTTTGGGCAGCTGCAAGACTGTTCTCCTTGGGACAGCTCCCACTGTGGGGACAGTAGGCAGAGTGTACATTCCAAGGACAGGGGAGGAAGGGAGGAGTCTCTGAATGCCCAGATCCAACTCGTGGGTCAACCACTGGTCACATCCTATCACATCTCATCACCTCGTCCAACAGATGTCACCACTAGATGGAAATGAATGATGGGTACCTGAGACTTTCTTCTAGGTACCTCCTATGAGTCCATAATTACTTCAAATTTTAAAACAAAAACATAAAACTTGTAAGTGGATTTCTTCACATTTTCAAAATAAACATGATACTCTATATTGTATTTCAGGTTACTCTCCAGAACAGAACCACTTATGATTTCCTAAATATGCCTAGTGTTCACTAAGACATTTTGCCTTGACCTTTCAATGCTTTTCTCCCTCGTTTGACGTGTCACTTACTCTTTCAAGATGTACCTTAAATGTCGCTGCTATCTTCAAGCATTGCTTGATCCCCCATCAGCTAAATACAGTCTCTCCCACCCATAAAATCTTGTCCCATCTCCCTTTTGACACTTGCAGTATAGATTATTCAGTTTGAGGAGTGATTTTCAGCGCCCACTAAATTGTGAACTCTTAGAGGGCAGATTTTGTGTCTCACTTATCTTTTAATGCCCCAAGACTCTAGTAAGTGCTTTGCTCAGTATTTATTAAAGTGATATGAAGAATTCCGCTTTCAATAGGTAAGTGAAAGTGGACGTCAGTTGTAATCAACTAATAAACAAAACATTTTAAACACCAAGGAGCAAAAAACATGGCTTTTAACCTCGTGTAACTTTGAATGTCTTAGATATCTTTTCTTTGAATACTTTTTGTTAGAAATGGCAGAAAGTGAAAATGTTCAGGTACAGTTGATACATGCTCAGGAATTAAACTTGAATTTGCCTATGCAACATTCAGGCAAACTCTATGGTATAAATTGCATAGAAGTTCCACACCAATTAAAAAGAAATGCCAGGGGGGACCATCAATATGCTGGAGGAGTAAGACGTGGAGATCACCTTCCGCCCCACAAATACATCAGAAATACATCTACACGTGGAACAACTCCTACAGAACACCTACTGAACGCTGGCAGAAGACCTCAGACCTCCCCAAAGGCAAGAAAACTCCCCACGTACCTGGGTAGGGCAAAAGAAAAAAGAATAAACAAAGACAAAAGGATAGGGACAGGACCTGCACCAGTGGGAGGGAGCTCTGAAGGAGGAAAGGTTTCCACACAGTAGGGAGCCCCTTCACTGGTGGAGACGGGGGGAGGGTGGGAAGCTTTGGAGCCACGGAGGAGTGCAGCAACAGGGGTGCAGGGGGCAAAGCAGAGAGATTCCCACACAGAGGATCAGTGCCAACCAGCACTCACCAGCCTGGGAGGCTTGCCTGCTCACCTGCTGGGGTGGGTGGTGGGGTGGGAGTTGAGGCTCGGGCTTCGGAGGTCAGATCCCAGGGAGAGGACTGGGGTTGGCGGCGTAAACACAGCCTGAAGGGGGCTAACGCACCAGAGCTAGCCAGGAGGGAGTCTGGGAAAAAGTCTGGAGCTGCCGAAGAGGCAAGAAACAATTGTTTTAGGGTGCGCGAGGAGAGGGGATTCCTTTCTCGTCTGCCCACAGAAGGCAGAGCACCACCTAAACGAACTCCAGAGATGGGCGCGAGCCGCAGCTATCAGCTCAGACCCCAGAGACTGGCATGAAATGCTAAGGCTGCTGATTCTGCCACCAAGAAGCCTGTGTGCAAGCACAGGTCACTATCCACACCTCTCCTCCCAAGAGCCTGTGCAGCCCGCCACTGCCAGGGTCCCATGATCCAGGGACAACTTCCTCGGGAGAACACATAGCGGGCCTCAGTCTATTGCAACATCACGCCACCCTCTGCCTCCACAGGCTTGCCCCGCATTCCGTATCCCTCCCTCCCCCCGGACTGAGTGAACAAGATCCCCCTAATCAGCCGCTGCTATAACCTCCTCCTCTCTGGGTGGGGAACAGATGCCTGAGGGCGGCCTATATGCAGAAGTGGGGCCAAAACCAAAGCTGAACACAAGGATTTATGCAAAAAAAGAAGAGAAAGGGAAATCTCTCCCAGCAGCCTCAGGAGCAGTGCATTAAATCCATGCAATCAATTTGATAAACCCTGCATCTGTGGAATACATGAAAAGACAATGAATCATCCCAAAATTGAGCAAGTGAACTTTGGGAACAACTGCAGACTTGGGGTTTGCTGTCTGCGACTGATTTGTTTCTGACTTTCATGTTTATCTTAGTTTAGTTTTTAGCGCTTGTCATCACTGGTGGATTTGTTTATTGGTTTGGTTGCTCTCTTCTTTTTTATTATTATTTTGTTTTTATTTTAATAATTTTTACTTATTATTTATTTTTATATATTTTCTTTCTTTTTTTCACCCTTTTCTTCTGAGCCGTGTGGCTGACAGGGTCTTGGTGCTCCAGCCTGGTGTCAGGCCTGAGCCTCTGAGGTGGGAGAGCAGACTTCAGGACACTGGACCAACAGAGACCTCACAGCCCCACATAATATCAATGAGCCAGAGTTGTCCCAGAGATCTCTGTCTACACGCTAAAGCCCAGCTCCACCCAACAGCCAGCAAGCTCCAGTGCTGGCCACCCCATGCCAAACAACTAGCAAGACAGGAACACAACCCCACCCATTACAGAGAGGCTGCTTAAAATCATACTAAATTCACAGACACCCAAAACTCACCAATGGACATAGCCCTGCCCACCAGAAAGACAAGATCCAGCCTCATCCACCAGAACACAGGAACCAGTCCCTTCCACCAGGAAGCCTAAACAATCCACTGAACCAACCTCGCCCACTGGGGGCAGACACCAAAAACAACAGGAACTACGAACCAGCAGCCTGCAAAAAGGAGACCCCAAACACAGTAAGTTAACAAAATGAGAAGACAGAGAAATGAAGGAGCAAGGTAAAAACCCACCAGACCAAACAAATGAAGAGGAAATAGGCAGTCTACCCGAAAAAGAATTCAGAGTAATGATAGTAAAGATGATCCAAAATCTTGGAAATAGAATGGAGAAAATACAAGAAACGTTTAACAAGGACCTAGAAGAAATAAAGAGCAAACATGATGAAAAACACAATAAATGATATTGGAAATTCTCTAGAAGGAATCAATAGCAGAATAACTGAGGCAGAAGAACAGATAAGTGACCTGGAAGACAAAATAGTGTAAATAAATACAGCAGAGCAGAATAAAGAAAAAATAATGAAAAGAATTCAGGACAGTCTCAGAGACCTTTGGGACAACATGACATGCACCAATATTCAAATTATAAGGGTCCCAGAAAAAGAAGAGAAAAAGAAAGGGTCTGAGAAAATATTTGAAGAGATTATAGTTGAAAACTTCCCTAATATGGGAAAGGAAATAGTCAAGTCCAGGAAGCACAGAGTCCCATACAGGATAAATCCAAGGAGAAACACGCCAAGACACATATTAATCAAACTATCAAAAATTAAATTCAAAGAAAAAATATTAAAAGCAGCAAGAGAAAAGCAACAAATAATATACAAGGGCATCCCCATAAGGTTAACAGCTGATCTTTCAGCAGAAACTCTGCAAGGCAGAAGGGAGTGACAGGCCATATTTAAACAGATGAAAGGGAAAAACCTACAACCAACATTACTCTACCCAGCAAGGATCTCATTCAGATTCAACAGAGAAATTAAAACAGTTACAGACAAACAAAAGCTAAGAGAATTCAGCACCACCAAACCAGCTTTACACAAATGCTAAAGGAACTTCTCTAGGAAGGAAAAACAAGAGAAGGAAAAGACCTACAATAACAAACCCAAAACAATTAAGAAAATGGTAATAGGAAAATACATTTCGATAACTACCTTAAATGTAAATGGATTAAATGCTCTAACCCAAAGACATAGACTGGCTGAATGGATACAAAAACAAGACCCGTATATATGCTGTCTACAAGAGACCCACTTCAGACCTAGAGACACATACAGACTGAAAGTGAGGGGATGGAAAAGGATATTCCATGCAAATGGAAATCAAAAGAAAGCTGGAGTAGCAATTCTCATGTCAGACAAAATCGATTTTAAAATAAAGAATGTTACAAGAGACAAAGAAGGACACTACATAATGATCAAGGGATCAATCCAAGAAGAAGATATAACAATTGTAAATATCTATGCACCCAACATAGGAGCACCTCAATCTATAAGGCAATTGCTAACAGCCATAAAAGGTACAATCGACAGTAACAAAATAATAGTAGGGGACTTTAACACACCGCTTCCACCAAGGGACAGATCATCCAAAATGAAAATAAATAAGGAAATACAAGCTTTAAATGATACGTTAAACAAGATGGACTTAATTGACATTTATAGGACATTCCATCCAAAAACAACAGAATACACTATCTTCTCAAGTGCTCATGGAACATTCTCCAGGATAGATCATATCTTGGATCACAAATCATGCCTTGGTAAATTGAAGAAAACTGAAATTGTATCAAGTATCTTTTCTAACCACAACGTTATGAGACTAGATATCAATTACAGGAAAAAAAAAAACTATAAAAAATACAAACCCATGGAGGCTAAACAATATGCTACTAAATAACCAAGAGATCACTGAAGAACTCAAAGAGGAAATCAAAAACTACCTAGAAACAAATGACAATGAAAACATGAAAATGCAAAACCTATGGGATGCAGCAAAAGCAGTTCTAACAGGGAAGTTTATAGCTATATAATTCTACCTCAAGAAATAAGAAACATCTCAAATAAACAACCTAACCTTACACCTAAAGGCAATTAGAGAAGGAAGAACAAAAAACCCTGAAGAAAGCAGAAGGAAAGAAATCTTAAAGATCACATCAGAAATAAATGAAAAATAAATGAAGGAAACAGTAGCAAAGAGCAATAAAACTAAAAGCTGGCTCTTTGAGAAGATAAACAAAATTGATAAACCATTAGCCAGACTCATCAAAAAAAAGGGAGAAGACTCAAATCAATAGAATTAGAAATGAAAAAGGAGAACTAACAACTGACACTACAGAAATAAAAAAGGATCATGACAGATTACCACAAGCAACTCTATGCCAATAAAATGGACAACCTGGAAGAAATGGACAAATGCTTAGAAAAACACAGCCTTATGATACTGAAACAGGAAGAAATAGAAAATATGAACAGACCAAGCACAAGCACTGAAATTGAGAGTGTGATTAAATATCTTTCAACAAACAAAAGCCGGGACCACATGGCTTCACAGGCGAATTCTGTCAATCATTTACAGAAAAGCTAACACCTATCCTTCTCAAACTCTTCCTAAGTATAGCAGAAGGAGGAACACTCCCAAACTCATTTTATGAGGCCACGATCACCCTGATACCAAAACTAAAGATGTCACAAAAAAATAAAACTACAGGCCAATATCACTGATGAACATAGATGCAAAAATCGTCAACAAAATACTAGCAAACAGAATCCAACAACACATTAAAAGGATCATACACCATGTTCAAGTGGGGTTTATCCCAGGAGTGCAAGGATTCTTCAATATATGCAAATCAGTCAATGTGATACACCATATTAACAAACTGAAGGACAAAAATCCATATGATAATCTCAATAGGTGCAGGAAAAGCTTACAACAAAGTTCAATACCCGTTTATGATAAAAACTCTCCAGAAAGTGGGCACAGGGGGAAATTACCTCAACATAATAAAGGCCATATATGACAAACCCACAGCCAACATCATTCGCAATGGTGAAAAAGAAAGCATTTCCTCTAAGATCAGGAACAAGACAAGGTTGTCCACTTTCACCAGTGTTATTCAACATAGTTTTGGAAGTTTTCGCCACAGCAATCAGAGAAGAAAAAGAAATGAAAACAATCCAAATAGGAAAAGAAGAAGTAAAGCTGTCACTGTTTGCAGATGACATGATACTATACAAAGAGAATCCTAAGGATGCTACCAGAAAACTACTAGAGCTAATCAATGAATTTGGTAGAGTTACAAGATACAAAATGAGTACACAGAAATCTCTTGCATTCCTATACACTAATGATGAAATATCTGAAAAAGAAATTAAGGAAACACTCCCATTTACCATTGCAAAAAAAAGAATGATACCTAAGAATAAACCTACCTAGTGAGACAAAAGACCTGTATACAGAAAACTATAAGACACTAATGAAAGAAATTAGAGATGACACAAACAGATGGAGAGATATACCACGTTCTTTGATTGGAAGAATCAACATTGTGAAAATGACTCTACTACTCAAAGCAATCTACAGATTCAATGCAATCCCTATCAAACTACCAATGGCATTTTTCATAGAACTAGAACAAAAAATTTCATCATTTTTATGGAAACACAAAAGACCCTGAATAGCCAAAGCAATCTTGAGAAAGAAAAACGGAGCTGGAGGAATCAGGCTCCCTGAGTTCAGACTATACTACAAAGCTACAGTAATCAAGACCATATGGTACTGGCACAAAAACAGAAATATAGATCAATGGAACAGGATAGAAAGCCCAGAGATAAACCCATGCACATATGGTTACCTTATCTTTGATAAAGGAGCCAAGAATACACAGTGGAGAAAAGACAGCCTCTTCAATAAGTGGTGCTGGGAAAACTGGACAGCTACACATAAAAGAATGGAATTAGAACACTCCCTAACACCATACACAAAAATAAACTCAAAATGGATTAAAGACCTAAATGTAAGGCCAGACATTATAAAACTCCTAGAGGAAAACATAGGCAAAACACTCTATGACATAAATCACTGCAAGATCCTTTTTGACCCACCTCCTAGAGAAATGGAAATAAAAACAAAAATAAACAAATGGGACCTAATGAAACTTCAAAGCTTTTGCACAGCAAAGGAAACCATAAACAAGACAAAAAGACAACCCTCAGAATGGGAGAAAATATTTCCAAATGTAGCAACTGACAAAGGATTAATCTCCAAAATTTACAAGCAGCTAATGCAGCCCAATATCAAAAAAACAAACAACCCAATCCAAAAATGGGCAGAAGATCTAAATAGACATTTCTCCAAAGAAGATATACAGGTTGCCAAGAAACACATGAAAGGATGCTCAACATCACTAATCATTAGAGAAATGCAAATGAAAACGACAATGAGATATCTCCTCACACTGGTCAGAATGGCCATCATCAAAAACTCTACAAACAATAAATGATGGAGAGGGTGTGGAGAAAAGTGAACCCTCTTGCACTGTTGGTGGGAATGTAAATTGATACAGCCACTATGGAGAACAGTATGCAGGTCCCTTAAAAAACTAAAAATAGAACTATGATATGACCCAGCAATCCCACTACTGGGCATATACCCTGAGAAAACCATAATTCAAAAAGAGTCATGTACAACAAGGTTCATTGCAGCTCTATTTCCAACAGCCAGGACATCAAAGCAACCTAAGTGTATACTGACAGATGAATAGATAAAGAAGATGTAGCACATATATACAATGGAATACTACTCAGCCATAAAAAGAAACGAAATTGAGTTATTTGTAGTGAGGTGGATGGACCTAGAATCTGTCATGCAGTGTGAAGTAAGTGAGAAAGATAAAAACCAAATACCATAGGCTAACGCATACATATGGAATGGAAAAAAAAAAAGGTTCTGATGAACCTAGAGGCAGGACAAGAATAAAGATGCAGACGTAGAGAATGGACTTGCGGACACAAAGGGGGATGGGTAAGCTGGGATAAAATGAGAAAGTAGCACTGACATATACACACTACCAAATGTAAAATAGCTAGTGGGAAGCAGCCGCATAGCACAGGGAGATCAGCTCGGTGCTTTGTGACCACCTAGACGGGTTGGATATGGAGGGTGGGAGGGAGATGCAAGAGGGAGGAGATATTGCTATATATGTATACATATAACTGATTCACTTTGTTATACAGCAGAAACTAACACAACATTATAAAGCAATTACACTACAATCAAGATGCTAAAAAAAAAAAATAGAAATGCCAAAATAGGAAGGTCTCTAAAACTACACTTTGGTTTCACCCTACCATAAATGAATTTCTTCTCAATATGCATATCTTTCTCTTAGTTTACTTCATCTTCTCATTATTTCTTTCAATAAAAAAAAAAAAGGACAAGCAAATCCCTCCCAAGTCACTGCGGTGTAGTTCCTATCACATAAAATCTGCGGTTACCTCAATCTGAGGTTTCTATGTCACTGCAAGGTAGTATTCCAATTGTGAGGCTCAAATAATTATTTGTCCAGCACTCAGTTTGACACAGCATTATTATTTCAGCACCTCTTTTGATGAAAATATATGGAAGCAAATAGACAATAATATAACAACATGAGAGGAAACTCAATTTTTAAAAAAGTTATGCATACCTGTTTACTTCATGTGACTCTCTGCATAGAGTTTCCAAATCTGCAAAATCAACTTGTTTTAATCCACTAATTACAGGAGGTTTTATTCAGACAATGTCTTCTACTTTTAGCTACTTCATTATTTGAGGTGATTAAGCCACTGACATTCTGTAATGAATTCACATTCAATGGAGCATTTTGAGGGCCTCTTAAATGACATACTATGCCAGACACTCAATGGACTTTTTTGATTTTCTAGTCTCTGTGATGAATCTCAATGTAGTAAATATTCCTTCCAACCCCAGTCAGTGTCTCCTTATTAGTAAAAAGGTTTTAAAGGATAAACTGGAGTTGGTGACATCATCTATGGCTTGTACAGCTCACGAGTCCCATACAAGAATCAACCCAGGATCTTGCCTAAGTAGCACCAAGAGCTGATGAAACTGAATTGACTGAAAATTACTTCTTTAGTAATTACTTTTTCTCCAACATTTATCAATTGATAATGTATTAAAGGGCAGCTTATATTTTGCTTACCTACAGTTGATCGTCAGCTGAGGTCATGCCATTAATTACGGAACTTTTAAATAAACTCCTCAGGGGATATATGTATGCATATAGATGATTCACTGTGCTATACAGCAGAAACTAACACAACATTGTAAAGCAATTATACACCAATAAAGATATAAAATAAATAAATAAACTCCTCAAACAATACAACCTCTTTACCTCCTCCACTGAAAAAGTTCTTCCAAAATTTGCAATGTCAAAGAGAAGGATATGTTTATCAAGAAAAGTGCCCTGCAAATATGTTTTAATAATTATCTTTAGCTCACAGCCATGGTAACTCTGTCCAATATAATCTAGAAAGAGCCTGACACAGCTTTTAAATTGGATGAATGATTCTAAAGAAACCAAAGTTTTGGCACCGCATAACTTCAGAAAAGCATTAGGAAATCCATTTATTTTAGTTCTGTGAGCTCATAAGGAGATAAACTTATGTTAGTTTCAATTGCAGAGACTGAGGTTTCCTCTTGAAAAGATTTCTTCAGCTATAACCAGGAGTTAGACGTAAAAATCTAGTTTCCCAGAGATCCCTCACCAGGTACAGAGTAGAGAATATTTATAATCCAGAGATTTAGGGGAAAATAATACAGTTTGGTATGATCTGTGAAAGGTACTAGTGGAAGTGTAATCAATCTAATGTATAAACACTTTAATTGTATATCCCCAAAAAACAAGAATTTGATGATTTCAAGGTCAAGAAACATTCTAGGTACAGAGCATATTAATTCAGGTTTGTCTTGAGAAAGTGAATATAAACCTTGAAAATTAAATTAAAGTTTTTGAGGAGGCAAAGATTAAATCCATTAGGGTTTTGGTATTATTGCTTCTACTTCGTGTGTATTTGTACTTTCTATAACCAAAGAAATGTAACACTGAGCCCCTGCCCTCAGAGAGCTATCTAGATGGAGCAAATTCCAAGATTTATTCACAGTAAATATTGACTACATCGAAGAAAAGTACTAAGGGAGAAATTAGAACATTAGCTGAAACCTAGAAGAATGTGTAAAATTTGTATCTCTGCTAATAAAATAAAATTTGCACTGATGTAGAAGAGAAGAGAGAAGGGAGAAACATGAGCAAATGCAGTGCCCAGGTTACCTAAACCTAAAGATTTTTTATTATAAAATTAGGTAAGAATTATTCCAGGCATGGGCTTCCCTGGTGGCGCAGTGGTTGAGAGTCCGCCTGCCGATGCAGGGGACATGGGTTCGTGCCCCAGTCCAGGAGGATCCCACATGCCGCGGAGCGGCTAGGCCCGTGAGCCATGGCCACTGAGCTGTGTGTCCGGAGCCTGTGCTCCGCAACGGGAGAGGCCACAACAGTGAGAGGCCTGCATACCGAAAAAAAACCAAAGAATTATTCCAGGCAGATAAATTCTAAAATTAATATAAAGCTAATAAGTGTGAGAGATCTTCAGTAGAACATGCAAAAAAAATTGAATAGCATACCAATTAAGTAATAAATCAATGGGAGAAAGACTAGACTTAGTGAGTTAAGAAACTACTGGAGAAAGACTAGACTTAGTGAGTTAAGAAACTATTATATGCGTTCATCTGTGTTGGGTGAGTGGTTTGGCTAAATACGACAGGTTTGTGAAGCATTAGTAGAAAGGTTACTTGAGTTCTTGAGTGTTGAAGATATTTCAAAAATAAGAAGAACAGATAACCATGAATTGCTTTGGAGATTGTCTCCATAGAGAATGGAAGAGTACGAAAAAAAAGAAATAACAGAATAGTAGAATGTCAGAGAATACTGTAAAGAAATCTATGGAAGGGGGCACTTTTATCATTAAGCTCCACTGGGCATTCTTAAAATCATGATCATTACTTGGAATAACTTCTTTGATGAATGAATGTAATGAATAAACCTCCAAATCTCAGTGGCTTTACATAACAGAAGCTTATTCCTTTGCTCTCAGGAAGTCCAAAACAGGTATTCCTTGATTGGTGGACAGCCTTCCAAGGGTCATGCTCCGGACACTTTTATCTTATGGCTCCTTTCTCTTCTTGGACTTCAGAGTCATGTGCATTTGGCAAGGAATGGGGAAGGAGAATGAACTGTGTGTTGGAGTTTTTATGGGTCAAGCCTGGAAATGGTGGGCATCACTTTTCTTCACATTCTATTGGCTAGAACTCAGTCACATGGGCTTATTAATTGCAAGTCTATTTAGGAAATGTAATCTATGGGCTCAGGAAGAGGAGGAATCTGGTTTGGTGAGCAGCTAGATAAGCTTTGCCACACTTGGTTCTGGGGATATATCTGATTAATAATGATAAAAATAAAGAGATAGGAGTCAGAAAAAATTTCAACATTCGTTATGTTATGCATAGGGATGTGGAATTGAATAATTCTTTTTTTCATCTTTCAACAAAATGCTTATGTTCTAGCTATAATCCTACCACTGACTAATGAAGTTCAGCAAATCACATTTCCCTCATTAGTAGTTACAGTAATACTGCACGTAAAGTAAATATTTAGTTCAAATTTTTAACATATTTATATATTTAACAGAAATACAAGTTAAGGGAACTAATGTATCATTCACTCATTCTTTGTGGCAAAACAGACAAAACAAGGAGGAAAGCTAGCAGCACTACAGAGGTTTTCACATCTTTGGATGGGTGGAGTTGAGAATAACCAACAAAACAGCTGACCCAGGGGAATCAAGCTTCAGCTAAGGTGAGCAAACACCACTCCCAGTTGTCCTAACAATGAGGTCACCACGCATTGTCATAACAGTCTTGCAGTGTGATAAATCACATGCAGGTAAAGCAAATAGTCACTTGAATCAGAGATTCAAGGGTCTTGGAGGAAATCTGAAGAGACGTCTCTTAAGAAGGGGTAAGATAATGACAGGAAAGAATTTGAATTCAAAAGGATTAAAATTGAGTATGCGTGCTCTCAGCTGCTGAGTCCTCACTATATTTATTGTTTATCCCATCAATTTGCTTAAAAGTCATATCAAAATGTCAAGAATTTGCAAGCTAACACTATCTTACCATCACCCTTCCACTCTTTGTTCAGGAAGAAGGAGCTGGCATGGGAAATGATGGGTCTCATTGACCAGCATAACTGGTTGGGAATTAGAGCAACTGTAACAGCCTGTGGCTTAGATCAGTGGTTTTCCAGCTTGTCTATACAGTGAAAAATAGAAAAAATTTTTAATGATTATGCCCGATTCCCGTCTCTACTGAGTTTGGTTTTCTTGATTTAAAAATCTAGATTTTTTTAATACAAACAGCTCATACAACTCAATAACAACAACAAAAAAACCCCAAACAACCCAATCAAAAAAAGTGCAGAAAACCTAAATAGACATTTCTCCAAAGAAGACATACAGATGGCCAAGAGGCACATGAAAAAATGCTCAACATCATTAATTATTAGAGAAATGCAAATCAAAACTACAATGAGGTATCACCTCACACCAGTCAGAATAGCCATCATTAAAAAGTCTACAGATAACAAATGCTACAGAGGGTGTGGAGAAAAGGGAACCCTCTTACACTGTTGGTAGGAATGTAAACTGGTGCAGTCACTATGAAGAATAGTATGGAGGTTCCTTGAAAAACTAAAAATAGAGTTGCCATACGATCCAGCAATCCCACTCCTGGGCATGTATCTGGAGAAAACCATAATTCGAAAAGGTACATGTACCCCAATGTTCATAGCGGCACTGCTTACAGTAGCCAAGATATGGAAGCAACCTAAACATCCATCAACTGAAGAATGGATAAAGAAGATGTGGTACATATATACAGTGGAATATTACTCAGCCATAAAAAATGAAATAATGCCCTTTGCAGCTACATGAATGGACCTAGAGATTATCATACTAAGTGAAGTAAGTCAGAAAGACAAGTATCATATGATATCACTTATATGTGGAGTCTACAATATGACACAAATGAACCTATCTAGGCAACAGAAACAGACTCACAGACACAGAGAACAAATTTGTGGTTGCCACAGTCACATGGGGAGGAACAGATTCAGAGTTTGGGATTAGCAGATGCAAACTATTATATTTAGAATAAATCAACAACAAGGTCCTACTGTATAGCACAAGGAACTATATTCAATACCCTGTAATAAACCATAATGGAAAAATTTTTAAATAGAGAAAAATCTAGATTTTTTTTAAAGCTCCCTAGGTGATTCTCATCTGCAGCCAAGGCTGAGAACCACTGATTTAGATTTTTCTCTTTGCTCTCTTCCTACTGTGCAGGGAGTTGGACTCTCCCTGTGAGGAGAGTGAGAGTCTAGGGGGAGTAGAAATGAGTCAACACTGATTATTACTTATGAGCTGGATTTTAGTATGTTCATTGAACACACTCATTCGTGTTTATGATGTGTGAGGCACTGTTCTAGAGTCTTGGAACACAGAATGAACAAAACAAAGAAAGATCCCTTCTCTTGTGAAGCTTACATTATCCAGGAGAGAACAATAAACAGTGAATACAATAAACAAATAAATCCCATTGTATAGTAAAAGGTGATAAAGTGCTATATAAAAAAAGAAAAAGTAGAGCAAGGGAAGGGGGATTGAGAACACTGGGAGAGGTGAAAGAATTACAACTTTTTTTTTTTTTTTTTTTTTTTTTTTTGCGGTATGCGGGCCTCTCACTGTTGTGGCCTCTCCCGTTGCGGAGCACAGGCTCCGGACGCGCAGGCCCAGCGGCCATGGCTCACGGGCCCAGCCGCTCCACGGCATATGGGATCCTCCCAGACCGGGGCACGAACCCGTATCCCCTGCATCGGCAGGCGGACTCTCAACCACTGCGCCACCAGGGAGGCCCCTACAACTTTAAATAAGGTCATCTGGGAGAACTTTCACCTGAACTTTGCTAGCACTTTCATGTATTGTTTCTTTCCATTTTTTCTCACAGTCTTGAGGTATCATGATGTACATGATGCTCAAAGAGGTAAAGCAAGCTGCTTAAAATCACGCAGTAACTAGGTAGGTTTTAGAGTCATGAATAAAACTCAGGTTTCTGTGAGCCCAAAGCCAGTGCTCTCATGCACTTCACAGGATCCCTTCTTATGCTGCAGTCATATTTTTATTTATCAAATTAATGCATCTGGGTTGTGTTTCCTCCACTTATGCATCATATACTTCTTCTTGGCTTGTCAATCAGAACTAATGTTCCCAGGAGGTCGTCAGCATGTAATATAAGCCTGTTGCCCCTGGACAATGATACCACATTCCAAAAGGATATGTACGATTTTTCTCCCTCTCTGAGTTAGTCTAGATATGTGCTGTTTGTAACAACTGTCAAAAGTTAAAAGCACAATTTGCTGATGTTTAATGGCTGTCCTCTCACTGTAACCTCATGTGACTGAAGAGAGGCCTTACTTCCTAACACCATCACCTTGGGAGTTAGAATTTCAATGTGAATTTTGGGTGGGGGCAAATATACAGTCCACAGCAGAGATGAATACAACACTTCTTGAAATCATCACTTGAAACAAGTCATGATGCTTCCATTCATAACTATGAGATGGATATAAAACACAGATGTGTGTGTGTTTAAAATTGTATTTTTCCTGTGCACTATTTTGACTCTACCATGATACGGGACACTAAACTTAATAGCTGTATGTGAAATATCTGGCCTTAAAGCTTTTTTGTCCATTTCCTACTATCTTCATTAAATAACTGATTTTATCAAAAAGACTTCCTTGAGAGTTAAACAATCTTTGTTCCAAGGTAATAGTTTAGACATTCAAAAGGAATATCCTTTGTGCTGTGCTTAGCATATCTAAAAATAATAATTAAGGAAACCAGTATGGGAACTGTGAATAGTCATCTTTTTCTGTCTTTAAAATATATCTTTGGTATGTTTGTTCTCAAAATTCTTGTCCAAGCCTTTATCTTGCATCACCAAGAAACCTACATAGGTCCCTCCAGATTTTCACTGTCGCTCATAGAATAAAACCCAGAACCCTGTTTGGCCCACAAGGCCTTGAGGGTCCAGCTCCTAACTACCGCTACACTATCATCTCAGAGCACGTCCTGCCTTGATCACTACACCCCTTCTTTCTTTTCCTTGAATATACCCAGCCCTTCCCCACCTACAGACTTTGAATGTGTTCCCTCTTCTGCCAGGCTTTCTCCTCACTGGTTCACTGTCATCATTAAGGATTCACCTCAAATGTCCTGCCATTTGTAGACGTGTGTGTATTTATTAATCTAATATAACATCCACAATCCTATCTCTATTACATTATTCTGTTGTTTTCAATCTCCCACTTAAGAACCTCTTCTAACCTTGTTTATTTGTTTACTTG